>NC_134710.1:7828820-8428820 GCF_043290135.1 Rhipicephalus microplus
GCGGTAAATTTGCAACACTCGTTTTGCTGATTTTCTTGCTCCTTCCATCAGAGCCCAGGACACACAAGAGTCTAGGCACAGATGTAAGCTTCACAATAAATTAGAACTAAATATTTGTTTCCCGTGTTGATGATGTTTTGTCATGTTTATTGGCCATTTCATGGCACAAAAGATGTGTACAATGATTATGGTATCTGTCTGTATGGGGGCCTAAAATTACGCGTGCTAAAGGCGGGTAAAACGTGAGATTCATGAGAGTGACAGGAACTGGGTGCAGAGAAAATGAGTGGCGAACGCTCGTGGTATTAAACCTGTGAAATTAGAGAGTCAGAACTAATGAATTTTCTAGATGCCCTCGTGTCCGATTGTTTCCTGTGTTATGCACTGCTAATGTGTCATAACAATAGGCAAACGAAGCTCATGCAGGTAATTAGATTTCCACCACAATTTATTGTTTTTTTTTTCAACGGCAAATGCTCATTCATTAGGCCCCACAAAATAACTCATCGTGTATACTCTTCTCTCGTTCAATCAGTGAACTGCTTCCTGCAAAAACGCTGGCGTGCGAGGACTGCCGTGGCGTTGTTTCACCAGTAGTTGATGAAAGTCAGATTTTCGCAAATTGCGCTGTTCTTACTGCCATTTCTGCCTCTAGCGCAATGAAACGTAATTTCGAGGAAGTTTAACAGATTCAAGTCCCGATATCTTCACTGCCCAAACACTTATTCCAGCTGCACTTACTCTCACAAACCTCGTATCCATCACATGCCAGTTGGGGTCCGCAAGGACTTGCCGCCGCTCACTCACACTAACAGGATTCACTCAAAGCAAGAAACACAGATTGAGCGAACGGTCGACTCATGATCCGACAGTTGCCGCCAGTGAAGCGACGTTTAGAAGAAGTGCATTCGAAAATGCACACGTTCCCAAAGTGGTGCCTACGTGACGTTCCTGATGTGCTCTTTTCGTATGCAACGTCATGGCTGACACTCTGTTCAGTAGCTGCCCCTTCGGCTCCCTCTGTAGCCGTTCTTTTATTCCGGAATTCTCTCTCACTCTAAAGCACAAATGAAGAAACAATTGCTTTCACGCAACTGAAAGAAACGTCTGGCGAGCAGAATTTGATGCCGCCTTGTTTTCTCTGTACGCTTTCGGTTCAGTTCAGGCCCACGTTTCTCCCCCGGGGAAAGTGAAGCTCGCCAAAGTGGGAGCTACTCTCTTCAAACTGGTTCAGCTTTTCGTAGTTCTTCCAACTATAGTGCGTTCTTGGAACTCACGAAAAGATACCGGATTATAGACAAATGCCTATTTTTTGCGTTCCTATCGTGTCATTTTGTTATATGAGCATCAAGTACGGGTTTAGAAGAGCTCGTATAGTGTTCTCATAGTGCCCATAAATTTCTCATTTTCACTTTCGTGCATAAATTTTTTTAGGTGCCAATAAGCGCCTATTTTCATATTCAGAGCCTATATGAACACTGCTTAACCTCATATTTTGCTGTTGAGTACAGTTGCAGACTGGTATTCATGTTACCGGGCATATTCTCGTATAAATTGCCTATCTTCACAATGAAGCAATACTGTTAATATTCGCGAATGCCACGAGTTCATTGACAAGTTGTCATTTTTTTCAAACGATGCAACTTATACATACGCCTACACATGAGGATTCGATCCTTGACTAGTTAAATAAAACACATCCCGATAAAGTTACTGCAATCGTCCTAGAACAAATCAGTGACCACAGAGTGATTCACTGTGTGATGAAAACAACAATGAAAAAACAACAGTCATGTACTAAACAGATTCACAGCTTTTCTAAAGTCGACCTAGATAATATAGGAAACGAAATGAAAAAAAAAACTAATCTCACAATATTACTTAACACATGCTGATCGATCTTTTCACGAAAACTAAAGGTTTTTTTTTCGGAATCTTGTGAAAAGGCTGCAGAACATATACGCTCTAAAAAGGCTGATCACTGAAATTCAAGACGAACAATGGTTCACAACAGATGTGAAGGCGTCCCTGAATAACAAAAGGCGTTGGTACGCTAGAGCATATCGCACCAAAGGAGACGACGATTGGGTTTTGACATGGCGAACACTTGTAAGTAGAAAATTAAAGATGCGAAAGATAAGTTTTTCATATGGACTAGCTCAACTTCCAAAGAGACAACCCTACGAAATTTTGGAGGGTGATATCTCCTGAGCCTTCGAAGGGATTGTCCCACCTATGGTCACCATACGGTTCTCTCTTGAGTGCATGTGATTTGTGGCATGCTTTTAATTCATGCTTTCGTATTGTTTTTGTGGAAGGAAAGCTCCTTCAGATTGACAGGATGAGCACAATCGCTGCACCCCATTGTGACACCTCTCCAATGTCTCACATATTTATAAAATCTAATAGAGTTGAAAAAACTATCGACCATTTGCCATCTTACTGATGTCCTTGTCCGATGGTACTAGCTCGAAATTACTGAAACTCACTAAGGTTTTCTCAGCACTTACACTTGCACTCATTTCCCAGCAATCATTGGGATACTACTCAAATTACTGACGACTGGAAACTTGCTCATGTAGTGCCGATTATTCAAAAGGGAGAGAAGAAAGAATTTGCAAAATATCGCACAATATCATTACCATCTATCACTTCCAAGCAGTTTGACCAAATTCTGTCCACTCAGATAATGTGTTACATGGCTGAAAGTAACACTATATTTTCTAGCCAACATGGCTTCCAACGGGGACGCTCTTGTGAGACACAGCTTTTCGAACTAACTAGTGAAGTTTATACCAGTTTGCATGAACTAACACAAACTGATCCAGCCTCCAATGACTTTGAAAAGGCCTTTCACAGGGTAGGTCACATGTGTCTGATGCATATTAAGATTTGTCAAATAGATACCCAGGTCATTATTGATTGCGTTCAAGAGTATTTGCTTGATAGGCACCAAGCGGTCTTGATTGAAAGTGTTGTGTCCGATTTCAGACCTGTCATATCCGGTGTTGTACCAGCAGAGTTGTGTATTCGGACCAACTCTGTTCTTAATTTTCGATAACAATATTCACATCGTTGTAAATACAAGAATTCGTCTATTAGCTGCCGATTGCGTCGTTCATCATGTTGTTGCTAGCAAACATTATTGTGAAGAAGTAAATAATGACTTGCGGAAGTTGGGCGACTGGTGTCATGACTGGCAGAAGACTATTACTAATAAAACAACAAAACTAATGTGATTTACTACTAGTAATCAAATAATGTTGCACACCTACACAATAAATACTGAGACATATGATGCAGTTGAGACACCTAAATACTTAGGTGTTTATTAAACTTCAAATTTGTCCTGGAACACACATACTGACTGGATGTAGCGTAAACAAATCCGAACTCTTGGTTTCCTTTGACGCACATTCCGCCAAGCTGATAAAGAGATGGAACTTCTTGCCCAAAACAAAATAGTCTGATCTCAACTTCAGTACTGTTCAATTATTTGGAGCCCTCACCATTCATACTTCATTAGGTCGCTAGAATCGTTACAAAACAAAGCTCCTCGGTTTATCGCCTCCGATTATTTTGCCTATTCGAGTGCATTTAACATAAAAGAGAGCCTTGACCTGGCAAGATTACAATGTGCACGAAAGGTATCTTGTCTATTATTCTTCTATTAAGCTATATCACAACCCTTCACATTTTGCTGCCTCATTGGTAACGACGTCAAACGCAAAATTTCCATGCTTGGATCATTCCTTAAACCTTAGTCAACCGTTCGGCCGTACTTACCTATTTCGTTTTTTCTTTCTCCATCTGGCTATCCAGAAGTGGAATCGATTGCCGAGATGTATAGCTGAAGAAATAAATTCTGATAAATATTCATAAATCCCTAAACAGTTGTCATTGCCACAAACAATTTATTGAGAAGGTCAACTACACTCTTGCGAGATTCTGGGACATTTTCACTTTATCAAACGGTATTCCATTCCATAACAGTAATCATCTTACCTTTTAGTACGTATATTTCCGAATAACTGTGTGGCTTATTTATAAATACTTCTACTCCCTGTCTGCCTTGCCCACTTTTGTAGGTAAATTGTGTACATACTTTGTTTCGTAAGTGCTTTCTGTAAACGTTTTTTTCTTTTTAGTGATTTTTCACATTTATAAATAAATTGTACGTGTGCTGTTTACAAGTATTGTTTTTCTCTCTTGCATATTCTTGAGTGATTTTACATGCATGTCCATATGAACCGATGATTGAACGCCGCTATTTTTTTATGTGAAATGTTTTGTGTTCATTGTAAAAAGCTATCTGCCATCCCCCCCCCCCCCCCCAACGTAATGCCTTCGGACATGTAGGGTAAATGAAATGAAATGAAACAACAAAATTGAGCTTTCGTAACTCGATGGGGTGCAACTTAAACTTCATCCCTGAAGTTCTTTTCTACATTGCCAAGGTTACAAGGCGTTTTAGCCATTAAAAAGGCCCATTAGTCTCTACATATGAATTCATATGCGTCGCTTCGTCTGCTCGTCATCTCCCCGGCATCTGTTCGCACGCGTACGGAAGAGGAGGTGCATTGGTGCAGCCGCAGGACGATGGAGAACGAATGCAAAATCGTGGAGTGTCGTCAGGAGAAAGTAGTATCTAGGTAACAAAATAATATGTCCACGTGGCTTTTGTTTCGTTTGTAATTTACTTAACGGGTGCTTCCCCAGGTCAAATGAGAAATTTTAGTTAGACACTGAAAATTATTGCGTGCCACTTCTATGTACCACAAGAATTTCTCAATTGATTTATTCCGAGCCACCAGAGCCTGATGCGAGGAGGTGAGCTTAAAACATTTGCTACTCGTCTGGTGTACACTTCGCCAGGCAAATTCCTTCTCTGCGCTCTTCGGTATCGGCGCAACTCGTACCCAAAAGATCACACGACACAGGCGCATCAACACGTCGTGCGCATGCAAGGTTTTTTTTTTTACATTGCAAGTCTTTTCGATGTTATATGCATTGTATATACTGCCTGTTTCTGTGGAAGGAATTCTTCTACGTACGCACGTTTGCAGACACTGGGATGGATCATGTATATTTACCACAAAACACAACATCAAACCAATGGAACTGCTCTGAAGAACAATGCACCAAAAATATGCCAAGAGTGGTCAGGGTTAGCACCAGCGCGATTCGAGAACGGTGAGAACACCAACGTATACGAAATGGAGGCCGTTCAGTCTCGCTTCTCGCTCCGATACGAAGTTGTATTAAAACATACAAATGAAATATGTGCGCGTTATTTATTTTTCATATCAGCTTTCATTCCTCTTTTCAAGCAATGAATTACACAAATTACACACGTCGCGTAGAATTATTGTCGCAGTGTCATACACTACTTTGACGTACGCAGGACGACTTCTTGTGGTACACACTGAACGTCACATGCCCTTCATCTCACGGGCACAAGCCCCAACATAGAAGTGGTGATGTAATCTCACCTCTGTCCGGGCACTTAGGATTGCAAATCTTGGCTGACAAGATTGTGACGGCCCACTGCATGCCTTTCTCATGCCTGCCCAAACTGCTCAAATCTAGTGAAGAGCCCTTTAAAGTATTCACAGACAGAGGAGAAATTGACTCTGTGCGATTAGATCTGGTTAATACAAATCCAAAATACCCGAATTACCGAATAGCGGTCTGGATATTTGCTCCTCTGCAGCACTTCTAAGCCATGACGAAATGAAAGAGACCCAGGAGCGTGTTATTTTGATGGTTGACACTTAGGTAACCACGCTAGACAATAAAAAGGAGAGATCGTGTAATGAAAAACACGGCGGAAAAAATTGCATGACTGTACTAAATCATTGGTGCCTTTGCGCCATCATAAACTGAATACTTTGTTTCATTCTTTCTAGTCGTAGCCACAGGTCCTGCACGTATTTCTTTGAAATTCAAATTTGCGTAGAAATTTTTTGTGCCTATATTTACGATTTTCTGCGCCCAAAACTGCGTTTTACCTGCCTATTTTAGGCACCTAAAACGCAATTTTCAGTGCCTATAAATTTGGCCTCTACTCATAACTAAGCAATGAAAATGCAAACATATTTACAGTGGCTGCACGCAATGTGCTTCGTTCGTAGCAAACCCTGCAGCCCTCCCCCCCCCCCCAGAAAAAACTGAATACATTGTACCATTATCCTTATTTGAATGACATGACGTTGGTGCTATTACCGGCAAAGTATTTCTGCTTTGACCACACTGTTCACGCGCGGAAACTACAGCAGCCTCTTTTTATTATAATTTTTATTGTACGTTTGTATTTTCACAACAAAGAAACAGCCTTCTTTAGGTGGTCTTCATGACAATGGGCGCACATGTGCCCAGAAAATCATATACAACCAGAAATCGGTGACCATAGAAGACGGTAGAACGCATTACCTTTCATACATGAGGGATGTACGTGGACGTGAGACAGGGTTGGAAGGAAACGAGGAGGAGGAAGAGGTTAGAATCAAAGAAGATGGCTGACACCCCAGCCTAGTACTGTGTAATATTACAAATTGGCGCAGCCGCGTATACTTTCGGTGCGGACATTCAAGATGTGGGTGGACTTCACCATTGGAGCAGATCAACGCCATGGCATCCGGATCTTGAGCGCAATGCCTCAAGATGAAGAGGAACTAGCTCTTCCGGAAGCAGTGAGGACTGACGCATTTGTTTCCTATATAAGCACTAAAATGAAGCTCACTCTAGACCATTTACTTGCTAAAAGAACGGTGAGGATACTCATGAAACTTCAGGATTATGGGAACTTCGTGCTGACTCCAGTAAGAAACGACGCGAAGCCTGCTGCCGCTGCTTCGCCTGACAGTTCCGTCAAGCTGATCAACAAGTTTTTTGAACTGCACCAAGAACAGAATAGGCAGCAAAATGATTTATTGCGCTTGCTTGTAAACGCGACGGAAAGATTAAGCAGGCCGAGTCACGAACACGTGAAGCCAGACATGTTTGACGGAGAGTCTAGTAGTACCGAGTCCTGGCTCACGTTTTACGAGTATGCATGCAATGAAAACTACTGGCACAGCGATGAAGATAAAGAGAAAAACATGCGACTCTTCCTATCGGGCATAGCAAAAAGTTGGTACGAATGGCGTCTCACCGCTCACAGCAACAAACCATGGATAGATTGGAAAGCAAGCTTTCTGAGCTCCTTCAGCGAGAACAAGGTGTTGCTATGGGACAAAGCAATCACGTTCAAATACAGGTCTGGATCTGCGCTCAGCTATTTTTATGACAAAAGGCGCTTGCTACAGCTGGCGGACGCATCTTTGCCTCAGACGTCTGTGGTTCCGCTTATCATTCTTGGTTTAAGTCCGGACCTCCAAAATCAAATACAAATGCGAGGACTCAAGACGGTCGAAGAACTTCTGCAGGGAAGGCGAGACCTCTACCTCCAGGACCTGGGAACTCAGCGTCAACCCATGACACCTGCTGCAAGGAATACCGGGGCCACACGAGCTGAGGAACGACGCCCGCTTGCAAGCTGAAGACCTACTGCGACACCCGTATCCTTTTTGACCGCCCAGGGAGGCTCAGGTCATGGCGAAGAGCTAGATGACGTAACAAAAAACTAAATAGAGAGGGTCTCGGCTTCCACCCGATGACATCAAGAGAAGCTGTTTATTTGTCTCATACAAGTCCATTGTACATATCTGTTTTTGTGGATGAAAAGGAACGGAGTGCGTTAGTTGACAGTGGAGCAAGCGTCATGGTTATTAACGCAAATATTATTGAGAGGGCGAACGTAAAAGAGGGAAGACCAGTAGAAGTGCACGGATACGGTGAAAGACGAGATGTCCACGATAGATGGACTTGTATAACCATATCACGTCTCGGCAACACTGTCGTTGCGCAAGCACTGGTACTCGACGGAGTTCCGTATGAACTACTGCTTTCACGCCCAGTCATCAGTGCACTTCGCCTTAATATCTAATGGACAGGCAAAATTACCACAGAACAAAAGCGCCGCGCTATCAACACTGCAGTTTCGCCTTCAAGGACTCCGCGGATTGATTGATTTGTGGGGTTTAACGTCCCAAAACCACCATATGATTATGAGAGACGCCGTAGTGGAGGGCTCCGGAAATTTCGACCACCTGGGGTTCTTTGACTTGCACCCAAATCTCAGCACACGGGCCTACAACATTTCCACTTCCATCGGAAATGCAGCCGCCACAGCCGGGATTTGAACCCGCGACCTGTGGGTCAGCAGCCGAGTACCTTAGCCACTAGACCACCGCGGCGGGGCGACTCCGCGGAAACCATCGTCAGGTGAAGATGTTAGGACGCTTTACCCGGAACGTCTGTGCCTGAAAGGATATCCTACAGCAACTACGAAGTTTGAGGTTCTATTGCAGCTCAGTGTTATGACGGTGGTGAGAAAAAAGCCCTCTAATATGTCACGAGAGAAGAAAGTGTGGCTTCAGAACGAGATTCAAAAGATGTTAGATGCGCAGATTATTCGTCCATTCACGTCTACGTTCGCTTCACCCATCACCATTGCACCAAAGAAAGATGGAAGTATTCGACTCTGCACGAACTACAGACAAATTAATAAGCAGACTGACCTTTTTCCGTTTCCTATGCCACGTATAGACTCTATCATAGATGACACGGGTGGCTGCAGAGTTTTCTCGCGCATTGATTTATGTAAAGGATTTTGGCAAGTTCCGATTTCTGAAAAGTGCAAGAAATATTCTGCCTTCATCACGCCCTTTGACATCTTTGGGTATAACCAACTTCCATTTGGATGGAAGAACTCCCCCGCTTGGTTCCAGAAAATGATGAACGGCGTCTTGCGACCGTTTATCGGGAAGTTTTGTAACGTCTACATAGACGATATAATAGTATACCCCCGCAACAAGGAAGAGCACTCAAACCATCTCGCTAGTGTACTTCAAGCACTTTGTGACGCCGAGCTCAAAATTAATGACAAGAAGAGTGAGTTTTTACAAAGTAAAGCGGTGTTTCTTGGAAGAGTATTTGACGGCCAAACGAAGACAACAAAACAGGAATCAGTCGAACGAATCGCAAAAATGCAGAAGCCATAAGACTTGCACTCTTTGCGGGTATTTCTGGGTCTTGCAGGGCATTTCCGTCCATTCATTAGATATTATGCGACCAAAACCAAATGCCTCACAGAAATGACTCAGAAGAATGTGCCATTTCAGTGGACAGCAGAGTGTGAATCTGTTTATCACAGCCTTGTGACCATTATTTCATTGTATCTGGTCCTGACTCTTCCAGACTTCAAGTTGCCCTTTGAACTGAACACCGATGCTTCTTATTATGGCACAGGCGCAGTGCTTTACCAAAGAGATACCGACTCTCCACGGAGCCGTCAACAGAGAGTCGTCGGGTACTATTTGTACACCTTTTAGAAAATTCAACTGAACTACGTGACTACAGAGAAGGAAGCCTTGGCAGTCCTAATGGCCGTACGCTATTTTAGACCTTACCTGGATGGCAGGAGCTTCAAGCTCTTTACGGATCACTAAGTCTGAACGTATATCCTTAACCTCGCCGAGCCTCGAGGAAAAATTGCTAGGCGGGTGAGTGAACTCCAGCAGTTTACTTTCATGGGCTACCACAGGCCTGGAGAACACCTCTAGGACGCAGATGCGCTTTCAAGACTTGCGGTAATTCCTGATCATAAAAATGTCAACGCAACATTGTTGTGGGAGGGAACTGAAGAACTTAAGTTCCATAACGGAATGTTCACAGTCCCAGAAACAATGGTGCCTCGAATTTTGGAGCTCTATCACGACTCCCCGCACTCAGGTGGACATGACGGCTTTTGGAGGACATATCACAAGATTTGTCGGCGTTTCCAGTGGAAACACATGAAAGAGGACGTTCAAAGGTATGCTCAGTCTTGTTGTCAATGTCAAGTTCACAAAGCCAAGTACCTTCAGAGAACAGACGAGGTGATTTTTCCTCAACATTCCGACGTACCATTTGAAGTCATTCATCTGGATTTCGCATAGCTCAAGAAGAAGGCTGCAGAAGTAAGAAGAACGCAGTCTTTCCTAGTGGCAAAAGACCAGTGCACAAGAATAGTGGCTGCACGGCCGGGAAGGAAAGACGCGAATAGTGTGATCGCTCTTTTGAGTCGAAAGATGTTCAAGAATACGAAAATAGTAATATCAGACAATGGCCCAGCGTTTATCAGTCGGCGTTTGCAAGATTGGGCGAAGGAACGAGGAGTTGTATTTCGACGCCGCGCTCCATACCATTCTGCAGGAAATGGCATGGCTGAAAAAATCATTTGGAATTAGAAGCAGTTCATTTCATTGTATCCAGGTTTTCAGGGTGGATGGAAGTGCTGCTTGGAGGTAGCTGTCACTCATCAAAATCGGTCGCACTTTGCGAGCATCGGCTGTAGCCCATACTTTGCAGCTTTCGGAAAAGTACCAGTGCTTCCTGCTGACTAAGAACTTTGCATTTCAGACCGCCAGCAATTGTGCGAAAAACGAAAAACTTCGGAAGCCTACCAGCGATACCGAGAAAGTATGAAGAGGAACTTTGACCGTTGCCACAACACGCGGATACCTCAGATACAACTGAATGATCTGGTGCTTGTCAGAAAAGGCTTTCCTGGCACCATGCAGGTGTACATGGGACCTAATCGCATGGTGCAGATCGCACTGCAACATGGCGTTCTCAAAAGGGTTGGTTACGCCAACGATGATGGTGTGCTGGAGTTTGCGACCATTGGAAACGTTTTCATGTATGGAGGGATGAGTCTTCAAAGAAGGGGAGTGTACATGGACGTGAGGCAGGGTTGGAGGGAGACGAGGAGGAGGAAGAGGTTAGAAATAAAGAAGATGGCTGACACCCCAGCCTAATTGACATGTGGAGTTTAACGTCCCAAAACCACTATATGATTATGAGAGACGCCGTAGTGGAGGGCTCCGGAAATTTAGACCACCTGGGGTTCTTTAACGTCCACCCAAATCTGAGCACACAGGCCTACAACATTTCCGCCTCCATCGGAAATGCAGCCGCCGCTGCCGGGATTCGAACCCGCGCCCTGCGGGTCAGCAGCCGAGTACCTTAGCCACTAGACCACCGCGGCGGGGCGACACCCCAGCCTAGTACTGTGTATTATTACAAGGGAGTCCATAACAAACTAGGCTACTCATGCCGTGCGTGAAATTTTATAAAAATACTCTAAAATAAATGGCATGGCCGCGTGACCTGTACCTATTGGTGATTTTGTTGGAAGCCCGTTACATTAAGAAGTAAGTGACGTCGCCCCCCTCTGGAAAACGTTTATGCCAAAAACGTATCTATAACATGCAGGTAAAAATACGTACAGTGAAAATTGAGTTACTAGTTCGACTCTTGTCCTGTGTGTGTCGTCATTATGCGCTGCAGTTTACTCCACGGAGCTAAACCAACTGGCCCAGTTGTTTAGGCTGATCCAGTACGTTCGAAAGAAAGTTCCACAGATCGTCAGCGCGCCTACAAAGGTTTAAATTGGTTTAAAGCCAACTCTGGTGAATTTTCAACCACATCAAAGTAGTCGTGCTTTGTGTTTGTGAGACGTCTATCTCAGTCGTGGTAGCAGAAATACTTGGCGAAGTTGACGATTCTCTTATATAAGCGAAAAACACAACACCGAATTGAAACCCCAACCGTGTCTTCGGTGACATAGACGTTCTAGCACTGTAACGTTGACGAAAACCGAATAATGCAAGTGCAAGATACGCCGGTGTCGCCAGCACGGAGTATAAAAACTCAGGGAAAAAGTGAAAGCAGACGCTCAGGGAAAAGGTGACTCTATTGCACCACCGCCACAGCCATACCACGTCTGTGACTGACCGTGATATACATGCACAAGCTCTTTAGAGCGGTCAGAAAATGACAGCTGAGATTCAGGCACAGAGTAAAACCGTGATTCTTCCTCAATGAAGTAGGACACACATGCATAAATATCTGCGCACCTGGTTCCGCACACCAGCGTCAGATGTCACTGCTCACCAAGTAAATCTAATTTGCTGGGTCGTGATCGGTAAAATGCTTTCGCAGAAAAGTTTGCGGACTAACGAAAACTTCTTGTAATTTCTAAAAAAGGCTGCACAAGTTAGGAAATATCAGCATTTAAAATTGCATTAGCAGGGCTGAAACATCTTAATAAAAATCAAGTAAAAGCCAACTATCATACGATGCGCACGTCAGCTAGAATAGCGCTGAAAGTTCGTTCGCCGGCCTGCGCCATGCATTGCGGTGACGCCGCCAATGTAACACAAAGCGTCCGAGAGTGCGCACTGGCGACAGAGTTGCCATATTGGCTACTTTTAAAAGGCCTTGACGACGCAAAAAATTACGATGGCTGCTTTGCTACTTCTTGGCTACCGTTCTCGCGCTGGCATACGCAGCTAATTACGCTTAAACCAAGTGCGACTATATAAAATAAGGCATTAGGTGTTCATTCACACTGCTGGCTGTAGTTACCATGGTGTTCTCGAAAGTTTGTCTCAGTATACAAGAATCAATTGCGTGCAGCCAGAACGCGTCCTGGCTACCATGGTTTCTACCATATGGCCTTCGAGATGGCCAGCGCGGGGCGTGTTTCTCTCCAGCCGTTCCAGTCACCGCGCTCCCCAGCAAAACGAACGAGTATAGCCTCGCGCACCCGGCTACCGCGAGAGGGCGCAGATTCGGACGGTGGCGCAGACCGCGGTAGAGAGCAGAGAGCACAGTATTCTAGAGTACGTTTTTTAAAAACGATAGTCTTTCTTGCGGACCTTTCACGCAAAAATATTGGTCAATCTCTCTGTCTGTCTGTCCATTTGTCTGTTTGTTCACTCTTAAGGGCACCGGGTACTTGAAACGGGCGACCCCATCCGCAGCGCCCACCAAAGTTGCTCAAGATTCAGCGTTCATACTTGTGGAATTGTCAAATAAAAATCATTCATTGCGCATGTCTGCGGCACCTTAACAACACGTATATATTCTGCATGTGCATCTTTTACTAGAAAAGGCATACCTAAGTAATTTTAAGGACCGTAGCGCTTATCACGCTGAGCTCACCATGCAACCCTTGCACGAAAAGGCAGGTGTTTCCAACGCTTTTCTAAGGTGGTGGCACCTACCGGTCGCCTTGAGTTCTGCACCTTATCTTCTCTGAGACGAAGCGCACACTCGTCTCAGAGCCACGCGCTCCCTTTTTCAAGAAGGCGCTCACGTCTCACGTGTGGCGTGACTTGATGCACTCGTTCGATTCCGCTGCACGCTCGAGGCACTCTATCGCAGCACCTCCAGAATACCATTCACCGATTTTCTTGCGCAGAACATCAAATAAATGTTTTGTTCACTCTCTCCACAAGCAAGACTATATCGTGTTTCGAAGACATTTGCAGATTACATGGAGATATGGGGCCATTTTGTGTGTGTGTGTGTTGTGTGTGCGTGCGTGCGTACAAGCAAGAATGACCATCAGAATCTTCTGGCTTCACTGAAAGCAAGTATTTTTTTCCGTTACTGCATTTATTTTGATCAAATTTACAAAGCAAAGCGTGGCAACTGCCAAAGTTTTCTTTTATTTATCGTTGTAAGGAACTTGAGTTCGTTCGTGGCAATATTACTTTTTTTTTATATTACGGTCATTTTGTCTCGGTGCTAAATACCTCAATTTTAGAAATATGAAGACATTCTAACAATTGTTCTTCCTTCAGACGTGCATTGGGGAAGACTGGCATAATTATCGTCACTGAATCCGGTTGTCCTGCTATTGTGACACAGCTTTTCAGTATTTTATTGCGTAAGGATATTTATGAGGTGGTCAACCAAAGCACAGTAAAGCTCTCAATAAATGAGTGCCCTGGTCATATCACTGAAATAAGGTGATAAGTAAATTTGCCGCAATACTGTGGAAGGCTTCTATTAGCCAACCTACATTCCCCCCCCCCCCCGCCTCTCGCAGACAAAGTGCCTGAGTTGTCGCCATCTCATTTTCCGTCCTCTGTATTTCGATTATGTTTTGGCAGCACAATGGCATTATCAGTGTCGTGTTCATTTACCGTACTCTTTGACTGCCTCCAAATCACAGGGCCGCACATGCGGTAGAACGGCATCTTCATGAAACTACGTATTTGTCAAGGTATAGACTTGTGAAGAAAGAAAAAGTATAAATTGTCACTGCTATGTAACGCGCAGTGCTTCCTAACCAGATACACCAAACTTTGAAATCGTGCTGCAATATTAATGAACAAGCAGAAGATCTCGATGTTCGTTGTTACTTTGCTCAACATATCCACTGAACCCTGTACAACTATGAACGCGAATGCGCGACCGTTTGCACTGTGACCAAAGCGCTACTGTGATTACATTACCACGTACGTCTGCAAGAATTTTTTATATGGCGTTACAATGAAAAGCGGCACTAATTTTATGAAAGGAAAGAAAAAGGAAACCATTTATTCAATCAAATGTAACGAGTGAGTGTGGAACGCAATACTGTTCTGACTTCGCTTGTGGATCGAGCTGTCATTTTTTTTTGTTCGCTGTACTATACAGCCCGCAAACTTCGAAATGCAGTAAGTTTACAGCACATGCAGATCTCTTGCAGAGGCAAGTATCTTGCAGAGGCATGTATTGCAGAGATCTCTTGCAGATCTCTTGCAGCGCATCTATAAGTGTGGTGCAAATATACAGAAAAAAAAGAGCCCATTTCAAAATATATACACATAAGCATTGACTTTGCCTCTCGTACACCTTGGACCGACATTTCTGAATGGAGGCGAAGTTATATGGTTTCTGCGAGCAGACCCCGTTACTCGAACACAAATGAAACGATAATAACGGGGACTTTTTCGAAGCTTAAATATTAGTCTGTAGTATTCTGGCAAGCAGTGATAATTTATACTGTGTTGTGCTAACATATCGCCCTCATAGTTTGATAAGCCCCGCCGCGGTGGTTTAGTGGCTAAGGTACTCGGCTGCTGACCCACAGGTCGCGGGATCGAATTCCGGCTGCGACGGCTGCTTTCCCGATGGAGGCGGAAATGTTGTAGGCCCGTGTGCTCAGATTTGAGTGCACGTTAAAGAACCCCAGGTGGTCGAAATTTCCGGAGCCCTCCACAACAGCGTCTCTCATAATCATATGGTGGTTTTTTGACGTTAAACCCTACATATCAATCAATCATAGTTTGGTAATTATTGAAGCCTACCTTCACACTGACATTAGTGACGATGAGATCACACCCTCGGGGTTATCGCACCTATCGCAAAGATAGGAGCAGTAGAAGCGGCGTAGTAGCAGTCACGTTTAAAAAAACCTTGAAAGTGGAAAAATTAGCTGATACACCAGATCTTGAATGCGTAATCGCGAAGGTTCACCCAACTGATCTTAAGTATAGCCGGCACATTTTACCACCCCCTTCACCGGTACAGCCGAGTCATCTTTGATAGGCCTAATTGATTTCTTTGCATGGTCCATGGTTACTCTAGTAATATAAAAGTTTGCGCTGATTTCAACGTCCCTTCAGTTCTATGGGATACCGATTTCCCAGTTCCGTTTTCAAGTGCATCAAAATGCTTAGTCGATATAGTTTTTTTTCATGGTTTAACACAGCTTGGACAGCAACCCACACGCATAGATAACACAACTGCTGCAACTCTGGATCTTTCTTTCGTAAGAAAGTGCATGCTTCGTCATGTGACCGACACCAGTGTGCTTACTGGAATATTCCATCACAAATTGGTCAACATGGGTGTTAACCATAATAAAATTCCAAAAAGCAAAAGGGAAGAACGCGTGCTATCTGTCTTTTCACGCGCGAATGACGTAGAAATACTGGACACATTAGACCTACACTTTTCTCGATTCACTTTACTTTCTCAACGCTGTACTTGTACTGTCAACAACCTTTGGTGTTCCTTTAAAAACCTTGTGTTGTAGTGCATCCACGATCTTGTGCCACAAAAGGTGGAAATAAAAAGAATTGTAAGCCCATAGATTGCTATGCCAGTTGTTTGCTTAGGACGAATAGCAAAGAAGATAAGAAAGCAGGAACGTCAGAACCCCACTCCGACGAACATGCTTAAACTCAGCATCGTGCGCAAAGAATTAAATGACTGTATTAGGAAAGCACACAATCAGTATTACAAAGTCACAATATAAAACCTATAACACTTTCGGAGCTAGGCTCAACGAGGTGAGGGCTCGACTTTCAATCGCTTCCATAGTAAAATTAGCAGCGGTCACCGATATAGATGCACCCATAGCTCTACCGTGAATCTGTTGGTACAACTTGTTTTCAAAAGTAAAATACGCATTCAACAAACATACACTTAAAAGCCGAACTAAGTCCGGTACGTCGACAGGTGATCTTCCCGCTAGATTTCCATCCGATTCCACAGCTGTCTTATACACATCCACAGCCAATTCTGCGGGAACACTGGTAAAAAAAATTGCACTTCCATAATTGCCCTGTTCTGCTTCTAATCAAAAGCGTGCGGGGATGCCGTATATTTTTTCCATGAGCGAAGCCCTCAGCCGTATTCTGCGTTCCTACAACGTCCATGCGGCACATGTTCCGGACGAAAAACTACAACAATCATCGGTAAATGTGAAGGAAAAATTAGCCGAAAGTGAAGTTCACCGGTATGATGTACGTACGCTGTCCTGTGCGTGGACTGTGACGATGTGTATATCGGTCAAAGTGGTGATATTGAGCGGCGCCTGAAGGAGCACATTTATGACGTGAAGAAAATAAATGTTGAATCCAGTGCCTTGACGGAGCATGCGACTGCGGTCACACAGTCCACTTGGGGAATTCACGTGTTCTTGCTAGAGAAAAAGGACTGCCATCGCATTTTTATCTTGAGTCACTCGTGATGCAAACCACTCCGCGTACTCAAAACACGAACGATGGTAGTTTAGCGGCCGTCACTATATGATACCTGCGTGATAAATTGAAACATACACAAGGTGAACTGATTTACACATGTTTTCATTTTATTTGTGAACAAGACTCCCCCGCGTGGGAGTCGAAATGTTTTTTCTGTGATTTTTTTTTACTTTTAGTTTGGTTGGCGCAGTGTCTACAGGCTTTTTACCTTCAAACTTTATTTGGAGTCTGTCGCTTTCTTCATGGAGGCCTATGATGGTTCTAGATCCACTGTGGATTTCTTCCAGTATGTTTATGTACGGTTCTTCAATGCCCAGATTCCGTAATGCCTGCATTACTGCTGAAGTTTCGAATCAGTCAAACGTCTCCTCGTAATCTATGAAGGCTATATATGGGGTTTGGTTGTTTTCCCCACAATTCTCTATGACCTGATTGATAGTATGAATGTGGTTTTTCGTGGAGTAGCCTGTGCGAAATTCTGCTTGGTCCTGTAGTTTTCTGAACTCGAATGTCGCCTCAACTCTAATATCTATTACTTTTTAATAGTTTGTAGAAAACAGAGAGCTAGCTGATCGCCCTGCAATTTTTCAAGTCCTTGGCGTCTACTTTGCTATGAATTAGATGATTTTGGCGTTCTTCCTAAATTCTAGTACACTCCAGACAAGAGACACTTCGTATATATATTTTTAACACAATTTTTCCGCCGTCATTCAGGAGGTTCGTTCATACTTTATCCTTAGCAGCGGCTTCGCATGCCTTCTAGGATTTCTTTACTTCACCTGTGGGATGCCGAATTCTTACTTACTTTCTTGTGGGAGGCCGAATTCCTCTGGACTATTATTGTTTCTCACGATATCGGCTTAGTTGTTTCGGCTTCTCTACAGCTCTCTGTAGAACTCGTTCGCCACCTTGACTATCCCATTCATATTGGATTTGACATTGTATTCCTTGTTCCTCACCGCATACATCCAATTTTTGCCTATGCAGAAGTCTGCCTTCGCAGCTTTTAGCCTTCTACCTCTTTTTACAGCCTGCTCAATTCTCTCCATGTTATTTATACCTTCTGATGTCGGCTACCTTACGCCAATCTATTAAGTTTGAAAGCTTCACTAGCTTTACACTCTCGGTTGCATTTGAGTCTTTCATGAATTGCCATCTCTTAACAAAATTTGTCGTCTTCTGAGATAGTTGACCAGTGTTACGTCCGGTGACTGTACCTCCGACTTCCATTGCACACTTTTTGATGATAATAAGAAAATTATCGTTCATCGTATCCACGCTAACGTCGGTTACTTCGTTCATAGCCTCGCATCTATTCTGAAGCGAAACTCTGAATTCCTGTACTTTCCATCTCACTGCAAACTCATTATTTGGCTTCTTGCGCATCAGTTTATGCCTTTGTGCTATTAAATATTTGTGAATACGAGCTCTTGCCATTCTACGGTGACTGTGTCTGATCTTGCCAACTACTTCTACATCCTGTACAATGCCTGCGTGTGCACATAGAATGCAGTCAATTTAATTTTATTAGTTTCATCATTAGGACTTCGCCACGTCCACTTACGGTTCACCCGTTTTCTGAAGAAGGTATTCGAAGTCCATGAATTACGTTCTGCGAAGCCTACTAACAACTTCCCTCTGGCATTTCTACAGCCGATGCCATATTTATCCACTGCATGGTCTCTGGCCTGCTTCTTGCCTACTTTGTCATTAAATTCACCCATTAGAATAGTACACTGTGACTAATAATAACTAACTCTACGTCTTCATAGAAGCGATCAACCAACTGATCATCACAGCTAAGTGCAGGCGTGTAGGCCTGTACCCCCTGCATCTTGTACTTTTTGTTACAACTAATTACAATACTTGCCACACTCTCATTGATGCTATAGTAATGCGCTATGTTACCAGAGATATTCTTGTGTACAAGAAACCCCACCCCTAGTTCTTTCTTTCAACTAACCTACGGTAGCATAGGATGCGTCAGTTTTTCAGCACTGTTTAAGCCTTAATTTTCCTCCTAACATTGCTGAGCCCAAGTAGATCACTTTTTACATTCACTAATTCCTCGAATAGCACAGCTAGACTAGCCTCACTAGGTAGTGCTCTAGAGTTGAATGTAGCCAAGTTCAGATTCTAATGGCAGCCTCTCCGGACCCAGAGATTCTTAGCACTATCCGCTGCGTCACACGTCTGACCGCCACTTTGGCCAGTTGGTTCGCAGCCACTGAGAACTGAGGTTCAAGAGTATATGGCATGGTGTTAGAATATAGTGCATGATATTAGAACTTGTTGTAATGTAAACGTGAAGAAATAAATGTGAAAAAAAACGAGAATTTGCCACCGGCTAGATCTGAACCTGTCTAACGTTGTGGTTTCGCACAACGCGCAGGTTTGATTTTGGAGGTCTTTGGAGCGACCTCAGAAACCTTCCCGAAGGACGAGTCCGTTTGACGCAAACATTTAATAACTGACTCGACCCCCAAAGCACTCGACCCCAAATATAACAAGTCCTATCTCTCGGATACATTTACAAGAGAATGTATACGCTATAACTCCGTCCGTAATCATGAAGTCCTACCACTCAGTCCCTGCGTAGAGTTGGTCGTAGAGTTACGAAGGAGTGGGGTCTCACCCATGTCGTTGCGTAGGAGCCTGGGCGCGATGCATGGGGTCGATGTCGTCGCCGTAGTTGGCGTCGGCGTTGGGCAGCTACAGGAACCGTCGGAGAAGCAGCCTTCCTAGGCTGCCGGTGGACGCTGCACCAGCTGACGCTGCATTTTACGCACTGGCCTCGAGGTAGAGTCCCGGCCGGACAGCCTCGCCTGAGCTCAAGCCCGAAGATTGACAGCTCAGACCCATCGACGGGCATGGGAATGCCAGCGCAACCTGGTAGTCCTGGAGCCTCTCAGGCCACCGGACGATAGGTAGCAGCCTTGGCTCGGGTCCGAAACCCGACCACCCTAATGCGTGGTTCGTCTTCCTCCAGCCACCGCTGCAACTCTCCTTCTTCCTCTCTATCTCGCACGTGCCTCGAATAAACCCACGTCTGCCTCGAATTGGCGCTTCAGTCTTTTCTTATTACATTCCCCCGTCCATATTATAGGGTATATGAGTGCATTCAAACATATGTGCATACACTCAGTGGTAGAGCACCGGGCGCATTATTCTATGGTTGCAGGCTCGGATCTGGCCGGTGGCAAGTTATCTTTTCCTCCAGTTTTATTTCTTCACACTTACGTTTTAAACACTTCTAATACCATCCCTGTACTGACCGTGGCAATATTGCATTTTAGTTCTCAATAATATTGTGTCTGACAAAAGACACGAGCCCTTACACTTCTCATCAAAATATTTACTGTTGGTACTCATCATTCATTGTTTCTGATGTGTTCCGCAAGCATTTAATCATGCATATTCTGCATCTGTACATATGCCTTCTTTAGTTTTTGTTTTCAAAATAAAATGCTTGCAGCCTGAAAGTAGTTCTTTGTTATGAAAATATAAAATATCTGAAGCCTACTGATCTCTACTAAGTTTTAAAGGATTTAATTGTTCTTTTATTATTCAGCCGCTTAGAAGCCATGTTTAATTTGAATGTTATGAATGGAGCTGTTGTAGAGCATCGCTAGGAAAATACATTAAAGAATCGTTTCGCACTTTGCAGCGTGTGAAGCCACTTAGGCATTTTGAAAATTAGCAACAGTTAAAACGACAAGTACCTCTTCAACGTGCCTGCAAACCTTATCGTATTTCTGCACTTGACCTCCTTCGAAAAGCGAGCGCATTGTTCAAGCATACTTGGCAGCACACCTACTAAGCCACCGAAGTAGATATAAGAGCTATATCAGGGTCTTCGCTAATGTGAAAATATTATGGTATTGTTGTTGTGATATTCGCTTCTTAGTTTTTTTACATACAATTAGCACAAGAAGAAAAACCCAGCGACGCTTAGGCAATCTACTATTTTTCCCCCAACGCCGTGTTTCCTATAGTCGAGCACCGGTGCCACATTGTAATGTACCCTAAGGTGAGTTTTAACTCATATTTTCTGAGGAGTTCAGGATAAGTATTTTTAACAAAAGCATGGATACGTCATCACAAAACATCATCATCAATTTTTTTGCGCGCGTCAGGAGGTTTCTCGGCGAATAGGCATGATGCACACCCGTGTCTGACGTACTCTACGTGTTGGTCACGTGTCTTCCGCGGATGTCAGCTACAGTCGCGAACAAATTCAAATGGTCAAAAAAGCATGGCCTGTCAATGTCGGCTAACTTGGTTGCCCATTTTGTCACATGCGAAACTGCCGCAACCAAACAGACATTTATAGTCACTGCACGCACACAAGTACGCGGCTGTAAGCGATGTGAGACCAGAATATGAAGCCCCACTAAAATATGTGCACGAAGCCAGAATAGTTAGTTTCCCTCACGGAAACCTTGTAGCACACAAAAAACACGCCGTTTAAGTGGCTGCGATGGAAGCACTCTTTTTTACAGTTGCGCTCCTGGACCAGTAGTATGGAAGAATGCTGTCTGTTTGTTCAAGGAGGAATTAGGACACGTCACTATGCACTGTTATGAAGTTTACCATGCATATCATTTTAGCTATATAGAAATGGCCAGAAGAGTTATACCCTTATTTAGTACAAATAACCCCAAAGAACTGTCGCTTTTTAACATTCAGACTTGGCCAGAAGTGCCTTTTCCTAGCTCATTGTTTTTCTGCTCTACGACCAAGATGCTTGTGTGTGTGTGCGTGTGCGTGTGCGTGTGTGTGTGTTTGTTTGTGTGTGTGTGTGTGCGTGTGTGTGTTTGGGGGGGGCGTATTAGCTTGACAAGGATTCGTATCGCAATAATGATCGCGATCTTTAACGGCTTTCTGCTGTTCCCTGGCAAGGTCACTATAGTATACCTTGTCTCTCCCACCGGCAGCTCAGTTTGCAAATGAGGATGGGCTTTGTACATGAAACTGCAACATAGCTTAGCCCGTCTTGTATGCACCATAGAAGGGCTCCACATTGCGAACCTTACCTGCGCTTCGACAGGAGCGGGAGAGACAATGATCCAGAGGATGAGCACCCGGTAGGGTAGCAAGCAGACAAAGAAGCTGACCACGACGGCGACCAGCATGAACACCAGCTGGTGGCGAGCACGTAGTTGCGCCTGTTCCGAGGGAGGAGTGCAACCGATGGCTCGTTGCCGCATGAGCTGGCACGCTATGCTCGTGTACACGGTCACAAGTACGAAGAAGGGCAACACAAAGAGCAGCACCATTGTGGCCACAATGTACAGACGCCGCCAAGGCCGCCCGAACGAGGTGCCGCACGAAGGCACTGTACTCCCGTCGTAGTACTCCACCCAGCCGTACTGGGAAACCAGCAGCATCGGACTGGTGACCAACATAGACAGGAGCCACACGGTGGTGATGATGCCAAGCGCGCGTGTCTTGGTGCACGTGTAGCCGGCTTTGAGCGGCTTGCAGATGGCGTAATAGCGCTCAAAGCTGATTGCCAGCATGGTCAGGATAGACACGTGTGCCACAACGAGCTCCAGGAATGGAATCAGTCGGCCTGCATTTATGGCAAAAGTGCCGTATTGCAATCTGCCATACAAGGTCCCATATACAACACATATTAAATGGCAGTCGAAAAATAAAACAGCGCTAAGACGGGACGAGAACAGGGATGCTATGCAGGATGGTCCGAGCTTGTCGCGCAGACGAGTTCTCTTTGAGCTCAGTTTACGCCAGCCACGGTATGTCGACAGTGCGGAGCGCGTTATAGTAGCGCTCTTAAAATTAGACGCCTCTAGTTGGGCGTACCTAACGAACCTACATCCGCAGCATGATATGTTGCGTACCCTGCATGCGAAGCGCTCAACGACACTTTTAGTTCCCGCTATTAACTGCGACATTATACGTTTGGTTCAACTAGACGTATGTTATGAAACAGCTTTCGGGTGCTTTTTAACGCACTCGTGAGGTAGCGGCAGCATAATGGCCACTAGCATCTAAGTTAAGGCGAACCATTCTGGATCCATGATTTACGTCGACTTGTTCCGGATGCCTAAACAGATCGCTGGCTTGTACTTCCGCAAGCAGCGCAACATCATCCTTCAAAGTAAAATATACTTTGGGCCGGCTTTGTTGCTCTCAGCATTTGACGCCATCCCAGTCATTTTGCTGTCTGGTTCCTCTTTCAATTGAAATATCGCGGGAGTGTCACGCCGCATACGATCCGCCTTGTCACGTTTACGCACGCCGCATTTTTCGGGCATACGCACGCATCCATGGGATAGATAGGTTACGTACTGCTTATGCGCACTGCTCTCCCTTAGCCACGCTGCGTACGTAGGCTTGTTACGCACGCCCCACTAAAAGTGTCTAATACCATTAAGAACGTGCGTGGCATAATAAGCGCATGTGTGGCATTTGCGGCGGTTATCAAAGAAACACTGCGTGCGAATACGTCAGCGCTGCCACTCAGTCGACATTTTAGCAATTTAGCAACATCAGCGTGATTGTAGTGCTAATTCTTTCTTCACTACGCACGCGCCTCCCACAAGCGTGTTCATTGGCGTTTCTCCTTTTTCGGGCAGGTTCTTCCGTTCCACCTGTAGCCTGGAAACACCAACTCTCGAAGGCAGCGAGGTTGTGCACGCAGTACTCTCGTGCGGCTGATTTCGCTTCTAACAGAAAATATTACAGATAAGTACAAGGGCATGTTGTCACTAGGGGCGCTCGCGTCATGGCGGCAACGCGGCTGAGAGTGGATACCTCGTGATCGTGGTGATTTAGAATGCGAGACATCGTAGCCACGTGGTGATATAACTTTTGCTTCTTTGTGCACGCGTGCATGTCGTGCGCGATAAAGCTGATCAGATCAATTGTGCTAGTCGCTGGCATTGCGGCGTGAGCACTCCTTCTCGGCCAGAGCAATCGTGGTGGGTGAACCCGATCTTCCCCGCGGGCGTCTGCAAATCAAACTGATCGACGCGTGAACTCTGATACAAAGTAGTTGATTTTGAGAAGGCCCCAGCTCAACTCGTGATTTTCGTTGTGCCGGTGTGACTGTCGAGCATTTGATGCGGTAGAGCCTAAGTACCAATTTTTGTATATAAAATAATTTGGTCAGCTAGCCCTACTTGTGCAAGCCTGGACTCATTGAGGAGGTTGTGAAAACCTAGCTTCAAGCTTTTTAGGTCGGTTGTCTACTGATCTGCTTGGTGTGCTTCGAAATGCAGACCGCATCAGCTCGTCGTCCTAATTTTGGTTATACTGTATAGCTAGGACTCAATTAACATAATACTGGACAGTTTTGTCTTAATTGATAGGTTTCAATAAAACAAATACCTATCTCAGGTGCCATTAGCAAGGTCTTGATTAGTATGAGGCTACATAACGTAATCCCAACTTGCACAATCTTAATTATCATCTTATTGGTAAGGTCAAATAAGCATGGCTTTACTTGGCATGCTGATGAATAACGTTGTGTTAATTAGCTTGGTTTGGGCAGCGCGTCAAGTAGCATGCTTTAGTTAGCACGGTCCTAACTTTACAAGGGTTCATTCGCATCGTGTTATTAGACAGTTATAGTATTACGTTAGCGTAATAGCGGAGGTTAAGGGAATGGCGTTACCGTGCAGCTAACGTTCGTTGTGAACAGCGTCTTATACAACTACGTTAATATCACTTCGAAGCGGGCATCCGAGAGCGCCGTCATGTATACGTACAATACGTACACCTACGCTACCATGGTAACGTGAAATCTGAAAAAATACCGCGCGTACGGGAAGCGGTACGGGTGACATACGTATCTGCGCATGCGCACTTCGATTCTGCCATCACGGTACACCCAGTATCCCGGTAAGCCCGGTATGTTACAACTCTCTAACATTTGCCATTATTACCTTAGTCTTACCACAACTTGCCTAATTACTTTCTTCATACTAACTAGCCAAGTATACCACCCAGACAAACAGCTAATTAGCCGACTGCGCGTGCTCAGGTACTAGTAGACGATGAATACGGTGAGGAGGGCCTGTACCGACCGAGCAGCACGCTAGAATGTACAGGCAGACCAGCATGATTACCGCGTGGCCTCGAGTTTACGTGCGGTTGCGATGTCCTAAGCCAATTCACTCGGCCAGAACTAATCTCAGAGCCCACCGTTGCAGATTATTCTAAAGCAGACTTAGTTCTGGCACTAAAAACGTCAAAATAAACTTAAACAGACCGTACCTTTAAAAATACCGTCAGAAAAAGTTTCTCACACCTTTATTTCTTGGGTGCACTTCTGCACTCAGTGGAACGACAGACAAACGAAAGTACATGCCTCTGGTTTGAAAACACTGCCTCACTTTGTCAACCGTCCTTGACACGATGCCACGTTTTATCGTAGTGACTGTAACCCAGCACGCTGAGGGGTGAATCGGACCTGTGGTACCGCTGGCTCATTCAAAAGAGGGTGACGCCAGAGCTTGGAATGATCCCGAGTTTTGCCAAGCTCGGGCCATCCTGATATGGCCCCAGGGCACATGCGCGGCAATGAAATCACAACCAAGAATTATTGCAAAGCACCTGCAATACATAGGAAACAGGCCTCTGCGCAGAACCATAACATATAAATACAAATGCACATACATGTCAGAAAGGTTATACAGCAAACATTATCAAGAAACTGCGGCATCTGCATTTATGCTTATGTTCCGTGGTTTTCAGCAGATACCTGTTTCTTATACTGCAGTGGTCTTGCAATGAACCTTGGTTCAGTGCCGTGTACTATCACACTAAGATATGAGCTACACCCCGCGAGCGCGTGGCCGTATGCGCTGCATTGTTGTACTGTAGCGCTGATCATGGCATATTTTTGAGTTATTGGGAAAGGGTTTGACTGTTGGTACGAATGCAAAACACCCCTATTTGCTTTCACGCTCGCCCTCATTTGGCCCTGCGGTGATATCAGCTCCAAAATGATAATGGCCACCATGCGTGAAGACCTGAAGACCAAATTTCGTGCTCAAGCCGAGCTTCACAAAACGCGTGATATATAGCCTTGCTCTATTCATTAGCTTCGTTTTATTCAATTGGGAATTCCAGACTAATGCGCCATTTACCGTATTACGTGAAAGTGGTTGTCTAGCGCGCACTATGAGACACTGGAAAGCTTCATCACAAAAGTCCCGAGTTTCTAACAGTGAGTGCCTGCGGATAGTTGAATTGTCGCAGAGACAGTACACTTGACGCCAAATATCAGGGATGACGGGGAGCTCTAATAAGACCATAAATCACATCATCGAAGCTTATAAGAAAGAAGGCCGCATCAGCGACGCTCCACGTAAACGGCACCATCGTGCAACGACTGCTGCTCTGGACACCGACATCCGTGACGCCGCGAAGGCAAGCCCTTTCAGTACTGCCAGAGAGATAGGTGCAGCCGCTGGAGTGTCTGCAAAAACGTATACCATAAAACAACGGTTAGCAGAAGGTAAACTGAAGAGCCACGTTGCGGCCCAGAAGCCGCTCCTCACCTTGTTTAAATGATCTTCGCAAAAGAACACGTCTCCTGGACCACATACGACTGGAAAACAGCACTTTTTTCTGACGAGTCTATGTTCACCACACGCTGAGACCGAAAGCAACGTGTGTGACACCCTGTCAATGCCCTCTACGATCTCCTCTACGTGCAAGAAGTATAGCATCGAGTGGACGACGCACGGCCGTGGATGTTTGGGGTGCTATGTCCCGTGATGGGCTTGGCGTTTTGCACAAAATTGAGGGATATCTCTCATCGGTACTGCGAGCAACATGCTTGATTATAGGGAGTTTTAGAATAACTTTTTCAGGCACTGTGGGCGTTGCGGGCATAGTGGGCCCCATATGAGTTTTAGAATAACGTTTGCCTCTCGTAAGGAACAATCACGGAACTTTAGCTACCCTGAAAACTCAAATGCATGGAAACTACACATAGTCTACACAAGTGTCTACACCAGCGTCTACACCAGCGTTTGCGGGCCACGTGCGGGCCGCACACGTCACCCGCAATTTCGGATTTTCTGCGGGTGGACCACGAACGCGAATGGCAACTCGCGTTACGAAACATGCACAGGGGCAGCGACCGCACCGTAAGGGTTCACGAAGCGCTATTCTAAAACTGCCTTATATCATGATACCTTACGTGTTCGATGGGCCTTTACCTGACGGGAACTTCCTGTTTCAGCAAGACTTGTTGCCTGTTCACACTGAAGAGGTTGTTGAAGAGCTCCTGAACAAGCGAGGGGTGGGATGCCTGAAATGTGTCCCCAAAGGGCAGCCTTCAACATCATTGAGGCCGTATGGGGCAAAATGAAATCCGGGCTGTGTAAAAGATGGTTACACAGTTCATCCACCGATGAGCTATAGAGCGCTGTCGAAGAAGAATGGATACCCCTCCAAAATGAACGCAGTTTCATTGAAAGTTTGTACGCGTCACTACCGTCCAGAATGCACGGTGTCACTGTCGTGCATGAACCGCTACTAAGGCGTGGCGACCGCTTCATCTGCTTTCCCTTCAGTCGCATTCTTACATCCTAATACTATCAGTGCCGACGCGTCATCGGTCCATCAGCAGCCGTTCAGTATTGGGTCCGCAGCCAAGCACCATCGACGAAGTTAGTGGCTGGACTATATAAGTTCCGATGTACTTGCTTCTTATGCTATGCATCTTAGTGTAACTTCATTTTGTTTTACTTTCGTGCACAATTCCGCCCTTTTACAGTACTCGTGGTATTATTCTGTTCCTAATTTCTTTGACTGGGAGAAATGGACTTTCATTCGCAATTTCAAGCAACACTTACTGGACATTAAACAAGAATAAAAAGAAAAAAGCAGCCCAGCTTTTGTTCTCACTTCAATATCAGTTACCTTTTTTTATTCTAGCAGTGTTTTGCTCTCTTTTGATGACCACACAATTATTTTGAAAAGCCAAGGGCATTGCTAGCACAGCTGTGCTAAACATTATTACTCAAAATACTGCACAGCCCGAGTTCGTCGCCGGCTCTATACTTCCTCGAGAAGCATGACACAATCGCAAAGTACCCAATTGAAGCAAAAAAGCACTTTCATATCCGTTCTAGCACGAAGTTAATGCTCAATCTTTAATAAAATTCGCAAGGCACGTGTGGTGGGCGGTTAAGTCGCTGCATTGTGCTCAAAATATTTTTGCAGTAAAGACACAATCAGCAAGATTGCTGTCAAAATGTTTACGTTTAAATCAGCAAGCAAAACGAAGTGCAAAAAGGTTCTTCCAAGTAAAGAAGGGTGAGGGTGAAAACAAGCGTGTACGCGTGATGTACATTCGCCAGATCAGCGAAACTCTCTACCGATAATTTGAAAATATGCCACAATCAGCGCTACTGTACAACCTCGCAGCACGCTCGGCCACGT
The DNA here is from genome assembly GCF_043290135.1 of Rhipicephalus microplus. Taxonomy (NCBI): domain Eukaryota; kingdom Metazoa; phylum Arthropoda; class Arachnida; order Ixodida; family Ixodidae; genus Rhipicephalus; species Rhipicephalus microplus. The sequence continues at coordinate 7,857,161 of NC_134710.1, forward strand.
GCTCGCGTGGTGTAGCTCATACTGAGCGCGATAGTATGTGTCTTTTTCTCGTCCCGTACTCAGCGCTGTTTTATTGTTCATCTACCATGAAGCGCCACTACAAGCACTCGGTTAAATACACAATAAAAGCTTCACCAATACCAGGGTTCTTTGAGAGGCATCAAACAAGCGCCAGAGAACTATTCTTATAGTCAGCCTCGCTGTAATAGCTATGGTGTTCGGTTGTTCCCCCGAATGTCGTGGGTTCAGTAATGGTTGCGGCAGTCACATTTTCCCGAAGCCAAAATGCTAGATGACTGTCTACATGTCGAAGAACCCCAGATGCTCAAAATTTCCGAAGCCCACCACCACGGCGTCCCTCAAAATAAAATTGTCGGTTTGGTACGTAAAGCCCACGTTATTTATTTCAATAGATTACGCATACGAAGGTGGTCTGAAAAACTCAAAGAATCTAAGCAGTTCTGCAAGTATACCTAGATACAGCGAATACTCTAGCGAGAGGCAGTGCTGTTTATCTGTGACCCAGCGCAGCAAGAAGGCCGGTTCAACCGAGTTCGGGCGGTGACAGGAGGTGCAAACGTTCAGCGATTGAAATTGTTCAAAATAAACCTTTTGTTCTCTTTCTGAGTCAAACAATTCATCGAAAAAAATTTGTTCTTATACGTTCTTGCCTAAAAACCATGCTAAAGTATACAATGTAGCCTTCTGGACATTACAAGCTACCCTCTCATGATTACGTCATAGCAACAAGGTTGACAGCACGTTCCCTGGGTGCCGATAGTTAAAGCTTCATCGTCTGAAAATTCTTATGCCTCTTTACTATTTTTCTGAAAACATACTTTCCGGTAAAATTGCAAAACACCCTGTTTTATCTGTGAAGAAATCCGTAACTAGATGTGTGCTTGAGCCGGCATTACGACAACCAGACTTGCTTCTTCAAGACTAGAACTAATTTCCCTCTCCTCTATCTTAACAATGAACGGGGAGAGTGCAACTGTGGATACGGTATTATAGACAATTCCGAAAGGAATGAATAACTCACTAATAAAAAAAAAGAAGCGGGGAGGACGTGCAGGGTAGTCGTTTCACTTCATACGGGTTGTCCGAAGGAGACGCACCACTTCATAAGAGTAGGTATGCAATTCCCAGGAGAGTGTAACGCTCATTTGGTTTTCCTTGCGCATGTATTATGAAGAGCTCCTTTAGTAACGTTTATACCTGCTGTCTGGAGTTACCAACATTAATTTTGGTCTCTTGCTATCCGCAAGTTGGACTGCAGCATGCAAAGTTTCCCATCATCGAACTTGTGTTCTGCTACATGAAAATTCTGTGTCACTGCTTTTCGTATTTTCTTTTCCGTAGCCTCGCGATGACCGTTTGATCTAAAGTTAGAGGTTTTAACAAGCTACGAAAGCACGTTACGGAAATGCGGCAATAATTACCCGACTGACAAATGTGGATGTGCGAACATTGCGGGTGCAAAAAAGCATCGGCTTGCCGTATGTTTTCGGTCCGCACACTGTAACCGTGCGCATCACTTTTTTAGCCAAGGCAGTCCAACTTGAGCCAAATAGAAAAAATGTCGTCGACTGCAGTTACTGCGCTGCGTTCGGAATCGCACGTGCAATGCCTGCCCCTCGCGCGTGATTTTCGAACAGCGATGATTTCATCCTTGTGAGGGTGGTCCTCGAATTCGGCCGCTGTCAGACCTCTCAAGGTGGCATGAGGTGGCGAAAATTGTTGTAGAAAAAATTGGCAGATTCCACGTACAGTCGGAATCGATGATATGCGAAGCACTAATGAGGACTGTTGATAGGTCACTTTCAAAACAGCACAACAATACGAGAGAGACGTAAATTATGCCGTATATTACTGCTATGTCATGATTATGATGTTTGCACCTGGCATTTGCGTTCGTCGTCTATGCACATCACGTAATACCAAAGTTGGTATATGTGGAGATAGTGTTGAAACGGCCATTAGCACGCTATTAGGGTAGCACTTAGTCAAGTTTTACATGACATGCACATGATGATTTTAATTTTTTTACCTGTCATTTAGTTTCTTCGCTCATTCATGTCATATGTGAAGCTAGCGAAAGAGCCACATGCGCATTATGAGCGCGGTATGTTGTCATGTTCTTAAATGACACGCGTGTCAACATTAGCACGTTTGCACCATATGTCTTCGTCATTCATTCCTGTTGTAACACCAAATTTGGTATATTTGAATCAAGCAAAACGTCCACGAGCGCATTTTGAGCGTACTTATAGTCACGTTTTACATGACACACATGTTATGATTATCATGTTTGGACATGTCATTTACCTTCGTCGTTCGTTCGCGTCACTTAATACCAAAACTGGTATATGTGAAGCTAGGCCATGAGTGCATCATGAGTGTGGCATGTAGTGATGTTCTTACATTACACGCATCTGATACTAATGACGTTTGCACCAGTCATATACATTCTTCATGCATTCACGTCTCGTAATACCGAATTTGATACACGTGAAGCTAGTGAAACGACCACGAGGGCATCATGAGCGTGGCGTATAGTCATGACTTACAGGACATGCATGTCATGATTACCAAGTTTGGGTCTGTTACTTATGTTCGCCATGCAGTCAAGTCATACCATACCAGTTTCGCAATGCCAAGAGTAACGAAACAACCGCAGGAGGAGCAATACCAATGACATTCATAAGACACATATCATGATTTTCATGTACAGACCAGTAACTTATGCTCAGCATACATTTTTATTGTGCCATGCCAATTTTGGTATAGATACCATCATTGAAACGGCCAGGGGGGCTAAATGTCGTAGTCTGAAAGATAGACAGACAGATGGATTGGACAGACGGACGGATGGATGGATGGATGGATGGATGGATGGATGGATGGATGGATGGATGGATGGATGGATGGATGGATGGATGGATGGATGGATGGATGGATGGATGGATGGATGGATGGATGGATGGATGGATGGATGGATGGACGTACGGACCGACGGACGGACGGACGGACGGACGGATGCATGGATGGATGGATGGATGGATGGATGGATGGATGGATGGATGGATGGATGGATAGATGGATGGATGGATGGATGGATGGATGGATGGATGGGTGCGGTCAAAGTTGCCGAAGTTCTCTAAAAATTGATTCGCATTTCAAAACTTGGAAACTGCCCAGGCCATCACACGAAAAAACGCTTCGACTCGCTCCTCGTGCGATTTCGGCAAAAAGACAGGGAGAACCAAAAGTTGTGCCTTCTTTGCATGTTTTTATTAGCCAAAAAAACATGCTGTGTGCGGCATGGAACTAGCTCACTCTGAAAAATTTTAGATGGCTACGTTTATCATGATCGTGCTAATATACGTAATCACTGGTTTTTGCAACTAAAACTAGTTCTACGTTGGTTACGCAAACACGGAACGCGTATACGGAAAGGAACCATGCCGTATTTCCACGACGTGTTTCCGTAGTTTGCTAAAAACATCTATTACCAGGCCATGTCGTTTCGCCAATGTAACGTTTCTGACAATATCAACATTCGATCATGTAGATGATTTTTTATCTCATCATCAACATCATCATCAGCCTGACTGCGTCCACTGCAGGACAAAAACCTCTCCCATGATTCGCCAGTCAACTCGGTCCTGTGCAACTTGGTCCGCAAACTTCTTAACCTCATCAGCCTACCTAACCTTCTGTCTCCCCCTAACCCACTTGCTTTCTCTTGGAATCCAGTTAGTTACCCTTAGTGACCAGACATTATCCCGTCTACGAGCTACATGCCCGGCCCATGTCCATTTTCTCTGCTTGATTTGAACTGTGATATCCTTCACCCCTTTTTGTTCCCTTATCCACTCTGCTCTCTTCTTGCCTTTTAAGGTTACACCTACCATTTTTCTTTCAATTTCTCGCTGCGTCGTCCTCAGTTTAGGCTGAACCCTCTTTGTAAGTCTCCAGGTTTCTGCTCCATAGCTAAGTACCGGCAAGATGCAGCTGTTATATATCTTCCTCTTGAGGGATAGTGGCAATATACCTGTCATGATTTGACAGTGCTTGCCAAATGTGCTCCACAGCATTCTTATTCTTCTAGTTACTTCAATGTTGTGGTTCGGCTGCGCTGTTATTACCTAACCTAAGTAGACATATTCTTCTACAACCTGAAGTGCACCATTACCAATCTCGAAGCGCTGCCCTTTTCCGAGGTTGTTGTACATTGCTTTCGTTTTCTGAATTTTAGTTTTAAGATCCACCTTTCTTCTCTCCCTGTCTAACTCCGTAATCATGAGTTGCTATTCATCCCCTGAGTTACTCAGCAATGCAATGTCATCGGCGAAGCGCAGGTACTCTTCATTAACTGTTATCCCTAACTGTTCCCGTTCTAGACCTCTGAAAACCTCCTGTAAGCACGCGGTAAATAGCATTGGGGAGATTGTATCTCCCTGCCTTACAGCCTTCTCGATCGGTATTTTGTAGCTTTCTTTATGAAGCAATATGGAAGCAGTTGATCCCCTGTAGAATTTTTCCAGAGTGTTTGTGTACACTTCATCGACGCCCTGATTCCGCAGTATTTACATGACTGCTGATATTTCCACTAAATCCAAAGCTTTCTTGTAATTTATGAAGACTATGTATAGTGATTGGTTATATTCTGAGCATTTCTCTATTACCTTATTGATAGGATGAATGTGGTCGATTGTTGAGTAGGCTGTTCAAAATCCTGCTTGTTCCCTTGGTTTATTGAATTCTAATGTTTTCTTAACTCTGTTAGGAATTACCTTTGTGCTTGTATACTACGGGGAGCAAGCTGATCGGCCTGTAATTTTTCAAGTCCTAGTCATCTCCTTTCTTATGTATTCAAATAATGTTAGCATTGTTCCAAAACTCTGGTACTCTTCCCGTCAGGAGGCACCTCGTAAACAGGGTGGCTAGTTTTTATAACCCTATCTATCCTCCATCTTTCAGCAGATCTGATGTTACCTGGTCCACACCAGCAGCTTTACCTCTTTGCATGCTCTCCAAGGCTTTTCTGACTCTTCTATCATTACTGGTGTGGTGTCATCTAGGTTACTTCTAGTTCTTATGGTATTAAGGTCGGGTTTCTCCAGGCTACTGTACAGGTCTCTGTAAAACTCCTACGCTATTTTAACAATCCTATCCATATTGGTAGTTATTTTGCCTTCTTTGTCCGTTAGCGCATACATCCGATTTCTGCCTGTCCCAAGTTTCCTCTTCACTGCTTTGACGCTTCCTCCGGTTTTCAGAGCGTGTTCTATTCTCTCTATGTTATACCTTCTTACATCGGATACCTTACGCTTATTAATCAACTTCGAAAGCTCTGCCAATTCTATTTTTTCTGTTGTACTTGAGACGTTCATGCTTTGACGCCTTCTAAATGAGGTTCTTCGTCTACTGGGACAGCTTGCCAGTGTCCTAGCTAAGTACCGTACCTCCAACTTCCACTTCACACTCCGTAATGATACTCATCAGATAACCATTCATTGCGTCAACGCTTAGGCTGGTTTCTTCGATAAGAGCCGAGTGCCTGTTCTGAAGTGAGACTCTAAATACCTCTACTTTCCCTCTCAGTACTAGCAAATTGATTGGCTTCTTGCGTATCAGTTACTCTGGTTCCTTCTTCAAGTCTAGGCGAATTCGAGACCGTACCATTCTATGGTCACTGCATCGTACCTTGCAAGCACTTACACATCCTGCCCGATGCCTGGGTGTACACTCATTATAAAGGCTATATCGTTCTTATTTTCACCATTAGGGCTACTCTATGTCCACTTACGGTTTCCTCGTTTTCGGTAGAAGGTATTCAATATCCGTAAATTATTGCGTTCTGCGAATTCTACTAATAGCTCTCCGCTGACATTTCTAGTATCAATGCCCTAATCTCCCACTGCCTGGTCTCCAGCCTGCTTCTTTTCTACTTTTGCATTAAAGTCTCCCATCAGTACAGTATACTGTGTTTTTATATTACTCATTGCCGATTTCACCTGTTCATATAAGCTTTCAACTGAAGCGTCATCATGGCTGGATGCAGTCGCGTAAGCCTGTATCACCTTCATCCTATATCTCTTACTGAGTTTAATTACTATACCTAACACCCTTTTATTATTGCTATAGTATTCCTCTATGTTGCCAGCTATGTTTTTGTTGATAAGGAACCCCACTCCCAGTTCTCTTCTGACAGCCATGCCCCGATAGCAAAGGACGTGCCCATTGCTTAGCACCGTATAGGCCGCATATGTCCTACTAACCTCACTGAGCCCTATTATATCCCATTTAACACCCTCTAGCTCCTCGAATAGTACAGCTAGACTTGCCTCACTAGATAAGGTTCTAGCGTTAAACGTTGCCAAGTTCAGGTTCCAATGGCGGCCTGTCCGGATCCAGAGATTCTTAGCACCCTCTGCTGCGTTGTAGATCTGACCGCTGCCGTAGTGAGTTGCTTCGCAGCTGCTGGGGACTGAGGGCAGTGTGTTAATTGACGCATGCATGTGGGAGGTATTGGCCAGATACTGCACCAGGGTGGCCAATCCTTCTCTGGTGAGGGAGTGCGCTACCCATTGTGATCACCGGTGAGGCCGCACACGAGCCCTCTTAATGCAGTTCCATCGTCACGCGGATTTTTTTTCCGGTTGGGAACTTTGCGGCACCGGGATTCAAAACATGGACTTCTTGCATGCGAGGCGGATGTACATTCTAACCATTGCACCACCCTACCCATTGCGATACTCTAACCATTGCATGCAAGCTAGGCGGATGCTCTAACCACTACGCCATCACCGCAGAGCGACGATGGCGTAGTGGTTACTCGCACACAATGTTTGAATAAGTGGCTAGCGATATAGTTGAAGGATAGATGCGGCTGAGGCAATACAATGTTGTGGCTTAGACATTTCGTCGCTGTCACTCCTGAGGTATAAAGGAACGGAGGTCATATTCTTTCAGTCAGCGGTGCCTCATTCTGTGACGAAAACAGAGGAGTGAAGAATCAATAAAACATCGCGCGAACCATTCAAATTTCAAGTGCCTCGCGCTCTGTCCACCACTATAATTAGAAAATGTAAATCTTCATTAGTGATGCAACTTTTGACAGTAACTAAGTCTCTATTGTGGTAATAGTTAAAAAACAGTAGTAAAAACGCAAAAAGAGATATAGAAGAGAAAGCCCTAACGTGTAACCAATAATTTTTTGTGACATTCCACGACGGCACCAGAGCTCACTTTCTCGGTTAGCTGGTTCTTCAGGTTATGACCAGAGCAACTAGGCGGCATGCATTTGCATTACACAGCAACTGGCGAGCAATGTATGAAAGAAAAACTTAAGAGCTACTCTAAATTACTTACGTGCTACACTGGGTCAGAGTAAGTGTAGGTGTTTTCGGAATAGCCTGTCGGGAATATTGTTCGAGATGCACAGGTTGCCAGCTTTTTTTCCATGTTATGCCACACAGTGCGCTAGATAAGTTACGTTATACGTTGGGAGAATGGTCAATGATATTCTTACTTCAGACTCATTCTACCCGAATTAGTTTGTTTCGAGCGCACAATGGCGCCTTCCCGACAAGTTTAACAACTACAATACAATTAACTGTCATTGTGATGTGCGAAATGCTTCTTCTGTAAGCACGGCCACAAACTTGAAAGTGCTTCTGCACTCACTGATCACACAAAGCTCTGTGTAATATACAAGATATTATGTTTTGCTTTTTAGCATTCAATACATTTTTATCGGACGTGGGAGTAAAATTCTGACTACGTTTCTCTAGCACCCAGTGCTAGCGAGTCTTGTAATTTATTACGCAACAGCAACTACACTAAGTGCCACCAAGTAGGTCATTTATACAGTTATTGTATTGTTTCCGAGAACGTTGAAATCCGAATAGAAGGTGTCAACGTTTATTAAATTTGAAATTATTGTTCTGCACCGACACGTAATCCATTCCCAACTTTCGTACTCATGGCGCAACCACGCAAGTTTATGGCTGTGACGTTTCGTTTCGGAAAACTATACAAATTTAGAGCAGGTCAAACCGGATTCTATCTGGCGGACGTTATCGCTTGCGGAGCCAAAAATTTTCACGTCATCTTAAAGGTGTCTGTAAATAATGCATCTTTGACGAGCGCAAAGTGTTAAGTGGGTGTGATGGTTAGGTTGGTCACGTCGCAAGGTGTTGACGCAAGGAAGATGGAGCCAGTGCCGAACACAAGATGAATTTATATTGAACGAGACACACACATTAGAAGTGCAATACAAAACCTCATCACGCGGTTCGCAAACATAAGGAAAGGAGTCGGCAGTCCCACAAGTCTTTGCCGTAGCCCAGTGCCTTAAGCCTGCTCGTGGTGCAGCCGTCGCTTGAGTACACAGGTCAGCGTTCCGCTGTAGAAGCCATCGCCACGCGTAGCCGCACACACTCAGCAGCGTCGGCTCGCTGTCAGCAGCTGCGGTCTTTAGAGGACGCTCGCCGTGGCCTGAGATGCCCGCAGGGGGACTCACCCAGAACTCGTGACGCCCAAGGACGTCCAGACAGGAACCCGACCTTCACAACCTCGTGCTTAGTAGCGGGTTCGTCTCTCTCGCCTCGTCTCTTCGGCGTTCGAGGAGCTCCATTCTGAGCGAGCACCTTGTTTTCTTTTTCGATGGGCGAGCTTCAAATGTCCCTTCATTTTCGTCATCTTTAGGCGATGCAGCGCGCTCGACTGCAACACTCACATTTTTCAAATGGCTTCATCACAGTTGGCTATAGACCCTTTCATTGTTTACAAACACAAATTCTTGATGACTTCCGGTTTCGTCCACTGAAGTGTCTTAATAGCATCGGTGAGCAAAATGAGCTTTCGAAAATAGCCCGCTCATTATCTACACTTTCCTCACTTTATTTGGCAAAATATATTCAAAAGATGTTTTTTTCAGCTACATAGAAGTGACGAAAAATCCCTGTGAACTTTAGGCACGTTCCTTTTTTTCGAAAAAAAAAACAGAGACTTTCCTTCCCCTTGAAAAAAAACTTGAAACAAGCTTTCAGTTTCCAAGTTAAGAGCTGGTCAATGAGGTGACCGGAAGTTTTTTTTTTTTGTACAATGCTTGTAACTTTGAAACCGTCTATGAAATGCGGGTTTACTTTTGCGCACACTAACATGTACTTGAATTTATTTTTGCGGTGATGCATGACCTCTTGTATTTCGGAAATGTTTTTCTAAAGCGCTCGTTGCTTGTCAGTAATGGATAAAACTTACCAAGAATATATATAATATTTATGTTTTAAAGTGAATTTGAGAATTTGGTTAAAAAGGCTGGCGGCTGGTTGGGTTGTGCTACGGAGGCCCTTTCAGGTTGTTTTCCTATCTAGTTTACATGTTTCTTTGTAGACTTTCTGTAGGGCATCTTGCGGGTTACTTATTTCAACTAATGTTTCCTTTAGGTTGCTTAAGTGGTGAACGTATTCACTGTCGTCGCTACAGATCCTTTTTATACGCCTCGTCTCTCCTAAAAAAGTTCCTTCTTGGCCGTGTCGCGAGTGACGACTGGTGTTTTTAGGTATTGTTGCTTGTCTGTTGGTTTTCTGTGAAGCATCGTCTTTATTTTCCTGCTTCAAAACATACTGTCGTGTCGGGAAAATTTATTTCAATGCGAGAATGATGCATAATAAAATTATATTAGATTGAAATTGTTACAAATATCAATGATTGTGTTTATTCCCCTGATGACGTCTTCCCATATAATTTACATAGCCGACATAGAAGGTAGGCTTTAGTGGAGATGATTTCAGCTGCTGCAATTCTCAGACCCATAAAAATACCTGCTTTAATTGGCGCAAAGAAGTTCCAATACTGGTGCCGTACGTTTTCCGGTAATGGGGCGAATAAAGTTCAACATAATTAAGCGTTATGACTAATTTCAGCAGTGAGAAGTCAACGTCAGCATTTGGTGTTTGCTTGCTTTCTATGAGTTGTATTGAAACCACTTCAATCCCTTCAGTGATTGGTATATTTTTATACAGGAAGCAGACATCAAGTGTCACCAAAATAGCCCGACCTGAGAGTGTTTATGTTTCGTCAATTGAATCAATTATTTCTATGTGATGAGGTGTATATTGAACAAAACATGGTAGGTATAGATGGTGTATAGGATGGATGGTGATTTAAAAATTTGGATTGCGACTCAGTAGTTGTACTGTTGCTGGATACTATAGACATGCCTGTGATTTGCGCGATAAGCAGTTCATCTACAGAAACTTTATGGAATCTTCGGAAGAAAGTAGAAGCAGCCTACTTGCTTGTCATGGAGCATGAGGAACTGGCACTCGAAGGGTGCGATGAATTCCCTGGCTAGAAAATCGTGCGTTGTATGCTATAACTATATTCTTGAGTCGCGTCCGAGGTCAATTTCCAATATTGGGTGTTGTTGCCGAGTTGTGTGATAGCTTAGTCATTGCTTCTCTTGCCGTTGGCGACTCGGGCGCATATTCTAAAAAGCACTTCTGTAAGTTGCCACATGTATTGACGCTGGCACAATTTTTGGATCTCTGCAAGCTTGCGTATTGGCCTCCATTTCTTAAAATGGTGCCCTTTCTCGCGTGCCGTCATAGCGGGGACACCGCTCTTAAGCGCTTTGCAGCAGCCGCTGCTGCTGTACTTGTATTGTCTGCTTTCAGCGAGAACAATGTCGAACGAACAGCCTCGCGATATTCAACTAACGCCTGCCACGTATATTTTTGAGTGCACTTATGAACTTGTTCTAGTTGCGGACCAATCGACAGGGCCAAAATATCTTCCAGATGGCCGACGAGCACGCCGATGCCACCTACCGCAATGCTGGTAAGAAAGGGAAGCAAGAGCTGATTGTTCTTGCTCGTCATTTACAGCTTCCTTCATGGGATACTAATGAGTTCACGTGTCTTTTTCAGTATTTAGGTGAACATGCCTATCTCCAGCATCTACGTACTTCGCATTGTCTCCTCGAAGGTCAGGTGGTCCACGATTGATGCAGGCCACCTTGATGAATACGTGATCGAAGCCGTCAACGGAGATCGCATCACTGTCGCGGCTCTCGTCCTGCAAACTAGCAAACTTCAGAAACCACCACTCAGTGTCTCCTTGTTGATGGAGTTCATGGGGAATGAATAATGACCATTTCGTTTCTTTGAACCAACAGTGTTTCAAACGAACACATATCCAGCTTTCACGGATGGATTGAAGGATCGGTGTATCCAGCTGTGCCCTTAAAATCTGGTGGTGGCTGACGCCAGGTAGCCACAAAGTTAAGTTTTATGTACTATCACTGTGTATTTAGGACTGAATTTCACTCGTGCCTTGACTGTAGCGACCAATCAGATAGCCTCCTCCTGGTTATTTTTTCCCGATTAAAGTCTATTTTGGCTTCACATTCCCTCAATCCCAATGCTTTGAAAAATTTGGCACCAATATCTTCGACTACAGGGCGGAGACCTTTACAGAACATTATGAAATGTTCAGCCGTTTTCTCCTCCTCTCCACATGCACTACATACCATGTCTGTGCCTTCGAATTTCGCTCGGCACGTCTTGGTCCGCAATATTCCCATTCTAGCTTCGAAGGGAAGAGAACTACCCCGAGAATTGTCGTAGATCTTCACTTTTGCACTTTCCTGCTTAAAAGTTCGGTAGGTCTCCAGTGATGATATTGTAAGCATTCCCATCTTCCACATGTCCTTCTCTGTTTCCTTTATCTTCTTCTTAACCGGAGTTTCATTCTGTTGTTGTCGAAACACTAGCTTGACTGTTTTCGAGTTCACTTCCTCTACTAAGTATCAACATTGTTTATGTACAAGTAGCTGAAAAGTTTCCGAGCCCAACGCTCCTATTCCATTTTTCTCAATCGCTCCTCAAATTCTATCTTGCTGCTAGCTTCCCTGCACTCAAACGATGTCCATCCCATGTCACTCTGTACCCCCTCATTTGGGGTATTGCCGTGTGCTACCAAATCAAGTCTTCCTATGCCACCTTGTTTAATTTCCAATCTCGCTAGAACTTCTGATTTCATCCACAAGACCGCATTTACTGAACGTCAAACCCGGGACCATGACACCTTTCCAAATCCCACACACAGCGTCATACCTATTGTAGCTCCACAGTGCCTTATATATTATTACAGCTGAATTCCTGGCGACCTTAGTCATTACGTATCTTTTGCGCTCCCTTAGATATTCAGCCTCGTTATTTAATCACACGCCGAAATATTTGTATTTATCCACTATTTGTAGCGTGACTTCCGGTATCTTATGCTCACTGCCTTTGTTATCATTAAAATTATAATCCGACTTTTCCATGCTGAACTTTCAATTTAGCCTATCTACCTTTTACCACCTATGTCTATCAATCCCTACAGATCTTTCTTGTTGTCGGCTAATATTAACATATCATCTGCATACATCAATGCTGGTAATTACTGTTCAATGCGTTTTCTTTGTTTGGCAAAAGAGAGGTGGAAGCCGAGTCGAATACCCTCTCATTTGGCTTCTAGTCCCTGGAGATACAGCATAAGTACCAAAGGTAACAAGGCAAATCTCTGTCGAAGACCGCGTTGTATTTCTATAGGTTCAGATACCTGTTGTTTCCATTTGATAACTACCTTGTTACTTTTAGAGATATCCTTTAGAAGATTAGTTATTCCATCTCGCACATCTAGTGTGTCCAATATTCCCTACAAGTCTTCTTCAATCACACTACCGAGAGCACCCTTGACACCTAGAAATGCTTGCCACAGGAACCTGTGTTCTTTTTCTGCTATTTCAATACACTGCATCAATGAAAACAGATTGTCCTCCAACCTCCTTCGTTTACAGAACCCATTTTGCCGTTCTCCCAGCACCGCCTCCTTCTACAGCCATGTCTGTAGTCTTTCCTTTACTATCTGCATCCCCAGCCTTGAAACTACTCATGTCACTGTTATAGGACAGTACTTATTTATATTTGCTTTGTCCCCCTTTTCTTTATAGTTCAAGCTCATTCTGCTAAATTTCCACCCATTTGAAACTTCACCATTCAATATTGCTTTGCTAGCTGCCTCTCTTAATGTTTGTTCCGAGTTTGGTTCTATATTCTTTATTAGCAAGATTAGGATGCCGTCAGGGCCAAATGATGTGCTATTACGAACCCATTTCTCTGCCCTTTCCCACTCTCATTGTCCCAGTGGAGCCACTGAGCTAATTGGTCCATTCTCATCTGGTACGGTGCATTCAGCGTTTTCTTGGTGTCTAAATTTTGTCATCATTGTTTTATATATTCCATTTCCTCATCCCCTTCTAGTCTGACCCCCGCGAACTGTAAATAAAAACCTCTGTTTCATGCTTGTTTCATTACGCAGAAAATTGAGATGGTTCCAAAACTACGCAGCTGCCTTTCTATCCTTTTTGTTTACTTCCGCCATCCATTGGTCCCCCTTTCTTCTCATTTTGTCACTGATCAAATTGGACGCTTCCCTTCTGCAGCTCAAAAAGGTATCCCATATTCTTTTGAGATCATCTTCCAGTTGACCCTTCTGTTTAGCATACCTGTGTTTCCTGGAATCATCCTGACGTCTTACTGTGGTTCTCTTAACTTCCTCATCCCACCAGCTCTCGGGTTTGTGTCTGCTTTTCCTGGTTCATTTAGCTTGTACCTTATAAAGCTCTAACTCAAACAGTCAAGCTAGATTTGTATCCACTCTGTTTTAGTATCCTCGGTGATTATTTTCTCAATCTTGCCCCGCCGCGGTGGCCTAGTGGCTAAGGTACTCGGCTGCTGACCCGCAGGTCGCGGGATCGAATCCCGGCTGCGGCGGCTGCATTTCCGATGGAGGCGGAAATGTTGTAGGCCCGTGTGCTCAGATTTGGGTGCACGTTAAAGAACCCCAGGTGGTCGAAATTTCCGGAGCCCTCCACTACGGCGTCTCTCATAATCATATGGTGGTTTTGGGACGTTAAACACCACAAATCAATCAATATTTTCTCAATCTTTATTTGTCTATTTCTACTTGCTTTTCTCAATAAATATTACCGTGGGGTTGCTCATAGTGGCACCCTTTCAATTTCGTTTGTCTTCCAAAACTAGCTTAATACGTTTGTGATAACTACCTAAGCTTCATCATCCTTAGCCGGTCATACATCCTATGTGGCATAATTGCGCAATCTATTGTCGACTGCAGTCTTCCCACCATCCTTGTTATCTGGCCTTCGCATTTCTCAGTGCTCTTGCAAATCATTAAATCATGCCTTTCACACATATCCATAAGCATTCTGCCTGTTGGGTCGGTATATCTATTATATCTTCTATGTCCACCTTCATATATCCTAATATAATTACCTAGCCTCCTCTTCTCCTGTTTCGTCAATGCCATTTTCTATGCACTGCACCATTTGTTGGTTCCTGTATGGCTGTTACCCCTGTCCACAAGTATATAAAACCCAGGAGTGTCATGGGCCCTGCCACTTTCCTTTTTAACCATAAATGTTCCTTGCACTCCTACTTTACCTCTTGCCAGTCTGTACTTTTATAAATGATTGCCGCAGTACCACCCCCCTTTCTGCTGCCTTCTGTTCTAATACAATATTTCCATGCATAGTCCAGATTATTAGGTGGTTGTTCTATTTCTTTAAGATGTGTTTCTACAAAAACATACACCATTTGCTTCTTAACCCTCAGCAGTTCTTCTATATCTTCCCACTTCAGCCTATTCCTGCCACCCTGCATGTTAGTATACCCTACGTCTGAATTGGCTCGGCCCTCGTCACTACGCCGATATCTTCCACGGACTCTACGTGTCTTAGGTATTGGTGCCACTTTGAACTCGTATCTGTCTATACCACCTGTCAAAGAGCCCCCCTGGTTGTTTTCTTCGTTACTAGCTATCCTGGACCCCGCGTCTTGCAAGTCGCCAACCCACCTCATGACCTAGACTCCCATCAAAGTGAATTCTATCTCGTTGAAAAGCACCCCAGCTATGCATATCTTTGTTTATTTCCACCACCTCAAAGTTTTTCTCTCAACTCATCCATCATATCTCTTGGTTTGCGTTGACGACCGCTCTTTGAAGGTTGCTGTTACGCATTGGTACCTCCGGTGTCGTGCATATAACTACTTGTACCTGAGAAAAAATGGTGCGATGTCATCAACCCCTTTCGCCAGTGCGGTCGTCAGTCCTGCCATATCTTTATTAGGACATCGTTTAAACCACCTGCAATTATCAAGAGGTTTCATCCATCAGCTGTGGTTTGGAGTTTGGCGCTCGCTTGCCTCATGACTGCTTCCAGCTTGCGTCCTGGGAACGTCCTTACTGCAACCCTCTTGTCACCTCTTACCCTCTCTTTGATTGCTTCAGCGCATCGATTTAAATTCGAGTCCCCGGTATTATCACGTGCTGTGACTTTTCACTTGGAGCGTTCTGCACCTGGGGGTGACTTGCGCCTGTGACGCCAGCTGCTTTGTCCCCTCTCAACCCCACCACTACTTCGCTGAAGCTGGGCTTTGCGGCCATTGAACTTGCTGAACCTGTTTTTCCCGAACTTGCTTGCTCTTTCTTCTCCGCCGTTCTGGTTGCTACTGCCCTTCCGTTCTCTCCGTCGGCCGCTCCTTTGTTCACCGTCACTAGTGCCTCCTCGGCGGACCTGAGCCTTTCTCCCACATCCCTTGTTTTTTATTGCTCCTTCGCTAACGCAGTCTCCAGCTCGGTGATTCCCTTTAGCATTTGCTCTGGGCAACGATCGTTTTCTTCATTTTTTCCTCGACCTCACATTGCCTACACTTGGCGTCAGCATCCTCTCAATTCGCGTCTGCGTTCGTTTGCGTTCATTTCCAAATACACCCCGCATTATAAACTTTTACACCATTTTTAACCATGTTTTTCTGAGAACAATTGTCCTCATGAATTGTCCCACTCGATAATTACAAAACACGGCGTACGACAAATCCTGCTTTATGAAAAATTAAAGTCTAAGCTCTACTACAAAAATTTGCGTGTTCGGTGTCATGGGGTGGCAGGAGAAAAACACAAACAAACAAAACACACACTCGCAAACAAGTAAATATCTAGTGACTGGCCCCTGAAAAAGACGTGCAAAGTAACAAGTGCTACAAAGGTTTAAACTGCTGCTTTATTATTTATAAATGCAAAGTCTAAACATGCAAAGCCACTTATCTGTGCAGTCGATCAGGAGCGCTCAAAAAACACGTCCATCCACCGTGTCTGTTCGAACTCTACCGGACACTGACCAATCAGCGCTCGAAGCCGCCACGGCTGGAATCTCACGCGTTTTCAATGGGATGGGGTCATTTTTTAACGATGACAAATTGTAGAGGCGTAAATTTTAAAAGTGCTTAACGGGTCTAGCTCTAGGAGCTGTACTGCACCTCAAAAATGCCACATTGTTAACATCGGGCCCTCCTGTTCTCTTCCCATGATGAATAAAGTTTACACAAAGGGGCCCTAAGGAAGCCACCGAAATCACAGATTTTTTTTCGGAACAAAAAAGGCCGTATAAAAAAAACTAGGCGGAAACCTGCAAATTTCTTTGAGATATATGTATAAAAAGACTAAGGTTTGATTTCAGCCCACAATCAAGTTTATTCGTGACAAAAAATGCCTTACGTAATGCAGTTTCGCAGAACACAGTCGTGTCGCAGACTCGAGTCTAGCATCGTAGTATCTTGATGAGACGAACCGTATAGCTACTCACCTGACTGGCGTTATGGCTGAGTTGGTTGAGTGAGCAAGCTGGTAGCTCGTGCGTGGGCTATTTGGCACGTTGTGAGTTCGAATTTCAATAAAAGTGATTTCTACTTTTTTACTTTCTTTTTTTACAGAATTTATGTCAGAGGTTACTGTGCTCAGCTACGGTGCAAATACGTACGAATTCCAAAGCCTGGCGGAGGCGTTCCGTCGGTGACGTCAAAAAGTGGGTGGTCAGCAGTGGTCGCGAGAACAAGGGGAAGCGAACAGCCAATGAGGGAAATAGAGGCCTGCGTCATCATCTTGACGTTGGCTTGGGGACTGTATAGCAAAGTGAAAAGTGTTTGTAACATGTTGAGAAGTGTGTAACTATTATTGCTCACTGTTAAAATGTGTTGGCACTAGTTTTCAAATGTTGAGTAAGGAATATAGCACAGTCTAAGCGTATTTTTTTGTTGTTGCTTTCAAATGACGCTAAATTTAGCGGGACGGTTAGTAGTGGCGTTAGGTACAACCCCGTTTCCAGCAGTTACTGTTCTCTTATCTCCACCACTATTCAAATTCAAACGGCGCAACTTTCGAAGCCATTGGCTCAGTCGAGCGCCATCATGGCGGAGGGGAATGGCACCGCTAACCAACAGCAGCAGTGGCTCATCCGCGTTTCCGAGGGTCGGCACGCATTGGTTCTCGCCTTTATGAACGAACATTCCCAGCTTGCGGTGAAAGCCATCGAGCTGCAGCACGGCATCATGGTCGCCGACTGGCGGCGGCTGTGGCAAGAGCTCAGTGACGCGCTAAACCGTGAAGGCTTCACGCAGAAAAATGCGGAAGAGTGGCAGGCCTGGTGGCGCAGGCAGGCGCACGAGGCCCGTCGTGACACCACCGCCATTAGAGAGGCACAAACGTGAGTGACCATCGAATGGCGCGGGCGATTTGTTCTTTGACATTGGTGCATATTTCCAGGGGCACTGAAGGGGGTTGGTTGTGTGGCTTCCGTGGTCATGTGTTAGAGTTTACCTGGTTGACACGCTTCGGTGGCGTCTATGGGCTCACCTATCAACAGGTAAGCACTCTACCGCCGCAGTATCACTAGTTCCTGAGCAGTGATGACAGAGTCTGCCCATATTTGTAAGGGGTGCCTTTAGCGGAACCTTGTTTCAACAAAAAGATAGCGCAGGAGAAAGAATTCAAAAGCAGGTAAGTTTATCAACTTATATCTCAGTTTTCAGTCCTAGCAGTAAAAGGGGTATTTATTTATGATAACAGACACGCAATGCCTGCGGGCAAGTGCATGCACTGAAATGGTAATGCATGGTATCATTGACCACTGAATAGGAGCACAACATTTCCCCAGATGTTTTGTACGTAAGGTTGCAAAATAGCCAGAGTAAAAAATAGCCACTTTCGGAAGATCACACTCGCGACACTTTTCAACAGGCGGGTGTTTCCGCTGCTGCAGTGGAGGTGGCGGTGGAGGCCACTGAAGCGACTGCAGGAAGCAGTGGCACAGTGACACGTAAGCATTTGAGAACTTAGTGTTTTATTGATGATGGGACGTATGTGCCCCCAGTTCATGAACTTTTACTCTTTACTGCACAGAAACCCCCGCCCCAAGTGACGTTTAAAGGCTGCCCGGTGCACCGGCTAAGTTATTGGTCATCAAAGTGTTTAGAGAAAAGAACCTCTCGTATATTATTCAAGTAGCCCAAAATATCCACAAAATGACCACACCCTTTAAGCCTACCACCGCATGCGGTGAATAAAATGCAGCACGGTTTCAGTGTCTCAGCCTCCTGTGCAGCCTCGTCGCCGATGGAGGCCACGGCCAAATTGAACTGCTCTTAGTGCGCGACTGAACAATGACCTGTTTGAGACATTTTGTGACTGAGAGAAAAAAACGTACGCATGGTGTGGGCTTCATATTACTTGGTATTGTGTGCGAGTTGGCGTGCCAATTCTGGCAGATAACCTAGTGCCGGCATTGCTAATCTGTGTATTCACAGCACGCAATATTCGGAAGGGTGGACGCATGAACCTCTTCATGTTTTCAGATGACTAGATATACCCATTTTCAATGACAATAAGTATCAGAATGCAATAAATACGTTGCACACTTTCAGACAAGTGCAAAAAACACCACGCACATTAACTCTTTACCGGTGATAAACCAATGAAGATACAGCACACTCACAGCGCGGACATTAAAGGGCCACTTACGAGGCCCCATACAAAATTTTAGTTAGACAGTGGAAGTTTTTGGGTGTCTGATGAAGAACATTTCGCCACAAAAGTTTTTCGAATCGGTTCATAACGAGCGGAGAAAACATGTTTTTTTTTTTTTTTTTTTGAAGCGGAGTGAAACGAGAATCAGAGGAGGTGAGCTCGAAACCCTTGCCGCTTCTTCGCGTAGCCTTCGCAAACCAACTCTCTTTCCCACCCTCTCCTGCATCCGACCAAGAGGTCACGTGCGCATGACGTGCCCATACAAGTCCAACACACGAGCACGTAAGTGGCGTTGCTTTGGTAACCAGCGTTATTCTGTAGTCTTCTGCCAGTTTCTGCGAGATGGTTCGGACACGCTGGCTTAGAAGCGGTAGAATAGATGAGCACAATGAGTGTGCGAACGCGTAGGAGCGTTCCACGGCGGTCGTCTGCTCCATGCGCTGACTACGGAGACACGAACACATGCGAAATACCGACACATTAGCCCTGCATCTCGTGTCCATTCGCGGGAGGTAAATAGAGAAAAGACGCTCACATTTCCTTATTGTGTCTTCTTATTTATCTAGAGTTTTATTGATTTTTTCAAGCAACACATTACACAAACTACGCATGCCGTGTTAAATAATTTTCGCCATGTCACGTCCCACTGTTTGCAACGTCGGATCAGAGTCGTCTACGTATAGGACCAACGTCACTGCATTTAGGTGTAGGTAGGGTCATTCATACCCACACGTCCTGCCCTCATTCTCTAAGCGCGCGCCAGCAGAAGGGAGGGGGAGCAGCGTTCATCTTGAAATTTGACCCATTTCCGCGGTGCGTGGCATTGCAAATTTTGGAAACGTGATCTTGAACGGTGTTTCGAAGGCGAGACGCCAACATGGTCCCGAAGGCGCCACTGCTCCGAACTCCGCCGGCAATGTCACCAGCCGTTTGGTAGCGTGTGTTACTCAGCTCGCGAACTACTTCTGCACAGAGCTCATAGACGAGCGGACGAGACGATGGTGAGTTAAGGCAAGGTTTATGTACAGCATAGAAATAGAGGCGTAACGAATTCGGCCCTGGGGCCGACAGCTTATACGCTCGAAGAGCCGAGATGTCTTCTCTCGCACGCATCCGTCGGCTTCCCTCTGCCGCATCGGTCAACTCCTGTTACGAAGCGCACCAACGACGAGGTTACGAAGGGCGCCACGAAACTCGCCACTTACAAGGACGCCGGCCGCGCCGACAGCGAAAGGGCTTGAACCGAAGAGAGGCTTCTCTGACACATAGGTCTACTGCTGGCGACGCACCGCGGGGCTTTTTTATAGGCACCGGGTGGATCCTTTGAGTCACCGACGTCCAACCAGAAGTGCCACTGGCCGTGATGTCAGAATCCTTCAATGGGGTTCGCCGCTGGGCCGCGTTTTGCTCATCAAACACAGAGCCGCTGTGCCTGGTTGCACCCAAGGACGAGTGACGTGGTCACGCATTGTGTAAGACTCGCCAGTCTGGAAGTCGCCAATTGCTTCAACGGGCTCATGGGCTGAAGGAGCTCGCTGTGCGTTGCGTGACAGACCGGCGCCGCCGCTTGATGACGTCGTTGAGTTGATTGCGTCAGGCGGACTCGATTACAGGCCTTGACAAGATTGCCTTTGCAGAGGCATTGACGTTAGGTGTGGACTCCCAGGCGTAAGCACGCCTAGTCTAGCGTTGCACTTGTCAGCTCAAAATTGTGAAACCTGTTAAGTGGCCCTTAAAAGTACACTTCCACAACGTTTTTACCGCTAGGAGGCATTTAAAAAAACAAAAAAAAACAGAGAAAGAAAGAGGAGGCCGGGTGTCCGACATGTTCACAGACAGCAATGCATGCATGACTCATTAAGAGCACTGAACTGTAGGGGCTTGTTTTTCGCCAAATTATTCTCATCATTTTTACACTACTGAACGTCGTTAACCTCACAAATAAGCGCGTGACAATTATTGCAGTCACTCGGACTTGCGTGCTATCGCCTTTCTGGAAATGTTCAGTCTGTGGCGCCTCAATGATAAAAGTGGCCGTGGAAACACATGATGGCGTGAAAGCATAGAAAGCACCCAACAATTAAAGAAAATCGCAGCATATCCATGGAGTAACTGATGATGAGCGGGGCGAAGCGTCCATTAATCCATCCTTCCTTGTGTTTGTCCTTCTCACCATGCCTCCAATCGCGTTCGAGAATGCAGACGGCGCGCGGGTAACACCGACAAGACGCGAGCCAAGGAAGCCGAGCGCAAGCGTCTTCAGCGCGCCCGCCGCTCTGCTTCGTCCTGGCCCCGCCGACAATCTGCCACGTACGGTGACTATCTAGGAGACTGAGAGAGGCACTCGTTCTCCGCGTACCCGGGCACAGCTCGCACACCAGCCAATTGGAGAGTAGCAGTACAGTGACCTCTGGAATATCCTCACTCAACTGCACTTCGTTTGTACTTCTATGAGACTGTGCCGTCTATTACACTGTTTGGGAGATACTGCCTTGTTTTCTTTCTCGTCTCTTATCTCGCTTACGCGTGACGTGTGACGCATGACAAGGTTAGACTAAGAGGAGCTTCGCCCCTAAAAAGTTACTGTCTGTGTTCATGTCATCTTCTACCGGCTTCCGGCCTGGATGTTGTTTTGACGTCGCCTCCTCGTGTTTGCTTCCTGACGTGTGGCGTCACGTCACACCTTTTTGTTGCTGCGTTTAGGATGCACCGCGTCTGCCTTCTGCGCATCCTGGCCCGAGGACCTCAGCGACTTGAAAAACTTTCTACCGTGGGCGGCCTCAGGGTCACGACTCTAGCTGTTCCACCCTCGACCGACGCCTGCCGGCATCAAGAACGTTTGCTGCTGAGTGTGCTCCGGAAAGTGGTGATGCCGGTGCATGCTCGTCAATGACGAGCTAGCCGTGCTTATGCTCGTCTGACGATGGTGCTGACGATGCTCGTCTGACGAAGTTTCCACCACAGCTGCCTCCATCTTGTCTTCCCGGCTCAGCTTTTCCCCCGCTTCGCCTTTGTCACCATGTTGTGACGCGCTGCCACGTTCTGAGCCGACTCAGGCAGTGATTGCTGTCGGCTGGAAATAGACGATTCGGGGTTTTTCGCCGCGCCTTTTCCTGCTGGCGCCTTCACAGGCTTTCCTTCCTTGACTGAGCTTCTGAGGTGCTTGTCGCACATGTTCTGCAGGACGTCGAGACATGCGGTGCATCGTCGTCTCCTTTCTTGTTCAACCACGTTCATCGCACGGCAGTGCTCGTTTCCGCCGTGGACTTTCCCATGAGGCGGAGCTTGCGCTCTGCTTGCGACCCTTTCAACACCACGGGGCGGTCATTCTTCCCGTCGCCGGGCCCTCCCTCGGCACCACTCTCCCCAGTGACCATGTCTTCAATACTGGCCCGACTGCGCTGGTGGTGTCATCCTCCACTTTGTCGTCACCGCTCGCACTTCATACGCCATGTTCATCGTGCTTCCTCCCTCGACGCTGTCTGCGGCTCTCTCTATCTTGGGCACGCCAGCTTTGCTGGGTTCAGCATGGATGCCTCCCTCCTTATGCTTCTTGTCACTGCGCATGCTCACTGGCCTCTGTATCTTTCTTTGGCTGCCTGCTTGCAGCGCCTGTGGCGCTGTAATGTATATGCCGTAATGGCCAGCGTCGGCTTTTTCTCCGGGATAAAGGGTTGGTTCCGGCCGTTTTTCGGCGTCGCTTGGCTTCAGTCGCTTTGCCGGGCTCAAGGCGGTCATTCGCCTTTGCGTCTGACCTGTGTCGGGTGCCATGCCAAGTGTCAGGAACTTGTCAATATCCATCGCTGCTGCCATACTGTACGACTACCTCGCGGTGCCATTGATACGGGCGTGAGCTGCACCACAACATCGGCATGGTTCGGTGCAGGTGTCTGTGTGGTGCCCCAAAACTCCTCACCTGGCGCAGTGCAGGGTGTCAAATTGGGCCTTGAAGTGGCCTTCTTGGTTGCAACGGCGACAGAGACGAATCACGCCGTGGTACTCAAAGGTCGCTTTATGTCCTCCCACTCACGAGAAATTTGGGAGCGTGTCCTCCAAGCGCATGTCTGTCTTGGTATACCTGGTTCCCGTTAGGATACTGCATTGGTCTTTACACCACGCCTCTTTACTTCTTAACGTGGTTTCGTAGGACTTCAGGCTGATTGCGACCTCGTTGTCGGGCACATAACAAGGCAGGCACAGGTACGTGATGCTGTCTACCTGTCGTGCCACAGGCACAACAGGAACTGTTCTGGTTCTGAGGCGGAAACCACCAGTTTCCAAAAGGACTTGAACTGCTCGCGTCGAGTTGATGCCAACCTGGAAGTCGAATCCTCTGTGGTGCTGAACACTTGTGGGAATTGAAGCTATCCCGCCGCCTTTGCGGGGGCATTGCCACCTTTTCTGCCGTTCTCATGTTCCGACATGACTCCCCTCCTCCGCTGTCTGCAACGCTGGGAGAGCAAGGAGTGACAATTAAGCCCTCTCACCCGGTAGCGGATGTCGACTGTGGCGCCGCGAGCGAGGTCTCCTGAGAGGTATCACGCGCGTGCATCAGGAGTGGGTCAGAGATTCTCCGGGACAGCTCACGGTGAGCCACGCATTCCCTTTTCTGTCCGTCGACTCCCGTTTCTCGTGAATCGTCGGACTTCGCTGACGTCGCCTAGCGCCCGAGGTGAACGCTCAACTTTTTTTGCCCTTTTGCGTACGCTCGGCCGAAGGACGGTATGGCGTCCTAGTGCGTGGCCAAGCTTCGCCGACCCATCTCCCTTTGAAGCCAACGCGAACCCTTGGCCTTCGCTCGAGCAACCGTGCCTTGGTCCCGGTGGCTCCGTGAATCACTTTTACAACGTAGACGTGCTCGTGGCACCCTGTGTAGTACTTTGTACCCGTGGCATGGATAAGCCCATTTGCTTTTCCGCCGAACCTTTGCAACGAGTTGTACTGCCTTTTCGTGTTGCCACAGACAATAAAGTGTTGCGACCTTGAGCAGTATTGTGTTCTCGCCACGGCGACGGTTAACGCGTGCACTGCGGCTCGCTAAGACAGGACTCACGCTAGCGGCCGTGCTCCTTCGGGATACGTGTCACTACAAACTGTAGATTTTTTAGAAGCCGAACAGTGTTTTCGTTGCATCAATCATCTCGTCCACCGACATCCCTGGCGGAATGGTGACAACCCGCTGGCCGCCCTCGCACGGGCACTTTCTCAAGGGACCTGAGGTTTTGGCAGCTTGTAGAAACATGGGCGTAGGCAGGTCCGGCCATGACCGAGCTAGACTGCCCCTGCACGCTCCTTTCTTATGGCGTTCGCTTCCGGTGTGGTACGTGCCTCTCACCGCTGTTTTGAGAAGGACGCTGCGACCCTGATCATCCTCCGTCACTCTGTGCAGTGCGCGCAACGCCGACACACGAATTCACTCACCGTAAATCGAAAAACAAGTTGTCTCATCGCTGAAGACGCACAAATATTATTCAGACACATTTTAGTCTTTTTTCTGCAATTTCTTCATCTTATCACAATTTGAACTTGGTGCGATACTTGGGAGCAAAATCTTCCTATCATAGTCAGGTATCCAAGCGTGCTATGAACATCGCTGTTCATTGTTTTCGTGCAAATGCGTACTGCTTCTTGTCATGTGAAAGCATCTCGTGCGGCTGCAACATCCAGATCAGGTTCGTTGGTGCCAGCTTGTCGCTTTTTTATGTTTGAATTAATGGCGAAGGTCACGAAATAGGATCTGTCGGAGGCTTTTTTGCACTTGGAATCAAGTAGGAAGGATAGTCCTCGAAGAGAGTAGGCGTAAAGTCAGGAAGACGCCTTTTCATACGGCATGCAGGAACACGGTGGTCATCACGGAAATGTCTGCTGCATACGACAGTCGATGCAGACTTATCGTTGATGATGAGGTTTTCTCTCGCAATACTCTTTTCCCAGTTCCCATTTAGAGCACATCTCAGCATTCCTTGCAAATTGGTGAAAGGAAGCACCAGGTGTTTTCCCCGAATGGGACTTCTAATACAGAACACAGCAATACCCCATCAGACAGGATTCCCCAGTTATCTTTAGCAAGATCTTAAAAATATGCAACACACGCAATTACGACGTGATCAAACGCATGTCGCTGATCGTTGTCTGGAAAGAATCAGACTGTGCTTTGTGTTCTGGTGAACTGTTTATATGTCTCTTTAAACTAACTTACTCCTGAAAAAACAAAGATGGGTCAAAACTTTCAATAAAAAGTTCTATATTGGTTTGCGAAACATCCGTTCAGGCAGTTTTGAACGTTATATCTGTTAATTAGAAGTTTTTTCTGATAACTACAAAATCCTACGAAATAAAAAAATACCACATGACAAACGCACTGGTGTGGCTGCGCGCACCATGATTATGGTGCTCTCTAACATTCCGCGTACGAACGATATGCTTCTTTCGCTCCGGTTCATTACAGTGTCGAGCAGTAACAGCAGTTATTGCTTCTCTGGCCACTATTGAAACGTGTTCATCACAAAGACACCTCCATTGTTGCGGCCTTGTCGGGACAAAAATAGCCACTCCATTTACGAAGTGTCCCCTGGCGGGAAGAGTACCAGAACCTTGGAATAATGCTGACGTCATCTTAATACATAAAAAGGAGATGACAAGGTTTTGAAGAATTATAGACCAATCAGCTTGCTCTCCATTGCATAAATGCTATTTACAAAGGTGATTATTAACGGAATTAAGACCGCATTAGAATTAAATCAACCAAATGATCAAGCAGGATTTCGTACAGGCTACTCAACAATCGACTACATTCATACTATCAATCAGGTAATGAAGAAATTCTCAGAATATAGCCAACCACTATACATAGCCTTTATTGATTACGAGAAGGCGTTTGATTCATTCGAAATGTCAGCCGTCATGCATACACTGCGGAATCAAGGCGTCGATGAAGGATATATATACATCTTGGAAGAAATATACAGGGGATCAACTGATGCCATAGTGCTTCATAAAGAAAGCAACAGAATACCAATCAAAAAGAGTGTAAGGCAGGGGGACAAAATTTCCCCACTGCTATTTACCGCGCGCCTAAAGATTTTCAGAGGCCTAGAATTGGAACAGTTAGGAATAAGAGTTATAGGAGAGTACCTTAGTAACCTGTGCTTCGCCGATGACATTGCATTGCTGAGTAACTCAGGAGATGAATTACAACTCATGATTATGGGGTTAGACAACGAGAGCAGAAAGGTGGGTCTTAAAAATAATCACCAGAAAACTAAACTAATGTACAACAACCTCGGAAGAGAGCAGCACTTCGATATAGGTAATAGTGCACTTCAAGTTGTAAAAGAATATGTCTACGTAGTGCGGGTAATAAGCGCGGAGCCAAACCACGAAATTGAAGTAACTAGAAGAATAAGAATGGGATGGAGCACATTTAGCCAGCACTTTCAAATTATGACAAGTAGATTGCCACTATCCCTCAAGAGGAAGGTATATAACAGCTGCATCTTGCCGGTACTTAGCTATGGAGCAGAAACCTGGAGACTTGCAAAGATGGTTCCGCTTAAATTGAGGACGACGCCGCGATAGATGGGAAGAGAAGTCGTAGATGCAACCTTAAGAGACAAGAAGAAAGCAGAGTTGATCAGGAAACAACCCGGGGAAAGATATCATAGTTGCAATCAATAAAAAAATTGACATGGGCCAGAGACATGGCGCGTGGGCAGGATAACCACTGGTCATCAAGAGTAACTGACTGTATTCTCAGAGAAGGCAAGCAGGTTAGAGAGAGAAAAAAAGTTAGGTTGGCAGAAGAGATTAAGAAGTTTGCGGGTATAAAGTGGCAGCAGCAAGCACAGGACCGAGTTGACTGGTGGAACATGGGAGAGGCTTTTGCCCTGCAGTGAACGTAGTCAGGATGATGATGATGATGATGAGGAGGAGGAGGAGGAGGATGATGATGATAACACAGATACGGTGCCATTTTTTTATTCCAAATGTCTTACGGTCGACCTCAATCCCGTGTGCTGCGTGACCAACCTCACCACGCATGCGCGCCCCCTACTCCTCTCTCTCTTCTCCAATGATCCCCCTCTCTCACCTTGCCACGCTGAAGTAGACAGGGTCTACTAGTCCATGAGCACTGCCTTCCTCTTTTTCACCTTTAGGGAAACCTCTCCACGGCGTTTCCACCCCCATTGCGCATCCACAAGTTCCCCTCCTTTTCTACGCTACTCCTTCTTTCGCCTCGCAACACTGACGGAGGCAGAGTCTGCAAGTGAGTGTCTTCACTGAAAAAACAACTGGCTGCTAACGCAACATAATCGTTCACTGGCCTTCCTATATGTAGGCACTGGATCTTCGCCTCCAAGGTAGTGCCTGTGGCATATTTCTCCTGCGCGTTGTTGAACAATAACAGGGGTCTCTGTGTCCGATCGTAGTCTTTTTTTTCTCATTGCCCATTAGCAGCAATTGGTAAGATCCAGTAGAAAACACTCCTGCACAACGCCGTGATGAGCGCCAGCATTAACGTAGCTGCCAGTGTAAACATCCGCCCCCGCTGCTTTGCATGTACACGGTTCCCTTTAGCGGGAGATGGTGCATTGGTTTTGTTTTCTGTTTTTTTTTTTCGCTTTTTTTTCGCCATGATGCATTGCAACTCTCGACTTCGCCCGAAAATCAAGAAGATAAATGTCATGCGGTACATGTTGGATGGCAAGCGAACTAAACGCTGATGTCCGGGAAAGCGTATCTGAAAGCGTGAAGTGAGACGTATTTGGTGAAGATGCGCCTCCCATTCGTCTGATACCGATTCCTAAACAGAGGGGTAAACCATGTTATTGTTGCTATTGTTCTTGTTTTCTTGTTCTCTCAAAATGGCACATACCCGCTCTGCGATTTTCACCAACGCTTTACGATCTCAAGATTCAAACAATTATTTCATTAATGCACAATGATTATGAAAACAAATAAAAAGCATATTACATAAAATACATATCATTGTGCGATGTCTGTGCTTTCTCGCAATTATTGATGATTTTATTCATTCTTACAGCCAGATCAATTTGGAATAAACGTACTACTAGATTTTGTTGCATCTTACATCTTACTTTGCAAATGCATTTCTAAAGAAATATGTTAGAGTATGATATGTTTAGTGACTCATAAAAGCGCTGCAGACCCGCAGGTCACGGGATCGAATCCCGGTGGGGGCGGCTGCTTTTTTGATGGAGGTGAAAGTGCTGTAGGCCCATGTGCTCAAACTCGGGTGCAGGTTAAAGAACCCCATGAGGTCGAAATTTCCGGTAGCCCTCCACTCTGGTACCTATCATAATCATAAGGTGGTTTTGGGAGGTTAAACCTCAATTATCTAACTCATAAAAGCAAGATACAGGTGCGTCATTCAGCCTTAAACAATCGCCCTCAAAGACGCTGTGATTTCGTATCTAAGCTTGGTAGAAAATCGTTAAAATTACTTATGCGTTCCTGTATATATATAATATACAAATATATATATATATATATATATATATATATATATATATATATATATATATATATATATATATATATATATATATATATATATATATATATATATATATATATATATATATATATATATATATATATATATATATATATATATATATATATATATATATATATATAAGGGAAAGAAGTGTATACCTAAGGGCTCGTTTTTCTGTGTTTTGACACAATAATAATGAGATCTAACAAACAGTAATGCCAAGGAATGTATAGGGGAAGTTATTAGAACCAATGGAATATAAATAAGAAGAACGAAAAGTGAGTGAAAAATAAGCAGCCGTGAGCAGAAATCGAACCTACGACCTTCGAGTAACGCGCTCGATATATATATATATATATATATATATATATATATATATATATATATATATATATATATATATATATATATATATATATATATATATATATATATATCACGTTTTTCCCCATAAACTTTCCATTTTTAGACAGCACTTGTGTCATGCACTTTCTTGTGTTTTGGTGCCCTCATCGTGATGAGCGCTCAGACTACGTCATCGCGCAAGGTGCGATTGCGGATTGATTGCAATTTGTACTCATATAAGAGCAAGTGTGATTCTGAGCACACTGTTGCAGTGCTCATTTTTATTGCCCTCTCATTGCTACTAACCCTAGTTCTTTTGAGAAAAACGCCGTGCAATACACGAAATGCGTGTCACTTCTCCATTAGTGGAAAAGCTTCGTCATTCCGCACGAAACTATTCCTTTAGCCAACGATTCATGCTCTTGATCTCAGCAATTATTATTTTGGAGCATTCTTTTTCTATTTACTTATATTTCCCCGAAATATTTGCTAAGAACTTCGCACTTCTTTTTGCACATGTGCGCCTCCATTTGGCTTCTTTTACTGCCTTGGCTCAGACCGGATCAAATAGCTTCACTTTTTAACGCAAGAACGGTAAAAGGCTCGATTCGCAGAAATCCCGGAATTGGTGTCGGCGTCAGTTGTTTTGAGCAAAAAGTCCTCTTATGCGTGACCGAAAAGCGAGAATGATGGAAATAAAATAAATACGGAAATTCTGGGTTCAAGTGGCGATCAAACCCGGGTTGTTTGCGTGGCAAGCGGATGTTGTACTGCACAGCTACTTATCTTCAGCGTGTGAATGCAGTGAGAAACGTTCTCTACTTGGAATTGCAGCGGAAGTCATTTTCATGCTTTACATACACACGGGTCCTGTATACATGCTTCAAACTGCAACGATAAATAATGCAGTAATATTGCCTGGTAAAGGCGTCTATTGCAAGAGGGCGTCAGAACAAGTGATTATCATAATTACTTCGTGGCTTGAAGCCGGTCACCCACTACAAAATGCACACACACTAGGGCACCCATTTCCTCAAGGCTACGTAGTGGGTGCATAGCGAGTTCGAAAAGGCTTCATGCACAAGGAAAGGAAAATAGGAGGAAACGAACGGCAGGGAGGTTGACCAGCCAATAGGCAGCCGGTTTGCTACCCTGCGCATGGGAGGGGGATGGAGGAGATGAAAGGTAGTGAGCAGAGAGGGAAGAGAGATAAACACAGCCCATTCGGCAGCACGCGCGCGCGCACTCAGTCATAAGTGTCTGAAGTACGCATTAGGAACAGAACATCGCTATCGCGTTAAACTCTTAAATGCGAAGCTTTAAGATCACCTAATTTTTTCTGTCATTTAGACCTGGAAAGTCTGTTTATTGCTAAAGTTGAGTTTAGCTTTTGTTTGTATTTCACTAATTACGATACCAGCGAATGTCAACAAGATATGTTAATTATGTAGCTTCTGAAAATAATACCAAACAGTCATTGGAAGAGGCCACTTGGATCCAAGAAATATCACTGCGCAGAGACCGGTCTCTAAGCTCTCCCAATAATGAACGTGAATGCGCATATGTCTGCTGTCATAACTGAAGAGTCAACGCACTTACACATTCCAGCTCCGAGCAGCCACACCTCTGGCTGCGAGTGTAGCTCGACCAAAGCGGTAGGCATGCACACCAGCAGCACGAGTAGGTCGGACACGCTCAGGTTGACCAAAAACAGGTTGGTCGAGTTCCGAAGGTCCTTGGTCTTGCACACCACCACAGGAACGAGCAAGTTGCCTACAGTGCCCAAGACCAGCAGCAGCGCGATGGCAAGCGTTGCTGCTGTCTGGATGGACTGCGGGAACTCCAGCGCGCAGCTGGCGCACGCACTGCTCGAGTTCAACATCTCGAATACCGGCGCACGTTGGGCGCCGTTTCGCGCGCGCCCTCGCGACGCCAGCGCCTGCGCACGGCTGGAACCCCAGTGTTCGCACGTCCGGTGCGACATCACGCCAAACGTCGATCCGCGTTTTGTACGTGGATCGTCCATCTCATTTTCAATTCTCTACAGGAAAATCACGATAAGTTAAAGAGAACCGTCGAGTATCAACATGTGACTTTTCGGTGCAGGATTTTTTTTTCTTTTTATTATCAATATTTTACTATTTGAAACTGGTATTATCTGGTTGACCACGTTTTAGGCGTTGTATGAATGCTCCGTGACTCTATATCGAAAAGATCGAATAAGGTACTCGATTGTTAATAGGAAAATTAGGCGCACGCACAAAAACTTTTCCCCATCCATGATTGTGAAATGAATGTTTCACGATTCCATGCAACGCTGTGAATGCAAACATGTTTGCAACAGAGTGGATACGCCCTCTGTAAATTAACATTGGTATATACAGTATAAGTCGCATGGGTCATCCGCGGCTCCCTTTCATCTACTTAGCGTTACTTCCTCCAATTTTTTTGTTTTTATTTTTCTTCGGAACTTACACGGTTCACCACAATTAATCTGAATGTGTTTAAGTTGCGTCGCCTGCAGAAGAACGGAACAGCTGCCACTTTATACCCGCAAACTTTCTAATCTCACCCTTTCACCTAACTTTCTGTCTCCCCTTCAACCGCTTGCCTCCTCTTGCAATCCAGTCTGCGATCCTTAATTACCAGTGCTTGATTGCATTCGCGCTACGTGCCCTGCCCATGACCATTTCATCTTGATCTCGACTATGTTGTCCTTGACAACTGTTTGTTACCTAATACGCTTTGCTCTTGTCTTGTTTCTTGAGGTTACACCTATCATTTTCCTTTCCATTGCTTGCTGCTTGAGTTGAACAACCTTTCCAGTCCTCAAGCTTTGTTCTCCGTAGGTAAGCAATGGTAAGATGCAGCTGTTATATACCTTCCTCTCGAGGGATAGTGGCAATCTACTTTTCACGATTTGAGAATTCTTGCTCAGTGGGCCCCACCTCACACTTATTCTTCTAGTTACTTCAATCATGTGGTTCGGCTCCGTGGTTACTACCTGCCCTAAGTAGACATATTCTTTTACAACTTGAAGTGCACTATTACCTATCTCGAAGCGCTGCTCCTTTCCGAGGTTGTTGTGCATTACTTTCGTTTTCTGCAGATTAATTTTGAGACCCACTTTTCTGCTCTGCTTGTCTAACTCTGTAATCATGAGTTGCAATTTGTCCCCTGAGTTACTCAGCAATGCAATGTCCTCGGCGAAGCGCAGGTTGCTAAGGTACTCTCCATTAACTCTTATTCCTAACTGTTCCCATTCTAGGCTTCTGACAACCTCCTGTAAGCACGTGGTAAACAGCATTGACGAGATGGTGTCGCCCTGCCTTACACCCTTCTCGATTAATATTTTGTTGCTTTCTTTATGAAGCACTATGGTAGCAGTTGATTTCCTGTAGATTTCTTGTTGCACGGTGTTTATATATACTTCATTGACGCCCTGATTCCGCAGTGCATGCATGACGGCTGACATTTCTACTGAATAAAACACCTTCTCGTAATCTATGAAGGCTATGTATAGTGGTTGGTTATATTCTGAGCATTTCTCTATTACCTGATTGACAGTATGAATGTGGTCGATTGTTGAGTAGCCTGTTCGAAATCCTGCTTGTTCCTTTGGTTGATTGAATTTTAATGTTTTGTTTACTCTGTTAGCAATTACCTTTGTAAATGGCTTGTATACTAAAGAGAGCAAGCTGATCGGCCTGTAATTCTTCAAGTCCTTGTCATGTCCTTTCTTATGTATTAGGATGATGTTATCATTCTTCCAAGACTCTGGTACTCTTTCTGTCAGGAGACACCTCGTAAACAGGGTGGCTAGTTTTTCTAACACAATTTGTTCTTCGTTTTTCAGAAGTTCCTATGTCAACTGACCCTTACCAGCAGTTTTGCCTTTTTGCATTCCCTCCAAGGCTTTCCTGACTTCTTCTGTCATTACTAGTGGGATGCCATATGTCGGGTACTGCTAGTTTTTACATTATGATTGTGGTTATCCCGGATACTGTACAGATCTCTGTAAAACTCCTCTGCTACGATAACTATCCTATTCTGCACGCTATATTGGAGCTTGAGTGCTATATTCTGTAATTATTTTATATTTGTAGTTATACTGCTACATTTGCGATGTCATAAAGCCTAGCAATCGAGAGAGAAGCGCGGTGTGGTCGTTGTTCACTTAAGATCAGAGCATGGTATCTGTCGATGCAATTACTCATTTCTGAATTATCAGAACGCGCGTGGAATCCCTGCCGACAGGTTCTTATTGTTTTTAAAGCTCTATTTACAACCCACTTTCATTTGCTTCAATCAAAAGTATTTAATACAGTGCATACCACAGAAAATAATACGAAGTACTTGCTTTGCAGAACGCAAATGAACGGTATTTTGTTATCTCAATAAAACATGTTGTTGGGCTAGTTGGATATTTGTCATAATGTACAAGATTAGCGCAACCTTGACTTTCGCAAACACACAAGCACTCACACATCCACCCGAGTAACAAACACGACACGCAGTGCTGCGTGTCGTGTGTGTTACTCGGGTGGATGTGTGAGTGCTTGTGTGAGTGTTTGCGTGAGTCAAGGTTGCGCTAAACTCTTACAGTATTTCGTTAGAACTTCCCGCTTTCTGGCCGATCCCCCAGCGTGGTTGTGGGTCAGACTCCAGGCTCTTTTTTCCTTCTTGTTCTTGTGACTACGGATACACTATTATCTTACTATTTCTGCGTGCACCACTGGATCCCGGTCGCATTCTGGCACCGATGCTAGTATAGTCGTCCCCGTGGCCCCACTAGAAAGTGCAGCGTCCGCGGCAGGGCTCTGCAGAAAGCGCATTGGGCTCCATAGCACCGCGGACAGCGTCCACACCAGTGTCTGCTCGATTAGCAGTGAGGAACGATCGGATGACGATTTTCAACTCGTACAAAGCTGCAACAGACACACCGGATCCTCTATAACTTCAGGCAAGTCCATGGACTCTGAAATCTATTCAGAAGGCCACGGTCAGGACGATTATTTTTGTGCCAGAAGTTTCCGAATACTTGAGGCGACTCAACAAAGAGTCTCTCTCGGTGCTTCTTGAGGCGGCCGTGCCAAATGAAGTGAGGGAAGTGAGAGTCAACTCACGAAGAAATGTTCTGGCTATCGACGTTGCACGCGAGACTGCACTGAGCACACTCAGTAAAATTACGTACCTTGATGGCATCAAATTTCGCTGGCACACTTCAATGGGCGTTGGTATCACTACTAGTGTCACCTATGATGTCAACATCTATGTTTTCTGCACAGACCTGACTAATCTTGTGAACCCAATTATAGGTAGAATTGATACAATGCATGTCTTTTATGGGCACATCTCGCCGTATAAAACTAAAATTCATGGGTGAATCTCTGCCCTCGCATGTCAAGGTAGGTCACTTTCGGCATCCTGTATGACCGTTCATCCCTAGGCCACTTCAATGTCACTTTTCGACACGTGAGCACACTGTGCCACTTCACGATAATTTGCTCACAGTGCGCCGAACCACACGCTGCAGACTCCTGCACTGCCGTAGTACTCAATTGCCGCAATCTCTTTGTGTCCCACGGCGCTTCGTAAATGACTGCCCCAATCTACAGAATGAAAAGGACATCCTTAAGCAGACGGTGCGAGACCGCTCGTCTCGTCGGGCAGCTGCTAATGTCGTCAGAAAGCGGTGCTTGTGAGGCCGTAGCGGTTCAAGGGACTCTGTGATGCGGGGCTCACAGGTGACAAATCCTCCATTAATTCCCAGACCAGATACATCCTAGTTAATTTCTGAGTTCAGGACCACAGCAAAGCACATGGACAGTGAAGTATGGCCGGCATTTTCAAAGCTGCCGACAGAGCCACAGCCCGAACCACACCCACAGGCAAAGCTACGGCACAATCGACAGCAACTCGAACGGTCGCAGCAGACCGACTCAACGACAGCACTCGTTTCCCACGTCTTGCTTGAAAAATACTAGGGCATCCCTGCAATGCCAAAAATCTCTCCTAGACACCATATTTATGCTTGGAATATGCTATATACTACGACAGGCCAAACTGCCCTGAAACTGCTGGGTGTTCTCATGCAGTGTTTTCAGCGCTTCAGAAGTGACCACAGATCGCCCACGACCCTCTCGAAGGTCGTAATTGCCCAGCCGCATGTCTGAACGCTGAAGACATTTAGGTCAGAGAAGCTCCGGGTTCAATGACTGACTGGCTGTTCTTCTCTGTGCGTGCACTGCACTTCTCCTCTCTTCTTCGTATTAATATCTATGCTAATATATATATATATATATATATATATATATATATATATATATATATATATATATATATATATATATATATATATATATATATATATATATATATATAGCGGAATGCATGACTCCTGTTCTCAGTGACATTTATTAGACAGCTAAGGCAGTAAGCGTGAGAGCAAGCTAAGACGAGAAGGGTGATGCTGATGCGCTACGTCGATGACATTTTATTCTTTTACAGCAATAACTCTTCTTACTCGCAGCCTGCTGCTGCTAAAAGTTTTCATGTGTTCCTCACAAAATAAGTTGCTTCGAATTGTCCACTGAACCTCCTCCAGACAACAAACTATGCTTCTTAGACTAGGAACTCACATTCTTAAATTGCCTTCTGTGTGTTGGCGTCATGCGCCCAGGTTGCTTAAGATCCTTCTTGTTTCCTCTGCCCACTCTAAGACTGTTAAACGAGGCATTGCGTGTGTACGAAAACCGTGAAAACGGGTCTTATGACCTCCAAGCTGAAGACAGGGCTGGACAGAGATAATTATACAAGTACTGCAGATACACATATCGAAATACGTGGGGTGGAAGCTTCAAATGCAGATACTGAAATACATCTGTCTATGATGTTAGCGGGATGTTTTCGAGATGAATTCGCTACAAACAAGAAAACTGTCTTTATACTGGAATATTTTTTTTAGTTTTGAAGATCTTCATCCTCGACTAATACAATTATTACGTGCAAGATTATCGTGTGACTCGCTAAAAACTGCAAGACAAAACAATCGCTTGATACGCTAGCGAATGTCAGTGCATTAGAAAAAATTCCCAAGCATTTCTGCGAGGGTGAACATGGTTAAGTGCAAATGCACGAGGTGATGCTATGAGGGGGAGTAAAGTTAAAATCCGTTGACATTCGCCAGTGAGTTAACGTAAACTCTCCCGTATGATCACATTGCGATTCACAGGAACCATTAGACCCTCTCGGAAAATCTTGGTGAGTTTACGCGTATATGTGAGAGTAAATTCACACTATAATGATGTTTATGTCCGTGGCCCGCTTCGCCCGCTTGCGCTCGGCATCACGGGCCCTTCGCCGCGCTGCCTTGTCTTCAACCGGCGCGACATCTACAACGACGCGTGCAATGCTCGCATTCGATTGCGTTGTACTCGTTGCTGCAGGTATCGCAGTCGAGGTGGATGCCTGCGATCGATCCAAACCTATGACGACTTGCCGATCTCGAGCAAGTCGTGGCTGCGCGGGCGCACGCATCCACGGAGTGGAGGGCGGGGCGCGCGCAATGACGTGGTGTGTGACGTCGCGGTGCCGTTGCTACAGACGCTCCTCTCCGCTCCTCGTGCCGTTGCTAGGGAAGAGGAGGGGGCGCATCGCTGATGGCGGATTCAGGGTCGCTTATAAAGTGCATTCGCACTTAAATGTATCCTTTGATTTCTGACACAATGTCTTTTAGACGCAAGTTTTTGCATTAGTTTCACGTCGGCGATACAAACTTCTGAGATAGGCTGTCATTAGGACAGTGAAATTCGGCTTCAAAACAAGTCCCACGGACTCAACAAAAAGCCTAACATAATAATAATAATAATAATAATAATAATAATAATAATAATAATAATAATAATAATAATAATAATAATAATAATAATAATAATAATAATAATAATAATATATTATTATTATTATTATTATTATTATTATTATTATTATTATTATTATTATTATTATTATTATTATTATTATTATTATTATTATTATTATTATTATTATTATTATTATTATTATTATTATTATTAAGAAAATGTGGGGCTTAATGCTCCAAAACCAAGACATGATTATGAAGGATACCGTAGGGGAGGGCTCAGGAAATTTCAACCTCCTGGAGTTCTTTAACATGCACATAAATCTAACCACACGAGCCTCAAACATTTTTGCCTTCATAATAAACGGCTTTCCATCCGAAGAAATTAGGGGCGTGCTGCCTGTCTTGAGAGACGGCTAGTTTCCTTGGTAGGGGAAGATAATGCTCCTTCCACGATTCTCTTCAGTAGTGTCGAGTGAATTTATACCACTTTGGCTATACTGTGCATGTGTGGAACACTTTGCTACTCAGTGCCAGCAACCGCTAGCGCGCCCTTACTGCATTAGGACAAGAATGTCTGTCTCCACCTTTTTGCAGAGAAGATAGGATTCCAGTCCCTTTAATCGCCTCACTGGTTCTGCACAGACAGAGAATTCAATTTTCTGTCATTTCATTGTGATCGTGGGGATGTACTACATATACGCCGACAGAAGGAATAAATGCATTTAGATGTTAGTCAGCGCCGTGGTTCTGTCTCATTTCTTGTCGTGTCTTTCTAGCGCTGTTTTTGGTAGTATGATTTGTAATATTGATAGTATGAATGATACTATTGATAGTATAAATATGGTCCATTGTGGAATAGTCTGTACGAAATTTTACTTGGTACATTGGTTGATTGGACTCTAACGACGGCCTAATTCTATTCGCTACTCTTTCTGTAATTAGCATGCTGACAACCGCTCTTTACAAAAATAACAGCTACTGGAATTATTTCACTGTATTGCAATTCTGGTTCACTGAAAGAAAAGCTCAGAACAGTTCTTGAACCAGTTCACAACACTAACCCTGTTCAAACACCGGCTCAACACAGTGCTTGACTTAGCGTGGCACATTGCACAGCGCCATTGATTTGTGTACACGACGTATTCGTATGTTTTGACAGACGAAATTGCATCCTACAAATATGGGAAACAATGACTGACGCATTTGTAGACATATAACTAAAGTTTCATGCTATACAGTTGAAGCCTACACGGCCATATGAGGCACTTACTTGCGTTGGAGAAGCATGCATCCAGTCGATTAACCCGTCCACTTTAGCACTCTCTCATTCCCATATTTCTAACCTACCATATCCATACCGAAAACTGAAAAAAGTGCATAAATTTATAAAGTGAAATGTTTTATGAGTTGGGTGAAATTATTATTCTAAAGATTTTGCTCAGGCTTCACACAACAGTAATCCACAAAATTACAGCTGTTTTTACGCTTGTATGAGTGAGAGCACTAGGTGCGCCACACAGATGCATTGCTAGTAGCTCGCCATTGCACCTGTGCATGCTCAGGAACTGAGTACGCACACTCAAGGCGAACAATAGTTTGCTCAAGGCACACTCGAGACAAGCACAAGCTTGCTAGTGGGCGACATGCTGCCCACAACTAGGAAGAATAATGTGAACTGCTTGCAGGTACCGGAAATATTCACGAATACTTGTGCGAACACCAAAATACCTGGTAAATGTCTTGGCAGGTCATGAAAGTTTGTTTCGGATGTAATTATGGAACTTTGACCGCTTGGGAGAGGTAAAAAGCATGATTTCATTTTCTCAGACAGCCCTATGTTTCGTACAATTTCCCAGTCCCTCGTGAGCCCCCCCCCCCCCCAAAAAAAAAACAAAAACATGTCAACTGTCGTAATCACAGCACATCACTTGCAGCAGTGTGTGGCACACAACGAATTACCAACCAGTTTAAGTATCAATTTGAAAGGGCTTCGATAATGACAAGCTGGATGGATGGATGTATTAATGGAGGATATGGCTGTACCCTTTAGATCGGGTGGTGACGACCGCCACCAATTAGAAATTCTTAGTGAACCATAAACTAGATTTATCTTTTTTTTTTTCGTTTAAATAGTGATGTTGACGATTGGTACTTTGCAGTGAAGGCTTTCATTTTCACTCGTGCCTTGACTTTAGCTACCAAACAGATAACCTCCTTCTAGTTATTTCTACCCGCTTAAAGTCTATTTCGCCCTCCCTGTCCCTAAACCAAAGTGCTTTGAAAAACTCTGTGCCATCATCCTGAACTTTAGGATGAAGCAGTTTACAGAACATTATCAAGTGTTCGGCAGTTTTCTCTTCCTCTCCACGCGCACTGCATGCCGTGTATACCCCTTCGTATTTCGCCCGATATGTCTTAGTTCGCAATACTCCCATCTTCGCCTCAAACATTAAAGAACTACCCCGAGTATTATCATAGATCCTTTCCTTGGCAATTTCCTCCTTAAAAGTTCGATAGATCTCTAGTGTGGACTTCTCAATCATGCCGATTCTTTCCGTATTGGTCTCAGCTTCCTTCATCTTCTTCTTAACCGATCATTCTTTTTGGTTTGGCCCCCTGCTGTTTTCTAAGTATTTACCAGTCAATTTTCTGGTGCGCCTCCTCCATTTTGTACCGACATTCTTAATTTATAGGTAGCTGAATACCTTACTAGCCCTACGCTCCTCCCCCATTTCTCTCAATCGCTTCTCAAATTTTATCTTGCTGCTAGCTTTCCTACCCTCAAATGATGTCCATCCTATATGATTTTGTACTCCCTAATGTGGTGTATTCCCTTGAGCTCCTAAGGCAAGGCTACCTATTCCAGGTTGCTTAATTTCTAATCTTGCTTGAACTTCTGATCTCATGCACAAAAACGCATTGCCGAACGTCAGAGTAAGAACCATGACCCCTTTCCATATTCCTCTCACAACATCATACCTATTGTAATTCCACAGTGCCCTATTGCTCATCACCGCTGCATTCCTGTTACCATTAGTGCTCACATATATTTCGTGTTCCCTATGTACTCGGGGCCATTGATTACCCCTACACCCAGATGCTTGTATTTATCTGTTATCTCTAGCATGACCTCCTGCATTCTAAGCTCACTACCTTTATTTTCATTGAAAATCATGACTGCTGATTTTTCCTTACTGAATCTAAAATCTAACCTATTTCCCTCATTACCGCAGATGTCCATCAATCTCTGCAAATCCTCCTTGTTGTCAGCTATCAGCACTATATCATCTGCGTATATCAATGCTGGTAGTGCCTGTTCAATGAGTTTTTCTTGTTTGACGAAAGAGAGGTTGAAGCCAAGTCCGCTTCCCTCTAGTTTGGCCTCTAATCCTTGTAGGTACATCATGAATAGGGTGACAGAGGACACCCCTGCTTAAGCACCCGTTTTGCTTCTGTGGGCTTGGATACCTGTTTTTCCCACTTTATAACTATCTTGTGACCTTTATAGATATCCTTTAAAAGATTAGTGACTCCCTACTCCACACCTAGTGTGTCCAGTAATCCCCACAAGTCCTCTTGAACCACGCTATCGTATGCTCCCTTGATGTCCGGATATGCTAGCCGCAGGGGCCTGTGTTCCTTTTCTGCTATTTCGATGCACTGCGTCAGTGATAACAGATTGTCTTCCAACCTCCTGTGTTTCCGAAACCCATTCAGCAGTTCCCCCAGCACCTCTTCATCCTCTATCCATGCCTGCAGTCTTTCCTGTATAATCTGCATCGCCAACCTGTAGACCACTGATGTCACTGTTATAGGACGGTAGTTGGTTATGTCAGCTTTGCCCTCATTTCCTTTATAGATCTTGCTTATCCTGCTAGGTTTCCATTCATCGGGGACTTCACCATCGATTATTATTTTGCTCACTGCCTATCTCAAAGTCTGCATAGACTTCAGACCCAATGGCTTCATCAGCATAATTCGAATGCCATCTGGGCCTGTTGATGTACTACTAGAAATCCTCTACTCAGCCTTTTTCCACTCTAGTTGTGAAAATGGAGCCATTGCGCCACTTGATTCATCCGTGTTTATTGTGGTGCATAAGGCACTTTTTTGTTGAAGATTTCCTGTCACCCTTGTACTTATATATTCAATAGATTCATCTCCTTCTAGCCTAGCACCTTAAGCTGTAGATATAAACCTCTGCTCTAGGCTCATTCTTGTCTTAGGGAGTTTAGATGGTTTCGAAATTGCGCAGATGCCGTTCTATCCGTTTTATGTACTTCTGCCAGACTTTCAACCCCCTTTCTTCCAATCTTTTAATTAATTAAAAGAGATGCTTCTCTTCTACAACTTAGAAAGATGTCCCATTTTCTTCCAACATCATCAGTGCATCCTCAACCTATCAGTGCCACTAACGCCATCTAGCGCCTAAAAGGCACTGTAACGCATTTCCTGCATTGTCTTCTCGCATTCTTTGCCTACTGGATATGCTACGCTATATCATTGCCGTCATCATTGTCATCACATTTGGACGGCCCGCACGAACACTGCACGGACGAGAGAAGACAACTACGACACAAGCACCGTTTTCTTCTCTCATCCGTGTTTTGTTTGCGCTGTCCATCATGACCATTTCCAAACTTGCATTTCATCACAGTCTCACATCGTCATCACAGTCAGGTGGCCACAACTTTTTTGAGGTTTCTACATTTGATCACATGCAGCAGCCTGCTGGCACTATCAGTGCTCGATATGCTCGGCTGCTATGGCGATTAAATGAACCCAATATTGCGTGGTGCAGTTAGCTTCCAAGCTATATTTTCTGTTTATATTGATTGATTGATTGATTGATTGATTTATTGATCATCATCATCAGCCTGACTGCGCCCACTAAAGGACAAAGGCCTCTCCCATGTTCCGCCAGTCAGCTCGGTCCTGTCAGCTTTCCAACGCTATCACGTTAAAGTGCTCTCAGCATTACGTCCAATACCGCGACCGCACCTCCAATTCATTGATAGGGTGAGGGGGGTTTAACGTCTGAAAACTATATTTTCTGTTTACTTTTCGTAGATGATGTACGCATTTTCATAGGAGTTGACTGACATTTCGTGTCAGTACTTTTTTAGTCTGATTCAGTATTCGATTCATAAGCTATTTTGTATTCATACACACTTATTTGTACCAAACATGTACTCAGCAGCTCCAAAAGTGGAACGACTTCCACACAATGCATACTGCACAGATTTGCGGCGCCCTTTGTAGCAATGAGCAGAGGCAGCGCCAGGATTTGTTTTTTGGGGCTAGAAAGGCATTCTTGACATGTGAGGTCCTTCAGTGGGCCAGGCGGGATGAGAACTTGTGCACTCTGTTTTGAATATGCTTGCTTCTAGGCAACGGGAGTGCACAAGGAAACTATTGCAGAGCAGCCACCCCTGGTACAAAGTTAACACATCTAGAGTATATAGCCAAATCACTGAAGCTCATGCTTGAAGAATCACTTGCCTAAACTCACTATGAGTCAGACATAAAGCTCACCTGGCTTTTCAGCTCTTCCAGCTCCTTAATAAGTTGTCGTAAAAATAGGGACCTCCAAAGAAAACAAACCTCAACTATACTTCCAAGCATATTTCTGGATTTTCACAGTGCTGCAACTTGATTGCAGCCACGCCTTCCTGCGCACAATCCCGGCGAATGACTTCAATGGCTGGCAATTAAAAAAAAATCACAGAAAGGAAAAAACTGCAATCTGGGGTAGTGTAGAGCTTAAGCTGTCAAGTGGGCTTGTCTTCATGATGTGAACACGTGGT
The DNA here is from genome assembly GCF_043290135.1 of Rhipicephalus microplus. Lineage (NCBI taxonomy): Eukaryota > Metazoa > Arthropoda > Arachnida > Ixodida > Ixodidae > Rhipicephalus > Rhipicephalus microplus. The sequence goes on from NC_134710.1 coordinate 7,899,642, forward strand.
TTCAGATGAGGTTAGTAAATCACGAAGGTTCCGCGATCGTCGGTAGACCACGCGTGGTTGCTCTCTAAAGATTCCTTTGAGCCGCTCGCTCTGTATTAAAATGTTGAAATGTTTCTTTAAGATATGCTTCACATTTGGAGCTGAGGCCACATGTGTCAAAATTAGATTAGTCCGCGAACAATCTTTGGGTCTTTTGTTAGTACTCAGCAGGTCTGAACGGTCGAGCTCTTCTGCACGTTTGATGGCGTCTGTGATATATATATATATATATATATATATATATATATATATATATATATATATATATATATATATATATATATATATATATATATATATATATATGGCCTAAGTGCAGAAGAATAACTTGCGTTGCCGCAAGGTGATAAGTATAAACGTAGATGCGCTTTCACATAACAAATTCTTTATTCATTCAACGGGAGCCTTTTTCAAGGCTTATTACTATATACGCATTTTTGTGTCTTGTTATAGCTCCTAGAGACAGGAGGGATGGGGACAGAAGAAAAGTATTACCAACAAAAAAAGAAAAAAAAAGAGGAAGAAACGTTAGAAAGAAGCAAGAGTGACATTGCGTGATTAGGAAGGAAGAGGAACTCAACAAAGTAAGGCGAACGTGAACGAGCTATGCCGTCTTTGTCAACAATACCTTCCAAGCACCCACCTTTCCTCATGTGAACATTTTGACCACAGTTTCTGTATTTCACCATCCGGTGCACTCCGCTAGCAACTTGCCCTCCTTTGAAGTTTACAACAAATCGGCGGGGAGAGCTTAAGTGCACCAAGTGCCTGTTGGTGGTGTTGGAAGATATGAAAGAGCCGGTAATTGTGGCGCCGCTACCAATAATAAGTATAAGCATTGGATCCTATGAGTGAAGAAAAAGAAAAAATAAGAAGAAACAAAAAAGAAGAGAAAGAAAAGAAGAACTGTACGACATTAAAGACCACTTAGCCGTGCGTTCCGGCTGTGCTTGAAGTGGCAAACCATGTCTCTATTGTCAGATGTATACGCTAAAAGCTTTGTTAGGGTTAATATTATATTTGTAATGAGAGACTAGGGTCAGAGTACTAAATAAAGATTGTCTTTTTTGTCTTTTATTGATCGTAACGCTTACAGAGTGCGTGAGTGTTCATTTTACTTGATTTTTATCGTATTGGATTAGTACATAAAGTAAGTTTTCCGTTGTTCCCGATCTCTGTTCCCGCTATCATTGGAATTATAAGCCATCACTATTCTTACTGAAGCATAATTATCCCTGAATCGTGTAATGTAATTTTGTACTTAGTTTTTACTTGAAGAACCTAATTATTACCTGTTAATTGGTATTAGATGCTGTGTTAAAAAAAGTACTTGCTCACACCAAAATAAATCTGCTTCAGTATATTCTATAGCACGTTCTCTAAATATTGGTCGAATATATACAGATCCTGCTGAGAAAAAGGCACATAAGTACAAATAAAAGCATGTTTTGAGATAATCGCGTATAAGGTGGTGAATGTGCTTTATTTCAAATTGAAGGACATTTTTAATATGCAAGAGCCATAAACTCAACACAAATGTCACTTCTCCTTACCGAGTTGAGGCGCCTGGCCAGGTGGACCTCCTTTGTCGCAGTCCTGCCAGCGAAGTACTGTCGACGCAGGCTAAGTGCGCGTAGGCCCTGCACTGTGTGGCGATCTGGCGAAATTCGGAACGAGTTCAGCACATTCACACGAGCTATATTGCCATCATTAAAGGTGATGGCATCATCAAGGCTTCATTTATTTATTTATTTAATATACCTCAAAGGCCACCCAACAGGGGGCTTTACATGAGGGTGTGGGCAAACAATATAGGGTTAATTAAACAATGATTCTATGGCATTTTTAAATCTATCCGTGTTGCTATGATGGATGACACTTGGGGGAAGATCGTTCCAGTCCCTGGCTGCTTGAGCGAAGAAGGAGTGATGGTGGGCTTTGGTACATGCAGGAGGTGGGTACACGGCCTTGTGGTGGCTTGTGCGGGCTGAAGTACGATGAGCTGATTGAATGGGACAGTTGTAATGAAACGTATGATACATTTTGTGATACAAGGATAGTCTGGAAACCTTACGGCGTAGGTCAAGGTTAGGTAGATCTGCTATTCTTTTAAGGGTGGTAACACTGGTATGATACGAGTAATCTGAGTAGATGAATCTAACTGCTCGGTTTTGAATTAGTTCGATGGACTTACTTAGGTTAATTTGGAATGGGTCCCAAATGGCGGATGCGTACTCTAGTTTTGGGCGAATTAGTGTTTTGTAGGCTAGTAATTTGACTGATGGAGGGGCAAGATGCAAGTTACGACGAAGGTAACCGAGAGCTCTGTTAGCATTGTTAACTATTTTACTTACGTGAAAAGACCAGTTTAGATTCTGTGAAATGTTAACACCGAGATATTTAATGGAACTTAGGGAAGAAACTATGGAGCCATTAATATTATAGTTAGTGGTGGGTAAGTTTTGGCGTCTGTGAAATGAAATAAGTGCAGTTTTATTAGTATTTAATACCATGAGCCATTTGCGACACCACTCGTCCAGCTTTAGTAGGTCCTGCTGGAGAGTAATTGTATCTGAAACGTTAGTAATAGGTCGGTAGATTACACAGTCGTCGGCAAAGAGGCGGATGTTAGATGAAATGTTATCGGGTAAATCATTGATGTAAATTAAGAAGAGGAGGGGTCCTAGAACTGTACCTTGTGGCACACCGGAGATTACGTTGGAAAGGGAAGAGGGCGTATCGTTAGCTTCAACAAATTGCTGACGGTTAGTGAGGAAGTCCTGAATCCAATTGTAGACAAGTTGGTTAAGGCTTAATTGGGAGAGTTTTAGTAGTAGGCGGTTGTGGGGAACTTTGTCAAAGGCTTTCTCAAAGTCAATAAAAAGGGCGTCAACTGGTATGTTAAGGTCTACACTAGCGCTTAAGTCATGGATGAATAGTGCAAGCTGAGTATCGCATGAGAGTCCCCTTTGGAATCCATGTTGGTTAGGGTGAAAAAATTTAACTGAGGTAAGGAAGTTAGCGATTTGTGAATGAATTATATGTTCCATTATTTTTGAACAGACGCTGGTTAAGGAAATTGGCCGGTAACTAGATGAACCAGGCTTATGAACCGGAACGATCTTACCCACTTTCCAGTCGTGAGGAACGATGCCGGATGAGAGTGATTGCTGAAAAATATAGGAAAGAATGACACTGGTGATTTCTTTGGTGTTTTTGAGCACCTTAGCATTTATACCATCGATGCCGCAGGATGATGTAAGTTTTAACGACTCGATAATTTTCTGGATGCCCTGAGGTGAAAAAATGACATCCGGCATGGTAGGGTAGTTGTGGGGGGAGACATCAGGGAGGTTTTCAATCGGTTCTCTGGTGAAAACGGAAGAAAAGGTATGGTTTAGTTCTTCTGCTACTGCATTATTCGCGATAGGCTGTCCAGTTGGATCCATTATTGATATGCATTTGTTTTCGTTTCGCGGGTTAATCACTCTCCAAAATTGTTTTGGGTTAGTGCGGAGTAAGTTGGGCAAGGTGGTATTATTAAACAGCCGCTTCGCTTTATCGATGGCAGAGCAGAATAGTTTCGTGGTAGTCTGGTATTTTTGCCACGCCACAGGATTGTTGCTTTTTTTGCGGCGCGAAATTGTCGTTTCTTTTTGTTTTTGAGCCTCTTGAGTTCAGGATTAAACCAGCGGGATGTGCTACGTTCACCAATCGTAATTGTTGGAATGTAAGTACTAATAAGCTCATGCATTTTAGATTTAAACATTAACCAATTTTCAGTGACAGATCGTTTGTTAAAATCTTTAACTACAAACTGACAGAATTTTGTTAGTTCTTTATTGAAATTATTATAATCACCCTTATCGTATAAGGTAAGCTTTTTCCTTGTTTTGTCTGGGCGCTTCAGCTTACATTGGAATGTGCCATGAATGACCTTATGGTCGCTGATTTCGTCGAGGTACGAAAGCGAAGTGATTCTATCAGGATGGGTTGTTAGTACTAGATCAAGTATATTGGCTGAGTGTTTAGATTGCCTCGTTGCTGCATTAACAATTTGAGTTAAAGCGAATGTTAAACATGTATCGACGAAGTTGCTTTCAATGTTTTGTTTCGATGTGACAAGGACGAGGTCAGACCAATCTATGTTCGGAAAATTAAAGTCGCCGAATAGGACAACTGGTGCATTAGGGAAATGAATCTTTAGTGATTGTAGCGCGCCATGAAACATTGGTATAAATGTACTGTCGGAATCAGGTGGGCGATAGCATGCACCTAAGACTACGTGGGGTTGAATGGCTTTACAGCACACAAACACCATTTCGAGTGAGGTTGGTATATTGATACGATAGCAGCCAAGGTCACGGTGAGTAGCAATGAGCACGCCACCACCTCGCCTGCCATCTCGGTCGGTACGAAAAATATTGAAATCTGGATAAGAAGGGAATATTTCACCGCTGATGACAGACGAGTTCAACCACGTTTCGGTTAGCACTATAACGTTGGAATCTGAAGAGTCAATTAAACAGGACAAGATATCCCGCTTTGGTGGGACGCTCCTGATATTAGTAAAAAGAAACGATAAATAGTCCTTGGGACCGTAAGGGCAACCACTAGCTAACTGCTACGGCGTGCGAAGAACGACTTGTTGATTAACCGGGTCATACACGTAGGTGTTCTTCCCTGCTACAAGTTTGTTATGACGAAGGCTGCTGGGAAAAGTTTGAGTTTTTTTGAACTCGACCAGTTTTTTACGGGCTAGGCGTGTGGCTGGTGAAAAATCTTGCACAATGTTAACATTGGGATGCTTGTGATCTCTACTAGCAGTTAGTACCTTTTCCTTATCTTTGAAATGGGTGAATTTTACTAGAACTGGTCTAGTTTTATTCGGCGAAAAGGTACCGAGTCTGTGTGCGCGTTCTATGTCTTTCGGAGCAATAGTTAATTTGAGGTGCTCGCTTGAAAACCTGATAATCTTTTCCTCAGATTTTGTCCAACTTTCGTTAGACTCATCATCTATCCCGTAGAACACTAAGTTATTTCGCCGCGCTCTATCTTCGGCGTCATCAGTGCGTGCAGTCAGCTGCTCAATCTGATGCGCGTTTGCCTCTGCGAGTGCATGCACACTCTTCACGTCAGCTTTGATCGCCGTCAGCGATTGGCACTCCCCTTCAATTTTCGTAAGTCTCTCTTTTATGTCTTTCAGCATTTTATCGTTATCAGCCTGTTTATCTCGGATACCTTTGATTTCGCTAAGTAGTGCTGATTGGCCTGTTTTTAGTTCGCGCAAGGCTGCTAACACATCTGAATGGTCGTCACCGGCAGAGGCACGAGTGGCAGGCCCTGGGTTTAGTTCGACATCGCCAGACAGTTGCAGGAGACTCATGATGATATTCACACAGTCGCAAAGAATGGCAAACGCTACATGTGGGCCCGGCAGCACTAAAAGACCACGGTAACGCGTGGGTTTAGTGAATAAGGAAAAGCGGTTTGTTACCTGCACAAAGGATAGAGGCGTGTGGTGAGTTGGTGTCATCGCGATCGTGCCGCCGGACCCACTGAAAGCAGCGATGATGTCACGGCGATTTATATAGGTGCAGTCACGTGTGGGAATGGCGAGAGCGCGTGGTCCCGGACGAAGCATGCGCAGCACCGTGGGGGGCCGCACAGGCAAGGCAGCGGGAGCCAGGCACCATTGTTGATGCACGGCGTCAGATGCAAGGCTGTGCCCTGCGGACGTGGTCATTGGGTGGCATAGCCGCTCACCAGCATAGTCGTCGAGCAGAGGCCGGGGGCCGGATGGAGGGTTCCAAGGACGAACACGCATGGAATCGCCGACAAGACGTGCCGACGAAGCCTTCCAGAAGGACGACGATGGACCAGCCATGATGTTGCCGAAGCGGTGAGCTCGGGTAGCAGTCATTGCCGCGGAAGCATTGGTGATAGCACCGCAGGAGCAGCAGGCCATGACTAATAGCTGCACAAAGGATAGAGGCGTGTGGTGAGTTGGTGTCATCGCGATCGTGCTGCCGGACCCACTGAAAGCAGCGATGATGTCACGGCGATTTATATAGGTGCAGTCACGTGTGGGAATGGCGAGAGCGCGTGGTCCCGGACGAAGCATGCGCAGCACCGTGGGGGGCCGCACAGGCAAGGCAGCGGGAGCCAGGCACCATTGTTGATGCACGGCGTCAGATGCAAGGCTGTGCCCTGCGGACGTGGTCATTGGGTGGCATAGCCGCTCACCAGCATAGTCGTCGAGCAGAGGCCGGGGGCCGGATGGAGGGTTCCAAGGACGAACACGCATGGAATCGCCGACAAGACGTGCCGACGAAGCCTTCCAGAAGGACGACGATGGACCAGCCATGATGTTGCCGAAGCGGTGAGCTCGGGTAGCAGTCATTGCCGCGGAAGCATTGGTGATAGCACCGCAGGAGCAGCAGGCCATGACTAATAGCTGCACAAAGGATAGAGGCGTGTGGTGAGTTGGTGTCATCGCGATCGTGCTGCCGGACCCACTGAAAGCAGCGATGATGTCACGGCGATTTATATAGGTGCAGTCACGTGTGGGAATGGCGAGAGCGCGTGGTCCCGGACGAAGCATGCGCAGCACCGTGGGGGGCCGCACAGGCAAGGCAGCGGGAGCCAGGCACCATTGTTGATGCACGGCGTCAGATGCAAGGCTGTGCCCTGCGGACGTGGTCATTGGGTGGCATAGCCGCTCACCAGCATAGTCGTCGAGCAGAGGCCGGGGGCCGGATGGAGGGTTCCAAGGACGAACACGCATGGAATCGCCGACAAGACGTGCCGACGAAGCCTTCCAGAAGGACGACGATGGACCAGCCATGATGTTGCCGAAGCGGTGAGCTCGGGTAGCAGTCATTGCCGCGGAAGCATTAGTGATAGCACCGCAGGAGCAGCAGGCCATGACTAATAGCTGCACAAAGGATAGAGGCGTGTGGTGAGTTGGTGTCATCGCGATCGTGCCGCCGGACCCACTCCGCGATCGTGCCGCCGGACCCACTCATTGTTTCTGTGTTAGGTGTCCAAGAAACAAGTTTTTAGCGGGAAAGTTGTTATCAGATCAAAACTCGGGTCACGCACGGCGCCGTTGTGATCCGCTGCTGCCGCCGCCGTTGTCCATAACCACTACCGCGAAATACAAAAAAAAATTCAGCAGATCCCAGTTACCTTGGAATCGACGTTATGTGAAGCATGCAGAGGGAAGGTTGATTGATTGATTGATTTGTGGGGTTTAACGTCCCAATACCACTATTTGATTATGAGAGACGCCGTAGTGGAAAGCTCCGGAAATTTTGACCACCTGGGGTTCTTTAACGTGCACCCAAATCTGAGTACACGGGCCTACAACATTTCCGCCTCCATCGGAAATGCAGCCGCCACAGCCGGGATTTGATCCCGCGACCTGCGGGTCAGCAGCCGAGTAGTTTAGCCACTAGACCACCGTGGCGGGGCATGCAGAGGGAAGGTGACCATGTTATAATTTTTTAATGAGTGACCCATCATGAAGTGACGCTAAATAGATGTACGAATGTTGCACGCACCGACATATGTTGAAAGTTGAAATTGTTTATATCAGCACTGGCGCAACGATGCCAACTGGAACACGCGTATTAACAACACCAGAAGCTGATATGAAGCGCAGATGCTCACGAAGGTGCTAGCCCTAGACACTGCTACATAAATCAACTTCAGCACATGGCACCTAACCACAAGTGACGTTACCTGACGCGACGGCTGTATCGAAAAAGTACATACGTAATGTTTAAAAAATTAGGTAGGCAGCACTGCAACTACTAATCCTGTGATGAATAATGAAACGAGAAATGAATAATGAAGCGAGAAAACATGCGCGAAAAACCCTTTGCTGCAAAATAATATGCACACTGTCCGGAGGTGCATTCTCCTTGATTGAAGAAATGATTGTTCGCACCATAACTATTTCGCAATGACTGCTATTATTATTCATTAGGGCTGCATAGCATTCCAATGTATTTTGCAACAATTTGTTAGAAAAGGCCTCCGGGTGTACTATAGCTAATAGGATGAACGCGCAGAAAGCAGCCGCAGTGGCAAAATGCCCGTCCGGTGGCAGGGCATCTCGAACTGGAAGTTGATGGAGACTAGAATCATAGCCCACAGTCCTTTGCGCGAGCAATGATTTTGCTATCCACATATTGCCGAACTTCTAACCTGGGACCATGACCCCTTTTAAAATCCCTCTCACAACGATGCATTCGTCTATGAAAAGCTGCATTCGTGTTGCCCTTAGTAATTACTTATCTTTCGTGCTCTCATAGGTACTCAGTCTCAATGTTTATCTATACGCTTAAAATTTTGTATTTTTCCTCTATCTCTCATCATTATCATCAACATCATCATCAGCCTGACTACGTCCACTGCAGGACAAAGGCCTCTCCCATGTTATGCCAGTTAACCCGGTCCTGTGCTTGCTGCTGCCAATTTATACCCGCAAACTCCTTAATCTCATCTGCCCACCTAACCTTCTGTCTCCCCCTAACCCGCTTCCTTTCTCTGGGAATCCAGTTAGTTACCCTTAATGACCAGCGGTTATCCTGTCTACGTGCTACATGCCCGGCCCATGTCCATTTCCTCTTCTTTATTTCAACTATGATATCCTTTACCCCCGTTTGTCCCCTAATCCACTCTGCTCTCTTCTTGTCTCTTAAGGTTACACCTACCATTTTTCTTTCCATTGCTCGCTGCGTCGTCTTGAATTTAAGCTGAATCCTCTTACTAAGTCTCCAGGTTTCTGCTCCGTAGCTAAGTACCGGCAAGATACAGCTGTTATATACCTTCCTCTTGAGGGATAGTGGCAATCTACCTGTCATAATTTGAGGGTGCTTGCCGAATGTGCTCCACCCCATTCTTATTCTTCTAGTTACTGCAATCTCGTCGTTCGGCTCTGGTGTTATTACCTGCCCTAAGTAGACATAGTCTTTTACAACTTGATGTGCACTATTACCTATCTCGAAGCGCTGCTCTTTTCCGAGGTTGTTGTACATTACTTTCGTTTTCTGCAGAATAATTTTAAGACCCACCTTCCTGCTCTCCTTGTCTAACTCCATAATCATGAGTTGCAATTCGTCCCCTCAGTTACTCAGCAATGCAATGTCATCGGCGAAGCGCAAATTACTAAGGTATTCTCCATTAACTCTTATCCCTAACTGTTCCCATTCTAGGCTTCTGAAAACCTCCTGTAAGCACGCGGTAAATAGCATTGGGGAGATTGTGTCCCCCTGCCTTACACCCTTCTTGATTGGTATTCTGTTACTTTCTTTATGAAGCACTATGGTTGCAGTTGATCCTCTGTATATTTCTTCCGGAATGTTTATATATACTTCATCTACGCCCTGATTCCGCAGTGTATGCATGACGGCTGACACTTCTAATGAATCAAACGCCTTCTCGTAATATATGAAGGCTATGTATAGTGGTTGGTTATACTCAGAGCATTTCTCTATTACCTGATTGATAGTATGAATGCGGTCAATTGTTGAGTAGCCTGTTCTAAATCCTGCTTGTTCCTTTGGCTGATTGATTTTTAATGTTTTCTTTACTCTGTTAGCAATTAACTTTGTAAATAGCTTGTATACTACAGAGAGCAAGCTGATTGGCCTGTAATTCTTCAAGTCCTTGTCATCTCCTTTCTTATGTATTAAGATGATAATAGCGTTCTTCCAAGACTCTGGTACCCTTCCCGTCAGGAGACACCTCGTAAACAGGGTGGCTAGTTTTTCTAACACAATCTGTCCTCCATCTTTCAGCAGGTCTGATGTTACCTGATCCTCACCAGCACCTTTGCCTCTTTGCATGCTCTCCAAAGCTTTTCTGACTTCTTCTATCATTACTGGTGGGGTGTCATCTGGGTTACTGCTAGTTCTTATAGTATTTAGGTCGTGGTTGTCTCGGCTACTGTACAGATCTCTGTAAAACTCCTCCGCTATTTTAACTATCCTATCCATATTAGTAGTTATTTTGCCTTCTTTGTCTCTTAGTGCATACTTCCAACTTTTGCCTATCCCAAGTTTACTCTTCACTGCTTTGACGCTCACTCCTTTTTTCAGAGCGTGTTCAATTCTCTCCATGTTATACCTTCTTACATCGCATACCTTATGCCTATTAATCAACTTCGAAAGCTCTGCCAGTTCTATTTTGTCTGTTGTACTTGAGACTTTCATGATTTGACTCTTCTTAATTAGGTTCTTCGTTTCCTGGGAAAGCTTGCAGGTGTCCTGTCTAACTACCCTGCCTCCAACTTCCACTGCACACTCCGTAATCATACTCGTCAGATTATCATCCATTGTATCTACGCTAAGGTTGGTTTCCTCACTAAGAGCCGAGTACCTGTTCTGAAGCGAGACTCTGAATTCCTGTACTTTTTCCTCTTAGTGCTCGCTCATAGATTGGCTTCTTGCGTATCAGTTTCTGTCGTTCGTTCCTCAAATCTAGGCGAATTCGAGACCATACCATTCTGTAGTCACTGCATCGTACCTTGCCAACCACTTCCACATCCTGCACGATTCCTGGGTGTGCAGTCATTATAAAGTCTATTTCGTTCTTATTTTCGCCATTAGGGCTCCTCTATGTCCACTTGCGGTTTTCTCGTTTTCGGTAGAAGGTATTCAAAATCCGCAAATTATTGCGTTCTGCCAATTCTACTAGTGGCTCTCCTCTGGCGTTTCTAGTGCCGATGCCATAATCTTCTACTGCCTGGTCTCCAGCCTGCTTCTTCCCTACCTTTGCATTAAAGTCGCCCATCATTATAGTATACTGTGTTTTTACCTTACTCATTGCCGATTCCACGTCTTCATAGAAGCTTTCAACTGAAGCGTCATCATGGCTGGATGGAGGCGCGTAAGCGTGTACTACCTTCATCTTGTATCTTTTATTCAGTTTAATTACAATACCTACCACCCTTTCATTACTGCTATAGTATTCCTCTATGGTACCAGCTATGGTTCTTTGAATTAGGAACCCCACTCCCAGTTCTCTTCTGTCTGCCAAGCCCCGATAGCAAAGGACGTGCCCAATCTGTAGCACAGTATAGGCCTCATCTGTCCTCATAACCTCACTGAGCCCTATTATATCCCATTTAACACCCTCTAGCTCCTTGAATAGTACAGCTAGACTTCCCTCACTAGATAAGGTTCTAGCGTTAAATGTTGAGAAGTTCCGGTTCCAATGGCGGCCTGTCCGGATCCAGAGATTCTTAGCACCCTCTGCTGCGTTGCAGATCTGACCGCTGTCGTAGTCAGTTGCTTCGAAGCTGCTGGGGACTTAGGGCAGTGTGTCAATTGACGCATGCATGTGGGAGGTAGTGGCCAGATACTGCATCAGGGTGGCCAATCCTTCTCTGGTGAGGGAGTGCGTTCCCGGCCATGGTTACCGGTGAGGCCGCACCCCAGGCCTGTTAATGCAGTTCCATCAGCACGCGGATTTTTTTTTAGATCCGGTTGGGAACTGCGCGGCACCGGGATTTGAACCACGGACCTCTTGCATGCGAGGCGGATGCTCTAACCACTACGCCATAGCCGCACCCGGATTGTTATGTTCTAAAAGTAGGTTTCAGCGGTGTATCAGTCAAGTTTGTGGTTATTTTCATAAAAAAAATTTAATGAAATGAGATTTCTGCTGGATAGCCCCTTAATTAAGGGCCTAGAAAGTACGGAGTTGGGCCTCCGATTAGCCTATGGGGTGCTGTTTATTAATATATTAAGCGGACAAAATTTAAATTCGTTTTTGGGGTGGTGTTAACAAATTAATCTTTTCAGTGATTAGGCTTAATTTTGGTCACGAAATAATTCCGGTACTATTACTCCTGTTCTGAAACCTGAGCGGCGACAGTTCTACAACTAGGGCTTTACACTGTATGAGTTACAAGTTTCCCGGTAGGTTATTAGCAAAGTTAAAAGCGATCGTAAGGAAAAAAAAACACGTGGTTCCAGAGTTTGATCTGACGGGCGTACCTTTCTCCCTAGCAGTGAGCCACCCTCTTCCTCTGAGCGAGGGCGAGGGAAGACGCGGGCGCCACACGTTTATTTGCGGTTCTCGTTATATTCTTTCTAACTCTGTACCTTCCGGTTACCTTAAGCTATCAAAATTATTTTTACACGAAAAAAAACCGGACTGCTGTGTCGTAAAAGAAGATATTAGCTGTATTTCGGTGGCGTTTGTAGCTCCTTTCGAAAATTTGTTTTAATGAAATGAGCTTTTTGCTGATTACCACCTTAATTAAGAATCTCTAACTCTCTAACTCTAACTCTCTAACTCTCTAACTATCTCTAACCTGACTTATTGTATATTATGCTCACTGCCTTCGTCATTGTTAAAGGTCATGAATGCAAATTTTTCTTGATACTGAACTTCAAGTTTAACCTATATCTGCATCATTACCGCAAATGTCTATCAATCCCTGCAGATTCTACTTGTTGTCACCTATTAATGCCATATAATCTGCACACATCAGTGATGGCAATAACTGTTCAACGTGCTTTCCTTCCTTGGCAAAAGAGAGGCTGAAGCCGAGCATGGGTACGCCATCTAGCAGTTGGTCAGAGGTGTCCTTGGTCGGTCAACAAGAAGCTTGAGTGGCCATTCTTTACGAAGGTTAATTTCTCTATGCGATGAGTACGCAAATTTGTTTGCATCCCATCATTATCATGGTTATTGAACGATAGCTGCACCAGAGTGCCCTCTAGTTAACTTTCTCGATGATGATGATATATGGTGTTTTTTGGCGCAAGGGCCATTTGATGGCCAAAGAGCGCAAGTTCATGAGACAAGAAATGTGGACAATGATTGTGATTTGCGGCTGTATAAGGGCCATAAAATTCCTCGCGGTAAGGCGGGTAAAAACATACAAGTAATAAAATCATGACCATGCCGTGAAAGGTGTGTGTGGTGCGAATAGATGGCAAAAGTTGGTGATGATAAAGACGATGGTTGGCATGTATGGCATTAGCACAAGTGCCTCACTAGTTCATAACCTTGCGTCCAAGGGCCGTGAGGCAAGTGCTTTGTTGTGTAGCCACCGCAGCGAAAACCTCTCTGGAGAGGTCGTGCTACGGAATGCCCGGGTATATATGAAAATTATGAATTTCTTTTAAAAACGCTAGCAATGATTTACAACTAAAAAGCGGTTCCCTACCAACGAACATTGCAGGGTGTAAAGGTATATGTTGTCGGTAGGGTAATGGAAAATGCTGTTTTCTTAGAGTTTCTAAGTGTTTGCACTGAATTAACATGTGAAGGACTGTTAATGCTTCACCACATCTGTCACACAATGGTGGGTCGCCACTGGACAAAAGATATGTGTGTGTCGTGTATGTGTGTCCTATCCTGAGTCTCGTTAGTATTACCTCTGTATGACGCGGTTTTGATACTGGCAGCCAATGAAGAAGGTGTGGCTTAATAATGTGTAGTTTGTTTTGTGTGTGTGTGTGTGTATTCTACTTGCTCTGCCAGTAGTCCCTGAGGTTTCGTTTGAAAGACGGTTTAAGATCAAGGGCCGGGATTGATATGGGTGTAGGGGAAGGGCTTTTTTGGATGGATGCAGCGAGCTGATCTGCCCTCACGTTGCCTTGAATCGCACGGTGCCCTGGCACCCAGCACACTACAACATGTTGTTTGAGTGTGTAGAGTGTGCACAAAATGGAGTAAAGTGAGACAAGGACTGGGTTTTTGTGTTTTTAAGAGTGTGCAGAGCCGTTACCACACTGAGGGAGTCCGTATAAATTACTGCTTTTTGTATTTGTAATTGATTGATGTGTTTAGCCGCCACAAGTATTGTATAAGCTTCCGCTGTGAAGATACTTGTGCCTGGATGTAGAGGGCCAGCATCCGAAAAGGAAGGGCCAACAGCAGCGTAGGACACAGAGGAGTTAGACTTAGAGGCATCTGTAAAGAACTCAGGACGTGTGTATTTGTGTTGAAGTTCCAGGAAGTATGTTCGGATATGGGCAATAGGCGCATGTTTTGTAACTTCTAGAAAGGACGCATCGCAGTCTATAGTCTGCCATTGCCACGGTGGCGGATATGCTACAGGAGCCATTAAACTGTGTTCAAGTGAGACTCCAGTTTCCTCAGCTAGACTTTTCAGGCGAACTGAGAAGGGCTGTCTCATCGAAGGCCTGTTTTGATACAGAGTTGAGCTCGACAAATCATTACTAGTAGAGTATGAAGGGTGCTTATTATCTGCTTTCACCTTAAGGAAATAAACAAAGGACATGTAAGTTCTCTGCAGATGAAGCGACCACTCATTTGACTCAACATAAAGGCTTTCTACGGGGCTGGTGCGAAGAGCACCCGTAGAAAGGTGGATGCCCAAATGGTGCACGGGGTCCAGCATCTTCAAAGCACTTTGAGTCGCAGACTGATAAACAACGGCCCCATAATCTAAGCTTGTGCGAATGAGGCTTCTATACAGGTTCATGAGACATTGCCTGTCACTACCCCACATTGTACGTGCCAACACTTTTAAAACACTCATGGCTTTTAAACATTTCGTTTTTAGATACTTGATGTGCGGTACGAAGGTCAACTTGTTGTCCAAGATTAATCCTAAGAATTTATGCTCCGTATTAACAGACAGACGTTGACCGTTCAGTTCAATGCCAGGTTCTGAGTGCATGCCTCTCTTTCTGGAGAACAAGACACACGTGCTTTTTTGTGGGTACAGTCGGAATCCGTTTTCCTCTGCCCATTTGGAAACCTTGTTTAAATCTAACTGAACCTGCCGCTCACACATTGCCAGATTGCAAGATCTAAAGCCAAGCTGGACGTCATCGACATATGTACAATAAAATATATTGCGAGGAATGGACAAGCGCAAGAAATTCATTTTCATGAGAAAAAGTGTGCAGCTAAGTACACCACCTTGTGGCACGCCTGTTTCCTGGACAAATGTTTGGGAAAGAACCGTGCCCACTCGGACACAGAAATTCCGGTTTGACAGGTAACTTTCGATTATGTGAAACATTCTTCCGCGCACGCCAAGGTGGGACAGGTCTCTTAGAATTCCAAAATGTCATGTGTTATCATAAGCCTTTTCGATATCGAGGAATACAGAGAGAAAATATTGTTTATGGACGAAGGCGTCCCTGATCTGTGCCTCGATACGAACAAGGTTGTCTGTGGTGGATCTACTTTCTCGAAATCCGCACTGAATTGGGTCGAGCAAATTGTTTGTTTCAAGGAAATGTACAAGTCAGCAGTTATCATTTTTTCGAAGATATTGCACAAGCAGCTTGTAAATGCAATAGGCCTATAACTCGAAGGTAAAGAAGGGTCCTTGCCCTCTTTCAAAATGGAAATCATAATAGCCTCTTTCCAGGAGGTAGGGATAGTGCCAGAAAACCAGATGGCATTGTACAAACAAAGTAAGGTTTTTCGTGTTTCGATTGGTAGGTTTTTTAACATTTCATACACCACACGGTCAGAAGCTGGGGCAGAAGTACTGCATGAGTTTGGAGACGTTCGCAGCTCAGCTAGACTGAAAGCTTGGTTATATGCCTCGGATCTAGTGCATTTGTGTTCGAGTTTCTGTTTTTCTATTCTTGTTCTGTATTTTTGGAAGGTGTCAGTATAGTGGGATGAGCTGGACACCGGTTAGAAGTGTGCACCGAAGAAGTTTGCCTGATCTTCCAAAGTATCACCCTGAGTGTTTACGAGTGGAAGTGTGTGTACTTGTTTTCCTGCTATCCTACCGACCATGTTCCAGACTTGAGCCTCCTGTGTGTATGAATTATCCCGGACAAAAACTTCTGCCAGCATTCTCTTCTGGCCTGCCGACGCGTTCTCCTGCCTTGAGACTTTATTTTTTTGAAAGTGTCAAGATTTTCGGCTGTCGGTGAGTTCCGAAGCAGCCTCCAAGCTCTGTTTTGCTGTTTGCACGCGTTTTGGCATTGAGAGTTCCACCATGGCACACGCCGTTTTCCAGGGTGTCCATTTGTTTGTGGGATGCATTTTGTTGCAGCATCAATCAAAAACTCTGTGAAATAGTTGACAGCAACATCAATGTTCAAAGTACATATGTCATTCCAACCTAGACGAGCGATGGCATAAAACTGTTCCCAGCCGGCTCTGTTTATGAGCCACTTGGGAACACGTGGTGGGCACTCAATTACTGTAGTTGTGCTCAAAACTACGGGGAAGTGGTCACTTCCGTACAGATTACTGACGACTTTCCACTGGAGTAGAGGCACAAGAGATGGAGATACTATGCTTAGGTCTATGGAGGAGTAGGTGTTATTAGCGAGATTATAATAGGTTGGTTCTTTTCGATTTAGGAGACACGCGCTCGACGAGAGAAGGAACTGTTCGATCAGTCGACCTCGCGCGTCATACCGAGAGTCACCCCACAGCCTGCTATGCGCATTAAAGTCTCCAAAGAGAACATAAGGCTCCGGAAGTTCAACAATTAAAAGAGTGTAAATCCCGTTTTTTGCAGCTGATAGCTACGAGGAATGTAAATAGTGCAGATTGTTATCAGTTTATCAAAAAGAACCGCTCGAACAGCCACTGCCTCAAGGGATGTTTGGAGTTGTGTGTGCATGCGATTCCTTGATTCACTATGATGGCAACACTTCCGGATGATGTCATGGCATCTACACGGTCCTTTCGGAAAATAACGTATTTATGAAGAAAATTTGTGTGTTTTGAATTAAGGTGTGTTTCTTGTACACACAGCACTTTTGGAGAGTGTTTGTGTAAGAGTTCTTGGATGTCGTCAAGGTTTCTGAGAAGGCCCCTGACGTTCCATTGTATAATTTGAGTGTTCATGGTGAATGTAAAATAGCACTGTGTGTACGAAACGCGAGTGGCTGTTTAGACAGGGAGTTTGAGTTCACCTAATAGGGCCGTCCCCAGGCCCTGTTATCTGCTTTTTTGTTTTCTTGGCGCGCTCCAAGGAGCCACGCCGCTCTTTCGGCACCACAGGTACCGACGTATCCATTGCCTCCTCGGAGGCACTGGATGCCCACACGTGCGGGCTGTTAATTCGAATTTCAGGCCTCGCCTGGTGAGGTGAGGCCTTGAGACCCAATGACTCTGGAGTCTCAGGTCTCTGTTTGGGAGTAGGTGGTGTAGCCTGGGCTACAGCCGCCTTGGGGGCAGGTGCCACAACCACCGGCTCGGTATGCGTGGGCCGAAGGAGTGGCGAGGGCTGGTGCGGCGGTGCCCCCTGACGCGCCGCATCAGCGTATGTAGGTCCATAGAATGGAGCGACTCTTCGCCGTGCTTCCTTAAATGAAATGTTCTCCTTCACCTTCAACGTAATTATTTGTTTTTCTTTTTTCCAGTATGTGCAGGAGCGTGAATATGCGGCATGGTTTCCTTCGCAGTTTACACAGTGTGGCGGTTGTTTGCAGTTCTCAGACACGTGGCCTAAGACTCCACATTGTGCACAAGTCTGGCGACCACGACAGGTTTTAGAGCCATGGCCATACCTCTGGCATTAGAAGCAACGACAAGTTTTGGTATGTACGGCCTGATAGATGTCTTCGTGTACCCTGTTTGAATAGATTCCGGTAGTTTACTGGATGCAAACGTGGGTATTAAGTGTTTTGTCGGTGTTTCCTTATTATCTCTTCTGATGATGATTCTCTGTACATTAGTGACATTTTGGCTGTCCTCCCCTCCAAAAGTTCAGTCTCAGTCAAGTCAAGTAAGTCCATGTCAGATACCACTCTGCGAGTTGTGTTCATTGATCTATGTGGTGTTATGGTTATTCGTATGCCGCCGAAATCTGAAAGATGGTCTAGCTTATCAAATTGTTCTTTGTCACGGATTTCGAGGAGAAGGTCTCCGCTAGCCATTTTCGTTACCTTGTATCCTGTGCCAAGAGTTTCGGTAAGACATCAAAAACTAGGAAAGGAGAGACGGTCCTGGCTTGCTTTTCAGTTTTTTCACAGTGGATAAGATGAAAGTGAGGATATGTTTCTTTTGGCTGGTTGAAAAAATTTATATCATCGGTGCGTACCCGCTTTAAGCCGGTTTGATCAGACAGTAGGGGGAATGCTCTATGCATGTCTGTCTTATTTTTGTTCAGCAGCGTCTGCGGCCACCCACCACGGAGCCCAACGAGGGGACGCTACAAGTTTGCGGATGCTGAAACATGCAGACGCCAGCCATACAACGCCACTATAACCCAATGCGCCTAGACCAAGGTAGGCTATTTGCAGAGGGTTAACCCTAGCCGCCAGGAAGTTTGGAAGTAAACGGAAGAGAGTAGAAGACAGGACAGATAAATAGTAAGAGATAAACACGAAGATGTAGGGAGAGAGAGATAGGAAAAGGCGACTGCCGATTTTTCCTGGGTGGGTCAGCCCAGGGGTGCCGTCTACGTGAAGCCGGGGCCAAAGGGGTGTGTTGCCTCTGCCGGGGGGCCTTAAAGGTCCAATCACCCAAAGTCGGCTCAACCCCCAGGATCCCCTTTTCCCCGGACACGGCAAAGCCACGCATGGCTAGGCGTGGGAGGGAGTAGAAACTCCCCCATCAGCTCGGGTCCATGGTGTCGCTACACACGAAACGCCTACTTGCGCAGGCGCCCCTGCGGGGCTAGTTAACTTTCTCTCTCTATGGGATGCATTAGACGTTGTGCTATAGGGGAAAGTATTGCCAACGCCAATGAAGTGGTACTCTTTGCACTTAATATACACAGCCTACGCTGGGTTTTATAAAAGCATTTACTCTACTATGGAAAAGCAAGAAGCCGTCCCGGTTAAACTACTGGATGAAAATCAGTCAACGCAGCCGTAGAGAGAGAAAGAGAGAGATAAAGATGCAAGGAAAGGCAGGGAGGTTAACCAGACGCACATCCGGTTTGCTACCCTGCACTGGGGAAGAGATAAAGGGGAGAAAAGAGGTTGCAGAGAGATGAGAAAGTACACACAATCACGAGCACACTCGGTGAGCACACACAGTCTACAGGCGGTCGCTCAGGTTTGTTGACTTTAGGTAAAGTAGCAGTGCTTCAGTTGCTTTCTGCGCAACTGAGGAAGATGCCCAAGGTCCTAGTATCTTCTGCACACAAAATGGTCCGGGGTCAAGTTGATTCAAAACCATCCGGAGCTGGCATCGCTGTGTGTCGTAGCAAGCGCAGCTGCACAGGCCGTGTTCGATGGTCTCTTCAGCTCCGCAGTAGTCGCATGTAGGAGTGTCTGCCATACCAATGCGAAAGGAGTACACCTTTGTAAATGCAACACCCAACCAAAGGCGGCATAAGAGTGTCGCATCGGAGCGGGAAAGTTGTGATGGTAGCTTCAGCTTGAGCGAAGGATCCGGTTCATAAAATGGACACCTTTGGAAGCTGGTAGATGACCAGAACGTGCGTGTGAGGTCTCGAGCCAGCAGGTAAAGTTGTCTTGCTGCATCATTCCTTGATAGAGGAATCGGGACTTCACGGGTTCCTTCATGAGCTGAGCGGGCTGCATCATCGGCTAATTGATTTCCGGTAATACCGATATGTCCAGGCATCCATTGATATATAATATCATGCTCTCGTGCCTGATCTTCATGATGGCAATGTCTTATTTCTTGTACCAATTGGTCATGACTCCTCCTACGCATGGCAGACTGCAAACTCTGAAGCGCTGCCTTCGAATCACAGAATATGGCCCATTTTCCTGGACGTTCTTGAACGAGATATTGTAAAGCATGCCTTATAGCAGCAAGGTCTGATGCCGTAGATGTAGTCATATGCGACAACTTATACTTCATTGTCATTGCTGCAGCCGGAATTACAGCGGCACCTGATGAGCTGCTGGACGAGACGGACCCATCAGTGTATATCTGCGTTCGGTCTAAGTACAACTCATGTAATAATAGCAGTGTTGCTTGCTTCATTGCTACTCTGGAGTGATTGCTTTTCTTTTTGATTTCCGGAATTTCTAGACGAACTTGCGGCTGGTCGAGGCACCACAAAGGACATGCCATTCTCGCAGCTGGCGTATATCCTGATGGAATGCTGTTTAGGTGCTTGGCTATGACATCTGAAAACGTAGCACGTGGTCTTCCGGAGGGTAGAAGGGCCAAGTGGTGGTCGGGGACACGGCTAGCATGTCGAATGCGCGCTCTGAGGCAATCCACAACTCTATATGTCCTGACGGGATGGTCTTTGGCAAGCATGATTGTGGCATAAGTAGAAGCGCATCGGGGTAGTCCTAGGCAGATACGCAGTGCCTGACCCTGCAAACTCTCCAATGAATGAGTATTGAATTTGCAAGTGTTAGTCAGTACCGGCAATCTGTAGCGCAATAGACCCAGAAATAGGGCCCTGTACAGCTGTAGCATGGAGGCCACAGAAGTTCCCCATGCTTTCCCGCACATGAATTTCATTATATGCACAATAGATTGCAGTCTCTTCTTCAAGTACGCACAATGTGGGCTCCCCGAAAGACTTCTGTCGATTATTATGGCCAGGAAACTATGCGTCTGTGCATATTTGACACTCTGCCCATTGATGTAAACAGGGTATGGCGTCATTGGTTTGCGCGTAAACGCCATCAACGCGCACTTCACAGTTGATATAGTTAGGCCTTGTTTCGGAAGGTAGGCTGTTGTGAGGGTTGCTGCCCGCTGTATTCGTGCACGCACCTGAGGGCGAGTAACTGCAGCACTCCAGAGGCAAATATCATCGGCGTATATGGATAGGCACACCGACTTTGGCAGAACCTTCACCAGACCAATGAGGGCAACATTGAAAATGTGGGGCTTTAAACACCTCCCTATTTAAGAGAATCTTATTGCCAAAAAATACACATGTGTGTTCGAGTGCTTAGAAAAAGCAGGTACCTATTTAGAGTACCAAGTACTCTGCTATAGGAGAGCATAGAGCCTTCCCCTGGAAATGTTTGAAAAAGCTGGTTAACGATTTAGAGCACTTGGTACTCTACTATGGGAGAGCTTAAAGCCATCCCGTGGATATGAATACGAGGCGCACCCTACAGTGGTGTCTCGTAGGAAAAGGGGTGGGGGGGGGGGTAGAATAGGGGGTAACGATTTAGAATACAGGGTACTCTACTATGGGAGAGCTTAAAGCCGTCCCGTGGATATGAATACGAGGCGCACGCTACAGTGGTGTCCCCTGCGAATACATATTTCGAAAGTAGTGCTTCTTGCAGATTTCATGCGAAGAAGTGTGACTTAAGTATCATGCCATCTTTTCAAGCGACCATAGGTGCACAAGCAAGAGACAATCTTTGCATAAAAATGACGCAAGTACAATAAATTGAAAAACCACACATACAAGAAAGAACAATTGCCAAAGTGTCTGTAAAAAAGATTTTTACACTATACATTCAAGAAAGCTGAAAAAAGAGAAAAAAAATAACGGCCCCTACAATTTTTACGCCATGTTGGGTCCAAGCAAACGGTTTCAGCGCTCTATTGTGGTCAAGGGTCGTGGTGCATTACTACAGTTTCAGTTTTTTTTTTCGGTTGCTCTTTCCACTGCGGCGTAGCACCATGGCGTCGATCCTCGACCACGTGGTTAGCAGTCCGATTACTTTTGCTCTAAGCAACGACGGCGCTTCAAGTCCCGCTCGAGTGCCAAGCTACTTTTAATGCAATGGAGGAGGCTTAAGATGCTTAGTGGTGATAAATAAATCACACAATATTCACAGAGTGAATGATGATGAGTAGGGCGAAGTGTCTATGCGTCCGTCCGTCCATTCGTCCATCCGCCTGCCTGCCTGCCTGCCTGCCTGCCTGTCTGCCTGCCTGTCTGCCTGCCTGTCTGCCTGCCTGGGTTTCTGTCTGTCTATCGGTCTGTCTGTCCATCCGTCCATCTAGTGAACACTCCAAGTAGCGCCATCTCGCATCTTTTCATGATGTATTCATCGTATATAAGTACCGCCATCCAGCGGGCGTTCTAAGGAATAAGCGAAAGGGGTTACTGCTACAAACACGGGACGTACGACCCACGGCGTAAGCAGCTTCATCCCTGAAAAGCCGCGCGCATCTTCCCATGGAGAGAAGTCTACTAAATGTGTCGTTGAGTGGCAGGGGTATCGCGTAAATGTTCATTCATTCATTCATTTTATTACCTCAAAGGTCCCGGTTGGGATATTACATGAGGGAGTGGGTATTACAAAGGCTAACAATATAATGGCAGTTATGATGGGATAGTTTCGATGAGCCGTTTAAACGCTTGGGTGTCAATGATGGTGGCGACTTCGGTGGGCAGGTCATTCCAGTCTTGGGCTGTGCGCAGGAAAAACAATTGCTGAAAGGTCACAGTATGGGCTTGTGGTGGATATACTGCGTTACAGTGACTGATGCGGGAAATGCGGTGGGCTCTTCTGATGTATGGGTTATCTAAAGGCAAAGGATGGAAGAATTTATGATAAAGGTTAAGATGTGCGATTTTGCGGCGCTTAGCCAGATCGGGTAAGTTAATCTCTGCTTTTAGTGCCGAGATGCTTGATGTGTATGAATAGGTAGACAGTATAAACCGTGCCGCACGGTTCTGGACAGATTGGAGGGCGTAAGTGAGGTTAATGTGGTGAGGGTCAAAAATCGCGTTAGCATATTCTAGCTTTCGCCGGACAAAGGTTTCGAAGGCAACTTTTTTAATAGAAGGAGGAGCGAGCGAAAGGTTACGGCGTATATACCCTAGAGTACGATTAGCAGAATTGATTATGTGGTTAATAGGACAGGTCCAAGTTAGGTCACGCGAGATGTACACACCAAGATATTTAAATGAATCGACTGTAGTAATCTGGTTGTTATTGATGCTGTAGTTATAAACAACGTGATGTTGACGACGGTGAATAGACATTAACACAGTTTTAGTTACATTCAAGCACATGAGCCAAGTGTTACACCAGTTTTGTATGCGAGTGAGGTCACATTGTAGTATGGAATGATCAGAGGGGTTATTAATTGCGCGGTAAACAACACAATCATCTGCGAATAGACGGATGAGAGAAGAAATATTACAGGGGAGGTCATTATGTATATCAAGAAGAGAAGTGGACCAAGTACGGTACCTTGCAGTACGCCTGAAAGAACGGGTGTTAGAGATGAAGAGCGTGAATTAGCATAAACAAATTGCTGACGGTTGGTTAAAAATCCTCGTATCCAGTTTAAAACACAGGGGTAAATGTTAAGACGGGATAATTTTAATAAAAGACGACCATAGGGGACCTTGTCGAATGCCTTTTCGAAGTCTAAGAATATTGTGTCAGTCGGAATGTTACGGTCTAGGTTTACGTGTAGATCATGCAGAAAAAGAGCAAGTTGAGTGTCACAGGAGTAATGTTTGCGAAAACCATGCTGACTTGGGTGAAAGAAATTTACAGATGTTAAGAAGTTTGCAATATGCGAGTATATGATATGCTCCATTACTTTACAAGAGACGCTTGTTATAGAAATCGGACGGTAGTTACTCGGCGATGCTCGGCTTCCTTTCTTAAAGTCCGGGATGACCTTGCCCACCTGCCAGTCATGTTGCGTAATAGGCTAGGGTTTGTAAACGTTTCATTGTTATTTCACCTTTATTATTCCTATTTATCGAGTCAAGGAGAAGCGTGGCCTTCAGCGAGTGCTGAGACGCTGATGTTGGGTTGTGCACAACTACTGGTGGAAGGTACTGTTGCTTCAGTCGCATCTACTCGAGTCAACCAAAGCGTCTAGTCAAGTGAAAGCCCAGTAAGGACGCCCTAGACTGAATTGCGAATGCGCGGTCCAGTTCCAGCATAACCTGGGTGGCAAGTGAACATTTGTGCAGCGCGAGCAATCATTTGTTTGCTAACAGACGCTGCCTGCGTCGGCCTTGCGAAGTGGGAGAGTATGAGGGGTGCGACAGCTGGCACGAGACGCGAGCATGCGCCGTGGAGGTGTGGACGGCGCCGTCGACGCCGGAGGCACGGCATGGTCCGACTAAGAAATACTGCGGGTCTAATTTTTATTCGGTGTACGTGTTCCGGCGTCAGACGCCTTCACCACTGGATGGCGGACATCCAGGTCCAGTCACGAGCTTTTCTCGTGATTCACATCGTGCTTGTTCCAACGCTACATTATAAGGCAAACCGTAGTTGTCAGTGCAGGTATTTCTGCTGAGCAACACTTGGCAGCCATTCCCAGACCAGATAGAGATAATGAAACACCTGCACAGGGGCCTACATTCAACGCACGCAGAAAGCCAAAAAGTAAATGAATGATTTTTTGTTGCAGATAAAGCACTGCGCCCACACTTATGATGGCACGTGAAAACTTCAACTCAAAAGCTATCTTTTTTTAGCCTTGCTCGAGGAGTACAAGCTACAATATCAGCTGCAGTAGAAGATTTGTTAGAGCTTTTATTTCCCTTCTCTGGGTTTTTCTCAGTGCATCAGTCTTGCACGCATTATAATCGAACCTGTCCTATGATATTAGACTGACCATAGGAAGAAAGAAAACAAAGAATATATTTTCGTTGTACTTTGTAAAGATCCCTGAGGAATAAGATGATGATATGTAATATCCAAAGATCTCCAAAGATACTGTTCCCTGACTCCATTTTAGCACTCAATTCTATCAAGTCCGCAATCACTTTATTATGGCGTGGCTGTTACTTTCACTTGCCTGAGGCCGGTGGCACCGTTTCACCATAAAACAAGTAAGATTGCTTTACTTTGCAGGCCGCTTAGGAAAAAACGGACGGCCTGTGACAAACTTCCTCTGTTAAAATTTAGAACCATTTATTACCATGTTTAATATAGTAGTATGTCCGGTGTTATATCAGAAGTAATTGTAGTTGTCTAGAACACATTCTATACGTCGGTTTTACTAAAACACTTAACGCGGCAAAATGTTTACCTTGAAAGAATGTCTTATTTTAGGCAACAGCAAGGCTATATAAAATCAACGCGCTCAGATACTGTAAACGGTTAACCTCCAATCTACGAGGGTTGTTTGAATCAGGCCCCACTTTTTCATCCCATATTTAGTATTTCAAGTAATTGGTCACAATATACCTGTTCTTTTGCAACTCCGTCATAGTCGATTGTGTGCCAACAGGTAAAGGTCACTACCTTTCTTGTTAGAAACGGGAAAGATGGTTTTCTTGCTGAGCACTGCACTGAGTGCAATTGTGTGCACCTTTTCAAGGACACAGCGACGCTGTACAAGCACAAAGAGGAGCACACCCGAGTCATTGTCGAGGCCGCGCAAATGGCACGCGAACAGGTGTCTTGCATTAGTAAGCCCTCCGTGTCTCTGCCCGAGAAGGAACTAAGGTTCCTCGAAGGTTTCGGTGCGTGCAAGTAGTTATATTATCTTTACCTTTCTGTTTCGTTTCCTTATAGACTTTTCTTTGCCTTATTTGTGCTTTTGGTTTTTTTTTTCTCTTACTCATGTTTTGTTCTTTGTGTCATATGGTTTTTGTCACATAGTTACTGCCTCCTTTATACATTTTCGCGCTCTGTTCAATAAGCTCAGTTGGAAGTTAGTGCTCGTGTCCTTCGTGTCCTTCTTGTCTCTTTGTCGTCATTTTGTTCTCGCGCTATAACTATCGTCATGCTATACCAACTAGCCCAAGCTGCCACACTGCCGGTTTTCGCTGCGTTAGAGTATTTTTTTCATGGCAGCCGAACTTTTTGCCGTGGGTGGATCGATATTATTTTCCCTTTACGTCATCTGTGCCTCTAACACGGCAGCACTGACCACCCCTAAAAGCGCGCACATGCTTTCGTCTGAAACAATAGCGACGCCGCAAGATTCACATGTCAATGTTGCGCACACTACGAGAGGGACAGCAAACCGGGAAGAACGCGCGACTGAATACGGTCAGCCAGGCGCCTCGGATTGTGATGTAGAATGAAGAGGTTCGCAACGTCAGGAAAGGATGAACAAGCACTAAATTAAACGCTACTTGCCAAAGGAGACGTTACGGTCTGACGTGGTGCTTGATCTCTAATGCATCAGCAGTAAAGCTTCCGCATTCAACTTCGTCTTTGCGGTAAAATTGGAGATCTTCAGAGTTTTATTTTTTTTACATCCAGAACTGTATTCAGAACATCACGATAACAGTGAATATGTGCCCGGTATGTCCCAACCAGGGTGTACTCGTACACCGGGATCCCAAGCATTGGTATCGCAATAATAGCAAAGGTTGTGTTAATTGCGAATATATTACTGAAGTGGGCCTCATAAGAAAAAGAAAAGATTGATTTCCTTGGTTTTTATGTCCTTGGTCTACCGAATGAATTGAGGTGCATTTATTAACTGCGCACGGACTGCATTGAAATAGGTGCGAAAGAAGGAGAAATAAATAAGGTGATGCAATTCAATTATATTAGCCTTCTCTCGATCCGTGTCAAACTTGTGAGAAAGCCATTTATAAATAATAAGCGCTTTCTCATTTTATCAGCATGTCTTGGAGACTATTCAGTTTAATCTATGCATGAAAAGAATTGCGCAAAACTTGAATAGGACATCACGAAGACGAAATGACAGATCTTGCACAGACTGCCAACTGTTTCATGGACCACAGCGCATCACTTATGTAGGCAAAACAAACAAAACTGCGCAGTCGAGCACAAATACATCCAGCGCTAACGCACCGAATAAATAAGAAAAGACGTGTGAGTACCGCAAAGTGACATTGGGCATCACTTGCACAGCTGCTACCTTTCGCGTTTATCATAAAAGCTCCTAAAGCTTACCGATTGCGCGTGGTTTAGTTATATACAGCCTTGAAATATAAGATGAGAAAATCGTGCCTCACATCCACAGGCTGTGCAGAGAGCGTGCAAATGAGACCGTTATTATTATTGATAGGCAGCTGGTGTTCACGTGCGCGACCGTTTACGCAGTGGCCTTTCTGTTCCACATCATATTTCTCGCAGTGACGCGGAATCCGGTAAAGCACTAGCAGATATCATTGCAAAGCCGGCTTGGCATGCTTCTTGCCACAAAAGCTCGTGCACTTCTCGTCGTATGAAATTTGTGAGCACAACTGCGAGGGCTTATTAGGGGAAGAAAGCGCCATGCTTACTCAGTGATGGTTGGCCACCTTGCTCAGGTTGTGTGTCACCCGGCGAAAATAGCCTAACACTGGTGGTTTCTTAAACTAACACTCAACGATGAGCCTTTCTAGCCACCGCGCCGTGCATATACTTCCAACGTAGTTCCCTCAATCTTCAATACAAATCCTGGGTTCTTTCTTCATTTTTAGTGGACGATTGGCGAGTCTTTGGATTCACCGAACGCCTATGCAGTGGCGCTTCCAGAGGGAGAGGGGTGATATAGACAATCGCCCCCTCCTCCCCGCTCCAAATTTCGTCCGACCCCCCCCCCCCCCCTCTCTTTAAAGCTTGTAGTCCACTTCTTTTCACCAATTGGGACAACTAGGTGAAACCACTGCGAGCACACATTAACAGTATTTATGCTATGAAGGGGTATTTGTGCTAGTAAAAACAAAAAGTCATTACCACGCCCCCCTCTCCAATGTCACTTCAGGCGACCCCCCCCCCCTCCTCCCTAAAAGTAGTCACTGGATCTATCCCTGCTCCTGTGGTGCATAGGCCGCCAATTGATAGCTGACTCAAACTGCGCCGCTGATAAAGATATGGGATGGAGATGTTCATTTGCGAGCCGGGCAACGTTTTAGAAACTTCTGCTATTTCGAAACAGTGCACACCACGCTCGACGGTTCAAACCACTACGCAAAGCAGGAACCGCACCACACATACATTTTCCGACGTATTTTCGGCGTGGGTGTGTCCCCTGGTCGTTATGTAAGCTGTGCGATTTCCATCAAGTATAGATGATATTTAAAATGGGTCTCTTTTAGGGAACAGGCTAAGCGCTATATACCCGCCATATACTTTAGGCTAGCCCCGCCGCGGTGCCGTGAAGGCTAAGGTATTCGCTTGCTGACCCGCCGTTGCGGCATCGAATGCCGGCTGCGGCATCTGCATTTTCGATGGAGGCGAAAATGCTGTAAGCCCGTCGTCTCAAATTTGGGTTCACGTTAACAAACCCCAGGTAGTCATAATTTCCGGAGCCATCCACTTCGGCGTCTCTCATAATCATACGGTGGTTATGTGACGTTAAGTACCACACATATCAATGACTATTTTACGCCAACTTGATGTACTTTTTCTCTGTAGCCGTAAAAGTTACAGAAATTATTTCGCTATATCATTGGGATTATAAGCCGTTGCTAATTTTACTAAAGCATAATTATCCCTGAGTCGTGTAATGTAATTTTGTACTTAGTTTTTACTTGAAGAACCTAATTATTACCTGTTAATTGGTATTAGATGCTGTGTTGAAAAAAGTACTTCCTCACACAAAAATAAATCTGCTTCAGTATATTCTATAGCACGTTCTCTAAATACTCGTCAAATCTATATAGTGACTGCTGAGAAAAAGGCACATTCAAGTTTATTCAATTTTATTCAAGTTCATTACTGAGTACATGAGTACAAAAAAAAATGAGCTCACATAATATATACAGCGTCAGGAGGTCCCAAAGTAAGAAACTGTCAGGGGGACCTCCTATCGTTAATGGGTTACATAAAAGGTAAGTAACAGCAGCAAAAGCTACAAGTGCGAACAAAAATAAAAAGTGCATTCAACACAGAACAATAAATAGTCAAATCGAAAAAGTTAATTTAACCAGAACAACATTATACAAAACTACAAGAATACGTAAAAGCAGGAATTGAAAACGTAGAGGTAATAATGAAAATGTTTTATTACAAATGAACAAGGGGCTCAATTAACAGTATGCTTTTCATGTTATGTTTAAAAGACTGCAATGAATGAGACGACTTAACATGAAGAGGGATATTATTCCAAAGATGAACACAAAAGAAGCGTGCTGTGTATCTGCCATAGTTTGATCTGATTTTAGGTAAAAGGAAGTTATTACGCTCTGAAAACCTGGTATTATTGTTGTTGACGAAGATATGGAAAGGAATGTTATCAAGTGATATTTCGCGATGAATGAGACGGTATGTGATGAGCGATAATCTATGATAAAACAATTGTTGAATTGGTAGGATTCGAAGATGTCGATAGATAGGTAGAGAATGGCAACGGAATGGGCTAAAAGTCATTAACTTGATCGCCTGGTTTTGAAGACGCTGAAGCGGTTTGAGATGAATGGCGTATGTCTTACCCCATGATAATAAGCAGTATAATAAATGGCTATTAATATAAGCATGATAAAGTGAGATGAGAACATGAGGTTGAAAAAATGCACGTGTTTTAATGATAATGCGGATACCAAATGAAACCCTTTTTATAAGTGAATTGGCATGACTATTGTATTTAAGATGTTTATCGAGAGTAACACCAAGGAATTTAACATTGTCAGATGCCAGTAAAGTATAATTATCCAGCAAGACAGTTATGGAGGAAGAAACCACAGTTTGTGGGCTATGAAAGAGTACGAAAGTTGTTTTAGTAGGATTAATCTGAAGTTTGTTATTTCTACACCATGAATGCACGTTGTTAAGATCTGCATTAAGTGTGTCTTGAAGTGCGGTGAGCGATTTATGTGGTGAGTAAATGGTCGTGTCGTCAGCATATAGCAAACACTTAGAAAACGTAAGCGTATTAGGTAAGTCATTTATGAATAGTAGAAATAACAACGGACCTAATATAGAACCTTGGGGAACACCGCAGTTAATTAACTTAGTCGATGAAAATTGACCATTAAGATATACGACTTGTGGCCTGTTAGACAAGTAGCTACGAATAAGATTTAGAGTTGGGCCAGTAATACCAAAAGACTCGAGCTTATCCAGAAGCATAGAATGTTCTAGTGTGTCAAATGCCTTTGTTAGATCAATGAATATGGCACCTACAACGAACCCTTCGTCAATAAATTGTTTACTGTTATCCGTGAATTTGAGCAATGCTTGTTCCGTTGAATAACCATTCCTAAAACCAAACTGGTGTGAGGAAAGAAGATTAAATTTGTTTAGATAGTGCATCAGACGACTGTAGATAAGCTTTTCAATGACTTTGCTAAAAAATGGCAAAATGCAAATGGGGCGATAGTTGTTAATGTTATCACGAGAGCCTTTTTTGTACACAGGAATTATTTTACCACGTTTCGACAACTCAGGAAATATACCGGTTCTGAAAATTTTGTTAGCAATATCTGCAAAAACTAATGATATGTCTGCAGCAACCAGTTTTATTCTAGAGGGCCGGATGGAGTCCAGGCCTGGTCCCGTAACTTTGAGGGAAGAAATTACGTTAAAAACTTTTGAAGAAGAAACCGGGCGAAGGAAGAAGGACTGAGGGCTACGTGGAAGATGGGCTGGAACGCAAAGTGAGAGCGTATTTTGGCACGCGGCAAAATGATCGCTAAAAACATTTGACATATCAGCTTCGGTAGAGTATTCCTTGTCTTTGTAAATTATTTTTTTAATGCTGGCATCGGACTCCCTAACCTTCAGAAATTCTTTAATTAGCTCCCAATTACGCCGAGTATTTGTACCGTTTTCAATTATTCGCCGTTCATAATATTCCCGTTTTGCACGTTTGAGGACGCTAGAAAGAATGTTGCCATAATTTTTAAATCTAGCACGCAAAGATGCGTTGAAAGGCTGCAATTTCACCTTTTTGTGAAGATTATTTTTCTTTATTATTGAGCGCAGCAGCGCATTTGTAATCCATGGAATCCGTATATCCATGGACATAAGCACAAATAAAAGGTTGTTTTGAGATAGTCGCGTATAAAGTGGTGAATGTGATTTCCTTCAAATTGAAGGGCATTTTTAATAGGCAAGAGCCATAAACTCAACACAAATGTCACTTCTCCTTACCGAGCTGGGGCGTCTGGCCAGGTGGGCCTCCTTTGTCGCAGTCCTGTCAGCGAAGTACTGTCGACGCAGGCTAAGTGCGCGTAGGCCCTGCACTGTGTGGCGATCTGGCGAAATTCGGAACGAGTTCAGCACATTCACACGAGCTATATTGCCATCATTAAAGGTGATCGCATTATGAAGACTGCATATTTTCTGTTTTAGGTGTCCGAGAAACAAGTTTTTAGAGAAAAAGTTTTTATCAGATCAAAACTCGGGTCACGCATGGCGCCGTTGTGTTCCGCTGCTGCCGCCGCCGTTGTTCATAACCACTATCGCGAATTAGGAATAAAAAACACCTAGTCCCAAGGACTCAGTTAGGCTGCAAGCAAGGTCCGCTGCTTGCTAGCCCAGTATTCTACCACTCAGCCATGGTGGTGTTTAGGACTTCATCGCGAATTTGCCTTAGGTAGGCTTGATGTCGGGAAAGGAATCGCATTAATATGAGTAATAAAGCGCTTTCAAACAGCAAAAGAACAACGAGGCATCAAACTGCGAATAGCATAACGAGGGTGTCGTCCGACGCTCCAATCCCTTATAAAAGCTTGTTTTTGAGCCCCTATTAACTGTGGTGCATACCCACTTTGGGCATAATTTCTAATCGCCGTCAGCCTCTCCAGGAACCATTGGCACAAAATTCCTTGTAAGTGTTAGCGGATACAACGTTTCTCAGAAGAATGACGAAAACTAGCATAGTGAATGCGGGACTACGACCCAGAAAGTATTATTAATAATAACGCCGCCATGGATACCCAGCAAGATTCCTTGCACCGGTCGCCCAATGAGTGTTTAGAAAAGTTTCTCAAAGGCCGCTCTTCTAGCTCTCATTGTCACTGTGTGGCGCCTTCCATGCAGGCCTGGCGTTGTTCTAGAGCGTGCTCCCACACGACATTGTTGAACGACTCGGGTTTTGAGTTTTCCCTTGGAGGCATTTTGCAAGTAATTCGGGATTAGCAAGTCGCTCATAAATTGGCTTAACAGCCTCAAGAACAGATGCCGGTAGGTGTTCTTTGTGAACGTATGGTTCACCAATGAACTGGGCTTGGTTGAATTTGCACCAGGTGTCAGCGTCCTTCGGGTAAAAGCTGTGGGATGGATTGGTATTCGTTGATGCCAAGTAAAAATATGTGGCCCACAGCCTTTCGCATGTCCTCTAAGCTGCCTATATTTCTTCTAATGGCTTAACCTTGATACTTTCGGAACTCTGCGAACAACGCACGCAACGCGTCCGAACAAGTGCAAAGAAAAAAAGCGCCCGCAAAGTACTTTTATCTGCGGCTGAACATTGACTCAGCACATGAAGCACTTGTTGCCAGATCAATTCTATTTCCCACTAAACTTGTCAAAAAACTAGTCACCTTCAATTCGGTGCTTTTTTAGCTGTCCACGGGGGCACTCGGGTGAAGCGTACCAAATGGGGAAAGCAGGCTGCCGCATAGGTTTCGAAATATGTGAGTTTTAGACAAAAAATAGTCGTTCTAGAACAAACAAAGCCGTTCAGATAAGGCTGCAAACTTCTAATTAAGCAAAAAGTAAAAAACAAACTTGTTTTTTTTTTCGACATTTTTCCTTGCCCTGTCGCCTAAGTACTTCATGCAAAAAGTGCGCATCGTTCTAAAACGCAGCAACTGATCGAATGTTAAAAGCGGAGTCTTCTCCTTAGAACAGTGCTTTTACTAATGGGCTGTTATTTCACCGCACTCCACCATGATGTGCAGAACAGACAGGGGTTCACCACAATCACCACAAACGGTGGTATTATCACCAGTGAAGAGATGGGCGGAAGTGTGTTTTATAGGCGTGTCCTATTCTAAGTCGACAGAAAAATGCGTCAATATATACGTCGCATTTTCTTTAGTGGTGCTCATCTTCTCATATGGTGCTTAAAAAGGCGAAGCCTGTTAGTCGTTTCAGTAGTCCTCATTTACTGTCAATGGTCTTTCAGTTTGTTGCACGAGTAAGGCTCCAGATTAAAGCAGGAACTTCCACCAAAAAGATTGTGAAATTCGTAGCGTTTCAAGTTGCAATTTTATTTTCAAGTATCTTTTCTTCAATGCTTTTTTTGTCCAATCACCCAGCACATGAAAATGTACAGCTTTAGGACACACAATGTGCACAAAACAGAGCAAAGCTATAGTTCAGCAGGGAATTCTAATGATTGCTAAATGACTTTATAGCCCTTAAGACAAATAAAGAGTCTGAAAATATAACAGATCTAGGTAGCTTTTTTGTACGTGTGACAGTGGATGGTATTGCATAGACTCCTGCATGCGGTAAATATGCTTGTTTCTGGATGCAGAACGCCAGATTCTAAGAAATCTAGGCTTACAGCTGCTTACAAAGCATCTACTTAACTTTTCCTGCCCTCGACATAACTGTGTACGGGCGTAGTAATCGACGTGCTCGCGCCATCTTCGTGCCAAGTTATTCCATCGTGATCTGGGGCTTTATTTACGCCTTCAAAACGGAAGCGCCTATCTTAATGCTCTCATCTATTTTTAAAACGAGATGTGGCTTTGCTATCCCTGATGCCGTCTTTAACATTGTAACAGCCGCCCATGTTACACACCTGCATAATTCATGGAACCTACATTGTGTTTACTGCGCCGGCATCATACCGATACGCCGAAGCTGGTGCACTCCTGCTTACACTGGAACTAGCCATTGTCGAGGAAGAGTGTTTGAGATCCTTCTTTGGAAACGTCTGGATACGCCAAGCTGCTTTTTTTCACCTTTGCAGGGTATCTTATTATCTGTGGGATTTTTCAATGGGCCCTCTCAAAAATGTTTTCATGTTAGAAGTCGTGAAGATTCGTGCTAATATTGCCAGTATCTGTAAACATAAAAAAAGGCGAGTGAAACGGGAAGAGGGAGTAGATTGACACAGAAGCAAACAAAATGCTGGAAGGAACGACCGTCACTTGATTCATAGTAATAATATCTGGTGTTTTAGGTCCCACGACAACGACACGGTTATAAGAGATGCCGTAATGGAAGGATCCGGGAATATCAACCATCGTGTGTTCTTTACGCACACTGACAGCGCACAGTCATGGCCGGGCTAGACTGCACCTGCGCGCGGTTCTTTCCTTGGAAGCAAGCGCGCAGGTGCAGTCTAGAACGGCCGTGTAATGGTAGAGGCCCACATGGCAGAGGCAAACAGTACGTGGGCCTCTACCATTTTGCCTCCGCCCAAATGCGACATCCGCGGATGAATCCGCGACCTTCAGGTGAGCCACAGAGAAGCGCCACCGGGGCAAACAATTAGGTTGCGATCAGTAAATGACCAATTAGGTCGCCTTCCTCGCAGTGGATGCTCTCTGTGGAACCTTTTTTTAAGTCACTAGTGGCGCTACAAAGGCCTCGAAGAGGTTTTGCGCATTGTACAGTGGTCAACTCTCATGTATAGGACGACGGTGTGTCTCGCGTCAAACTGCATGAGAGATATCAAAAGGTTGGAACGGGCTACATCTGACCATCCTTGGTCACAACTGAGTATATATCTTGCCTCGGTTGATGGCATTATATCACACCGGGAACGGTTCATTTTGTTTCTTTTTTTGTGTTCGCAATAAACCACTGAGAGTGCTTTAGACGGCCAAAGTAGTTGCATCCGCCAAGATATACAAAAATAAAAAATGACAGGAAGGTACGTCGCTAGCACCACGTATGCTCACTCGGGGCTCATTTACGACTGCAGTCTGCAAATGTCATTCGTGCAGTTCCGAGCATGACACACTGCCATTCTGGATATCAGAATTGACCACTGTATACGTGCAACAATATCTGCTGGTTTCCGCTGCTGTTGGCTATTTGTGCTCGGCAGCCGAAGTGTTTGAAGTTGGCGTATTGCTATTATTTTCCATTTAGCATCATCTATGCCGCTTACACGGCCGACGTGACCACTCCAAGAAGCGCGCGCAGGCTTTCATTTGAAATAATAGCGACACCCCAGAATTCGCATCTCAATTACGCGCAGTATGAGACGGGCGCAAACCGTGAAGGGCACGCGGCAGAAGACGCTCAGCCGGGCTCCTAGTGGCTTCTGATGTAGAACGAAGAGGTATGCAACGCCAAACGAGGATGAACAAGCACGAAATGGAACGCTACTTGCCAAAGGGCTCGTCAGTCTGTGGCGTGACGCTTGGTCTTTAATGCATCATGCAGCAGTAAGGCTTCCGCATTCGAGTCGTCTTTTGGGTAGAATTACAGATCTTCTGGACTTTTTCTTTTACATTCATAACTGTATTCAGAACATCACGAAGACAATGAATATGTGCACAGTATGTCCAAAGCATTGTAATCACAATAATATCAAAGCTTGTGTTGGTTAAGATGTACTTAGAGAGAAAAAATAAGATCGATTTTTTTGGTTTTTATGTCCTTGGTCTACTGAATGAATTGAGGTAAACTTATTTACTGTGCACCGACTGCATTGAAATAGCTGCGAAAGAAGAAATAACTAAGGCGAGGCCATTTTAATTATTTTAGCCTTCTGTCGTTCCATGTCAAACTTATGAGAAAGGCAATATATAATTAAAGAGCGTTTTCTAATTTTATCAGAATGTCTTGGGGAGCTTTTTAGTTTAATCTATGCATAAAAATAATTGCGAAAATCTTGAAAGGGACACCACAAAGACGAAAGAACAGATCTAGAACAGACTGCCAACTGTTTCATGAACCACATCGTATCACTTAAGTAGGCGATCCGAACAGAACTGCGCAAACGAGCACCAACACGTCCAGTGCTAACGCACCAAATAAATAAAAAAGACGTGTATACCCACAAGGTGATATTAGGCAACACTTGCACAGCTGTTACCTTTCGCTTTTATGATAAAACCTTCTAAGGCTTCCCGATTGCACGTGCTTTAGGTATATACACCCCTGTAATATAACACGACGAAATCGTGCCTCACATCCACAGGCTGTGCAGAGAGCGGACAAATTGATTGATATGTGGGCTTTAACGTCCCAAAACCACCATATGATTATGAGAGACGCCATAGTGGAGGGCTCCGGAAATTTCGACCACCTGGGGTTCTTTAACGTGCACCCAAATCTGAGCACACGGGCCTACAACATTTCCGCCTCCATCGGAAATGCTTCCACTGTCCCTAAACCCCGAAGCTTGGACTATATCCATTCTCTTTGACTATAGGGTGAAGATATTCACAGAACCTTATCAAATGTTCAGCCATTTCCTACTTCTCTCCACACGCACTACACAACGTGTCTACGCCTTCGCGTTTGGCTCGGTACGTCTTGGTTCTTACTGCAATTCTGGCCTCGAACAGCAGAGAACTACCCCTAGATTTATCATAGATATTTTACTTTGTAATTTCGTGCTTGAAAGTTTGGTAGATCTCTAGCGATAATTTCGTAAGCATTCCATTTTTTTACATGTCCCACTGTGTTTCCTTCACCTTCTTCTTAACCGATGTTTCCTGTTGGCTTGGTATTCTGCTGTTGTCAAAATATTTCCTTGAAAATTTTCGAGTTTCCTTCCTCCATTTAGTACCAACGTCCTTTAGTACAAATAGCTGAAAACAATCCTAGCCTAACCACTCTTCTCCCATTTTTCTCAATCGCTCCTCAAGCTCTCTCTTGCTGCTAATTTCCCTGCCCTCGAACGATGTCCACCCTATGTCAACCTGTACCCCTTGACTTGCGGTATTCCTGTGAGCTCCCAAAGGAAGTCTACCTAAGCCACGTTGTTCAATTTCCAATCTTGCTTGACCCTCTGGTTTCATGCCCAAGACCGCATAGCTGGAGAGCAAAACGGCGCGTCATCTGCTACTGCACTTCCGGCTTGAGGCCAATTCCTTCCCGCTTCAATATGCCTGCGACGCGGTGTAGTCGGGGCGAAAACACATGAGTTCCTACCGCGCGTTTGTTTCCGTTTGTCAGCAAGTGTGTTCTTGAAACCTTTTGCGAATAGATAGACGATATTTTGCAATTTTTTGAGAACGAAGCGAGAAGTGGAAATGGGCGAACACTAGGTACGGTGGGAGGTGGGTTTAGATCAATTTGATATGCTTTGAAACATGCAGTGATGTTTTGCCAAATCATTATTGCCAGTCGACTTATTATTTTTGTCACAAATGGTGACCACCTCAAAATCACTCAAACACGTAAACACATGCTTCCAAATGTAAATGTATGTTCATAACATAAGTACCCATACTATGTCCGATCAAGTACACCGATACCGTATATTTTCATAGCATACTCTGCATCTCCTACTGTCTGTCAAATTATGGAAACAGTTTAGTGTGTAGAAGGCCCGTGGCACAAAAAGACTTCTCACTTAAAGGTATCGGAAGACGTAAAGCGATTGAAGTCTCTTTCGAAGGAATGGGTTGCAGGGTGTGACGTCTCTATTATTTTAGGCTAGCAAGCGTGAAGTGGAGATAGGCTGTGTTGTACTCCGACTCATAACATTGAAGGCTATGTTTTAGAAGTGTATGTTGAGCCGGCATTGAAAAACACTGTTGGTGTGTGTGAGCGAACGGCACGAAAAGCAAGGTAAGACGTAAAAGAAACCACAAAACTGCGAGCACATTCAGTGATTTTTAAAATAAGGAACTGTTCATACTGTTCCGATTCAGTATTTTTAACTCGAGATGATACATTTGCAGCTCAAAACTAAAATGTTTTCTACGTACCTGTGAGCAGCATCAAAACAAATAGACGAATGTTTCATGACGCTGTGATGAATAAAGAAGCCTACGTGTGCGAGAAAACATGCGCGAAAAATAATTTGCTGTTAAATATTATGCACATTGTGTGGACGTGCGTTCTCCTTGCTTGAATAAATGAAGGCTCGTACCATAACAATCTCGTAGTGACTGCTTTTGTTATTCATTAAGGCTGCATAGCATTCCAACGTATTTTGCAACAATTTGTTAGAAAAGGCCTCCGGGTGTGCTAGGATGAACGCGCAGAAAGCGACAGCAGTGGCGAAATGCCCGTCCAGCGGCAGGGCATCTCAAACTAGAAAATGGAAGTCGATGGAGACGGGCGTCATAACCCACAGTCTTTTGCGTGAGTCATGATTTTGCTATCCACCTATTGCCGAACTTCTAACCTGGGACCATGACCCTTTTTAAAATCCCTCTCACAACGATGCATTCGTCTATGAAAAGCTGCATTCGTGTTGCCCTTAGTAATTACTTAGTTTTCGTGCTCCCACAGGTACTCAGCCTCAATGTTTATCTATACGCTCAAATTTTTGTATTTTTCCCCTATCTCTGACCTGACTTCTTGTATCTTATGTTCACTGCCTTCGTCATAGTTAAAG
This sequence comes from Rhipicephalus microplus, assembly GCF_043290135.1. NCBI lineage: Eukaryota > Metazoa > Arthropoda > Arachnida > Ixodida > Ixodidae > Rhipicephalus > Rhipicephalus microplus. The sequence continues at coordinate 7,937,835 of NC_134710.1, forward strand.
GTCATGAATGCTAATTTTTCTTTATACTGAACTTCAAATTTAACCTATATCTGCATCATTACCGGAAATGTCTATCAATACCTGCAGATTATCCTTGTTGTCAGCTATTATTGCCATATAATAGCTGACAACCCTGGATATAAATACGGCCCCCCAAGCGACGGTGATCAATGGGCACGGCGGCACCCGAAGCATGCAGAGCGCTAATCCCTTCTTGTATGTCGTACAGATCGGCACTTTCCTGCTGCTGATACCGGCGGGGCATGAAGAAGCGGGCAAACCGACGACAGCGTGGACAGCAAATCCAGGCCGTGATAAAGCCCGCCACGTGCATCACGCGCCGGTTGGTATGGATGGCCAGCCCTTCAAGTTGGACCCGTTGGGTTCAGCGACGTACTGCGCCGACGCCATCTTCAGCGCCCCCTCGGTGCCTCACTCAACGTCGACAACCCTGGATATAAATACGGCCCCCCAAGCGACGGTGATCAATGGGCACGGCGGCACCCGAAGCATGCAGAGCGCTAATCCCTTCTTGTATGTCGTACAGGTGAGAAAACGCTACGGCGAATGCATGCGTTCTGACTGCCTCTTCTTGATTGTGCTGCCGTGCCCACGGTTGCTTTGTGATCCCTTGTGTAACTTGTCCTGCTATTTGAGGGACCTGTTATTACTAGCAGGTGACGTCGAGACAAACCCCGGGCCCGACTTAAAACAAATTTCTCAACAACTAACGCAAATTGCTGGTGATATTAAACAAATTAAAGAAGAACGACTAACCGCTATTGAGTCCAAATTAGAAAAACTGGCTGCCTTAGATGAAAAAATACTGGACTGCACCACAAAAGTTTCCGCCTTAGAAAAAGTAGTATCAGGCCTAGAATTAAAGCTGGATGAATTAGAAAACCGGTCAAGAAGAAGTAACTTGATAGTGTATGGCATCCCTGAGGATGAAAAAGAAGACAAGGAATCACTAGAGCAAGTAATAAACAATACAGTTGCGAAAGGTGTTCTGAAAATTGAACCTGTTTCAATCGAAAGGATACATCGGCTCGGTAAACCAAGCGCGAACAAAACTAGACCAATAATTTTTAAACTCCTTGATGATCGAGACAAAACAAAGATTTTGAAAAACTGTCATAAACTAAAGGATACCGACATATCAATTAGTGAAGACTTTTCCCAGCGTGTGCGTAATACAAGGAAAAAATTGTGGGACTCGGCGAAACCAAATAAGAAATCCGGGCAAAAGGTACATCTTGTCTACGACAAAATTAGTATAGACCGTATTCTTTATCGCTGGGATGACACCGTAAACGATAAAGTGATGATTGGCGAGGCAAAAAATCCCTCAACTGGAAAAAAAAACCTGCCAAGCAACGGGCCGGAGTCTCGCACTCGAAACCGCCCCAGTTGAGGTTTATAAATGTGAATTGCCGAAGTGTCTTAAACAAATTAGAATCTCTTGAATGCCTACTTCTCGACCTTGAGCCAGACTTTGTTGCTTTAACCGAAACCTGGTTAAATAATGACATTTTAGATAGTGAACTAACGCCCCCAAATTACAATATAATACGGAAGGACAGACCGACACGAGGCGGTGGAGTAGCGTTAATGATAAAACGCGAAATTCAATACACTGTGCTGCCAGAGGTTGAAGGTGTAGAAGCTGTCTTTTTGAAACTAAAATTTGGTCTCCACACAACAATTGTGGGCTGCTGCTATCGCAGTCCTACTTCTGGCGAAGATAGCATGCAATCGCTCTACAACTACATTGAACAAAACATACAAAGCGCAAGATTCATCTTGTTGGGTGATTTTAACCTTCCTGATATCGACTGGCAATCCATAAAATTTCATTCCGCATGCTCAGATGTCCTTATCGACACAATGCTGCGATTTAATCTTCACCAAGTAGTCAACCAACCAACACGTGTCCAGGGAGAAGCTTCAAATATTCTTGACCTTATATTCTTGAGTAACCACTTCCCAGCCGATGAAACAAAGATTGAAGTTATGGACGGCATATCTGATCACAAGCTCACTTTGTGCACTGTCCCCTTTCGTGATAAAATAGAACCAACGAACATAAAAATTACTTACCCGGATTTTAAATATGCCGACGACACTAGCATACTAAATTATCTAATTATAAAGTTTCCGTCCTTCGAAGAATTGTCGAATGATAGTTCCACGACCATTGAAATATTATGGTCTCAGTTAAAAGAAATTATGCACCACTGTATTAATACCTTTGTACCTCTTAGAGTGAAAAAAATTAAGAAACACAACCCGTGGATAACACGTGAGGTAATACATGCGAAACGCAAAGTAAAGCGAATACGAAAGAGAATGAACCGAAAACCCGGAGCAGTAACAGTAGATAATTTGACTGCTGCTGTGAGTGACTTAAAAACAAAAATCAAAACAGCGAAGAGCAACTATTTCACTAAAACGTTGCCAAACTTTCTAAAAAATTCACCCAGCAAGTTTTGGAGCTACCTAAAGCCTGCAAAAAACAACAAAAGCAACACACCCCCGGGAAAAGATAACCCGATCACTGCAGACAAAATGAACAACTATTTCAAGTCTGTATTCACTGTCGATGACGGAAACATTCCAGACATCGACACTAGTGCGGAAGGTACCCTGGAACCGATTATTGTCAATGAGGCCGGTGTCATAAATCTCTTGTTAAACTTGGACACAAAAAAAGTAGCAGGGCCTGACAACATTCCTAACATCTTTCTTGTAAGATATGCAGAGGTGCTAGCTAAATATTTGTGCGTCATGTTTAACAAATCACTATCAACGTGCTCTTTACCTGTGGAGTGGAAAAAGGCCAAAGTTGTTCCTGTGCATAAAGGAGGATGCGGAAATGATATATCTAACTTTAGACCTATGTCCCTGACATGTACAATCTGTAAAATCTTGGAGCACATAATTCTTAAACAAATAACTGTTTTCCTAGAAGAAAAACGTATATTATCTCCCTATCAGCATGGCTTCCGCCGAGGTCTTTCAACCATAACTCAATTAGTGGAATTAACACATGAGGTATCCCAGAGTATTGACAACCAAAAACAAACTGATCTAATCTTCCTCGATTTTGCCAAAGCATTCGACAAGGTATCGCACAAGAAACTACTTCAAAAACTTGAGGCCACCTTAGGAAATTCTACTGTTCTTAACTGGATCAAAAATTATCTTACTGATCGTACACAGTATGTGGAATTTAACAATGAAACCTCTGCTACCACCACCGTCACATCTGGAGTTCCGCAGGGCTGTGTGCTGGCGCCAATTTTGTTTCTTCTCTTTATTAATGATTTGCCTACAAATATTAAGGAAAAAATCAAATTATTCGCGGATGACTGCGTGCTATATCGAGAAATAAACTCAACGGAGGACCATGTAGCTTTAAATAGTGCTTTACAAGATGTTTCCTGCTGGTGCCGTAAATGGCAGATGTCACTTAATGCAAACAAGTGTACAATTTTATCAGTAAGTCGAAAAAAAACTAGGTCAAATTTTCTTTACACCATTAATGACATTCCCATAACTAGAGTAAGTCAGCATAAATATCTTGGAATTATTATAACTGAAGATCTAAGATGGGATGCACACATAAGTTACGTTACTTCAGCTGCACTACGCCGCTTGTTTACACTCAGATACCGGCTTCGCCAGGCCCCGCCTTCTCTAAAACTGCTTGCATACACTTCCCTTGTGCGATCATTACTGGAATACGGTAATATTATTTGGTCACCATTCACAAAACAGCAAATCACGAAACTGGAAGGAATACAAAGGAAAGCTTTGAGGTTCATCTACAACAAGTACAGACGTACAGATTCTCCGACCGAACTAATGAAAAAAGCTGGATTACTTACTCTAATGAATAGAACAAGGTTAGCACGTGCAAAATTCATACATGAATTAATACATGGTCATTTAAACATTGATGTATCCGCCTATCTTACGTTTGATCAAACTAGAAAAACACGCCAGAAACACCCAATGAGACTTAACGAATACTCCTTCAACACAAACTGCTTTAGGTACTCATTCTTTCCGTTAGCCACTAATGAATGGAATAAACTGGATCCGAGTATCTCCAGCACTACCGAATTAGCAAAATTTCTAACCCTTGTCGAAAATGAACTTTGTATTATGCAAACGGAATCACCTGGTTGATTTTAATATGGATGTTCGTGTGAACAATGTACGAGCGAAGTATCATGTCATCATTTTTTTTTTCTTTAAGCAATTTTTAGTACTGAATCCAGGTGAAGAGAAATCGCCCTGTTGATTCTTGAACATGTTTCTGTTTTTCAGTGTGTATAAATTTGCCCTTCCTTGAAATACTTTGCCATATTGTAGGGTAGTTTCTTATTGCTGTGATTTCTTGTTGTGTTTCTTGATGCATATGCCAATATGTCAACCAATGTGTCAACCAAGTCGCTGCATTTATTTTCTTCTGACAACTTCTCTTTACACTAATGTTTTATGCCTTCTTTGATCTGAAATTGTTAAATGATCCGATTCTGTTAGTTTCATTCTGTACTTTATCGCGATGTATGTCTTTATTGTGTACCTATTCGAATTTTTATGTTCACGCCCTTCCTGCTAAAATCCCTGATGGGATTGGCAGTATGTCGAAATAAATAAATAAATAATCTTCGCACATCAGTGCTGGTAATAACTGTTTAACGTGCTTACCTTCCTTGGCAAAAGAGAGGCTGAAGCCGGGCATTGTACGCCATCTGATAGTGTGTCCGAGCTTTCCTTGCTCGGCCGTGGAAAAGATCGAAAGGGCACTCTTTACGAAAGTAAATTTCTCTATGCGAAGACTACGCAAATTTATTTACTTCCCATCATTATCATGGTTATTGAACGATAGCTGCACCAGAGTGCCCTCTAGTTAACTTTCGAACTGTATAGAATGCATAAGACGTTGTGCTAGAGAGGAAAGTATTGCAAATGCCAGTAAGGTGTTACTCTTTGTACTTAACATACACAGCCTACGCTGGGTTTTATAAAAGCATTTGGTACGTATTACTCTACTATGGTAAAGCAAGAAGCCGTCCTTGTTAAACGACTGGATGAAAATCAGTCAACGCAGCCGCAGTGTTTAAGAGAATATTATTGCCAAAAAACACACATGTGTGTTTGAGTGCTTAGAAATACCGATTTAGAATACTAAGTACTCTGCTATAGGAGAGCATGGAGCCGTCCCGTGGGAATGTTTAAAAAAATTGGTTAATAATTTAGAGCACTTCGTACTCTACTACGGGAGAGCTTAAAGCCGTCCCGTAGATGTGAATACGAGGCGCACCCTACAGTGGTGTCTCGTAGGAACAGGAGGGGGGGGGGGTTAAATAGGGGGTAACGATTTAGAGTACAGGGTACTCTACTATGGGAGAGCTTAAAGCCGTCCCGTGAATATGAATCCCTACAACATACTTCGAAATGACTGCTTCATGGAGATTTCGTGCGAAGTAGTGTAACTTAGGTATTATGCCATCTTTTCAAGCGACCGTAGGTGCACCAGTGCGAGACAGCCTTTGCATAAAAACAACGCAAGTACAAAAGATTGCAAAACCACACGCGCAGAAAAACAGTTGGCGACGTGTCTGTATAAAATGATCTATATACTAATTATTCAAGAAATCTGAAAAAAGCGCAAAAAAATAATAATAGCGCAATTTTTTTCTATGATTTTCACGCCGTGTTGGGTTGAAGAAAGTGGTTCCAGTGCTCTATTGTACTCAAGGGTTGTAATACATTAACTGCGGTTTCAATTTTGTTTACGGTTGCTCTTCCCACCGCAGCGTAGCACCATGTCGTCGGTCTTCGACCTCGTGATTAGCAGCCCGATTACTTTTGCGCAAAGCAACGACGGCGCTTCAAGTGCCGTTCGAGTGCCAAGCTACTTTTAACGCAATGGGGGAGGCATACGATGCTTAGTAATGATAAAAAAAATCACAGCATATTACCAGAGTGAATGATGATGAGTTTGGTGAAGTGTCCATGCGTCCATCCGTCTGCCCATCCATCCATTCATCCGTCCGTCCGTCCGTCCGTCCGTCGGTCCGTCCATCCGTCCGTCTGTCTGTCTGTCTGTCTGTCTATCTGTCCATCCATCCATCAGTCCGTCTGTCTGTCCATCCATCCATCCGTCCGTATGTCTGTCTGTCCATCCATCCATCCGCACATCCGTCCTCCTGTCTGTCTGTCTGTCTGTGTCTGTCTGTCTGTCTGTCTGTCTGTCCGTCCGTTCATCCATCCATCCATCCATCCATCCATCTGTCTGTCTGTCTGTCTGTCTGTCTGTCTGCCTGCCTGCCTGCCTGCATGTCTGTCTGTCTGTCTGTCTGTCTGTCTGTCTGTCTGTCTGTCTGTCTGTCTGTCTGTCTGTCTGTCTGTCTGTCCATCCGTCGATCTAGTGAGCACTCCAAATACCACCATCTCGCATCTTTTCATGATATATTCATCATATATAAGTACCGCCACCCAGCGGGCGTTCTAAGGACCAAGTAAGAGGTGGCTACTGCTACAAACACGGGACGTACGACCCACGGCGTAAGGAGCTTCACCCATGAAAAGCCGCGCGCATCTTCCCTCGGAGGGAAGTCTACTAAATGTGTCGTCGAGTGGCTGGGGTATCGCGTGAATGTTGCGGAATAGGCTAGGGTTTGTGAACGTTTTATTGTTATTTCGCATTATTCCAATTTATCGAATCAACGAGAAGCGTTGCCTTCAGCGAGTGCTGAGACGCTGATGTTTGGTTGTGCCCAACTACTGGTGGAAGATACTGTTGCTTCCATCGCATCTACTCGAGTCAAGCAAAGCGTCTAGTCAAGTGAAAGTCCAGTAAGGACGCCCTAGACTGATTTCCGAATGCACGGTCCAGTGCCAGCATAACCTGGGTGGCAAGTGAACGTTTGTGCAGCGCGAGCAATCATTTCTTTACTAACAGACGCTGCCTGCGTCGGCCTTGCGAAGTGGGAGAGTATGAGGGGTGCGACAGCTGGCACGAGGCGCGAACACGCGCCGTGGAGGTGTGGACGGCGCCGTCGACGCCGGAGACGCGACATGGTCCGACTAAAAAAATACTGCGGGTCTAATTTTTATTTGGGGTACGTGTTCCGGCGTCAGACGCCTTCACCACTGGATGGCGGACATCCAGGTCCAGTCACGAGCTTTTCTCGTGATTCACATCGTGCTTGTTCCAACGCTACATTATAAGGCAAACCGTCGTTGTCAGTGCAGGTATTTCTGCTGAGCAACACTTGGCAGCCATTCCCAGACCAGATAGAGATAATAAAACACCTGCACAGCGGCCTACGTTGAACGCGCGCAGAAAGCCAGAAAGTAAATGAATGATTTTTGGTTGCAGATAAAGCACTGCGCCCACACTTATGATGGCACGTGGAAACTGCAACTCAAAAGCTATCTTTTTCTAGCCTTGCTCGAGGAGTACCAGATCGAGGAGTACCTTCTTCTTAACTGATGTTTCCTCTTGGCTTGATATTCTGCTGTTGACTAAATACCTGCTTGATAATTTTCGAGTTCACTTCCTCCAAATAGTATCAACATTCCTCTGTCCCAGGAATGCACCCATGAAAAAATCTTTTGCAAAACTGTATTTTTTGGTTCCCTGCCCTTTATAACAAAGGCAGAAAATCATGAAGCCGATAAATTGAGCGGTCGCCTGAAAATAAGATGGTACTCATTTGCGTACTCCTGGTCTTTTGAGGTTTCCAACATTGAGTGCTACAAAATTATCAGTCTGAAAAGGTTTTGGGATGCCAAATCCCACATATCAATTAAGGAGCGAATTTGGCGAAATAACCCTCTCGGGTTGCGCGTACGTGAGCCGGCACGTTAACCGTTGGTGGGAGATCCCTGATAATGCCTGTGTCCGGCAATTTTTTCTTTGCATGAATTACTTTGTGCAATAGCATCACTGCCACTGACCGACGAGTTGCTGTCTGAGCATTTTAACGGCGCGCATTGTTGGCAAGAATGAACTCTGAGTCGGCGAAAGCTGGTGCTTCGTCGTCCCTACTATATAAAGCAGCAAGTGCGATACCTTCAGAGATTCACGTACAGACGTAAGCACACACACCTAGAGCAGGGAAGCGCGTGGCTCTGGACGCTGTCATCCGCAGCTGAAACTTCACGTTAGCTAGAAGCTTCCGCTCATTCATGAATTATGTGCATGTGTTATAACTATGTTAGGTAATATTACAGCAATGGCATTTGCAAAATTTGCAACACGCGGAGGTTATTTCGATTTACGGACGACACTGACTGCTTCCGCGAATTCAGACGACGATGGAAAGCGATGCCACGCGAACATATCACACCTGCACTCATCCCGTGGCGTACTGTAAGGCAGACACGATTTCACCCAAATCGTTCCTCTTTGGCTGATTGTTCGTGCACTCGTACACGACAAAGTGATGACCAGGTAATCTATTCTTCTAATGCGTAGATTGACCTGACACGAGAGTATCTTGTTATCGGAGAGAGGCGCCTATAACACATACTACATCCAAGCGTACCATGTGTGCAGGTATGGCATACGATGCCCAAGGCACCATGGCAACAGTGAGAACATACCGTCAACCACTGCAGTCATGGAGGAAATTAAAAGTAAGAAAGAAGCAGTAAGTCACGCAGCCAGCCCTGGCAAGCCGACCCGTTTCGAAGCCAGCCGTGTCGGCCCAACACGGGATGTTTTGCTGTGAAATAACGCAAGTAACGAGACTTGCCGTAACTTCGGAAGGCAGGCTCAAGTTAGCGCAGCGCCGTTCGCCGGCCTAGCGAAGACAGGGCAAAGCTCCAATCGCTAGGAAAGGCCGCTCTTGCTTGGTTTTCCATTGCGAGCACGGAAAACGTACTCTTTGGGGCTTTTATTTCCAATTTTGCACGCATCAACGCCGCTCCTTCATCATGCAGGAAAACAGGCAAGCACTTCTGCTGTATTGTGAGCTGCTACAAAACTTCAAAAACGCCGAAGAGCTTGAAACTGCCCGTGAAGTTCTGCCGTTTCCAATGGTGCGAGAAATAGTGGCGTCAAGAGTGGATTGTGGCAGTTCGTCGATACTTCCGCGGTCTTGTTGAAGACATTTTTGTCGTGCTCACTGTTACCAACTATCAACCGAAGAAGAATGGCAGACAGGGCATTTAGGGAAACGTGATGACCGAGCTCATACGGAAAGAAAGTGCGTTTGTAAGCTGAAGCTGCAGCAAAAAGACAACTGCTCTACATTTCGAGATTGTGCACTGGTTTTTCAAGACAAACATCTCAAATGGAAAAGCGGCGGAGCTTGCAAGCTTAATACACCACTGTAAAAACACTTTACTGTGAGCCCTGCAAGTGTTTTGTTCGGCTGATGGCTGAAGACTTTTCACCGCTCAGTGTAAACATATTTATGCTGCTGCGTGTTCGAGCTTAGCGTTTGTACGTACAGGTCTTGCGAGCAACACCCACCGGTAAGTTAAATGGCTGAGGTGTCGCGATGCTAAGATTGAAGTCATGATTTCGGTTACACCAGCTAAATTTTCATGGAAGCGAAAGGTGGTAACACTGCATGTGCTTTTATTTAGGTGTAAGAATGGCAGACAGGGCGTTTTGGGATTGCATATTTCAAGTGTGTGGTGGGATGACGCTCAATACTAAACAGAATCGGCGCTTGGTGTGTGTGCACCCTTTGTCCGTTGTCATCGTCCCGCCTTACATTTCAAATAGATTTATGTGCGCGTTATAAACAAAAAAAACATAAGCTGGCCGAAATTACCCTGGAGTCTCACACCACGGCCTCTTAATGATAATATGGTTTTGGCATGTAAAATAATAGATCATTGCATGAGCCTTTACCGCGGGTGATGTACATCTGCAGCTATGAAAACGAGTTGAAAAAAGAACCAAGGCAGCTGTAAAATTATCGATTGTGTCCCAAAATTAGACGTGGTTATCAGGGGTAATTCTTGCTGTAACCAAAAACATGCTCATTCCAAACATGCTCAATACGAACGCTATATACATATGCACGCGAACGCGTGGGGGTGATTTTCCGACAAAACACGACTGCCGCAGCAAATTTGCGTTTTACCGGTAAAATAAATATAGAATTCGCCCCGTCACCTCTCTTTTAATGTGAAAGAAAGGCGGCTGTTCACCATCGCCACGCACATATATGACAAGTTCAATGGCATCGTATAAGAAGACTTAATTGGTTGGTCCCGCTAACGTTGTCGATGAATCCCTCGCGTTTCTGGTGGTAATCACACCGTGAAAACGTTTTTATACCCCTTTTAAACATTCATAGAGAGTCACAGGTGACGCTGCACGTACAGGATGATCAGAGAAGAGCGGGTGCAGAGCGTGTCAACGCGCTGAGAGAGCGCAGGCAGAAGGCGTGTTACCGACCAACTGATAGAAAGATGGCGAAACGCACGCGGAGCAGCGCCCTCTGGCCGAGGTGTGAAAATGCGGTTGTTCGGCGCAGACCGGCCAGCTGACGAAGGAGGCTCAAAAGTGGGCCACTACCGAGGGTAATAAACCCACACGCACTGACGTTTTCGTCACGTGTTGGACCGACACGGCGGGCTAAACTTGGCTACTTGAGTTCATTCGTGTGACGCATTGCTCCCTCCTTTCTTTTTCTTCCTCCATGCCTGCAGCTCACTGATTCGAGAGTGCACCTGTAAAAAGTTGTACACTAACGCAACATCTCAATTGCTACATCAAAGAAGATTGGCATAAGTTTATACACAGACAACAAATGTAAAGTCAAGTCGCCTCGCCACGGTGGTCTAGTGGCTAAGGTACTCGCCTGCTGACCCGCAGGAAGCGGTATCAAGTCGCGGCTGCGGCGTCTGCATTTCTGATGGAGGCGGAATCGTTGTAGGCCCGAGTACTCAGATTTGGGGGCCCGTCAAAGTATCCAAGGTGATCGAAATTGCCGGTGCCCTCTACTACGGCGTCTCTTATAATCATATAATGGTTTTGGGACGTAAACCCAAAAAATCTCCGTAAATACAAGTCAGCTCAATAAAAAGTATGTTTCTCATATGAAGAACGGCTTACTAACAGCAATTTTGTGGTCTAAGAGAACATTACTGATTGTAAAACAGCGGAATCAAGTCAGCTTTGCACTAGAGCACCTTTAAAGACCGCATTTAGATAAGGGGCTTCTCTGCGTAGAGTCGGTGTCTTTTATCACTCTGTTTCTGTTCGCGTGCCAAAACAGATGTCTCAGGGACGGTTTTAAGCTCTCCCATAATGGAGTACGTCGTACTCTAAATCGTGAGTAACTTTTCATAAACTCCATAAGGACGGCTCACTGCCATCTCATCATAGTCGAGTACGAAGTACTTGAAATCAATGAACACATTCGAGTTTGCTAAGAGAATGGGGTGACTAATAGTGTCGAAGGCCGTAAGTAGGCCTATGAAAATCACCTTGCTCAATCGCCTTTGAAAAGGTAATTGACAAGTGTCAGAAGAGTTGTACCACTGTTCTTAAGCCAGCGAGGTTGCGAAGAAGCAAGACCTTTTCGTTCGCATGTGGGAGGCCCAGCCGATCAAACTGCTGGTTTCAATTATAGTGTATTCCTCCTCCTCATCGACTTTTCTATTATTTTTTATAATTTTATTAAAAACGGGATAACGCAAATTGGTCTCTTATTCTTTAACACTGCATTATTATCTTTAAAAAACAGATTTGACACAACTGCGTTTAAATTCGCGGGGAAGAACAGCACTTTTGAAATGAGATTGATGATGGATCATGAGCAACGGATCATGCAATAATTTTACTATGGTAAACTTTAATATTATCAAGACCAGCACTAGTAGTTTTAAGGACAATAATTATCGAAATTACTTCAGCAGGAGTAGTGAACTGAATACGCATGTCGTTCAGATAATTACGGAAAGGAGGTAAGGCAAACCGTAGCTTCGATTGTAATAGGAGCGCTCCTCTCTTTCCGTTCGCCAATCCATGTTATTAGGTTTCTAATGACTAAGGTCGTGTGCTTCCTAACATTTGCTTGTTCGTGTCGGCAGTTGTTGATATTCTAAGCAAATATATGCACGCACACTACTCACGCTACGAATGGACGGACATGATGTATCTACGTGCAAACATACATATATACACACACGCTACGTACGCGCGACCTTTGTGTTTGTGTGCGCACGTACGCACACATGATAAATATTGTTCGGGAGGAAGCATTACAGGAGCTCAATTCGGGAATGGTTAGCGCTACCATTAACACAGAAAACAAGTATATGCGCAAATAGTCACACACGAAATGCAACAAATTCCCCAAACACTTGCTTATATGAGCGAGACTATATTCGGCGCTTAGAGAAGCGCGAATTTTGATAATAATGTACACAAGCTAAATAATGGGGTACTCACCGAGGATGATTATGTCGTCGTGAGCGCCTTGATTAAAGGAAACACCGTAGTGTCCGCCACCATCTTTCCAATGCGTATGTTGTTGTTTTTGTGCGGAGTTCTCCATAGCGTATCGTCCGGATACATCACAAAGTGAGAGAGCGATACGTTGCCATCGTTCCACCATGATAGCCACGCATTGCAACCCGCTGCAATGGTCTCTGGATATCCCTTTTTTTTTTCGGGCTCGCGCGAGCTGCGCCACAGTGTCTCCCGGCACCTCTGGACGTACCCAACCAGGTGGCGGGGGCGGGGGAGGTCTCTGTGGTCGTGGCGGCGATGGTGGTGGCGGTGGCGGCGTAAGGGAAGGCACCTTCAGCACAGGACTGCTTTTTCTTTTCTTCGAGCACCGCCGTCGACGGAAACGCCGTCGTTGAACAACCGTTACCGCTTCCTTTCGTGAAGATCCGTCTTTAGCCATTTGTGTCAGAATGCTCCTCTCTTTCTTCCGTACAGGGCAGTGTTTGGGCGAGGTCTCATGGTTCCCGTTGCAGTTGCTGCATTTTAGGAGAGTTGCTTGGCAAGCCTCTGCATTGTGGGGTCCAGCACAACGTGGGCATGCTTGCTTGTTGTTGCACACAGCACTAACATGACCCAGTTTTTGACAGTTGTGGCACTGTAGTGTTCCTGCGATGTATGGTCGGACAACGTGACGAAAATGACCAACCTTTACATGTAATGGGATGCAATTACCTCTGAAGGTCACCTTGATGCAACGGGATTTGCCAAGCCGGCATATTTGCAATATGTCTGTTGCCCCAGTAGCTGGCTTTATCAGAACAGGAAGGTCTGCGTTCGGTATGGAAACGTCAACGTCATAAATGACGACTGTCGTCGTGTCACTATCCTGCAGAATGTAAGTACTGATATAGATGCCTCCAAGCTCCGTGACAGTTCGCACGGTATGTAGCGCAGCCGGGTGCTCAACGTCTATGGCCAAGATATTCTTCCGTGGGTTGACTCTAATATCCTTTATCTTATTAGGCGCGATAGCTTCGAGACGCGCTGATATCACTTGCTTGTTCATGTTCTTCAGGTTGATCGAAAAGTCGACAGGAACAAAAAGTATGGTATGGCGTTCAGAACTGCCCGCCGCCTTCACGGTAGAGACGCTAGCTGGCGAAGACGCGCCGACCATTCTCCTTTTAGCTTCACGCTTCACTGCAGGGATGAAATCATCATCACTGTCTTCACTACTCACCATGTACAGTTCAGTGCTGTCACTGGTGCTGTCGTCCTCCCAGTTGTTGGGCTTCCTCGAGGTTGACGTCGAAGATGACGCCAAGTCCGGATTGCGTACGGTGGGGTCTGGATCCATCGCTGCCCGCAGGAGAGCGATGATCCTCGGATAAATCGTAAATTCACACAAAAAACACCAAACAAAATAGGCAGCGTTTGGCAGAAATACACTTCGTCGTCGTCCTCAAGGTGAAGAGGACCCGCCACAGTGTTATAGTGGCTAAGGTACTCGGTTGCTGACCCGCAGGTTGCGGGATCCAATCCCTACCACGGCAGCGGCATTTACGATCGAAGCGAGAATGCTTGAGGCCCGTGTTTAGGGTGCACGTTATAGAACCCCGGGTGATCTAAATTTCCGGAGCCCTCTATTACGGCGTCTCTCATAATCATATGGTGGTTTTGGGATGATAAAATCCACATATCTATCAAAACGTTATTTCAGGAAAAGCTGATAGTACTGCTGAAGCTGGGCAGATAGGACCTTAGGTCAGTAAAAAAAAAAGGTGAGCTCACTGAGATTCACTCAAGAAATGCATCTTGCGTTTTCAATAACTCGGCCTAAGGCTTACCAAAGCTTTCCTGCAGGCCGTAGATATTTCGGTTAAGGTTACAAGTGGAACGCGAATAGCCAAGTGTATTCGAGATCTTGAGCGAGCACCAGCGACAACGTTCGAGGGTTCGATGACAGATCTATAAATTACTACGCGTTCGCTCAAGGTCAGATTTCTTGACGGCTGACGCTGTTCTCGCCGCTATCAGTGTAGAGCTTGAATCGACTGTACGTGAAAGAATGCTTTCTAGCGCGAGACGAAATGCGGAAAGAGACAGGAATAGACAGAGAGGACAGTGCTTCGTCTCCGTCGATTCCTTCCTGTTTCGTTATTTAGCCTCGCGCTACAAAAACATTCTTTCAAATGCATCACTAACAAGGCCACATTGTCACTCTCATTGATTGTACGTTGATTCGTTTTTTTTATGGGCACAAGATCACCCAAATAAAGACTTCCGTTTTTCCGAGTCCTGATGGAGCCTTCTTCACCGTCACAACCACACAATAATATCATATTGACTAAAAATACCCATCGTCCTCATTGACATTATAATGAAGCCACGGTCATGAGCATCGCCTCATTTAACCATGCCACCCTCAGCACGGACTTGATGCAGGTAATTTGCAATTACTCCCGCAATGTTACTCGTTTTCACAGCAGAGCCCTTTGAGCCGAGCGTAAATCCGTCCACCGTGGACAAAAAAGCTCGGATATATAGGTACGTGGCTCAAGAGGTGTACAAGCTCGAGTTACAACGAACCAAATTTCTTTGCGTAAACTTTGTCGATCAAATACAAAGACTTTCTTCACCATGAGCGTGAATAATTCGGCCAGCACGCGCCCCCTTCTGCTTCGCTCCCAGAACAATTGCACGGATACGTCTGATGTGGGATGCAATAACGTACTCAGCTGTGTGGGAGGACAAGTACAGAAAAAGAGCAAGACAAGACAAGTACATAAATGTAGCACGCAGAGACATATCTTAAAGCCTTGCAGATATTCATATAACCAGTTATTTGCACTTGCGTATCAGTGCGAACAGGAACATGTATATTAGCAACACCAGAAGCTATAAGCTGATATGAAGCGCTGGTGCTCGCGAGCATAGTAGCCCTGGACTCTGCTACATAAATCAACTTCAGCGCATAACTCGTAACTAAAATTGACGTTACCTCGATGTTACGGCTGCGTCATAGTAGTACATATATAATAATTATAAATTTACCAGCCTGCAGGTACGTGCCACACGTTTGGCTGAAAGGGTTTGACGTTTGACGACGTACGTGACATGGTCGTGACATCAATCGTGTCACGACCAACCAGTCATATTCGTCAAATGAAGTTACACTCCCATGCTATTGTTTTCCGGACGTGCTAATTTTGGTTCATGCTTCTTTCATGCTAATTTTGGTTCACGCCGAGTTCAGAGGTTGATCACAAGAGCACCCAGACGTAGGCGGCCAGATGGATAGATAGATACTCAACGTGCCTGAAATACGCTGAGAAATACTTCGCATTGTTACTCCTCTTCCGTGGGTGATCTTTTTTTAAATGAACTGGCTGCTTACATTCAATGTAGAAAACGGCCGTAGCATTCCCGATTGAAAGGTGGTGAATGTAAAGATTTCAAAAAATATATTTCGGCGTATTTGCGTACTTTGTTGGCAAAGGTCGTCGAAAGACGATGGGCTTGTGTCTGAAGATAGAGAATAAAGCGTTTATTAGACGATCTGTGCGAGAAAATCGGCGAGCAGCCATTGTGTGCGCTATAGAGCTATCTAGCAGTAATTTGAAGAAACGAAGTTTTTCTAGAACGCAAAGCTATTGGTACATGGCAGAACCATATAGTATATGTGAAGCGTAGGAAACAACCGTTCTTTTTTTTTTCAGTCTTAGCGTCGCATTGCCAGCGCCGCGTAATAAGCACTGGGGTATTTAGAATTACGCATCTATGCATTTTAAAAATAAAGTAACACACTATACCTCTGTGAACACGTACTGATGTTGCGCCAAAATATGCGTAGTGTTCGTTTTTTTATTGACAATGTCAGCACGTATAAATGCAGACACCAGATCAAAAGGGCTGGTTGTCTTTTTTTTTTTATTCACTTGCCCTAAAGGCCCTTCCCGGCATTACATAGGGGGGGAGGGGGTTATATTGGAACAAATAAAGAGTTGATAACATGAGCATAAGCATGTCTTATAACAATGAAAATTGCCGTGCACAAAGGATGTACAAAAAGGTCCGAAGAATGAGTTCTTTGCATGCTGTAACACTGGATTGCGCTGCCAGATAATATTGATTCTTGCAGCGACCGCTCAACTTTTCACGAAAAACTAACTCTCTTTGAAAATCCAAATGACATTAACTCTTGCATTTATAGTTGTTTTACTGTACTCCCAGAATTTATTTATCGGCTATAATATTTTTTTTGTTTTGTTATGCGTGTTATTTCCACTGGAGTTTGTTATTTGCTTATTCATTGTAATCTGTGTGCACCCTCATATTGTTACATAGCTTAGAAACTTGCAACCTGGATGTACCACCCCCCTCTTATGTAATGCTTTCGGACCCTTAAGGTTGAATAAATGAAATGAAATAGCCGACACCTTCGGAGTCATCAAGATGTCATTCATTGTTGCGCTAATGAAGCCAAGTTTTAAATTGCCAGAAATGGGTTCCTGTTCAGTGAAAACAGATAAAAAATATCTTAGTTCTCCAACAGCCTTCGACGATGACCACAGGCTGTCGTATTTATTTAGGCGAATTGGTTGTCCGGAACAATTCCCGAGATTACTTGCCATTATCCAAAATTTTTAGTACAGCTTGTTAGCAAGGTGGATCCTCAATAAAAATTTGTCTTTAGCTATTTATATTTCTTTGTCGCATAACTTTGCATAATTTCTGTGCTCTTCCCAAGCAGCATCAATGCCGAGAGTCACACACACGCACGCACACACACACACACACGCACGCACACACACACACACACACACACACATGCACACACACGCACGCACACACACATACGCACACCCACACACACACACACGCAAACACACACAAAAAACACACGCACGCACACACAAACACGTACGCACACACACGCATGCGCACACACACGCACACACGCGCACACGCACGCACGCACATACACACACACGCACACACACGCACACACGAACAAACACGCACACACATAAACACACAAACACACGCACGAACACGCGCACGCACACACACGCGCACACACACATACGCACGCACACACACGCACACACACAAACAAACACACGAACGCACACACACACGCACACACACGCACGCACACACAAACACAAATGCACACACACACACACACACACTGTGAAGAAGAAAACGCATCGTTGGCAAGCAACATCGCCACCGCTTGGGTACTGGGTGCTGGGCTTCTCTCGCTCGGCTCGTGCAGATCATCGCCGGCATCTGCTTGACCATTGCTCTTTCCCGATCGTGTTTCACTGTAGGACCACCGTCGCAACAGTCGCCAATAAACCCCTTTTCAATTTGTGGAGGGTGCTGACATTCCCCGTCGCCTGAAGCTGGGTGCTGCCATTCGCCGTCGCGTAAACCTGGAGCTGCGCAACCGAACGCTACCTCCCATCATGGCTACCAACAACGTGCAACCTGGCTCTTCCACTCCATCCCCCAGCAACCCCGGCGTTCTTCGTTTGCGAGAGCCCAAGGTCTTTAGCGGAGCTGATGAGACCGACGTGGAAGACTGGTTCGCTAACTACGAACTGGTGAGCGCAAACAACAAGTGGGATGACGTGGACAAGTTGACTAACGTAATCTTTTACCCCACTGACGTGGCCGAAATGTGGGATAACAACCACAAAAACGACATTACGACGTGGTCCATCTTCAAAACGTCGTTTGCTGACGTTTTCGGCCGACCCGCTGTCCGTAAGTCCAGAGCAGGACAACGCTTGTGGACTCGCGCACAGAAGCCATCTGAATATTTCACCAGTTACATCGAAGACATTGTTGGTCTTTGCAACCGTGTGAACATCATGCCCGAGTCGGAGAAAATTCAACACATCCTCAAAAGGATAAATTACGGCGCATTTCAGATGCTCCTGGCGCGCAATCCTGCCAACGTTGCGAAACTTGTGACTTTATGTCAAAATTTCGACGAGTTGAGGAAGCAGCGCGCCCTGACTCGGCCATTTTCCTCACAGGCTGACTCACTATCTAGTCTTACTTCTCTTCCTAATTACTCAACAACCCTGCAAGAGATCAAAGACTTTAGCGTGAAGAAGTAGCTCAGCAGCTGTCCTTGATTCCCTTCATGCAGCAGCTGCCGTCCTCACGTCTGCCCTCCCCACTCCGCGACGTTATTGCCGAAGAGGTAGCTCAGGCTGTTCCCGTTGCTGCCCACCAGCAGCCTGTGGCCATGTCTGTTCCCCATGCACAGGCTATGCAGCCCGTGGCCGCGCCTCTTACTTATGCCTAGGTGGTACGCAGCAGACCCCGCCAGCAGCATTTGCCCCCCATGTCTGCACTTGCTCCCCACTCTACCCCTCTTTCGACACCTTGGGCCGCACCGCGAGTCAGCAATTCCTGACGCACTGCTGACAATCGACCAATCTGCTACGCCTGCGGTACTCCAGGACACGTGGCACGATATTGTCGTCGTCGCTTCCAATCGCAACACAACGCTACTTGGCCGTTACCGTATGACCCGCAGCCCACGTACCTACCTGCTTCATACCCCTCACCGCAGTATGGCTACACTAACCTTCCCGAGTCTCAGTCACCCCAGCCCCCATCTCCGACTCACTCTCCCAACTCGCCGTCTCCTCGCAGGCGATCTCTGTCCCCAATGCGTCCCTGACCCACTTCCTCATACCGGGAAAACTGAACGCCGCAGTTCCAGAGGCAAGAACTGCGCCGTCGTCGATATGCCCAAGTCCTAGCTCTTCACCTGCTAACGTCGTCGCCATATGTGTCGATGGCGTTTTTACCTTTGCCCTCATCGACACAGGTGCACCATTTCTGTTATAGCCGCCCAGCTCTGCCGCTCCCTACGCAAAGTGATTACGCCTCTCTCTGGACTATCGCTTCGTACGGCTAGCGCACAACCAGTTCGACCTCTCGGCACCTGTACAGCCCGCATATTCATCCAAGGCTCTATGTACGTTGTCGAGTTTATCGTCCCTTTGGTGTGCTCGCATGACGTTATCCTCGGGTGGGACTTCCTGTCACATCATCATGCCGTCATCGACTGCGCACGCACTGAAGGTCAATTTTCGCACCTGTCTGACGAACCTTTGCACGAAACCCTTGAGCGGTCCCCAAAACTCGTCGTGCGTGAAGACACTGAAATTCCGCCAGCCTCTCTTGCCATTGTCGCTGTTTGCTGCGATGACCATGGATGCTACAGTAATGTTTACACCTTCCGACATTTTCATGAGCCGCAGAGCCGTTTCCTCGCCTTTCGCTACACTTGACGTCACTGCTGGCAGAAGCAATATTTTCGTCCAGAACAACCTTTCTACACTGCTTACGCTACTTGCCGGCGAATGTCTCGGTCGAGTGGAGTACCTCGATTCCTCTTTATTCCTTAACATGGCAGACGAATCGTGCAGTAACACTTCGACCGAACTTTATGCCCTTTCCACACTGGAATGCTCGTCGAGTGACCCTTTCTCGAGTTCCATCGCCGACACCTTAAGTGCCCATGAACTCACCGAGCTTCTTAATGTCCTCCAGCACTTCGCGAATTCATTCAACGTTTCTCAGCCGCAAATGGGTCGGACTTCCGCAGCGCACCACTACATTGACACCGGTTCACACCAGCCATTGCGTCAAAGACCGTACCATGTCTCTGCTGCAGAACGTGACGTCATCAACGACCAGGTCGAAGAGATGCTACGCCGTCGCGTCATTCAACCATTGCACAGTCCTTGGGCATCTCCTGTCGTTCTAGTTCGAAAGAAGGATGGATCAATTCGATTTTGCGTCAACTACCGACGATTAAACAAGGTGACACGGAAAGACGTCTATCCATCACCACGCATCGACGACGCCCTTAACAGCCTCCAAGGAGCCGAATTCTTCTCCTCCTTAGACTTACGATCGGGATACTGGCAGGTTCCTATGGCAGAAGCTGATCGCCCGAAAACTCCGTTCATTACACCAGATGGCCTGTACAAATTTAACGTAATGTCATTTGGGCTTTTTAATGTTCCTGCCACGTTTGAACGACTCATGAACAACACACAGCGTGGACTGAAGTGGTCTGTGTGTCTATGCTACCTCAACGACATTGTCGTTTTCTCTCCCGATTTTCCTACATATCTGCTTTGGCTCCAACTGGTTCTGACGTGTTTAATTAACGCTGTGCTGCAACTGAACCTTTAAAAAGTCCCGCTTTGCCGCACGAGAGCTGTCCATCTTGGGAAACATCGTGTCCAAGCATGGTGTTCTACCCGACCCTGCAAAACTGCGAGCAGTCGCTGA
Organism: Rhipicephalus microplus; assembly: GCF_043290135.1. Taxonomy (NCBI): domain Eukaryota; kingdom Metazoa; phylum Arthropoda; class Arachnida; order Ixodida; family Ixodidae; genus Rhipicephalus; species Rhipicephalus microplus. The sequence continues at coordinate 7,958,611 of NC_134710.1, forward strand.
GTTCCCGAAACCTACTATACACTGAAAGAATGACGCAGTTTTGTTGGACTATGCTCGTACTTCCGGCGCTTCGTGCGAAATTTTGCGTCGATCATGTCACCACTGACCAACCTCCTACGCGGTGACGCAGACTTTTCATCCTGGTCTCCTGACTGCGACTCTGCTAACATCTCCTCCAATTCTTCGGCATTTCGACCCAACAGCTGCAACGGAAGTTCACACAGACGCTAGCGGGGTTGGTCTTGGCGTTGTCCTCGCCCAACGCAAGCCGGGCTACTCCGAATACGTCGTCGCTTATGCGAGTCGCCCGCTTACTAAAGCTGAGGCCAATTACAGCGTCACTGAAAGAGAGTGCTTGGCGCTAGTGTGGGCGCTTCGCAAGTTCCGCCCTTATTTATACGGTCGCCCATTCGACCTGGTAACAGACCACCATGCACTTTGTTGGCTCGCCACATTGAAGGATCCTTCTGGCCACCTAGCTCGGTGGGCACTGCAAATACAGGAGTATGACATTCACGTAATCTATCGCAGCGGACGGAAGCATTCTGACGCCGATGCCCTGACGCATTCGCCTTTACCTCCCGACTCGGCCTGCGGAACCACTGGTACCAACTCCGTCGCAATTCTCGACCTCGACTCCTTTGCCAGTGAACAACACAAGGACCCGTGGATCGCTTCCCTTTTTGACTGTCCCTCTAGATCGTCAACCACTGCGGTATCACGATCTCTCCGACGTCAAGCTGCTCAATTCGCCATACGTGATCGGCTGCTACACCGACGCAACTACGCCCCTGAAGGTGGTAAGTGGCTTTTGGTTGTCCCGCGCATCGTGCGATCACAAATCTGCGCCTCCTTTCACGACGATCCCCAATGTGGTCATGCCGGAGTTTTCAAAACTTACGAACGCATTCGCCATCGCTTCTACTGGCGCGGAATGTATAATTTACTTTGAAAATTCGTTATGGGCTGCCCTGACTGCCAATGCCGCAAGTCACCGCCTTTCCACTCGTCCGGTAAGCTTCAACCGCTTCCGTGCCCTGCCAAACCTTTCGATCGGATCTGAATTGATCTCTATGGCCCTCTACCAACATCAGATGAATATCGGTGGATCATAGTCGCTGTGGACCATTTAACACGCTACGCTGAGACCGCCGCCCTTCCAAGTGCCACTGCGCGGGACTTAGCATCCTTCGTCCTTCATCGCTTCGTACTACGACATGGTGCGCCTCGAGAACTACTAAGTGACCGAGGTCGAGCTTTCCTATCAGAAGTCGTCACGTCTCTGCTTTCTGAATGCCATGTTGTTCATCGCAAGACCACGGCATACCACCCGCAGACTAACGGGCTAACGGAGAGATTTAGCCGCACCCTTGGCGATATGCTCCCGATGTATGTGACATCCGATCAAACTAACTGGGATCGCCTTCTTCCATTCATAACGTTCGCATACAACACCGCGGCACAGTCTACCACTAGATTTTCACCTTTCTTTCTTATTTATGGACGCGAATAATCCCACACCATCGACATTCCCCTTCCATACCGTCCTGACGCATCCGAATGCCCATTTGTGTCCGAAGCTGCCCGAAATGCGGAAGAGTGCCGTGAACTCGCACGCACCTTTACGTCACAAGAACAGCAGCGCCAGAAAGAAAACAACGCCGACTCTTCACAAAGCCACAGCTATTCCCCGGGATCACTTGTATGGCTGGCTGTTCGTTACCAAACCCCCGGCCTTTCCTCAAAACTCGTTCCAAAGTACGAGGGCTCATACCGCGTTTCGGAGCAAGCCACGCCGGTTAATTTTCTCATTGAACCACTTTCCCCATCTGACGACATGCGCCGGCGTGGACGTGACATCGTCCACGTCGCCCACCTTAAGCCATGTCATAGCCCTCTGCCTCCAGACTCTTAGGTCGCCAGGATGGCTCTTTTTCGGCGGGGGCAAAATGTGAAGAAGAAAACGCATCGTTGGCAAGCAACATCGCCACCGCTTGGGTACTGGGTGCTGGGCTTCTCTCGCTCGGCTCGTGCTGATCATCGCCGGCATCTGCTTGACCATTGCTCCTTCCCGATCGTGTTTCATCGTAGGACCACCGTCACAAACGTCACCAATAAACCCTTTTTCAACACAAACACACACACGCACACACACACGCACACACAAACACGCACGCACGAACGCACACACGCACACACACACACGCACGCACACACAAGCGCGCACGCACGCACACACACACACACAAACACACACGCGCAACCCGCACGCACACACGCACGCACACATACATGCAAGCACACACGCACGCACGCACACACACACACACACACACACACATTTCTGCGTCGAAGTATACCAAGACAAACTATGGTCTTTAAAAAAAGATTATCCGGAATCCGAGTAGAACACTGAATTGGCTTGAACGAGGCTGCAGCCAGACTGCGGTACCATCAATCAGTCATTCAAGAACTTTATTTTCGCTGGTTTTTGAAAAACAAAATAAGGCGGATTGGAAGAAAGGAATAGGAAAATATTGAGACGCCCTTGCCATAGCGCGAAAAACGGGGGCGAATAGAAGCTTGGCGTGTGATTTCCTGACGTACAACATTTTCTTCTTTCTTTCCTTCCATTCTTTTCTTTCTCTCCCTCTTTATTTCCTTTCTCTCTATTTGTTTCTCTTTTTCTCTCTTTCTTCTTTCTCTCTAATTGCTTTCAGTCACTTTTTTTATCTTTCCTCTTTCCTTGTTTTTTTCTTTTTCCTTTGTTCTTTGGTTCTTTCTCTCAATTTTCTGCTCTGTCTTTCTCTCTTCTTTCTTCCTCCCTCGTCTATTGTTTCTCTCTTTCTCCCTTAGTTTCTTCTTTCCCCTTTCTCTTTCCTTCTTTCACTTTAATTCTTCACTTCATTCTCTTTATTTCTCTCTCTCTATTTTTTTCTGTTCCTCCAGCTGGCTTCCCTTGTTTTTTTTTCTCTATTTATTTCTTTCCTTTCAATTTTATTCCTCTCATTCTCTTTTCTCTCTATTCCTTGCTCTCATGCTTTTTTCTTTCCGGCTGCCCCTTCTTTCGTTTATCTTTTTCTCTAATTGCTTTTTTGTTTCCATATATATCTTTCTTTTTTTCCTTCTCTTTCTGGTTCATTGACTGAATGATTGATTGATATGTACGGTTTAACTTCCCAAAACAACCTTACGATTAGGTGAGATACCGTTTTTAAGGACTCCGGGAATTTCGACCACCTGGGGTTCTTTAATGTATATCCAAATCTGAGCACACGGTCCTAACAAATTTCTGCCTCTATCGGAAACGCAGCTGCCACAGCCGGGATTCGATACGACGACCTGCGGGTCAGCAGCCAAGTACCTTAGCCAGTAGACCACCACGGCGGTGCTCTCCTTCTCTTTGTATCTTTTCTTATATGTCTCTAATTCTTTCTATCTCTGTCTTTTTGTCTGTCTTCCTATCTTTCTTTTTTCCCTTCCTCTCTCTATCTTTCTAGGATGACTGTCAGTTGAGCATGCTGGTATAGGTTCAACATGAAACAAGTGCAATATGTACGAAGGCTTAGAACACAGGACTGAACGCTTTTTAGCAGCTGAAAATATTCATTTCGAAAAGAACACTCTTATATACGCAAAAAGCGCATGCATGTCACCACATACCACCTTCAACAAGCACAAGAAGCGAATGACAAGAGAAGTAATTGAAGCACTCAAAGTTAAAAAATGTGATGATTAATGAGTCAGGCGTCTGTTCTGCCAACAGATTCGAAATTTGCCTTTTGGGGCGTAACATGACTCAGTACATTTATTTTTCTTGTTTTCAGGGGGTTCAACATGTGTTTACCTGCTGTATGGTGCCTTCACCATACCTGCTGTGTATTATCGGTTATCTTGGCAGTATTTGTTTGATTCACGCTGTTTCTGATAATAAGGGTGGTTTGTGGTCATGGCATGTGCGTTGTGTGTATAAGTGTGTTCTTTCCGAAAAAAAATTTCAGTTGCCAGTAAGCGCTCCATCCTGTGTACTCTGTTTCTGTATATTTCTCTCTGTTCCTCTTTCTTCTTTTTTTATATCTTTTTTTTGTGTGTGCGCGCGTGTGTGTGTGTTTTTCATTTCTGATGGAGGCGGAAATGTTGTAGGCCCGTGTACTCAGATTTGGGTGTACGTTAAAGAACCCCAGGTGGTCAAAAATTTCCGGAGCCCTCCACTACGGCGTCTCTCATAATCCTTTGGTGGTTTTGGGACGTTAAACCCCACAAATCAATCAATCATATCTTTTTTCTTGTGTCTTTCTTTCTAAATCATAGAATATATTACCGTGCAACCGGTTCGATAGAACCAGAGAAAAAACACAGCGCTGAACTTAAACTGAAGATGATTTCAAAAAGGAAAAAAACATGTATAGAAAACAATGACTCATCCAAAACTGTGCGCATGTGCACAAGTGTTGCAATGCAACACAATTCGTTTCTTTTCTGACAAGTAGTTATGTTATTCATCTTGAAGAGTGATATATGGATGACTTGGCACTTCTTATTGGATCTAATAAAAAATCTTTCCACTAGTTCATGTTTGCACTGATCAACGCGTCTATGCATGTGGGCACACATCCACATTGTCTAGAATCGGCGGTGCTTGAAAAATGTGCTTAGGAGAGCATCAACTGATGCCATCAGCTGCTGCAATCACACCTCACATGGCAGCTCATTGTAGATCATGTGAATGTGTGCCCCACTTGAAGAAAACAACTAGCAAAGATATACATGCTGATCAGAGCACACGTGAAATAGCCAAAGTTTTTTTTATTAGATCTAATAACAAGCGCATAAGTCAACCATTCACCACTCTTCAATGTGAAGAATATAAGTACTTGTTAGACAAGACATGAATCATGTTCTGTTACAACACATGTGCAGATGCGCACAGTTTTCATGAGTTGTTGTTTCGTATATATGTTTTTTTTTTCAAGTAAGCTCTAGTTATAAGTTCAGTGCTAGGTTCCTTTTCTGTGCGCATCTAACCCGTTGCGCTGTAAAATATTCTACGATGAACATCGACCAACTTGCCCAATTCGCGATTCTGCTTCTATCTATATCTTGCTCCCTCTATTTCTTTTTTTTTTCTTTGTTAACTCTCTTTACTCTTTCTCCTTTTGTCTTTCTTTTTCCTTCCTCCCTCTTTCTTTCTCTATCTCTTTCTAGCCCTCTCCTTTTTTGTTTCTGTATTAGAGCGAAATCTCTTATGAGATCAAAACTCTGGCAATGTGCAGTTGTCCGCCGCCGCCACCGGTGTCCGTAACCACATCGCGCGAAATTACAAAAAATAACCTAGCACCGATGACACAGGGGGGCTCGCACCCGGGTGCCAGCCAATTATTCTACCACTGAGCTACGCCGGTGCTCGTGACAAGTTGGTAACCTTGCCTTAGAGAGGCTTGATGCCGGGAAAGCAATTGTGTTAATACGACTTATAAATTGTTTTATAACAGCAGAATAAACACCAGTCGTCACACAATGTGAATAGCCTAGCGAGTGGGCTGCCAATGCTAACCTATTACAAAAGTTTGTTCGTGTTCCCCTACTAACTGTGGTGCATACCCACTTCGGCTATAATTCCTCATCGTCAGCCGCTTCATGAACCCTGATTGGCACAAAATTCCTTGCAACTGTTTAGCGAATACCATGCTTCTCAGAAGAATGACAAAAAAATAGCATAGCCAATGCTATTTTTTGCCCTACTACCCCAAAAATCTTATTGATGCCCTAGTGGGTATCAAGTAAGTGTGGTTGCAGTAGTTACCCAATGAGCGTTTTCAAAAGGCTCTGAAAGGCCGCTTTTCTAGATTTCGCTGTAACTGTGCTGCGCCATCGGCGTAAGCCTGGCATTTTCTTCTTGCCTATCTTTTTTCTCTTTTCCTTTCTTTATTTCTATCTTTCTCTCTTTCTCCTTATCAATCCTTCTTCGTCTCTTGCTTTTTTTCTCTCTCTTCTTTTCTCTGCCTTTTTTTCTTTCTCTCTTTCTTTATTCATCCTCCCTCTCTTGATAATTATTTATTTTTCGCAATTTCTTTATCCCTCGCTTTTTGTTTCTTTCTCTCTATATATTTGCTCACTTTTTTTCTCTTCTTATCTTCTGCCTTAACTTCTTCTTTCTCCCTTTCTCTTTGTTACTTCTGTAACCCCTCCCTTTCATAGTTTCTTTCTTTCTCTTATTTTTTTATCTCTCTAACTTTCTCTTTACAAAAGAACAACAAAGGAGTGACTAACGTAGAAATTCAAGCTAGTTGGTCTGCCACACTTGTACAGTCAGTACAGTGCGATGGGCAGTTATTTGCAGGTTCTCTTCGTTTGCACTGTGCGCCTTGCTACACCCATGCTGATTGCATTTTCAACTCTCGAAATATCGAGCAATTCAAATCCATTCTTTTGGATAGTGTTGCAGCACATGTGATACAGAGATAGCTTGAATAAATGTTGGGTGCAGGCGACGTTTCAAAATGACAGTTCATTGTCTTCAATGTCGCCAGAAACCAACCCGTCAGCAACAATTTTCACATCCAGCCGACCTACATCAGTCCACCCCCTCATCTACAATGACAAAATCTTCAAAGTGAAAACTCGAGGCACAGCGTGACGAACACCAGCGATTTGGTTTCAAAGACGAACAACCTCGCCATTGTCTAGCACTGTGCTCATGGATTTGGTAAATTATATATCCAAAGTACAGGTCATTACAAAATGTACATTTCACATAGACAATGATACTACTGCTTTGAATATAAATATATAGCAGAATTCGTTGTACCTGGGCTCTCTATGATCAGATTTGACAGTAGTGCTAAAAAGACAAGGACAAACAAAAGCAGCACATATACCAAGAGTCATTATTGAAGATGTTCTTTCTTTTCATCATGGAAGATCCCAATATTAAAAGTGTAACAAGCTGGGTGCAAGGCATTTTTTAACACTACTTCCGAGTGAACTGAGGAATTACACAAGCAGAATAAATCAAAGACAACTCAGAAATGAAAGACTGGGGGTGCTGCAACTGTGAAATTCCTTAATCGGCTCGCTGCGATTTTATGGACTGACAATACCCGTCTTCACTGGTTAACTTGTAGCCATTTCTACATTTCGGCTATTCAGATAAAACAACTTCAGTTAGTAAAAGGATCATTGAAAACAAGATCGGAGCGAGGCATTTCAGTGGGAAATATTATGGCCAAGAAGCAATGTGCAAGGTTTACTGTATGGCTTGAATTTATGGGAACACTGTGCAACTGGTATTTTCATAAACTGCAAGCAGCAGCCTTCTGTGGAAGTATGAGCTATTCACACATACCACTTATCTCTACGAACTTCCTGTAACTAGGCTTGGCCAAACTATTCCTAGCTCCTTAATGAACAAACTAACACAAAGTCTATGAAATTAAAGGAGCTGCTCAGGACCCTATCAAGGGACAAAAGCCTCACACTAACATTTCAACTCGTGGTCTAGTGCTCTGAAATGTACAACCTAAATTATGACACTGACTTAGGCATTAGATTTGCCTCTGAATGATGCAGTGGGAAACTGTGTCATATCATGCATGTAAAGTAATAAAAACATGAAGTTTCACAAATAATTAAGATTTTGATAATCTAGGTGAAGTCAAATACAAACACGCAATGTACTAGTAGGTACCAAATGCTTACCTTTTCGGTGTCGTTTGAGAGCTCTTTCTACCAAGAGAACCATAGATTGGAACAAGCGATGTGCTTCCTGGTGCTAAGAATGGAACAGAAAAACCAATTGGAGGACACGTGAGACTCGCCTTAACAAAAGGTCCCCTAACTTTGCCAGAACAGCTGTGAACGAGTGATTCGTGGTGCACGAAACATCTCCATGCATTTTGCGATGGGCAGCACAAAAAGTGAGGACACTGGAAGTACTAGACACCGCACAGCACGGATCATGTGATATGCTGTGTAATACTCCTGATGCCCTCACTTTTTTGTGCCGTCCGCTCCAACATACATTACCAATTTTAACTAGCCCAAATGACAATTCTTCTGAGACGTCTGGAAATGAATGACTGAATGCATTTTGCCCAAACCAAACATTTCCTGTGGGATGGATACTAATAAGTATAGATTATATACAAGCAGACTGCATAACAGCAGCAAAGATTGGACAAAAAAGGCTGACAAACAAAACAGTAAAATTTTTTGTTTTCGATAAGTTTGCTGGAAACAAATACAGTGATGCTACCGAGGCCTGCTCATTTGGAGCAGTTTTGGAACAAAAAAACTATATATTGGAGTACTTTGAAGGAGAAGAATCTGCATTTTGGAGCACTTTGGAGTATCAAAATTTTCAATTTTGGAGAAATTCAGGGCAGGTAACTCCTTCAGGAGAAGCAAGTTGTATTTACAATCAAGGACATGAATGATTATTTTTGGGCTCTTTGGAAGAGCTAGAAATATTTCATTTGATTGCAAAACTTATGGAACCAAACCATTTTAGGAGCACTCCCTCTCTCAGTTGATGATGCAGAAATAATGCCATGCTGTTGAGCATTTTGGAAAAATTTGTTCAGTGACTATTTTCATAGCAAACAGACAGAATACTGGTTGAATAAAATAGCACATTCCAAATCCCAGAAAAATACAATTTTAAGGGACAACAAATATATCATTTTAACCCTGAAAATATACTCTGCGATATAATTTGAACTTGGCTGGTCCTCTAGCATGCACCTGATCTCAATTTAAGGTTGAACAATGGTTCTGATAGTAGCAGGAGCATCCAACTCTCCTGCATTTACTGTAGGTGTGCACGTGTTCTTCGTGCCTCCTTTTGTCTTTGTGCCAAGTTCCCACTGCAACCAGCTGCTTGATGAACAGTGAATGCATTATTCACACATCATCATCTTTGTTTTCTTTTTACATGCCCCAGGAAGATTTTAGCACAAGAACAGATACGCTCACATGGAATAATGACGGCTTTTGTCCCATTATAATGCATGCCTTTCTTTCTTCTCTTTTTAGGCTACATTTGTTCAAACACTCATTATGCTGCGCGATTTGAGATAGAACAATACCAAAGCAGCGTTCACAGTAAGCTAGTTGGGACCAACCTTACTAATGTTTATCTCCATCGGCGTCAAAAGGTGGCGACCACAAAGGGCAAGTTCAAGCAAATGAAATCAATGACACACCTCTATAAGTCTAACCAAGAGTGCACTTCCAAGCGAAAATTTATATTTATATTTATATTACTTATTGAGCTAGTGGCAAGAAGCTGCTTGACATATTCTCGGCATTACAGAGAATCACATGTATAGCACGAGAGACAAGCAAAGTGGTCCATCTGATATGTGCCGACATCCCATTCGAGGTTACTGAGAAGTCCTTCGATCAATGGAGAACAGTAAGTGCGCTGGCAGTTGTATGTAGGACATATTTTCTTCTTTATAGTGCGTAAGTGCTGCATAAGAGTTTTGCATAACATCAAATGAAAATTTTATTATTTTCTGGCTTCCTGTTTTCTTATTACCAGAAGAAAAGATTGGATAGTGTATTTCCTGTTTGCAAAGTCATGTTTGTCAAGTTTAAACAGTGAAATGCAATTTTCACCCTTTCAACACACAATATATATGAAACACATGCTACAACTAGGGCGAATGCTGCTAAATGAGTATATGATGTGCTTTCTTCCTTTCAACCTACTAGATAGAACAACTAATTTTGTCTGTCCCTTCAGGGTAGAATTCACTCAAGTAAACTATTACAAAATAAACTCTTTATTGCTGAATAATCTTCTAGAGATCTCTTTGTGCTCTAAACACACGCTTCAAGCATTCCCGGTCATTGAAAAAAAAGCCACATTGATGGAAGTTTGATTTGGGAAAACTTTATTCTGAAAGTCCAAATGCGTGCACCCTAGAAGTGATGAAAGTGACCTTTTACATTTCACAAGAAGAGTATTACTTTGGAGCAGCTGTAAATGTTTACGGAGCAGAAAAAAATGCGAATTAAGAGTAGCCACTGGTATTTTAGGAGCAGAAAATTTCCCACACAATAAAGAAGTTCAGAGCATTGTCAAAGCATCTCGTAAATACTAATAGTATATTCAAGAGTCAACAGTCAATATAATATTCATGAAGCAAACAATTGCAGGTGTTCAAAATTGTGCTCTGAAATAAACTACAATTCAAAATACTGGTATTTATGGCACAAATCAAATCAAAACTGTAAAAGCTGAGTGCCATATTTTAGAAGTAACCACCGTCCAACATAAGTGTTGCCAAATAAGCAGTAGATAATCAGTATGAGGGAAACACAATCCTGCTAATTTTCACATTTTAACACGCTTGCCTGCATGTCTAAATGAGAGATAAAAAAAGAACAGCCAAATTAGATATATGCTTAATATGCCAGCTTTTGTCACGCAAATGCGATCAGAGCTGATAATGCTGCACACATGTAGCACACTGGGATGATAGCACACACAATCTTTTCAGTTTCTCTAGTCATTAAACCCGCAGGGCGCGGGTTCAAATCCCGGCTGCGGCGGCTGCATTTCCGATGGAGGCGGAAATGTTGTAGGCCCGTGTGCTCAGATTTGGGTGCACGTTAAAGAACCCCAGGTGGTCTGAATTTCCGGAGCCTTCCACTACGGCGTCTCTCATAATCATATGGTGGTTTTGGGACGTTAAACCCCACATATCTAAATCTCTAGTCATTAAAACACAAAACTTCGTCGTTCTCATTCTTTAGGTGTCATTTCGCAGCAGCTTTGGAGCAATTCCTATGAAAAATTACTGTTTGGAGCAGTTTGAAGGAATCGGGGCAGAACATTCATTACAGGCGCTAGATCTGCGCGGAACACGCAACATAGTCACGGACTAGACTGGAAGAGCGGCCTGTCAGAGTCTTTTCTAAACACTCTTTCGGGGTAACTACAACAAGCACACTTGGATGCCCACTATGCCACAAATGATCATAAATTTTGTGCACCAGGAGGGCCCACGGTTTTGGCAGGCCTTTATTATGCTAGAATAGAAGAGGCTGCGTTCATCAAGAGTTTAAAAGCACAGGCAGTTACATAGCTTGTTTTACGTTGATAGTGATTATTAGGTATATTTGTAAATAAAGGTTTGCGTTTTAAGACCGAAGCATCATCATCATCATCACTAAAGATGGATGTCTTAGTAGCAGAGAAAATTTGTCTGCATTTGTGAGTTTTAGAAAAAATAGGTAGCATCACATTTGTGGACTGAGATGGTGACCACTTCGATATAAGCTGCGCTTGTCGATATTTTTGCAGCAATTTTTTCATGCTCATACCTCACAACTCTTGCTCGTACCTCGTTCCTGAAGTCTTTGTGGAGAACCATATGAAGATGTAGAGGACTGGCTCGACCAGTTCGAGCGGACCGCTGTGGTGAATTGTTGGAGCGTGCAAGAGAAACTTGGCCGTGCCCACTTCGCAATGAAAAATAGCGCTCGCACATGGTACGAGAACAGGGAGCCTACTTTCCAAACCTGGGACAATTTCCGCCAAAAGCTTCTCGAGACGTTCCTGAGTGCGGACCAACGGGATCTTGCACAACAGATGATTGAAGCCCGCGTGCAAAAGCCGAACGAAAGCGTCGCCATGTTCGCTGAGAATATGGCCCGTCTATTTCGCCGCGCTGACCCTGACATGCCCGAGAGTTCGTCTTTCTCGTTGTTTCGTTCTGCATAAAAGCGTGCAAATGCGCGTATGCAGTGTCGCCTTCGTCTTTCTGCGAAAGTACGGTGTTGTCATCAACATTCCAGAACGCATCTTCACTTTTTCCGCCCATTTTTACGTCGACGCCACCACTGAAGAACAAACGCAAAGTTTACGTGTAGCCGATGATGTTATGCTCCTGTGAGATCTTGCTGCCTTGTGTCGGTGTTATGTCAACGGCCGTGCCGTAATGAGGTGATAGCGGAGCGAATAGGTACGCACGCTGTTGCTTACGCAAGGTGTTTTAATGGCGAGAGGCGTTCTGGCACTAACTGATGGGTGGGCAGAAGTGCTCCTCACCAACTTCAGCAACAAGCGTCATCACATCCAGAAGGGCAGCGCAATTGCCTACTACGACTATGTGGACCAAGCCAGAGTTTGCTTCGCTAAGCAGCCGAACGACACGACCATCCCACACACTTTTGTCTGTCAACATTCGCTCTACCCTGTCACCCTCGGATAAACAGCGCCTACTAGAGCCGATACACCAGTTCAAAACTTGTTTTTCGTGCACGTTGAAAATCAAGCAAACACCACTGACCCGGCACCGAATCATCGTTAAAGAAAATACCAGACCGATCTGACAAAACCCATACTGTGTGGCTCCAAAAGGACGCGAGTAGATACAAAGGCAAGTTCAGAAGATGCTCCAAGATGACGTAATACTGCCTTCCAAAAGTCCCTGAGCATCCCCCGTGGTATTGGTGAAAAAGAAAGACGGCAGCTTGCGTTTCTGTATAGATTACCGCAAGTTAAACCAAGTCACGAAGAAATACGTCTACCCACTGCACGCATAGATGACTCTCTTGATCGGCTGCGGCATGCACGCTATTTCTCATCGATTGACCTGCGAAGTGGCTATTGGCAAATAGAGGTCGACGAGAGAGACCGTGAGAAAACTGCCTTCGTGACGCCTGACGGTCTTTATGCTCAGCGCCAGCCACTAGTTCCAGCGTTTAATGGACACTGTGCTATCAGGACTGAAGAAGCAGACATGCTTGCTCTATCTAGACGACGTTATTGTCTTCTCAGCTACATTCGAGGAACACATAGCTAAGTCGATTATTCGCAGTTCTACAAGCTATACGTTTGGCTGGCCTCACTTTAAAACCAGAGAATCGCCATTTCGGTTTTAGCGAACTTTGCTTTTTAGGCCACGTGTTCAGCCACGAAGGTGTTCGATCTGTCCCGGGCAAAATCGACGCTGTCGCAAAGTTTCCCACATCGCGTGACAAAAGAGCCGTGAGACGCTTCTTAGGCCTGTGCGCTTATTATGGACGATTCATCGTCAAGTTTTTGTCTATCGCGGCGCCTTTGACGCGGATCACACGAGAGGATGTCCCCTTTTTTGGGGCGAAAAGGAACAAACTGCATGCATTCAACGGATTACGCCAACGCCTCCAGAGGCGCCTTCTGTCAGAGGCGCATGAATACACAATGGTCAAAGTCCTTCCCGATAAAAGACGAGATCCTAGCTTGTACATTCTAAATGTATACAGTTCTCCAAAATCTAGGCAATGTGTCTTCAGCGAAATGTTTTTAAAGCGATTAATGAAGCAGATAAGTACCCACTGGTGATTTTGGGTGACTTTAACGCCCCCAGCTTTCACTGGGGTCACACCCGCAAAGTCACCAAGGGACGGAAATCGGCAGAACTCATATCCACTCTTCGTCTATCGCTTCTCACAGATACGATGAAACCCACTAGAATTGGAAATTCTGTAAACCGAGATACTTGCCCGGATCTATTACTGACTAAGAACATTTCCTACGCAACATGGGAAAACTTAGAAGAAACGCTCGGCAGTGATCACTGTCTCCTCAGAATCACACTCTCCGCCAACATAGGCCGTAGAACATGAAGCCAAGCTAAGCTGACAGATTGTACAGCCTTCCGCTCACAGGTGATCCCCTCTGTGCCAGGGGCGGGAGGATATCCGGAATGGGCAAAACAGCTCCTTGCAGGCAATTCCAAGTGTCTTAAAACTATGAAGACAACGGAAGACACCCCCGCCGTCGATAAGTACCTACCTGCTCCGCCTTCGGGACGGCCGCAGAAGCTTAACTAAACGATGGCGGAAAAACAAATTCAACCGCAAGCTAAAACTTAGAATAGCCGAGTTGAGTAAGCAAGCGGAGGAACATGCTGCACAACTGAACGAATCTAATTGAATAGAACGGTGCAATGTTGTAGCTAAAGAAATAAATACAAAGAAAGCATGGCGCCTTTTTCAAACTCTCGTGGACCCCGCCCAAACCAGAGGAGAAGCGCAAAATCAGCTCCATCGAGCCCTGCACAGTTTTCAGGGAACCAACTCCCAGCTGGCTGATGCTTTGTGTGATAGATACTTTTGTTGCACCACAGATTCCAACAGAAATGCATATGAATACGCAGGTAGAGAAAACAGCCAGCTCAATGCCCCTTTTGAAATGTGCGATCTGAAAGCAGCACTGAAAAAAATGCGCAGGGGCACTGCCCCGGGCCGAGACCTGATCACGGCAAAACTGTTAGCAAATCTGTCAGACGATTCTTATCGGCATCTATTGCAGTACAATAACGCGATCTAGGATGGTCAACCACTGCCAACTGAATGGAAAACAGCAGTTGTCACATTCATTCCCAAACCAGGCAAGCAAATCAGCACGGACAACCTCAGACCTATATCATTAACTTCATGTGCCGGCAAATTTATGGAAACAATGTTTAGAGACCGTCTCGCCACGTACCTCAAGAGCAATGGGCATTTCGCAGATTCCATGTTTGGCTTTAGGCCACACCTGTCTGCGCAAGATATCCTCTTGCAACTAAACCGAGACATTATCCAACCCATTCCCTCGAAGTACAATGACAGAGCAATCCTTGCACTCGATCTTAAAGGCGCATTCGACAACGTTAAACATGAAAACATCCTGAAGAACTTGAGTAGTGTCCATTGCGGTAAGAAAATATTTGCCTACATTAGAGACTTCCTCTCTGAGAGACTGGCGTTCATTCGCACAGATAACGAGGAACATGGATCATTGAAAATGGGGACGTGGGGAACCCCGCAAGGAGCTGTCCTATCTCCGCTGCTATTCAACATTGCCATGATGAAGCTCCCGCAAGCATTGGCAGTAGTGGAAAGAATATATCATGCAATATACGCCGATGATATAACAATCTGGACGAATCGGGGCAGTTTAGGAGAAATTGAAGACCGCCTGCAGACGGTCGCCTCAATTGTGGAGGACTATGTGTCCCAGTGTGGGTTGCAGTGCGCTCCAACGAAATCTGAATTCCTGCATATCAGAAAAAACATTAAAGATAGGACGACCCTAAACTTGATGGTATCAGGATCAACCATACGAGATGTTTCAGAACTGCGAATCCTTGACCTTCTGATTGATAACAGAACAAAAAACAGCACCACGCTAGACAAGCTACGAAAAATTGGAGAACAGGTAGGGCAGATGACCCGCCGAGTGTCAAACAAGCGCAGGGGGCTACGAGGAAGGGACGCGATTCGGCTCGCCAATGCTTTTGTAACTAGCAGGATTCTATATTCAATACCGTACTTACGAATGACTAAACACGAAAAGGACAGAGTCCATGCTGTTCTTAAGAAAGTAATTAAGCGCGCACTTGATTTACCCATCAGTACTTCAAATCAGAAACTCTCTGCCTTGGGAGTCTTTAACTCTATACAAGAGCTCCAAGAAGCCCACCTCACAAATCAATATACGCGTCTTAGGCAGACGCCCCCCGGGCGGCGCCTACTGGACCGCCTCTTGATCCGGCACGAATGCGAAAGCGAAAACGCGGAGCGTATTACTGAACTTTACAGAACAAAACTCTGGGTGTCCCCGCTTCCCCGCAATATAACTAGGGAGGCGCACCAGGGTAGAAGGCAAGCGTGCGCTGAGGCACTTGAACAACGGCTCGGCTCCCGTAATGGGCTCTATTACGTCGATGTGGCCGGGCCGTCACCTAGGGGATACTACACGGTGGCGGTAATGCATCAAGGAACGCAGGTGGACGGCCTCACTTTCAAAGCCACAAGCTCAAGTAAGGCGGAGGAGGTGGCAATTGCACTCGCAGTATCCCATCCAAACACAAAACAAATAGTTACAGACTCTCGAAGAGCCTGCGAGAGCTATCTTGCAGGAGAAATCTCTCCATTGGCTAATAGACTTTTGAAATTCAGCATCAGGAACCGCGATTCTACCCGAAAACGTCTTATATGGACTCCGCGACATCATGGTCTACAGGGTAACGAGGCTGCACATGCAGCGGCCCGTGTGCTTACTTCCCGGGAAACACCCCGTTCCCCTGATAGACCTGAACGTCCCACACCTTTAACACGGTTTCGAGAAATCAAAGAATACTACATTGAGTAACGCCGCTTGTATCCCGCACCAGCGAAGAGACTCTCGATAACGGAGGAGCGCGTCCTGCGGCGCCTACAGACAAATACGCTGCTCTGTCCAGCCATACTCAAATATTACGACCCAAAAATAAGCGGGAGGTGCCAGTACAGTGGGGAAGTGGCCAACACTCACCATCTGGTCTGGGCCTGCCAAGTGAACCCAAAGATAACTCCCTTTCCCAACCCCACCAAAAAGGACGGGGAGACGACCCTACTCAATTGCTCCACACTAGAGAAACAGCAAACTCTAGTCCAGCGGGCTCGGGTGGCGGCCTCGACTAATGAAGTCCCGGACTAGGTATGTCAACCAGCCCGGTGGTGATAAGGGCTATCTGGCACAACCAGAATCAATAAAGGTTTTTTCCTCCTCCTCCTCCTCCTCCAAGCAAGAATTTAGGACCATAATCATCGTCACTGACCAATTCGCTCGCACGCGCATATCCATTGGCACGCGTGCGCGCGAGACGCTTCGTCTGAGTTCTGTGCGTTGACGGTGGTCGTTCCCTTTCGTGCTTGCTCTCCATGATCTGCAGGTCTCTTGAAATCGATGGCGGGCGTCTTCTGAACTCCAAGACCGCTCAAAAGCACGAGCACTTGCCCCCTACGAAGCAAAGAACGTCGCCAGGGTAGACACAGCACTCGAATAATTTCGACTGACTACCACGTCGTCTCGGTGATATTGAGATCGAGTACCGCGGACGCCCCGATGTCGAGCGAACGCCAGCCGCGCCTACCTTTGAAGGCGTCGCACTGTGGGAACTGAACAAAACTGGGGGCGCCACACAACGTTGGCGTGACTCTGGCGTCATCCGAGGTTTTCGCGAACTAGGACCGCCACGACGACCAGGACAGCGTGGAAGACCCGAAGAGTACCGACTTAAGTCGACGCTCCGTCCTCAACCGATGACCGGATGGAACCAACGAACAACGGCGACGCCTTTTGTCCATAGCCACCGCGATTTCGAAGCATGGCCGTCGCCGCTCAAGGCGAGACATGCGCGGTGCCTTGCTAGCCCTGCCCACGTACACTGCTTCCAGAATCCGTGCACTCCTCGGGACCTCCGGCATAGTACGTTCGCGCCGTCAGGTGAAACGCCGCCGCCGAGGCTATGGCGGTGCGCTGTCATCCTGCGATGCGGCACTCCTATTCCACCCCTTGCTGCAAAGGACGTCGAGGCAGTCGAGGACGGCGTGTCAACCTTTAGCGACGCTCGGTAAATGCTCAGTGACGCGGAACGCCGACGACGGACGTCTCAGAAAGGTGTTGTCGCGAAGGCAGTAGACGACAGTCTACGAGGACGACTGAGGCCAGAAGAGGAATAACCGAATGGTGATTGTTTAATTCGTCGTCGTTCGTTTCAAACTAGGTGTAGGCATAACGATTGTATTTTTACGTTTTGTGTTACGTTCAAACAAGAGATTGAAATATACTGAAAGGGTTTTCGCCGTTGAATTTGCGACTTGTACTATTGTTTTTGCACTTGTGCGTTGCACCACTATCCAACCGCGCTCGAATGTTTCCTGTTCTTTGTAATAAATCTTTTTCCCTTTCAGGGGCGAAGCTCCTTATGGCGTGGCTTGTTCGTCTCTCGTAGTACGTAACCACCAGTGGCACATACCCGAAATAGGTATAACATTTGACCTCCAAGGTGGTGCCGGTGACAGATTTCTTCTGTGCGTTGTTTAACAATAAAAAAAATAGTGCTCAATGTACATGCCAATGGCTGCTAATGGGGAATGAGAGACACGAACATTCGGCTTTTAGTCAACGCGCACGCTGCGATCCCCATTAGCAGCCATTGGCATGTACATTGAGCACTATCGGACAAGAAAGGGTTGCTACTTTATACTCGCTGGGTGTAACCTCCTTAGTTTTAGAAAAGTTTAGCGAGCGTTGAGCCGCAGGGCCATGAATACAATGAACTAGTATATACCATGAATGAATTCGAGGTGGTTAAAGGGGGGAAGCAGGTACGAAGCGCAAGCCGTAAGACATTAAAAGCTGAATCCTCCTGTCTCTCATTTCACATTAGCAGCCACTGACATGTACATTGAGCACTATCTGACAGGAAAAGGTTGCTACTTTATACTCTCTGGGCGTAACCTCCTTGGTTTTAGAAAGGTTTAGCGAGCATGGGGCCGCAGTGCCATGAATACAGTGAACTAGTATATACCATGAACTCAAGGTGGTTGGAGGTGGGAAGTAGACCCGAAACGCAAGCCGTAAGAAAGTGTGCGTGTGCCACCTCTCGTTTATTCCTTGGAATGTCCACTGAATGGCGGTGCTTCTATATGGGGAATATATGATAAAAAGATGCGAGATGGTGGGACTTGGAGTGTTGAATAGATGGACGAACGGACACACACACAGATGCATGGATGGACGCATGAACGGACGCAGGGGCGGATGCATGAACGAACGCAGGGAGGGGCGCACGAACAGACGCATGGACGGTCACACAGACGGACGCATGGACGGACGAATGCTTCGCCCCACTCTCCATCATTCACTCCGTGGATATGCTGCCATTTTTTTTCTTAAAAGTAACTCGTGGATGAACTTCACGTGGATGCAATGCAAAAGTGATAATAAAGTGATTGCGCAGGTATACTATTCACAATGACCTGTCATGTGGCGTATGTCCCGCCTCTTCAGGCGTAAAAAGAGTATACTGTTTTTTATATTCACCACCTAGGGTCCTCGGTCGCCATTGTTGTCTAAAAGCTCGCTTATAACCACTATCCTAGAAGCGTATTAGAAATGAGATGAAAGGTGTTACTACTTATAAAAGCATGGGATATATGAATTGGTGCCCATCCCTCTCTAGACTAGAGGGTGGGGTGGCCTGCTCCCCTCAATCTCCCTTCCTGAACACGCCTGTGCTCCTTCGTAAATTCGATCTGATAGCCTGACCGCGTGCTTGCGCGGTTAGCGTTTTTTTTTCCTTTATTAGAAGTTTTATTAGATGCGAAGCAGCTCTTTGACTAGCGTGTGGAACGCTGTCCGTTCGTGCATCCGTTCCAACGCGCCGCGCCGCATTGTCCCCAACTCAGTGTTGGAACGATGCCGAGTAAGTCCATTCGCAGCTGCGCATCGACTTCCTTCTCTGCCTCACCCGCAGCAGCTGCGGGCTTTTCCCAACAAACCTAGATGGTGTTGCTCCTCCGCCCGCTCGCAACACACTTCTCTCTCGCTTTACGCTTTCCTCCGCCCGACACGCTCGACCCCTCGTCGAGTAAAAACTCTCTTTCGGCTAGTTTATCTGCGTTGAAACTTACACAAAACCCGACCCGCCTCCCGTGTCTTTGTGTTTCAAAGAAATGTTTGCTCCAGTAAAGGCTGCACCAAGTTTCGCTTCAAACTGTTCTTCCGGCACCCGCGTCGACGCCCGTTTCGGGGCGTCGACGCGGGGGCGGATTGCCGCGAAAATATCAGGAACTGTAAATTATGCCACGAACAAAGAAAAGTTAAACAGAAGCAAATGTTTGTCTGTGAAACATGTGTAGCAAACCCATGTTTTACTGCATCGCGAAACTGCTTCACATGGTGGCATGAAATACACTACGTGTAATGTTATTTTATGTACACAAAAACTTATGTATTTACAGCGCTTATATTTACAGGATAATTGTATGTGCTCCTTGCGCTTAACATGTATATTTCATTATGTTTTTGTGCTTAGCCTGTTCAGATAGTGTTGATAATTCTACGAAATTTCTTAGTTCATGTTTACAATGTTTTTGGCTTGATGATTTGATTTTTTTCGTACTATTGTTAATAAATTTGTGGTTTCAAACTAACCGTGTTTGAAAGACAACTCCTAGCTGTACGATTTGACACCATAAACATTAACATCAATCACTTTGGGTGCCATAAAAAATAAGGTTTTCTACACTACCCAAGAATGGCTAAGTTTGTCGTGGTCATGAAAGTGTTAAAGTGTTCATTACACTAACGGTCCGCAATGTATATGCACCATTGGCAACTGGCTTACTGTCGCTGAACTTAAACATTCTTGAACAAGCCATGCACTTTGTTTGTAGAAGCCATACATGCTTTCCCGAAGGATTGACGTGTGCGATGGCTTGATCAATGGAGGAGTGGGTTCAGCATGCCTACAGTTAGAGGGGCATTCCAGAAAATGTCCTTGGCCCCACTTTCAATTTGAAGCAGCAGGAAACGTCGCTCGCATCAAGTCCAGGACTTTTCGGGTAGTTGCTGGTCCTGTCGTGCCTATGAATTTGGATACCATCAAATTGCGCACCGCCACTTTCGCTTTAAAACTCGCTGCCCCAGATGAGTTGTGGTGATGCTTGCGTCGTTAAAACATCGCACGGCTTTGTCGACGCAACAGGGTACCTTGCGGATTTCATGAACTTCTTGTTGCACAGCTTCTGTGTGGTGTGCCTACAGGTTGTGACGGTGATAGTCACTGGAGACTTGAACGTTAATGTACTTCGACGCGAAAACCATCGGATTGTCGCGTTTCTCGAAGCCGGGCCCGGACTTCGCCTCCTGTCGGACGTCACACAGTCAATTATTCACAACACATGTTTAGATTATGTGCATGGTTACTGCACTACTGCCAATTCAAGCACAATCGACTGTGTTCACAAAATTGATATGGTTCCTAAATCTCCTAGCCTTACTTACTAAAGCAGCCCAATGTGTTCGTTCGCACGCAGTGCTTTGGCCTTGTGCCAAAGCGGTGACTTTTTCTTAATGATCTTTCACTTCAATTAACATTGTCTGTTCTCGCCGTTCCTGGTCGAGAAGACTTAAATCACTGCCGGTGCATACCTGATCATTGCTGCTGTGTTACACGTATGCTGAGGAAAGGCTTTGACGACGTACCCGACGGGATTTTCGATTTGTGATGTAATGACCAGGTAAACATATTCGTCCAACCCTCTTACCATCCCATACGAATTGTGGTCGATCCCAAGGAAGTGATAACAAAAACACCCAGATGCAGTCGGCTGGAGATAGATAGATAGATAGATAGATAGATAGATAGATAGATAGATAGATAGATAGATAGATAGATAGATAGATAGATAGATAGATAGATAGATAGATAGATAGATAGATAGATAGATAGATAGATAGATAGATAGATAGATAGATAGATAGATAGATAGATAGATAGATAGATAGATAGATAGATAGATAGATAGATAGATAGATAGATAGATAGATAGATAGACAGACAGACAGACAGACAGACAGACAGACAGACGGACAGACGGACAGACAGACAGACAGACAGACAGACAGACAGACGGACAGACGGACAGACAGACAGACAGACAGACAGACAGACAGACAGACAGACAGACAGACAGACAGACAGACAGACAGACAGACAGACAGATAGATAGATAGATAGATAGATAGATAGATAGATAGATAGATAGATAGATAGATAGATAGATAGATAGATAGATAGATAGATAGATAGATAGATAGATAGATAGATAGATAGATAGATAGATAGATAGATAGATAGATAGATAGATAGATAGATAGATAGATAGATAGATAGATAGATAGATAGATAGATAGATTATTGGACTGCAAGCTAGGCCTTACACATAGTATTTCGACCACCGCAAAAGTAGCTTGACATGCAGAGAATGCCAAAGGTAGTGGAGCGTGGAGAAGTAGAAAATATTGTTCATATGTGCAAAACGTCACATGCCCTACCACATTGCAAATTAGCGGATAGCATTCGGCAGCGAGTTGACTGACAAGTAATGGTCGGCTACTGGTGGCGAAAATATTTTAGGTAGCGTTCCTCCCATAACCTTCCTCCTGAACCCTCCGCGAAACTCAGTGTGCGCATGCCGTCAACAAACACACCTTGCTAAGCTACTTGTGCACTCACCTGTCCCCAATCCTCCACGACATTCAAGCGGTACCCTGTGCCGCACATTTTCACTGGCTCCGAGATTTCACGTATAAATCTAACGTATAGACGGTATCGTACTACTGTCGAATACCTTAGTGTGATACGAGCGAATCGCCAACAACATCGCGAGCGCGCGTGACCTCTGAGCCTCCCATCACCGCCCGTTAATGCATTCTAGAAGCTGCATGTATTTCTTGTATTCCACGTGTTCTGTAACGGTTCTTGTGCTTGTCTTACAATGGAATCAGCTATTCATGTCGGGTGCCTTCTATAGGGTTTAGCAGCTATAGGCTGACTAATTGGCAGTACATCTACGCTAATGGACAGTACATCTATGATTTATTCCCTTTTCACTCCAAAGTTTCAAGCTCGTTTTCACAGCGAAGCTGTCTATAGTGCTAGGATAAAAGAGTACTCATGCTCACAAGATTTAGATCGGCAACGCCTACGAGTTGGTATGATAGAAACGCTACATTGTGCAGGAAAACGCAGGCGAGCACTACGGCAGACACATACAGATGTTCCCTGGATTCCCCTTCAGAGAGAGAGAGAGAGACGAGTGAGATCCCTTCCCCGTACTAAGTAAAAGTGTTGGGAATGTGTCGCGTTCTTCCCCTCTTGATGACCACAGGGGGCAGACTCCCACCTGCCCTATAGTCGAGAGCATGCTTGTCGCGCACCCAGACGCCTTCGACGGTATACCTTCGCTCCCAGAGACGTCATAATTTGTTTGCAACTGCGAAGGCGCGTCTCGCTACCATGGAATGCAGTGGCTCTGGGAGTTTAAAATGCGAAAAAGCACCTAGGTTCACCCTGTGCCCGCTTATAAAACGTCACCTGGTTGCCACTGCGCTCTCATCTGATACGACAACAACCAGCGCAAGAGGAAGCGATTGCTGAGCACTGCCTGTGAAGTTCACAGCGCATCGCGGGATTCGTGCCGGTGCGGTGTTTTGCGATTGAACAGATTTCCGTCCGCAACGAAGAATGCTGAGCTCCGGTGCCTTAGGATATAATCGCAGTCAGCAGGAAAGACTACGTGCTCAGTGAAGTTTACAAGTAAGTATACTTCTTGCGTTTATTCAAGCGCGACTCCAGCTGTTTCACTTTATAGCAGCAATTTACATGCAGTATGCCTGTAGTATGAGGAACAAAGCTATTGCCGTACTCTTTCGCAGGCCACGTGTCGATACTAGGATATACGTATTACGACTCACGCGTAGATGCACGCACCGTGCATGTTTAGTGCAACTGTAACGGCCTACTATCCTGATGCAAAAAGACGTGAATGGCGCGGCAATCATGGCTTTCGACTCGGTCGAACTGCGACATGCCTTGACTGTCCCTAGACGAATCCGCATGTGCTTTCGGCCGGCGTCACCGTAGCATTTTAAAATCTTGTTCTGACTGAAACTTTCCCACCGCATGTGTGTCCCGAATGCCCGGCAGGACTGGCAATTGATACGCGGTGCATGAGAGTAAGTTCGAGCCAGATTCTAGCGCTATATTGACGCCGGCTTAGGGCACGAATTCTGCCTTGTCATAGCCAAGGCACGCCGCAGTTCGACTGAGTCGAAAGCAGCGCTTTCCACTGTTTGTGTTTCTTTCAATCGCAATAATACGTACTTGATGAAGCTGCTTCCGTAGTTTGCTTTGCACGTGCTGCGGACATTCCGGACTGTCGAGAAAGGTCTTCTCGACGTTTCACAGAAATCAGCATAATATTCCAGCACATGAACAGCGCGAAACATGCCTACAGCCGGACTTGAGTTGTCAAGTTTGCAGATTTGATATGTTATGAAGGCGGTACAGTTACTTACATATAATACGATAGTAACTAACTGTTTCCACTGAGTGCTAATTAAGTTATGCCTTAAACAAACTTTATTTATATTTTTAGCTGAACTCTGCAACAGCAGTGAGAACAGTCAGCATTTTCTCGCAATTTTTCGGAATATCTGTTCGTGAGCATTACAGGGCTAAGAGCGCAACGTTTTAAAACTGTTCCTAGTCGGTTCTGTCTGTTAGCCTCTTAGGAACCTGTGGAGGACATTGATTTGCTATTGATGTGCTCAGGACTATAGGGAAATGGTCACTTCCGTAAGGATTATTTACGCTTTTATATTGCAGCAGGGGTAGAAGCGATGGAGACACAATGCTTAGGCCTATGAAAGAGTAGGTATTGTTGGCGAGGATGTAATATGTGGGCTCTTTCCGATTCAGGAGACACGCACCGGAAGTGAAAAAGAACTACACGGCGACCTCGCACGTCACAGCGAGAGTCACCGTGTAGAGTATACTGTGTGCATTTGAGTCTCCAAGGACGAGATAGGGTTCGGGTAGTTGATCTATTAATGACTGTAATTCGTGTTTATTCATTTGGTGGTTCGGAGGTACGTAGAGAGAGCAAATGAGTTTGTTGAAAACAACGGCTCGAACAACCACCGCCTCAAGAGATGTACGTGGCGACCGTCTAGAGACAGTTCTTTGATTAACTATAACACCACCGGAGAAGGCAACAGTGTCATCCCGGTCCTTTACAAAAACGACATAATGGCGTAAAGAGTTGGTGTGTTTTGGTTTCAGGTGCGTTTTTTGCACACGCAGCACTTCTGGTGAATAATGTTTGTGTAAATGTTATTGGACATCTTAGAGATTTCTGAGCAGTCCTATGAAGTTCCAATTTAGTATTTGTGCCATTTTAAAGTTGTGTGGTGCTGTGTGTCCAAAGCCGTTGTCCTCGCTTACAGGGCCTCTTGGAAGCCCCGTAATTCGAAGTGTTTCTTCTTTGGCGCGCTCCAAGGGGCTGCGCCTATCCTTCCGTGTCCGATGTGCCAGAAGAGTGAGACTTGTATCCATCGCTCCAAGGAAGACCGGAAGAGTACTGATCGAAGTCGACGCTCCGTCCTCCACAGAGGACCGGATGGATTCAACGATGAATGGCGACGCCTTCTGCCCGTAGCCACCGCGATTCCGAAGTATGGCTGTTGCTACTCGTGGTTTAACGCGTTAGGGAGTGCAGTCCGGCGAGACATGCGCGGTGCCCTGCTGGCCCTGCCCACGTACGCTGCTTCCAGCATCCGTGCACTACTCGGGACCACCGGCATGGTGCGTCCGCGCCGTCACGGGAAACGCCGCAGCCGAGTCGATTGCGGTGTGCTGTCACCCTGCGATTCGGCAATCCTATTCCACCCTTTGCTGTACAGGTCATCGAGGCAGTCGAGGACGGCGTGTCAACTTTTAGCGACGCTTGGTGAACGCTCAATGACGCGGAACGCCGAAGACGGACGTTTCAGGAAGGCGTAGTTGCGAAGGCAGTAGACGACGGTCTACGATGGCGACCGAGGCCAGCAGACGAATAAGCGAATGCTGATTCTTTATATTGTCGTCGTTTTTTTTTTTGAAGTAGGCCTAGGCGGAACAATTGTATTTTCACGTTTTGTGTTATGTTCAAACGAGAGATTGAGATATACTGTAAGGGTTTTCGTGGTCAAGTTTGTTACCTGTAGTACTGTTTTCGTACTTCTACGTTGCACTATGATATCCAAATGCCCTCGAATGTTTCCTGTTCTTTATTATCAATCTTTTCTCATTTCATTGAAATAACTCGTACAAAACATTGCACCCTTAAGGAGGAAGGGTGGTGAGGGGAATAAGAATTACTTCCGCCTTCCATTCCCGTTTGTAGAGTCCGAAAAAAGAAAACTTCACATGGACGCAAAAGTGGTAATGAAGTGATGGAGCAGGTATACTCTCACAATGGCCTGTCATGCGGCGTATGTCAAGCCTTTCCGTGGATAAAAAGAGTATACTGTTCTTTGAATTGGCCACAAAGGGCCCTTGGTCGCCATTGTTGTCGAAAAGCACGCTTATGGTCATTATCCTAGCAGCTACTTAAAATTGGCACGAAAGGTCCAGCTTATAAAAGCATGGGACAGAATTTGCCCCTCACCCCTTATATTAGAGGGTGGGCGCCCTTCTGCCCCTCAATCCACCTTCCTGAACTCGCCTGTGATGCGACCACGGTGTCAGAAAAATAATTTAGGTGTGGACACTCTCAGCCCGCCGCTAAGGAGAGCGCGTCTAGATAATGTTCGCCTTTAATACATGCGCCGGTCGCAGTTTCGTGGGGGGCGCTGCAACATGGGGGCTTAAAAAACCTATTGCAACGAGGCGAACGCGTGTTTTTTTTTTTCATTTTTTTCACCTCATTGCGTTTTTTAACCGTGCACGCAGGCAACTAGAGCAACGAACGCATACCTCGTTTCTCGCGACCAAAAAACGCGACGTGCGGCGAACGCCGGAATTGGCTGCATGCCGTTAGAAGAAAAAACTGGCGGCATACCCGCGGGGTGAATGATGGAGAGTGGGGCGAAGAATCAATCCGTCCATTCGTACTTGCTTCCGTCCGTCCATGCGTCCGTCCGTGTCACCTTCCGTGCGTTCATCCGCGCCGCGCCCGTCCATGCGTGCGTCTGTTCGTGCGTCCGCACTTCTTCCCGTTCGTCCGTCCCTGCGTTCGTCCATGCATCCGCCCCTGCGTCCGTCCATGCGTTCATTCGTCCGTGCAGCCAGCCGCGCGTCCGTCCATGGATCTGTCTGTGTGTCCGTTCGTCCATCTAGTCAACACTCCAAGTACCACCATCTCGCATCTTTTCATAATATATTCCGCATATAGAAGCACCGCCATCCAGCGGACATTCCAAGGACTAAACGAGAGGTGGCACAGCCACAGTTTCTTATGACTTACGCTTCGCGTCTAGTTCCCTCCTTTAACCACCTTAGGTTCATGGTATATACCAGTTCACTGACTTCATGGCACTGCGGCCCAACGCTCGCTAAACCTTTTTAAAACGAAGGAGGTTACGCCCAGTGATTAAAACGTAGCAACCCTTTCTTGTCAGATAGTGCTCATTGTACATGCCAATGGCTGCTAATGGGGAATGAGAGACAGGAGAATTCGGCCTTTAGTTAACGCGTACACTACAAATTTTTTATTGTTCAACAACGCACAGGAGAAATCTCCCTACGGCACCACCTTGCAGGTCAAAGCGTAAGACATGTTACGTACTACGATGAGGGATGAACGGGTGCTGCTTTAAGGAGCTTCACCTCTAAAAAAAAGATTATACTTCTCACGTGTGCAACGCCGTTACAGACGCTACGCACGCTGCTCGTCTTCTATAGTACATACGCCGGCCGCTGTTGCGTGGGAGGCGTTGTGACATTGGGGCCGAGAGGAGGGAAAAGGCGAACATTATGTGGACGCGCCGTCGGGCGGAGCGTCCACGCCTAAATTACTTTTCTTACACCGTGCATTCGTCGTAAATTCGATCTGACAGTCTGAACGCGTGCTTGCTCGGTTAGCTTTTTTATTATTATTGCGCCTCCTCTCCCCCATTATTCAATGTATGGTACAGACTGCGCTACCTCGCCCCCCTCCCTTTTATGTAACTAGTGGGGGAGGGGCGGCTAACTGCTTGTTCCTGCACCGTGTACCCGCCCATGTAATCCGGTAATTTCATGGTTTGTTCACCTTTTTAAATTTGTCCTCAATTTTTCTAAACCGCCTTATTTGTATACGACCGATCGATCTACCAGGGTTGGTTATTCACCCTCGTGTCGGCAAGGCCACCTTAGGTGCTGGCATCACTGATCTCTACTGAAGGGTCATGCCCAGGGAGTAGTCACTGACCAACCGATCCAATAAGCACCATCATTATCATCACTGACCAGCTCGCTCACATGCGCATGGAGACAACACTAGCACGCGTGCGCGCGAGACACGTCGACTACGCTTCGTGCGTTTACGGTGGTCGTTCCATTTTGTGCTTGCTTTCCATGATCTGCAGGTCTTTTGAAATCGACGACGGTTGTCTAGTGAAAGCCAAGACCACTAGAACACACGAGGACTTGCCACTACGAAGCAAAGAACGCCGCCAGGGTATAAGGGAAACTCGAATAACTGCGGCTGACTACGACGTCTTCTCGACGATATCTAGGCCAAAGACCGCGGATGTTCCGATTGATGTCAAGCGAACGACAGCCACACCCACCTCTGAAGACTTCACCCCGTCGAAACCGAAACAAGCTACGGCCGCATACAATGCTGGCACGACTCGGGCGTCGTCCAAGGTTTCTGCCATTCATAACCGCCAGGAACACCGAGACTACCGGGACTCCGTGGAAGACCCGAAGAGTACCGACTGAAGTCGACACTCTCGAGGCATCCGGGGAAGACCCTAAGTGTACCGAACAAAGTCGACGCTCTCGAGGACTCCGGGGAAGGCACGTAGAGTACCTACCGAAGTCGATGCTCTAGAGGACTCCATGGAAGACGCGAGGAGTACCGACCGAGGTCGATGCTCCAGAGGACTCCAGGGAAGGCCCGAAGAGTACCGACCGAAGTCGATGCTCCAGAAGACTCCTTGGAAGGCCCGAAAATCACCGACCAAAGTCGACGCTCTGGAGGACTCCGGGGAAGGCCCGGAGAGTACCGACCGAAGTCGATGCTCCAGAGGACTGCGTGGAAGACCAGATGGGTAGGAGCCGAAGTAGACGCTCCGTATGGACCACATGGAACCATCTACGAACGATGCCACCATCTGCGCACAGTGTCCGCGATTTCGAAGCAGGGCGTTCTCTCTCGTAGTTCCAAACGTTCTTGTGGAGAGAGTTTCGGTGATACACTTGCGGTGACCTCGCTCGCTCTCCTCCTCGAGTATCCGCGTGCTATTCGGGACCTCCGGCACGGTACCACCCGAACGTCGCGTGAAATGTCGCCGCCGAGTCGACTGCGGTGCGGTACATCTTATTCCACGGTTAGCTGTATGGCGCCCCTTGCTCCAGCGGACGTCGAAGGGTCGAGATAGTCTAGGACGACCTACGAACTTTCGGTGACGCTTGGTGAACGTGCACTGACGCAGAACGCCGACGGCAGACATATCGGGAAGATGTCACCACGAAGGCCGAAGGCGACGTGGCGCGAGGGCGGCTAAGCCTTGAAGAGAAATAAGTGAATGCTCCATTTCGAACTATGCGTAATAGGACCATTGTGTTTTTATATTTTGTGTAAAGTTTAGAAATGCGCTTGAAAATAAATTGTATGAGCTTCCTCCCTCGAATTACGAGTTTTTATATTTTTCGTACTTCTGCGTTACAAAAACACCGAATCACCTTCGTACATTTCCTTTTCTTGATAATGATCTTCGCGGAAAGTAGCCGGACGCAGTAGCGTAACCAGAATTTCAAGGGCTTAGGCTTCTCCGTTATCTGTGTGTCCAGCGCACGCTACATAACCTCTCTACGCCCGCCGTAACTTTCATGAAGTAGGAGTCCCTGCACTTCCCTTCCTTCCCCTGCCTTCCTTCATGAAGTACCCACTGTGTCATTCGCCATTCAGGTGATGTACATGATAACATGAGGGGTTTAACGTCCCAAACCACCATATGAATATTAGAGACGCCGTAATGGAGGGCTCCGGAAATTTCGACCAGCTGGGGTTCTTTAACGAGCACCCGAATCTGAGCACACGGGTCTACAACATTTCCGCCTCCATCGGAAATACAGCCGCCACAGCCAGGATCGATCCCGTGACCTTCGGATCAGCAGCCGAGTATCTTAGCCACTAGACCATGGCGGCGGGGGCTGATGATGTACTTGCTAGACATCTGCAACTTGGCATTACGCGAACTTTGTATGTGCTGTAGTTGATCACGATGAAGAATAGGCGTCTTTCAGGCTACATATTCGCGTTGTGCTATGAATGGAAACGAACCTAAACGCCCTCTCGCCTGCGACTTTAGTGAACTAGAACGTTCTAGTTCATTATATTCCTATGGCAAGCGCCGTGTGTCTTGTACTCCCCGACAAAAAGATAACTAAAGTTAAAGTAAGCCAGTTTGGTAATGTAATGTCCACTGCAAAAATTTAGCATGAGCAGGACGTACTTATGTATGCAATTGGCTTTTATAGTAATTATTAATAAAGAATGCCCCCCGCCTCTAGATGGATATTCTAGTCGGAAAGACCAGTTGCCAATTATGTGAAATTATGTAATAGACTGCCATGTAAATTATTATGCAGTAATATCAGGGGCGAATTTAGAAGCCAAATATAATTAATCTGTTGTTGCAGAATGAATAGATCAACCCTTCCAATGGAGACTCTTGAGCGTATCCAAAGCGCTTTCTTTCCAGAAAGCTCTTTGAGAGGCTCTCCTTGTCCGTCCAATACTTGTCTTTCTTTGACTGTTTCGGTGAGGTAGAGGAAAAGAGAAGAAAGTTTATTTTTATTCCACAAAAAGTTTCTGGGCAAGTGGGTGGTGTTTCTGCATTTCGATCCTAACTTTGGTTCTGTATACCTACTATAGAGAGAGCGTCCTGCTGACTGAGAACTCTATATATACGGGCCTGGTTTCAGATTAGGCGTCGTTGGATGATCGCGAAAGCTCTGAATTTTGTGAAGCCATGCCCGACTTTCCTGGTGATTCAAATACATGAGTCATCTGGTTAGTTGCAATCTGTGACAGGGACTTAAAAGTGTTTGCGGCCAAGCGTTGCATGGGCTTTTATATTGCCTTTTTAATCACATCAGTGATAGAGACGATGACGCTTCTATTTCAGTGTTATCACGAGCCACAACACTGTCAGTGCAGTGGAAACATGTTAGTGAATCGGAAACACCTTCTGCAGGGAGGGCACCAGCAGTAAGCGTTTCTCTCGTTTTTTCAACTTTTTATTGAATCTAAGAACACCAGCTTATGGTTTAGCTGACGATGACACACTGCGGATCACACACTGATGAGTAAAATTACATTGTCTTTAACAACTGCAATTACTAACAGAAAAAGAAAAAAAACTGATTCAGTTTCATATATCATATGCATACATTTACACAACAGTACATTTCTTGTAGTCCGTATCTGGAGCTACAACCAACCGATTTATATACCAAAACGATGGTCAAAATTTATGCAATATTTGTCATGCACATGATTCATGGTACAGATTCCACGTGGCAATAAACTTTCTACAGACTTTTTTTTGCAAGCTCTTTGGTTTGCATTTTTCCTTTTGTCGGCATTGGCACAATACACAGCAATATTCGCGTGTGGCGTTTCTTCACAACTTATCACAGTCACAGCTTTGGTATCACCCGTGTACCCTATAAGTGTCGTTAGGTTGGTGAGATCAAACGTAGGCGAGCGCAGACCTGAACGTTCATTCAGGATGTTCTAAATTAGCTGACTTCTTGAATTCCAAAACATTATTTAAAGTCTTCGTCTGATCAAGAAAGACTGGAAGCAAGAACGTAAAATAGCACTTGAATAAAATCGAAAAGGCATGTCAAGCTACTGTAATAAAATCAAATTTACGTCACACTTGCATGCAGTTTGTTGTGGAACACCAAGATTAGTATCAGCGTGTAACTTACGGCGTTTAACGCTTATACTAGCGCATTAATCCAGAATGTACTGCCTTATAGTCTCTGTTGGTTCGGACACTTCACTTGATTACACCTACTCTGATACGCCCAAATCTAACAATGAACAACTATGATATAGAACGAAATTGTAAGAGGAACAAATGACAATAGCAAACAAAATCAAGTAGAATTAAACAAATACATAACGACAAACATACATGGTATTTCGCATGTGAAAAAAAAAGTGTGCTCAAGGTTCGAGAAGTCTTAAGAAAGAAAGCAAGATAATGAGAACGCAATACAGACACCAAAAACGAATTGAAAAAAGCTTTGGTTAACAAATGAAATGAAAGAATTGTGTTGTCAGAACACCCGAGTTGGGGTAGTGTTCCTTGACTATGTTTAACAAAGTGTGAAAAACTTATCGATAATCGAAAGTTTTCGGGAGTTAATCTTTGCCGTTGCCAAACAACACAAAATGTCTGCTGACAGCCTTCAGCAAGGTAGAAAAAATACTTGACGCCCAAGGCTGGGACAGCACGAAATACAGCAGCATGAATAAACTGGAACTTTGTTAAAGGCCTACTGGTTCCATCTTCACGAAACCCATTGCTGAGCACACGAATGAGTTGGCAGCCACAACGCGCATATGTCGACACTCGATAATTGTGTGAACGCTGCTCCAGTCAAAAATGAAAACGTGATATGACGCATTAGCACTATTTCAACAACAGAAAATGTCAGTCCGTGCGAAGCGCAGGAACCAGGTGACACGGACGAAAAAAAAAAAGTGGGGCGACGTTTGGCATCGGCCACTTCGTTTACATGAAATGCAGCCGTCTGAAAAAAGCGGATGACCGTTGTCACTCTAAGAAAACGGACGCAACATCACATTTTGCTCATATCACAGACTAGAAAGCAATTCTTGTACTCTGGTAGCTTATCGAGACGCGAGAGGCCGGTCAGACTTCGCTAAAAGAGATCAGATCGGCCGCTAGTATGAACTCTCAGGAACGTGAGAGAACGAAAGAACGTGGCAGAAGCCAGGTACTCAAGACTAATAAGTATGCCGTCCGAAGTACAGAAACAATACAACTAGGCCTTATGTGAACACCGCGAAGAGCGATGGTGCTGAACTGCGAATTATGCCCCGTTTTGCCTTCAGAGCGCACCACGCCTCGAGTGCCGTCGCTGTAGGAGTATACACCCGTTTCGTCAAGCTATGTCCGAACATCCCGCAAAAGGGACGCTTAATCCCGTTCTTGCACTTTGTACTCACTTTCTAGGTGAACTTCCCAGTATAAACCGTCTGAGACATGTTCCCATTGGGGAGGACGATCTCGTCTTATGTTCCCATATTCCGTGTCCGTTACCTCAAGCGAAGTTGTCGCACGTAACAGCCAAGAAACTAAATAGTTCACAACTGTTTCACGCATTGCTGACCTTTATGACATCGAATTCGCGTCCGTTTAGTACTGAACCACAACCGTTGTACCAAATCTTCAACGCGAAACGTAGCAGAGAGCTGAATTCGACACTGCGTTTACAACCGTCCTGTGGCCCCGCCTAGTAAAAGCACGAGTTATACATAAAAATAAAAAAACATGCCTACTGCTTGAATTTGCGTTGAAGAGGCCGTGGCATCTTTTGTCAGGGAAGAACACGTCACACGTTTAAAGAAGGCTATACAAGCTAACAGAGAAGCTACTTTAGAGATGCTGCACAAGCGAACAGCTTTTTTTTTTACCTGCGAAGTAACAAAAACAAAAGTAAAATGACGCCAAGGCATCTTTACCCCAGTAATCGGTCCGCATTACTGCATTTTCGACGCAGCAACGTTAATAGAGGAATGTTATTCCAAGTGAAGGGCACACGTTAGCGATGGTGCGCAGTGATTGTCGTCAAAGTCATTGATGTCGTCACCGTTGTCGCGACGTGTAGGAGACACCTCCAGCTTTGACCAGCACATCGGGAACGTCGCGAATGCGGTGATCCGCTGCCCTCGCGCGACATCCTTTAAAAGAAGTGAAGTTCACTTTCTTGCCTTGACGCTAGAAGCAGTGCCTGTTCGGCTGATGAGTGCGAAAAACTTGCATACTTCTAAGGGGCTCAAACGAGGCAGGAGGCTCCATCATTGTACTGGATGTTCGAATCGAGGAAAGACAAAAAAAAAGAAACACGCGATTGATGAACGTGCAAGGAGAGAGCTATAATTATGCCTAACGTCGTCAAAGCACCGCGGTTAGCCTCAATAGCAGAGTTTAGCAGAACATGAACTTATTCCCAGTGAAGGGCACATGTCAGCGATGGTGCGCAGTGATTGTACGTCGCCGGCAGCACAATTGACACCTTGATTCCTTTCGGGGGTTATCAAGGGCATCGTGCCTTCGTGCCGTACGTGAGAGGTCATGCAAGGATGGCTTGGGTGAGAGATGCTCTTTGCCTATTCCTCAAGAGCTGCAGACGTGGCTTGAAGGCTGCACCACGCGCACCTCACTGAGTACATAACATCCATTCTGCTTAACCTTTCCCCGAAAGCAAGAATTAAAGTATACAGCGGAAACTTCACGTGCAAATGAAATCTTCCACTCAACGCGGCACGACTTTCTCTTCAGGATCACCGCGGCGATTGAGCCAAAAGGCGGACCGCTAACCAGAATTCGATATTGCATCCGACGTTTGCCATCCCAAAAATCTACAGAACTCTAGCATGCACAGTATACTCAATTTTGGGACGTTTGGACATGGGGGACGCCATTCCAATGAGCACTAGCCTAGATGTCGCCTTGGTCCGTGGGCGCCGACGGGTCGGGTTCAGTAGGAGCATGTGCCGAGCAGCTGTCCAGTTCTTCTAAAGGGAGGGGCAGCCCGTCGTGAAAGTCGTTCGCGGCGTCACCGTTGTCGCGACGTGTAGGAGACTCCTCAAGCTTTGGCCAGTGCATCGGAAACGCCGCGAATTCGGTGATCCGCTGCCCTCGCGCGACATCCTTTCCCACGTAACGCCGCCACCGCCGCATCAGTCGCTTCCACAAAGGCAATGACGTGCGTACGAAAACGGCGACGCCATTTGTGTAGTCAACCGGCGGGAGCCCGAACCCGGATATGAGGCCGTCTAGGCAGTGCAGTGGCACCGTCGCCACCGGTTCCACGAAGTGGGCATTCTGCAGAGAGGGAGAGCGATCGTGCAGCTTCATAAGTGGCGACTTCACACAGGATCTAGAGAGGCGGCGTAAGCAACAAGATTTGGTACATTGGTTGGCGCTTCGGATATGTGCGCTCGGAAAAGCACACTTGACAGGCAGCGCCCCTCGGAGGTATCAACAGATGGGGATAACTTTGTAAACTACACAGAGCTCAAATCTTGACTCACCTGAAGGGGCCCTGCAACACTATGCCAAGTAATCATCGAATGGTTCGGTTAGAGCCGTTTATTGCCTCGCGAATGGCTGGACGCAAAAATACTTATAAGTCGTCCAGTGCGCGCGGCGACACAGAATCTGTCACGTGGTCTTTGTGCTCAGCTTTCACACAGCAAGTGTGCACAAGCTACGAAAGGAACTTCGAAAGAATGACAAGGTGTCAAGAAGCAACATCTGTTCGTAAATGCACTTGGACTCGCTCTCTGGGTATCGTCGTGCCGACCGGTTGTGCCCCCGCTATATCTGACGACAGCGCAGCTCTGGCTGACTGGTTTGCCTATACGCTATCTCCTGACGCCGACAAGAGCTCTCGCCGAGTGGTGCCCCGTCCTTGGACTCCTGCGACCGTGTCCATCTTTCCTATCTTCTGCTTACTTCCGTATGTGGCTGTCCCTGCGCATCACTCTCTCCTTCTCCCTCTATCTCTATACATTTTAAACCTATCATTTTAATGCCTCCTTACCCCGGTCCTTTGTGAGCAACTGCTGAGGTGTCGCACTACGATGCACACAGTTACGGGGCTCACTTTTGTCTTCTTTTCTCTTTAGAATCACATAAGAAGGAAACGCGCTTCATGTCCTTGAACACTTTTTTTTTTAATTTCGTTTCTTCTAACGTGCGTTTTACTTTCAGAGAGACATCGAGCGACTGCGTTAAACTTATAGCTTACGATGCTCAAATCAACCAATGGCCGTGGACTTATGGCTTGGCATCGGTTTGTGGCGTCACTTGTCGAGAGAACAATGATTTTCAGCCGACTTTAAACGTAATTTTCAAATTCAGGTGGTGTACTGCGATCCAGTTTTTGGCGCACATGTTCAGAGGATCCTCGACTACAGATCGGCAGTAACTTCGGACCAGAGAGCAGCAAAACAAAGGATCGGCAAAAGAAAGGGCAACTCGCCCAGACTCACTCATGAAATAATACTGATTGTTGGCCTAGTTGGTATTTACTTAATGGCATGATTTGGCCGCAAAAGAGACACACACAAGAAAAGGAACACTCAACACGCCGCCTGTGCTTGTCGTTTGAGTGTTCCTTTTCTTGTGTGTGTCACTCATGAAATATGCCTCGTGCTTCGGACGCACTCGGATTCACACTCACGAAACCTTTCTTCAACCGGACTCCCTCGCACTCAAGCTCCACAAACTATTACTCACCCACGCTCAACTCAGACTCGCACTCATTATTCGATACGACTCTGAGTGAGTTCGAGCGAGTCGACTGATGAGCGAGTTTGCCGACCAATGTGAGGGAGTGCTGGTTCGTTTAAACCATCTGCGTTTAAATGCAGATCTTAAGCTACGGTTAACTATCTGTGGCTTGGGTGACAGCAGGAGCGGTTTCGCATCGCTCAAAGGCAAATCCGTGTAGCTCGGAGACGAAGCTATCTGCGGGAGGTGTGTTGGCGAGAAGAGGACAGACCGGGGCGAAAACTTCCCGCTGGCTCCGTACGTCGTGGCCCCGTCTGAGTGCTCGCCCGCAAGGTTGAAATTGTACTTGTCATCAAACGGTTGAGCAAGACTGACGATTAGCGCGCCGCAACAGCTGAGAAGGGTGGTAACGTGAAACACTAAATAACATTAAGCTGAGTGAAAACGCAGCGAGAATTTCGGAGGCGTTAATATCGCTGTTACGAAGTTCGCTATTGACAGCGACACTCACTGGCGCTGTACGTCATGGCCCCGTGTGAGTGTTCGCCTTGTGACTCGCCCACAAAGCTCAACTTGTACTTGTCATCGAACGGTTATGCGGGACCTGTGATGGGCGTGCCACAACAACTGAGAAGGGTAGTGACGTGAAACACCAAATGACATTCAGCTGAGTGGAAACGCAGCGAGAATTGCGGAGGCGTTAATATCGCTGTTACGAAGATCGCTATTGGCAGCGACAATCACGATCGCTATTCCAAGCTAAGCCCTTGCATGACAAAATTTTTAGGCGAAAGCATCACACGCCATAGAGTTTCCTAAATATACACTAGAGGGAACTCTGGCCCTAGTCTCTGTGGGAGCTGAAACGCGTGGCGCTTCAGCGAACCTGGGAATTATGGGAATTTGTCTAGTCTTCGTACCTTACGTTCGTCTCGGCTTCGCGTGGCTTAAAGCTGCGTTATCACGAACCAACAATTGGCAACTGTGCAGCATGCAGTTGCAATTCACCAGCTTGATCTTTTGGCCTTACCATTTCAAATCCGGTAACGATATTCAAAAGGGTTCGTTCTTTTCTTTAAAAAAAGATACAGAAATAAAAAAATAATGAGGCCATAAGTGGGATCCACCACCCGCAAGTACAAAGACTAGGCAAATTCGTGTCATCATCATCATCATCAGCGTGACTACGCCCACCTCAGGGCAAAGGCCTCTCCCATGGTCTGCCAATAAAACTGGTCTTGTTCTTTCTGCTGCCACGTTATAGCTGCGAACTTTTTATTCTCATCGGCCCACCTAACTTTCTGTATTCCCTTTATGCATTTGCCTTCTCTAATAATAAAGTACCCTTAATGACCAGCGCTTATCCTGCCTACGTGCTGTGTGCTCGGCACATGTCCATTTCTTGTGGATTTCTACCATGATATCCAACCCAGGTTTGTTCTCTGGCCCACTCTGCTCTCTTCTTGTCTCTAAGGCTACACCTATCATTTTCATTTCCGTCGCTCGCTTTTTTGTATGCCTCCAGGTTTCTGCCCGAAAGTAAGTACCGGCAAGATGCAGATGTTATATACCTTCTTCTTGAGGGTTAGTGGCAGAATACCATTAACGATTTGAGAATGCTTAACTAATGACGTAGCACGTAAAATAATGCGAAGCACAGGACAAGGGAAGGGACAAAGAGTACAAAGTGCCCCCCTTTGTCCCTTCCCTGGTCCTGTGTCTCGCATATTTTACGCGCAACGTCATAAGCCTACGTCTTACCAACACACCCAACTTCATACTCTAGTTGATAATGCTCGCCGAAAGTGATCCGCCCCATCCTTATTTTTCTAGTTATTCCACTCTCATGGTTCGGCTCCGTGGTAACTATATACTTTGGTTAAGTCCTTCACAAGTTCCAGCGTTTCGCCACCTATCGCGAAGCGCCGTTTAAAGCCGAAACTGTTGCACATTACTTTCGTTTTGGGTATATTAATATTATATCAGATCTACTTTTCTGCTTTCCGCGTCCAGTCCAGTATTCATGAGCTGTAATTCGTCCCCTGAGTTACTCATCATGGCAATGTCATAAGCGAATCGCAGCTTACGAAGACACTCTCCATTAACTATTATCCTTAACTATTCCCAATCAGGGGCTCCGAAAACCTCCTGTAAACACGCGGTGAATGGCACTGGTGAGATCGTGTCTCCCCGCTTTCTGCCCTTCTTTATTGGGATTTTGTCGCTTTCTTTATGGAGAACTGTGTTTTGCGGATCCGCTGTAGATTCATTCCAGTTTGTTTATGTAGGGTTCTTCGATGCCCTGATTCCATGGTACCTGCATTACTGCCGATGTTCGAACTGAGTCAAAAGCCTTCTCGTAATCTATGAAGGCTATAGGTATAGGGCTCGGTTGTATTCCGCGCACTTCTTTATTACCCAATTGACAGTATGAATATGGTCTATTGTAGAGTAGCCTGTACGAAATCTTACCCGGTCCTTCGGTTGATTGAACTGTAATGTCCCCTTATTTCTATTAGCTAGTATTTTTGTAGATAGTTTGTGGAGAATGGTTAGTAAGCTGATAGGCCTGTCATTTTTCAAGTCCTTGGCGTCTCTTTCCTTATGAATTAAGATGATGTTGGCGTTCTTCTAAGATTCCAGTACCCTTCCCGTCAAAATACACTTTGTGCGAATTGTGGCCAGTTTTCTTCCTACCAATACTGGAAAAATTGTCTTCCTCCTTAGTGCCTCTTTAATGCTTTCGCATTCATAGCTCATAACTACATCTTACAGATGATCATGCTATGGTACGCTTTCATTGTCATCGCATGACATCTTTTGCATTATGAACGGTGACAAGATCATTACGAGATCACTGAAAACTCTTTCAAGGGCCCCTATATGCAAGGGAAACATATCAGGTTCCTGCATAAACAGATGTCACTTGTGTTTCTCGTGGAAACACCCCTCACATCCAATGTCAACCGATCTCATCATCTCCCAGAGCCCGTTTCCCGCTTCCGACGCCATGAACTCTCCCCAGCTCTGTTGGGACTCCTGGGACTTCTGTGGAGACTCCGGCCACGTCATCTGCTGCTGCTCGTTTTGATCAAGTGGTGAAAACTCCGGCTTCCACGAACTCTGGAAGCTGTCCACGGCCGCTGGCACAAATGCCGGTGCCCGCGACGCCATTGTAGGCACCGCGGACTTGGTCGCAGATTCACTTGGGCTCACGAACGCCTCCACACACTGGTCTCGTTAACATTCACTCATCGATTCTTTTAGGTGCGTGGGCACGTATAAAACCCCGGGTGATTGAAATTCACGTAGCACCTCTTTCCCCCTTCACCTACGATGTCGTGTCTCATAATGACTTCGTGATTTTGGCACGTAAAACTTTCAAAATTATTCATCCACTCATTCGTACATGTTTAAACGTTGCGACGTTATACTGTATGGCCTGGAGCAAAGGTTCGAGTCTCGCGTACCAGCTATTCTGCGATAGCATCTTTCCGCAGACAGGTATTGCAAGAGGGACTAAACCACTAGGAAGTATTCAGCTCAAACCCAGGCAAACGAAAAAGACGTGGTATGATAGCGCCTGCACTCTTTAAGGTGTGTTTCTGTCGCCTCCGTTTTTACGTGCTTGTGATTCAAAAACGCGTACCTCAATCGCCAGCCTTCCCAATCATGCCGTAAATGTCATTTTTTTTTCACCTGTGTATATTTTGTTTCATGCTTCAGGCGCAAAGCCTTCGGTACTATAGGGTGAGTTCCAGCAGTGAATGCTTCCGCACCAATCATATTGTGAAAGCATTTTTTGTTTGGATATTTATTTCTTTTACTTCTTTGCTGCGGGGATTCTATTTCGATAGAGGCAGAATGCCAGAGGCCCGTGTGTGCTGCGCGATGTCAGCGTATACATTGAAGAACAGTAGATGGTCCTATTTCCGGAGGCCTCCACTCTCGTAATCATATCGCGGCTGTGGCACGTAGTACACCAAATAACAATAATGATAATAATAATAATAATAATAATAATAATAATGTTCATATTTATTATTCTATATTATTATTATTATTAACGCATGATCTTGTGTGCCTTACAATAAACTCCGTTAAACGGCTTCAATGTGTAGTTCTATAGGGGTTTCAGCCCTAAAAGCTGTCTCGCAACTGTACGGGGTATACTTCTCGTCCTGTTTGCGAGGCGCGTTCTTCTAGATAAAGTGTCGGTGTCTTCCGTCGGCCCGGTGACAGCAGCGGATATCTATCGTCGGGGGAGAGAAAATTGCTCAGACAGCCACCAGGTCAAGCGGCGTTGCTCGCACTGCCCCCGTCTCAAACTTATCAATAAGGTTTGCCGTTAGGGGCCCGCGGAAAGTAAGACGTGTGCACGCGTCCCCCATCTAGCCTGGCCACAATTTTCCCCAGTCGGCCCGGTAATGCATGGAGGGAGACGCGTGCATCATTTCGACCGACCCCGTCTCATTATTGCTGTTCTATCTGCTTGGCTTTGGCTTCTGGTGCTGCAGTCACTAATGAATATATCGACAGCAGGGTGCCTAAATGACGTGGTCGGCGGCAGTATACCTCGCCAATACATGACCGGCCAATATATGACATAAGTACATATATGACGTCCATATATGGTCGCCAATTTATGACGCGGTCGGCGGAAATACATGGGGCATATATCGCGGAATATATTGCGGCATATATTGCCGCACATATTGCCGCATATATTACGGCGAATGCCGGTATACCGGCGTTTGCCGCACGTCAGGTTTCTCGTTCGCGAAATACATTAAATGCGTCTACAACTTGTAGGTGCATGACGCGGAGCAAGTTGAATATGGATTTGGTCACGCGCACATACCCTGAACCAGCGCCTCTTACACTGGAGGGGGAGTTGCCCTGGAACGCATCACCAAAAACGCTTTAGTACTGCACGCCACATAGGTAGACAGGCGCTGCGGTACAGCCTCCTACCTGAGAGGCCGCAGGCCAGGCGTCCATCTTCATGTACTCCATTTTCCCCAGGTTCATGTGGGGCAGCGGGTAGGTGGACGAAGGGCCGGCCTGCTCCTCCGCGGACGGCTGAGGAACCGAAGGCGTGCAGTCGGAACTGCCGCGGGCTGCAGTTTGCCTCCGCTTGTGGCCCAATGGCTTCTTAGTCTCCGGCGGCGAGATTTCCCGCTCCGGTTCGAGCTGGAAGGTGGACAGCACTGCCGTATTTGTCCGCGGCTCGTCATCATCGCCTCGATGACCTGCTTCGACCTGAACCGGCGACGAAAAGGCCCTCAGTTCTAGCTGGGGCATCACCCACTCCCGTGGCCTGCGACCCAACCGTAAGAAAGTCGGTAAGTCGGATACCATTCGTAATGGTTGTGAGAGCAAAACACGGACAACGAAACACGAGAAGACAAGAGCTGCGTCTTTGTTCTCCCGTCCCTCGTCTGTGTCAACTTGTGCTGTCTGAACTTGCGTCTAATTCGGACAAGGCCTAGCTGGACTCGATCTGACTGCTATTGTCCTGTTTTTTTTTTCGAGCTAATCGACAACGGAGAAGTCTCGTTCCTCGAGGTCAGGGATGAACGCACATTCTGATTGATGCCTTGAAGTCTCGCACCGCGTATGGAGCGAGTTTTCTTTTTTTCTTTCGAGTTTCCGTAACACAAAACTCAGGCGGCGGACATTGCCTCGTGCTGTATTCTAGTTAGGACGATGAAGGCTCAGAGGTGCGAACTGTTTTTCTCTCTGTCGATCATCATCCTACCATATTACTGGTACTCTGCAATCAAACACACAATCAGCCAATTTCACCGCAAGCTACGTTGTTAGTCCAAAAGTAATTCCAGGCAACACTATAGAAGCAATATACGGAATAATGACTAGTCACAGGAAGCAGCGGAGTACATCATTCGCATTACTGAGCTGAGACAGCCGAGGCTGAATACACAGATGGGAGAGTTATTATTGTGCTTATCATTACCATAACCGGGTGCGATAGATAACGGACATTTCTACGGGGAAAGTGAAGAAAAAGTTCTAGCTTAACCACCGTAAAAAACGACGATGTGTTTAGCTTGGATATGGTCGACCATGTAACACTCCACATAGTTTTCGATGAGCTGAAATCATCTGCATTGCTTTTGCTGCACATGACACCATTGCCTAAATGTGGAGCGAGCG
Organism: Rhipicephalus microplus; assembly: GCF_043290135.1. Lineage (NCBI taxonomy): Eukaryota > Metazoa > Arthropoda > Arachnida > Ixodida > Ixodidae > Rhipicephalus > Rhipicephalus microplus. The sequence goes on from NC_134710.1 coordinate 8,000,867, forward strand.
TGCGCATGCACGCACACACACACACACACACACGCGCGCGCGCACGTACACACACTGCGGTGCAATAGCGTACCTTCGCGCGCACAACATACATATCCACACACAAACACAGATTCACTAACATAAGCACTCATGAGTACGACGAAAGTTCGTCTGGTCAGGCACTGGATGGATGGACGATATGAAACACAGTCGCCAAGTCTGATCATGGTCGTAAGTTTCGGAACCGCATGCTGTTTCCTTGTTCACTGAGCTGGACTACCAGTTCTCGTCGATTGAATGACAATTTCTGAACATGACTGCCACTTCTAGTCTATCTCAGTGAACAAGGAACTCGCGTGTGCTTCCCAAACGTCAGCCGACTGCGTTTAACCTCACACAAGTACACACACAGCTACACACATACAAAAGCGCACTGCCGCGCGCATACCCACCTGAGGTAGTAGTCGAGTACCCAGAAGTACCTCTTGTGCCGAACATTCTTGCACATGGACGTCGGGCACACCTTGACGAACCACTTTTGGAAGAGGGCGTGGCGCACCGAGCTCTGCGAGGTGTGAGCGAGTGATCTTACATGACCGCTTCACTTATTTCATCTCGCTGTCTTCGGACAGGAGAAGAGGTCAGACGCATCGCAACTACTGGCCTCGCATCGCTCGGCGCAACGTGCCCCCCGCGTCACGCACTACGTTAGGCATGGCGTTATTGGCGGTGATAAGGTGTAATCGTCTTCTGGGCGTTTGTCGGGAGTTAAGGTGTAAAGCTAAAAGGGCGCTTGCAAAGTGCTCTGCACTGTACAAAAAGGACCGTATACATGAACACCCATGCATACCTGAAACACTGCCTAGTCCGTTCAATATTTATAAGCATGAACGAATGAGACAAATGAAAGAAACGCAGATTCTAACGCAACGCATTGTGCTGTGCGACACTTTCTAAACTCCTTTCACGAGTCTTAGCTGATAGAATGTAACCGCGAATAACAGCGATCGACAAATACAAACTTTTTCCAAGCGTTGTAGGGCGCGAGCTGTTCCACAGTGTACTAGCAACACTGCACAGCCAGATGCTGTGCTGATAGCGCACTTGTGTTAAAATTATTTTTTTTGCTTGATATCGATTTTCAGATAAAATTAGATCTCTATAGGGGCTCTGCATCACTCTCGAAGAACGAGTCTAATAAGTCTCCGAGCAACCCATCAGTTTATTCCACCGTGTGAGTAAACTTTGTTTAACGTTAGCCTGACAGTTTCTTTTAGGCGAGGCAGAGGAGAGAGAGTATAATCCCCACCTCGTCCAACCCTCTATCTGTAATGATGACGGTGCCTCAAGTGATGGTGCGAAACAATAGTTTTTTGCTTGTTTTTTTACAGCCACTATCTTTGTGGCTGGCTGGTACCCTGACGCCATACGTGACCTGAAAATAATGTACTGGTACCTTTGAAGGATGTCCTTGGTTCATAATGATGTTACGGGGAATAAAGTATACACTGGCGAGCAAATGCGTACTGGCGAATATACTGGCGAGCTAATGCGTACAACGCTGCTGCAGTCCGAGCACGTTCACGTTCAGCACTTCGTCGTCATCCTCAGGCATCTACTTAGCCCGTGACATTACCCGCCGGCGGCAGAAGCACCGTCCCGGTGCGATCAATTCGCAAGGCGTGAGAAGTATGGTTTAAGCCGTGAGACGTGCACTATATCGGTCGGGACTGAAGCTGGCACTGACGTGGTATGGAGTGGAGCTATCTCATAGGTCACGCTGGTGACCTTGCGTATGTCGCGGTAGGGGCCAACGTAATGGGACATTAGTTTTTCGCAGAGACCAACACGACGTGATGGTAACCACAGCAACACGAGTGACCCCGGAGAGTGCTGTACGTCGCGGTGCCGGCGATCGTAAGCACTCTTTTGGTTAAGCTGCGAGGCACATAAACAATCCCGGGCGACTTGGCGGGTGATGTCAGCTCGGGCCAGGGCATCACGTGCATAAGCAATCGATAAGGTGGCGTCAGATTGGAGCATGGTGTCCATGGGCAAAGGTAGGTCATAACCAAACAGTAGGTAAAAAGGTGAAAATCCAGCTGTATCATGACGTGAACTGTTGTACGCGAATGTAACGAAAGTGGATGTCCCAATCTTTGTGATCCTTGGAGACGTACATCGCTAACATATTCGTCAGGGTACGGTAGAGGCGTTCCGTGAGGCCGTTGGTTTGCGGATGGTACGCTCTAGTGAACTTGTGGTGGGTAGAGCAGGATCGCAGGAGCTCGTCGACTACTTTAGATAGAAAACAGCTGCCGCGGTCAGTGCTAAACTGACGAGGAGCACTATGACGCAGAATGATGTCATGAAGAAGGAAATTGGCTACATCAGTAGCGCACCTGGTGGGGAGGGCGCGTGTAACGGCATACCGCGTTGCGTAGTCGGTAGCAATAGCAATCCACTTATTACCGGTGGCTGACACGGGAAAAGGCCCTAGAATATCGAGGCCGACTCGGAAAAATGGCTCATCTGGTACTTCAATGGGCTGGAGGGTACCAGCAGGTCTCAGAGCAGGTGTCTTGCGGCGCTGGCAGAGGTCGCATGCCGCAACGTACTGTCGCACAGAACGGTAGAGGCCAGGCCAAAAGAATCGGCGGCGAATGCGGTCATACGTGCGTGACACCCCTAGGTGTCCAGCGGAGGGGGCATCATGCAGCTGGGCCAAAACGTCTGAGCGAAGATGCACAGGAACAACGAGTAAAAGCTCAGCACCATCAGGGCGGGCGTTGTAGCGGTGCAAGATGTCGTTGTGAAGAACGAACAGTTGTAAGGAGTGGTCAGGGTAGGGGGAGTGCAGACCATTGAAAATAGCACGCAAAGAGGGGTCGCGGCGTTCTTCAGCAGCTATGTCGGTGAGGTCGGTAATTGAAAGAACGAGGGCCTCTTGCTCATCTTCCCTCGTGTCAGGGGGATCGCCTGGGTAACGGGACAAGCAGTCGGCATCCTTGTGAAGTTGTCCGGATTTATAGGATACGGAAAAAGTGTACTCTTGTAAGCGCAGCGCCCAGCGACCAAGGCGTCCCGTAGGGTCCTTGAGTGACGAGAGCCAGCAAAGCGCATGGTGGTCCGTAATAACTGAGAATGGTCGGCCATACAGGTACGGTCAGAATTTCGCAATGGCCGAGACGAGAGCTAAGCACTCGCGTTCTGTGATGGAATAATTTTGTTCCGAGCGCGACAACAGTCGGCTTGCATACGCGACGACGCGCTGCATGCCTTGTTGCCGCTGCGCCAGCACTGTGCCTATGCCGTGGCCACTGGCTTCAGTACGAAGCTCCGTGGCGGCAGATGGGTCGAAGTGTGCTAGGACTGGTGGATTGGTGAGAATGTCAACGAGCGACGAGAAGGCGTTTGCTTGCTGTTGGCCCCAGGTGAATGCGACATTCGTTTTGAGGAGGCTGGTTAGAGGACGGGCTACTTCAGCAAACTTCTCGACAAAACGACGGAAATAGGAGCACAGTCCCAGAAAACTTCGGACGTCCTTCGCTGAGTGGGGTGTGGGGAAGTCGCGAACTGCTCGGACTTTCGCAGGGTCTGGTTGAACGCCCGCAGCGTTAACAAGATGGCCGAGTACGCAGATTTGGCGTTGCCCAAAGCGGCATTTGGACGAGTTAAGCTGCAAGTTGGCACGTCGAAAAACATCAAGCACTGTGGACAGACGGGTAAGATGGTCGTCGAAAGTAGTCGAAAAAACAATAACGTCGTCAAGATAGCAGAGGCAGATGGTCCACTCCATGCCTCGAAGGAGAGAGTCCATCATGCGCTCAAATGTCGCGGGGGCATTGCATATTCCAAAAGGCATCATTATGAACTGATAAAGTCCATCAGGAGTCACGAAGGCCGTCTTCTCTCTGTCTTTGTCGTCCACAGCGATGTGCCAGTAGCCTGAGCGAAGGTCTATTGAAGAGAAATATTTGGCACCGTGCAAGCAATCGAGTGCATCATCTATGCGCGGTAGGGGATAGACATCTTTCTTGGTAATATGGTTGATATGGTGGTAATCAACACAGAATCTCCAGCTATTGTCCTTCTTTTTAACAAATACAATGGGTGAGGACCAGGGACTAGATGAGTGTTCGATTATGCCCTTATCAAGCGTTTTATCGACTTCTCGCTGTATAATAGCACGCTCCGGGGCTGACACACGGTAGGGTCGTCGGCGGATGGGTCGAGCGTCACCGGTGTCGATGCGATGGGTTACCACGGATGTCTGGCCCAAATTACGGTCGCCGAAGTCAAAGCTGTCCTGATAAGAAGCAAGCACACGGCAGAAAGCAGAGACTTGTTCAGAGGTGAGCTTGTCAGATAGCATTGGCTTGAAAAGGTCGGAACAGGAACTTGACGAGAACGACGTTGATGAAAAATCGCGTGGCGAATAGGTGGTTAGGGCAGAAACTGTGCGGTCGACCAGTGGTGTCAGATGGGCAAGTGACATGCCGCGAGGAATAACTTGCGCTGAGAAGCCGAAATTGAGGACGGGAAATGAAGTTCGGTTGTCCTTAACGGTAACCACCGTGTTGGGGAGTGCAACATTGCGTGTCATGGCCACGTCAGAAATTGGGGCAGCAACATAATCACCATCGGGTACTGGAGGATATGGCGAGAGTTGGACTTGGACTGCGGCTTGCGGCGGAAGTCTGAGGAAATCGACAGAGCGCAGACGAGGTGGGCTGGTAGAGGCGGTCTCCGAGAAGGATGGTAGTTCAAGCCGAAGAAGACCTTTGGAACAGTCAATGAGCGCAGCGTGTGAAGTCAGAAAGTCGAGTCCAAGGATGAGGTCATGAGGGCAATTTTCCAGTACAGCGAACAAAACTGAAGTTTGATGCTCAGAAATTGTTAATCGCGCAGTGCACATTCCAAGCACAGCAGGAGTACTCCCATCCGCTGTACGAACGGTAGGTGCAATCGCAGGCGTCAGAACTTTTTGGAGGCGGCGGTGGAGGTCTGAGCTCATCACAGATATTTGTGCACCGGTATCAATAAGAGCAATCACAGGTAAACCATCAACGAGAATTGTAAGAAGGTTGCACCACTGGTTGGGAGTAACGAGAGGATTTGCAGTCCGAGTCGTGTATGCAGCGTCACCTCCGGGGGCTGCACCGGCTAGTTTTCCGAGCGACGGTCGTAGAAAGACCGAGAACGGCGGGGTTGGGGCGAGCGGGACTGACGACGCACGGGCGATGGCGAGCGGCTGGTCCGACGTTCTGGATTATGCTCTGCACCTGTCTCAGCACGGTAGCGCGGGACACAAGGTGCACGTTCAGAGCGAGGCCGCCAATCATAGAAGCTCGGTCGATGTGATGAAGTCCAACGGCTGCGGCAATGGCGAGCGATGTGTCCTATCCGATGGCACGTGAAACATATGGGCCGATCATCATGAGTGCGCCATTCAGCTCGGTTTCGTCGTGGCGCGAAAGTGCAGTTCGGAGTGGCAGCCGCAACGACTGGAGCCGAGCTGGAAGTAGCAAGGGCATTTTGATGAGGTGGCGAAATGCCCATATTCGTGATCTCTTGGCGAACAACGGCGAGCGCATGCGTACTGGCGAATATACTGGCGAGCTAATGCGTACAACGCTGCTGCAGTCCGAGCACGTTCACGTTCAGCACTTCGTCGTCGTCATCCTCAGGCATCTACTTAGCCCGTGACAATATGAGGCCCGCACACTCAATAATCACGTACACCACAAGTATTCGAAGTACCCAAGCAGCTCACCAGCTTTAAACAATCTCTTTCGAGCATTCTTAAATTCAACTGATTACTAAACTTCCAAAAGACATGCAATATTAGGCTCCAGAAAGATAGCCGATCATGTGCTCATTTTCTTTGGTCGCAAGTTGTAGTTGACTGCTTGTTAACTGCTTCATGTACGACATGTTAGGTCAAAATATACTAAACAAAAATACCATACGCACAAGACAATGGTAATTTTCAAAAATTTGGTAGGTGAGCATTTGATTTATTGTGTTGTTCATTTAGTGTGTGCTTCATTGAGAGAGTGATAACTGGGGTCTTCAGTACGTCGGTTACATTGTGTGGACACGCAGACATTGCGAACACTAATAGGTAGTACACGGTTGCCAGGGGCGTAGCCAGGGGTGGCCCACCAGGCGCGTGCCCCTCCCCCTTTCCTCCTCCCCGAATTTGTTTTCGTCATTGCATAAAGGTGGTGCCCCTCCCGAAACCATAAAGGTCACCCCCCCCCCTGAAAAAAAAAATGTCCGGCTTCGTGCCTGATGTTTGCCAAATGAGTAGCGACTACGAGAGGTGGCTTACCGGTTGTTCCGTCAAGAAGAACAGCATCCAGGGTATACAATGTACAGTCACATTGAATAAGAACTCTGATGCTGTGCTCGTAGGTTTTCAATGTCTATGGTTGGACCCATGTGCAATAAATTCATCAAACGCAATGCAAGAATCCCAAATGTGTGTTTATTTCTATAAATATACCCTAACGCCGGGGCCGCCGCTTACACATGGGGGGTTTACGATCAGGATCACCGTGTTGCCACTCATACTGAACGAAATTGTGAGTTATCAGGAAGTTCACCACCCCTGCTAGAGACTCTTTCTGGGCGTATCAGCCAAATAATGGAGGCCTATAAAAATGAAAATTAACCACTTGAAAGCACAAATAAGGTGTCAATCCGAATGTGCCAGAATCGGAATGCGTTAGGGGGGCAATATGGTTCATGAGTAAATGTTTAACAGCGTGAAAACGGAACATGTAGTACATAACGTTGCCTCGTGTCCTATCTGCGTTTTTTTTTTCGCTGTGTTCTGCTTTAGAGTGCTAAGCTAAATGCCACTCTGACAACGTGCTGGGGTGACTAATTGACGTTTCAAACCTAAAACTGCCCCTTTCCCTGAAATTAAAAACAGCAAGTTGAACTTTTCGGCAACTTGTCCTCGTCTCTCCCGTGTCGCGGCGGGTTCTTCCGCGCTGACTAGATTTAAGCCACTGTGACGACGTAAGTGGTGGAGGATTGCCCTGGTGGCAACAGCTGTAGTTGTTGCGTCACTTACCTTCCAGCTGTTGATGCCCCCCTTCTCCAGCAGCTTGTAGTACGGGTACTTGCTCCTGTAACGTGCATTAGATGACGTAAGCGGCACAACGTCATTAGGTATAAACCGGCTGCGCGTTCCCTTTTAACTCCTCTGGCTCAACAGATACAGGATTACGGCCGTAATCGGGAAAGCCCGATGGTAATACGAGTGTAGCTTTAACGTGAAGGTCTCGAAGAAATAGTTTCGTAGTTTTAAATTAAATTTTGACGTATGAAATTGAAAATTTTACGGAAAGTAACTTGTGCTGTGAATGACATTGGTGCTACAATGAATAAAGCACAACTTCACAAAAAAATAATAAACAGGGAATGTGAAGCGTCTCAAACGTGTGGGCCACTGATTCTTTACAGGCAGTCTGCACGTTAGTGCAAATATTTTAAATATCTTTAACATGTGTGTTCTTGAGATACACAGATGTGACTGCTGTGAAGATTTTTTTTTCGCGTGTCACCGTATGTTAAAAGATATCCGCGCAACAAACATCTGGGATTACGAATCGTCATCTGGATTTCAGTGTTTCTGCATGTCCGTGTCGAGATGCTTTTGAATGCTCACATAGAATTTCCTTCTATAATCACCCATACCTGAGACTTGCGAGATGGCTCCTTTCAAATGGGAACGTTGATAGCCGGCATTTTGTTCGGGAAGCGTAAGGGTTCCCAACAAAGGGTACTTAAGCGAGCCAGATGATGACTGTCACCCAATCCGCATACAAAGGCTGTGAAACGTATCCCAAAGGCTACGAGGTGCCAACCTCAGACAACAGTTTCTGTTCCTGAGTGGCGAGGCCAACGTTTCGTTAGCTTAGAGAATTGTATGCATTAATCAATAAAATTCTGTAGGTGTTGCTGATCGTTGCTCTTGCAAGGTCGGGACATCGAATACCGACCGCAGCGCCTGAATTTCGATGGGGGCGAAGTGCCAGAGGTCCCTGCACAAATACGCACGCGTTAACGAACCCCCCGGTGGCCGAAACTTTCAGTGCTTTTTACCACGGTGTTTCTCAAATTTTTAAGGTTTGACAGCGCCAAAAAATACACTGTTGTCAGGAAGAGGACGAGACAAGCGCTATGTGTCCTATCCGCCACGTATTTTTTTTCTTTTGCGCTGTCGAACCTTAAGTATGCCAGACCATCTAGCCCAATCAGCCACTTTCTCAAATTCATATCGTAGTTTTGGGAAGTAAAGCCCTCACAATTATTATTGTTGCCCTTCAGCAAGAACACGGCACCCAGATGCACACTGCTCAGCTCAGCCTAGTTAAAATATTAGGATTCCTGGCTCGCCTACCAAAGGCGCTCTTAGGCAAACCGAAACCCTGCAGGGGAGCAGTCCTTTCTGCGTGAAACTGTTCGATAGCTCTCGAGAATGGCTTGACATATCTTATAGAATGGTTGCAGCGCAAGCATACGAGGAGAAACTCGGGAAGGCGCAATCACTTTGTCTTGTCTCATCACATTTTCTCCGTCTGTGTGCGGTGCAACCTTTCAAAGATGTCCGTGAGTGCAGAGACAAAGGCGGCGTAGGTGGGAAGTGTATACACTCACTGCAACGCAGCGTAGACGTGCGTCACTCGTAGCATCCGGTGCGGGCTCTCGTGGATGGCCTGCACGATGAGCTGCACCAGTTTGGTCGAGGGCCTGCGTACCACCGTGCCCACGGGCAGCAGCGACGACCAGCGTCCCGTCTGGGGCACGCTCACCACACGCTCGTCACCGTCGACGGCCACCCGGCGCGTGCGGCGCACAGGCGCGCTTCGAGCTTGGCGTCCACCTGCGAATACCGCAAAGCAATGGATTACGGAATCGTTGCTTCAAGCGAAGAGGAGGGGCGAGAAGCCATTGAGCAAGGATAAAAAAAAGAAAAGAGTTTGCATGACGTCATGCAGCCAGCCTCGTCAAAGCCAATCCGTTCTGATGCTGGCAGCGTTGGCACAACGGAGTCGTAGTTTCCTAAATTTTAGAAAACTCTACGCAACAAGTGGCCTTTGGATGTCACGTTTTGCTGATGCTGACTACATATGTCTGATTCGATGCAATGAGTGGACCTATATCTGCCTCGCTTGTTGTGTATTTCGGATGTCGATGCTTCTACCACGGAACATTACAGTCGTTATTGACATCATTGTATTACGTATGAATCGTATAGGTTTACAAAAACTGAAAGTCTTTCTTTGGATATCTATACGAATAGATTCTGATCTATCTGGCACACGAAACGATTCTACCACTCGGCCAAAGTTTAAGCACTTGCTGAGCGCCTAGCCATCTTGAACTGGTCGTTGCGTTCATATACCTGGGAACATTATCGATCACAACGCAAATATTACGCTTATTAGAGGCGCACCATGAATACGTATGGGTTAGGTTGTGTACTCTTTTATTATAATACGCATAGACAGATAATTCTAAACGGTGTTTCTTAGGCTGGGCTGATAATGCGAAGCTATGCACCAAAAAAGGCCGGCAGAAGACTATCGTCTTTCGACGACGACTATCATCTTTTCCTTCACTCGGCAGCCTAGTACCTCGCTGCGACACCACTCCAGCTGCCCTTTCTGGTTAACGTTCCTCCTTTTTCTTTGTTGCTTTCTTCCTTCCACTCCAACTGCCCATAGCGATTCTGTGCGACTCCCGACTAGCCATGCAAGCGCTGCTCCAACCAGACCAAGCAGGCAGCACTGTGGCGTTCCTGCGCGCCAAGCTGACCACCATCGAAGATAGCAAGCCTCCCTTGCACGTTAGGACAGCCATGGTAACGAGGAGGTTGACCCCCACCGCTAAGGCAGCGCACCACTGTGACACGTCAGTCACCAAGGTGGTAGCCGAGTCGGACGACTCCCGGCCACGACTGCGGCTTTTCCTACCAACGGCGCACCCTGACACGCTGGTGAAAAGTGGCAAGCCTGTGCTTAACAAGACCGGCCTGAACAGATGTGAGCGGTGGTTGCTGGTTCGCCAGCAGCGCCTGGCTTCCGGTAGCGCTGCTCATCGCCTGCGTGCCGAAGGTTCCGCAGGCGACGCAGCGCTGCAGCATACTACCTCCTGCCCTACCCTGGCCGGAGAACGTCACGCGATTGTGAGCCGTCATCGCCTGCTCGGTCTGCCTGCGACTACAGTGGAGGACGTTCCATGTCCCGCGCGCTCAAAACTCCAGCCCTTAGAGCTTTATGCGAGTTCTGCGCTTCTGCGGACCTCAACGCCTTATATGGGAGCGTTTTCTCTTCGTACTACCGACCGCACTGACAAGACTCTCTCTTGTCATATCTTTCACGTTTTCTTTCACTCCTCTCTTATTTCTATCAACTTTACGTCCCCCTCCCCCTCCTTCAAGGCAATAAGCCGTGCTCCCGCGACGGCAGGCAGAAAATAGTGTCCTTTTTATCTCTTCCTATTTTATTAATCTCTCTATCTCTGTCGTATTTCGACGGCATTTGCAGTCGATCACGAAGATACGCGGCCAATTTAATACTTTTTTCTTTTTGTTGGGGGCGGGAAGAGGCAGTTACAAGCAATGGTGCAGTTCTGTGGTAGATTACCTACTTGTCACACTGGTGGTCTGGGTTTGATTGCCACTAGTGTGCAAGCTTTTTTTTTTAATTTTAAGTTATTTGACTACATCGCGAAATTTAGCCCATTAACAACGCTGATATTCCGCAAAATGAGCTCGTTAATGCTATCGTGTTAATAAGAGTTAATGACCGACTCACGGGGGCGTTTCTGCGACGGCATGACGAGCGGCTCTTCTTCGCAGCCATCGCCCGCCGAGTAGCTGCTGCACGGGGCGTTTGCCGAGTGCCCGGAGGTCTGGCCCGTGGCGTAGACTGTAGTCGACGGGTCGGGCAGGATGGTCGAGATGTACTGCTCGGCCTGCATGTCAATCACCGACTCGCTGTCCTGCGAATCATCATTGCGAGAGCAGCACAATAAGCTCGAGGTACAAAAAACACCAAGGAGCGAGTAAAATTGCCGGCAACGTGGCACAAAATGTGACCAGCCATACACTGTTTCCACACATGACGTTGAAAGTGCAACGCAGGCTTTTACACTCTACTCTCTGCCGTCGTTGTCGGGGTAGTAATAGTAGTAGCAGCCATAGTAGTTGTAATTGCGCTTGAAATAGTAGTAGTAGTAGTAGTAGTAGTAGTAGGAGGAGGAGGAGGAGGAGGAGGAGGAGGAAGAGGAGCCGACGTGAAGTCAGGTCACCTTACCAGAGGGGAGAGTGAACGAAAAAGATGAAAACGATGATGATGGTGACAGACGTGATCTCGCTAGTTAATACCTATATACTACCCGACACTACTGGTTATGCTGCCGGACTGCTAACCCTATAGTGTCGCGGGATCGAATCCCTGTCGGGGCGGCTTGATTTCGATGGAAGTGAAAACGCCGTGAGGCACGTGTGCCTATAGATATATATAGGTACACGTTAAAGAATACCAGATGGTCAACTTTCCCGAGCCCTAGACTATACGGTGCTCTTCATAATCTTATCGCTCTTTTGAATCTTATTGTGGTTTTGAAACCTATAAAACCCTAACAACCGTTGAAGTGTCTATAGAGTCCGTAAGAACTTTTCTTGATACCTATAAATAACGACAGCTGATTCCTCTCCCAACCTCGTCTAACGCGCAGCTGGCACCTGCTGTCAGGTTCATGCTAACCTAGAAGATTTACAAAGCTACGTACGTTTAGGCACTTTAGCCGAGCTCCATTCAAGGGACGACATGCGAACGCAATGCGCACCCGCGTCCCCCGTTGTTTCACCAGACGCTGAAAAGGCGTTCGGAAGAACATTGCTACCGAAAACGATTGTTAACCAATGGCATTCGTCAGTGGCTCTTTAATGAGTCTCTACTTAACAAAAAAATACAAAAAGGTTTTGCTACGGAAAAATTTCCCTGACATAAAATTTAATTGCTAGGAATGAATACATGTAAATAAGGCATGGATTTCTTCCAGTGATGATGATGATGAGTAAAACTTTATTTTGGTCTCGAGAAGACGCAGGGGAGGCCCCGCCACCCGACTAATCCCATGTAGGGGCCATGAAGCCGAGCTTGGCGGCCCGTTCACAGTCACTCTGGACGGCCAGGGTATGATTGTTAAGTTCGCGGCTGCGTAAGAGCGCTGCCCACCTGTCCTCGCTCAAAGCGGAGCCGATAGCTTGACATTTCCGCAACACATGCTTGAATGTTGCTAATAGTCCACTGGCAGGGCAGTCCGCACGTTCAGGGTACATGGCATAAGGAACCGCAGGTGAAGTGAGAAATTTTAAATCGCCTCGCCACGCCCACGTCACTTAACACATTTTCTGCACATTTCAGTAGTTGCGGCTTTTCGTTAAACATAAGTCAACCGAATCACTTGATTTACGCTTGATTAATGCCACACGACGTTATGTTTTGCTGTGCTGGCGCGCTAGAGGGATTACGAGGTTCGCATTCAGATCGTCGACGCTGGTTCGAATTCCGCCTCGTTCTTTCTTTTTCTGCTCGTTCCGCCTTACTGCTATCACGCTGGAGGGCGCTGCTGGAGAACATGAACTACAGTTACTGTATATGCTACCTTTAGGTAGCATATGCAGTAACTCTAGCACGAACAAGCACGAACCGGGCGCGCAGGGGGAAGCAGAAGACCAAGAAGAGGTAGAAGAGGGCATGCGCGCTAGAAAGCTGGGAGCCGTTCGTGATAATGATACTCATCTTTCTACTCGAAACAGTATAGACGGTTTCAACGTTGCAAGCGTTGTACCGCGAAAAAACGTCCGGTCACCTCATTTACCAGCTTCTAACGTCCGAACTGAAAGCACATTTTCAAGTTCTGTTCTATGGTAAGGAAAGTCTATCTTTCGTTTTTCATAAAAGTAACGTGCGTAAATTACAAGGGAATGTTTCATCATTTTTGTGTAGCTCAAAAGAACATTTACTTGAATATATTTTGGCAAAGAAGGGAAAGAAACTCGAAAATCGGCGGGCTATTTTCTGAAGCTTTTGTTGTTGTTGTTCAGTTGCTTTTGTTGTTTTGTCCACCGATGCTATGAAGGCACACCGGTGGACAAAACGGAATGTCATCAAAGGGCTGTGTTAACATTAAAAGGGTAGAATTAGAGCTCTGCTGAAAAACAGTGCTTTCGTCTTTCCAGTAGTTTTAGGCGAATGCATAAGAGACGCTGTCAGTCTTTCGTGTTCACACAGCGTGGTTCCCACATTGGTCGCTGGTGGGAATGCGCAAATGCACGTTGCGGTCGTATGGCGAAGCATTGCGACTGAAGAGGCGAGAGACAATGGCGTCACGCCGATTCTCACCGTAGTGATCGCGTAGAGCACCATCTCTCCGGCCGTTTCGGGCTTGGCGGGGACGCCGTGGCGTTCCCTGGGCGAGGCATTGACAGTGAAGGGGGCGGCGGAGGTATCAAAGGCGATGGTGAGGGCTCGGCGAGCGCGACCCGGCGTGCTGCCACCGGCTCTCGTACTGGAGGCTGTCGAGTTGCTTCTGCCACCTGCGTCAAAGAACAGGATCCGATCCAACGCTTAATGCAGCACCAAATCTGCTCTGATTCGGCGCTCACCCCGCGGTTGACGCAGCGGGAACGTACAGTTCTTGTGTAGGTCTTCACGTCGTTCTAAATCTATCGCTGATAGGAGCTCCATCACCGAGAAGGTCGAGGAAGTGTGCATGCACGTGCTCAGGCGGGCGGTCACAGTATGACATGTCCGCTTGTCGGAACGGTAGTTGTAGCGACACAACCTGCCTTCGTTTTCATAACTGCAAAGGCGATGAGAGTGGACGTCTCCTATAGCACATGTGTTGAAAGAAAAGGCCAGCTTCTCAGGGGACATAGCAAACCATTTATTTTTCTTCCCTGTTTTGAGGATGTCACGGTTCACAAGTACAACGTCTAATTGCGAACAAGTGCGAAAAGTACTCACTTCACACCATGCACTGTACCGCCCTGTGTGAACATGCCCACACTTTCAATATCGCCCGTTTCGCGGCTGTGCGGGAAGGTTACCGTTAGCGTATGCGGACGCGTTTAAGCGCACACGCATGCTGGTGTTGACGCAAGTCTTTCTGCGCGGGAACGCACCCGCAACGATAAACGCGCCAGCGCGATCACAGCAGCCACGCAGATGCAAGCGCATGCTTTCGAGTACAAAGCTATAGCGCTCACGACGACGAAGTCTTACAGGAACGAAAATCAGGTGGTAAGCTGCGTACTTATCAGCACCCGGAGTGCAGGTAGTCCTATGCCCTGAAGTAGAGGTGAATGTTAAATTCCCTGTACGACCGAAAAGTGGAGAGAGTGCACGCTTCGCTGGAGGATGTGTTGCGCTAATCCTTGAAAATTGTCACAAGGCGCAAATATCAAGTCGAAAAGACTGACGGTCACTCATCTCTCACCAAACTGGATGAGGTACTGTCGACGACACGAGTGGTAAGAAGGATTGTATGTCGTCATGCGAAACTACTAGATTAGTTGCACGTTATGTCAAGGTGTCAGGTCAGCGTTACATCCAAGTTCCCCAAAATACCTGACGTCATCGTGCATCAATCAACCAATCAATAACTCAATCACTCAATCAATGTTTTATTTCCTTTCGATGGGAAGAGTGCGGGATTAAAAGCTCGATCAGTTGACGAGGTTTCCACGGCGTCACTAGGTGGCAAACCACCAGGGAGACGGACAATCATGCTTGAAGAATACAAAATGATGAAGCGATCAAATGAGGTCATGGCTTGATGAACGGTGAGCGAATGGTGAAAGCTACGTGAAACTGCGTGAAGTGCGAAAGATTTAAGGAATAAAATGGGGGACGGGGGGGCACTGGGATAAAATCAGTCATCACAGTCGACACAGAAATAGATAATGGAGGTAACGTTTGCTTTAAACCCGTCTTACGTACCCTGTGAGGTTTGCTTTATTCTTCCGTTTTAGTTGGCGGAAAGTAGTCGCAAAGTTTTCTCACTATATCAGTAAAAAAAGACCAAAAAGAAAACTGGAGTGCGTCGAGCACCCGTTCAATTTATGCCAGTCCGCTGTTTGAAGAGAGTATGCTGATTAGTCGAGAAGGGAGTCGTTCTCGTGACAACTACTAGACGCAAATGAAAGCAATAAAGCAACGCCACGTAATGCACCAATTTAGCATACCTCGCCGCACCCCTCGAAAAAAAAAGAAGCATCTACACAACATGCAAAATAAATAAATAACAAATTTTCCATTCCACACGTGAGACGAAAACTAAGTGCTACTCACGGCAGTTATTCACGGCACTAGTTTAAATAATCAACAATAACTGCCACCACTGAATGAACGCAGCGGTATTATAGCGATAAAACCTAGAATTAACGTTACATTTCTTTAAAATTTGATATTTTTTCGCCATCAATGGTAAACTGGAGCCCGCTGTAAAAGCTATCCTTTGATAGCTTGACAACGACTTGGACATCTATGAATAAATACTTTGGTGGTAAGACATTCGCAAAAAAGCAGATAAAAACTAGGTAAGGCTTCGACACAACTGTAAATTGCAGTACCATTCAAATCGAAAGAACACATGAGTATGCGTCATTGAGTGACGAGGACATTACTGTACAAATCCATGATCTGTTTTGTGGTCTCGAAATGCGTGAAAGTTGGCGAAAAGCAACGTGGTGCGAAGTACCTATATACAGTAGCATCAGTACACTATGATCGAATCAGAAGGTCATAATACTATAGAAATATAACGGCAGCGCAAGGCTAGAAAAAAATTATGCAATAATATATTAGGCCTCTTGGTAAACAAAGTGCTGAAAAACAATTTATTTATTTATTTATTTATTTTCATACTCTCAGGGCCCGAGGGCATTACAGAGAGGAGTGGTCTGACAACAATATATCAATAACTGCAATTTTGAAGGCGGCAGATTCTTCGATTGCAGCAATGGAGGCAGGAAGGTGGTTCCAGTCACTGCTTGTTTGAGGCAAAAAAGAAGCATGGCAAGTGTTAGTGCGGCATATGGGAACTTTAACTTTAAGATGATGGTCTAACCGTGGTGATACATAATCTGGGGGAAGGAAAAGATCATTTTTAAGTGTTGGATTCGTGTAAAAGATTTTGTGAAATAGGTTGAGACGGAAGTACTTACGGCGTGACTTAAGTGTTGGTAATCCTAGGGTAGCTTTCATTGAAGAAACACTGGCGTAGCGGTTGTAGTTAGAGAGCACAAAACGAGCTGCACGGTTCTGAACGGATTCAAGGGCTGTAGTTAATACGGAGCTAAATGGATCCCAAATAGAACAAGCGTATTCCAATTTCGATCTAACGAGTGTTGTGTACAATTTAAGTTTTAAATCTGAAGGAACGGATGAAAAATGACGGCGGAGAAATCCAAGCATGCGATCAGCGTTATTAATTACATGTTCAACATGCATATTCCAAGAGAGGTTGTGGGTTATATGCACGCCAAGGTAACGGTAACTAGTAACGGGGTTTAAAGAGGAGTTTTTGAGGGTATAGGAAAAATGGTCATTGACTTTATTGTGGTGCATTACTCTCATAACTTTACACTTACTGATGTTTAATTTCATGAGCCACTTGTCGCACCAGTTAGAAACAGCGTCAATGTCGGACTGCAATGTAGAAACGTCATGTTGATTATGAATGACACGATACAGTACGCAATCATCAGCAAAAAGCCTAATGGTAGAATTAATTCCGACAGGCAAATCATTAATATAAATAAGAAAAAGCAATGGACCTAAGACCGAACCCTGTGGTACGCCTGATGTTACAGCAACGGTAGGAGAGTTATAATTATTAGCATGAACATACTGCAGACGGTTTGTTAGAAAACAGTGAATCCAGTCAAGGATGTTAGGATCTATACTTAGCTTGCTCATTTTGAGAAGAAGGAGAGTATGCGAAACAGTGTCGAAGGCTTTAGCGTAATCTAAAAAGATGCAGTCGATAATGAAATTATTGTCGAAAGCACGAAAAAGATCGTTAGTAAAAGAAAGTAACTGCGTTTCACAAGAGAAGTGCTTCCTGAAACCGTGTTGCCAAGGGGAAAAAAATGAGTTGGATTCGAGAAAAGATACTAAGTTTGAATAGATGATGTGCTCGAGAAGTTTGCAGGGTACACTGGTTAAAGATATTGGCCTGTAATTGAGGGGAGAGTGGGTGTTACCTGATTTGTGAAGTGGAACCACCTTACCCACCTTCCAATCATCTGGCAAAGTGGAAGACTGCAAAGACTGCGAAAAAAGTTCAGCGAGTATAATGGAAGAATAAAGTTTTGTGTTTTTTAAGAACTTTGAATTGATGCCGTCGTTGCCTGCAGAGCTAGACAATTTCATTTTTTCTATTATACGGCACACTCCAGATGAATCAACAGATATGAAATCCATAGGAAAAAAAGAAAGGTCTTCGACAGAAGGCATAGAAAAGGGTGTTGCCCCAGAAAAACAAGAAACAAATACATCATTCATCACATTGCAGCAGTCACGATTGGAAACAGCATCACCATTGCTATCTAGTAGGTGAAACGTTGTAGATCTGCTGCCACGAACTACATTCCAAAATTGCCGGGGATTATCTTTCAGTAGGGTGGGTAGGGTAATGTTGTGGAATACATTTTTAGCCTGCGCAATGGCGTTTTTGTACTCTTGTTCAGCGACGAGGTACGCGTGCCAACGCTCAGGCGTCATCACCACTTTTGCTCGGCGGAAAATCCTTTTCTTCTTGTTTAGTAAGCGCTTCAAATGGGCGTTAAACCAAGGGGCTTTAGAAGAAGAAAGGATCTGTTTTTTAGGAATGTAGCGGTCAATCAAAAAAGCGACCTTTTCTTTAAACATAAACCAATTTTCTTGAATGGTGCGTGTATAAAAACCAGGCATATAGTCTGTGATGAAATTAGCAAGTTCATTATTTATTGCAGCAAAATTGGCGTTTTTATAATCTTTAATAAATTTAACTTGCTTCGTGCAAGGTAAATGGGCATGAATACTACAGTGAATAAAACAGTGATCACTTAGACCGGGCATAAATACTAGGGGTGAGACGAGTTCTGGAGTGGTCGTAAGTAGCAAATCTAGTACATTGGCAGAATGAGGTGAGCAGCGAGTAGGCTGAAGTACCAGTTGCTTAAGGTTAAAATCTAAACAAACATTCAAAAATGACGAACATTCTATTGAATTTTCCACAAGACTTGGCGGGTCAGTAGACCAGATTATAGAAGGCAAGTTAAAATCTCCAAAAAGAAATAAAGGACATTTGGGAAACCGCACAGTCAACTTATTTAGGACATCATGTAATTCTTGACAAAATGCTGTTGAAGACTGTGGCGGTTTATAGCACACACTGAAAATGAACTTTCTATGCCCTGTAAATACACATGCGCTAACAAATTCTAAGTTGGTGTCGACCATAATCGCACTAGAGATGAAAGTATCCCGGACAGCTATCAACACACCACCGCCTCGACTACCAGTACGATCCGAACGATAAATTTTGTAGCCCGCTTCGCAGTGCAATATTTCAAAGTCATGAATAGCGGAAGAGAGCCAAGTTTCTGTGAGCAGTACCACATCCGCAGAACACGTGTCGATAACGGAAGATAAGTCGTCGCGCTTGTTACACACACTACGCACATTGGAATACAGCAGGGACACCTGACTGGCTGATTGCGTTCGTGCTAGCTATGTTGCTGGGGCGGGTAAACTGGCAGCAGCTGGAAGAGTGACGGGGGAAGCATTACCAATGTTACTGCTGTTGCGCTCCTCGCGTGTCTCAAGTTCGCACACACGGTCGGTAACATGGCAATACACATAGGCAGTCTTGTTAATATACAATTTGTTTACTCGTAGCGAGTACGGCTGTCCAGAGTTTTTACCAAATTCATGTAACTTTTTTACATGAATTTTTACATGAAGCCCTCGAGAAATCTTCACTAACTGACACCTTAGAGGGTTGAAACTTCTTCCTCTGATAAAAAACGTTATCCTTTATTTTTGACGACTGAAATTTAACAATAATAGGCCGGCACTTATTGGGAACATAGGCACCAAGCCTATGCGCACGCTGTATTGCTTCATTTGATAGGTTGAGGTCAAGTTTTTGAGATATAAGGTCAGTGATTATTTTTTCACTCTGCGCCCAACCTTCAGAAACATTGTCAGCAATGCCAAAAAATATCAAATTATCTCTACGAGAGCGATCTTCCAACTCGTCAAGTCGGGAATGAAGAGCAGTCGTTTCGTTTCTTATCACTGTATTTACTGCTTGCGGAAGATCAGGAATATGGTGACCCGAGTCATATGATTCTACCATCGTCTCAACTGTCGCTAGCCTGCTAGAAAGGTCGGTTACTTTCTGTTCTAATAAAGATTGATTGGTTTGAACTTGGTTAAGTACGGCAAGAAGTTCTGCATGACGCGAGTCTACTTTAGCTGAAAGGCTAGCAATAGCTGTCAGCACCTTATCGTCCGGTCCTGGGTTTGATTCAATATCCCCGCACAAAAGTAACTTGAGGACATGAAAGCACTCAGAGACATTGTCATATATAACACTTGGGCCAGGGAAGAGCAGCAGACATGTATCACTGGAGCGCTTTGAGTACAAAGACGGGCGGTTACCAACCTGCACGATGAAGCAGAAAAAATTCACAACCGGTCCCATAGCTGCCGCTCTTTCCTGGCCACTGAAAGGCGCCGACGACGGGCTGACGTTTAAATCAGCAGGATGTGCTGACGTCGACGAAGGAATCGGCTGGTCCAAAAGGTGGAACGGTGCCATCCAAGCGGTTGTAGCACAGGCATCGGGTTGAGCAGCGGGGACAGCGATTAGGATGATCGTTGACGTAGACCCGTTCGTTGACGCCGCAGAAGCAGCGCATGGCCACGTGTAGATAAGAGACGAAATCTGCACGATGAAGCAGAAAAAATTCACAACCGGTCCCATAGCTGCCGCTCTTTCCTGGCCACTGAAAGGCGCCGACGACGGGCTGACGTTTAAATCAGCAGGATGTGCTGACGTCGACGAAGGAATCGGCTGGTCCAAAAGGTGGAACGGTGCCATCCAAGCGGTTGTAGCACAGGCATCGGGTTGAGCAGCGGGGACAGCGATTAGGATGATCGTTGACGTAGACCCGTTCGTTGACGCCGCAGAATCAGCGCATGGCCACGTGTAGATAAGAGACGAAATCTGCACGATGAAGCAGAAAAAATTCACAACCGGTCCCATAGCTGCCGCTCTTTCCTGGCCACTCTAGTAATTGTCTAGTAGCAATGTCTAGTAGTAATTGTTGTATAGTGTTCTCTGGAATAGTGTTACCTCAAATTATTTTCTCATACTTTTACAGCCAAGGCTATGCATTAGTCATACACCATTGTCTAACGTCAGTTACCTCTAAACAACAGTGCTGGTATTGTTTGAGTGTATGTGGTAGCCGGCGTTGCCGGTAATATGCGGCTATATTCGGTACAGCCATGGACATGTAACTGGTCGGCTCTCCACACAGTCTGATACATTATCCAAAATGTGCCCTTACCAATGAAGGTATATAAACACTTCATAACGGAGGACAGCCTCGGTTGATAACGTAAAAAACAAAAAGAGATATTTATTAGCTGCGGTAAATCAAAGCGAACAACACTTTGGAGGTTGGCGGTGAGTTTTATTGAAGTCAATAGCATGAAGAATTTGGAGAACAAAAGATACAGAACAAAAAAAAATAACAAGCGTGCTTTCCTTCGGCACCGTTGAGAAGGCTGTTATCAAGACAGTTAAATTATGATCCAAGCAAACCTGATAACAATACACAACTGATAACACACTGATGAATAAAGCGAGGAAAACCAGAATTACGCTTCCGCAGACACTCTTTTTGCGGAGGTCGACATAGCGAACTAGCGTACCTAACTACATAATAATAATAATAATAATAATAATAATAATAATAATAATAATAATAATAATAATAATAATATAATTTCGTCATGTGCAGGTGAAGTCACGAAAATAAATTGGGTGAGAAAAGTTTTTCGCAGCAAGAATTTACAACGGCAGCTGAGTTTTCTACGCGTCGTAGTCTGAAGCACTTGCGTGTTTCAAGGTGACTTTCAAATTGATGGTAGGAGCGAAGTTCCTGCGTTCTAAAAAAAATGATTCGAAAACACCCTGAATTAACATCTGCGACAATATTTCGGCGAGAGTCAACAATGTCTAGTAAATAACACAATATATAGCCACGCAGAGTTCCGCAATGAGGCGAAATAAAGGGGGGGGGGGGAAGCAAACAAACAAACAGTGAACAAAGAACGTTCCACGGACGATCCGGGAAGCCATCATGGAGACGTCTGCCATCGCGATCCATGAGAATTAAGCGGGCAGCTGATCTCGATTGCACGCCCTAAAGTTGCACGATAACGCGCACGCGCTGCGACGGAAAAAAAACAAACCGCCGGGGCACTGGTGCGCACCAAAACTTGGTACATAATTCATAAAACTCACTACCAGGCTATCTAGACTCTCAAAAAGAATGGAGAACCACCCCGATGCATGCCAAGATGGCGAAGACACTCACCGCGAGGCTTAGCTGTGGTGCGGCGACCGCGAGCAGAAGTTGTGCGGCGGCGGCCACGGCCCGGGGTCGGCACGGGCGGCTCGGGCATCGAGTCCTCGATAAGCGCGGACGACGCCTGGGTGCCCGCGCCGCAGTCTTCCTCCATTCTCTCCTACATGGACGCGGCGGTCCTCGCGCAGTACGAAATCAGGGACAGATCCTTGCCGAAACCTAGGAGGGTTTCATACAACAAAACAGACAAAAAGCCGTCTGTTCGGCGAAAGCAGACGATAAATTCTGTTTGCTCACTCACCTTGACCGCGCAGCTTCGGTGTCTGCTTGCGTGCTATGCCCTCCACACTGGCTATATAATTGGCGCAGTGCGCGTCTGCGCATGGGAAATAAAACAAAAAGAACAAATGAGAGCAATGAGATCACGTGACCCGTTTCCCGCTCATGCACAGTGCTGAGACGCTAAGCTGCTCAATAGGGAAAGCAAGTCGGCGTTCCTCGTTTCAAAAGTACGCTGAGGTACCCTTACCATGGCAACGAAACGTTTTCTTGTTGTATTTTGATTTCGCGGAACGCTGACAGCATTTTCTTCGCGTTGCATGGTCTTATACGAAACTTGACAGATGTGTCATCGGCTGACCTACTTAGTTCGGAGGGGGGAGGGGAATTCGCTTTGGAGCTGCGAAGCATGCATACTTTTGAAGGACTCGAAAATAGAAGGGAAGTGAAAGCGATTTGGACATAGGGAAATATATTAGAGTCGGGGTACCTCAGTGAGAGAGGTATTTACATGTGCAAAATAAGAAATAAAAATAATGTGAGCGCGACAAGCGAATGACTCTTTATTCTCTTTGTAATCATCATCACCTGTACATCTTCTTCATCTAAGAATATCATCACCAGCGTGATTGAGCTCGAGCCTGGCCGAATAAACCGGTTCCTCACAAGTGGTGGAGGTGCTGGGTCTACAACGTCTTGACGAAGTCCTCACATGCCTTGCAAAAGCCGGTCTACAGCTTAACACCAAGAAATGTACCTTTGCTAGCAAGACAATCAAGGTTCTCGGCCACCTTGTCAGCAAAGAAGGAATTCGGCCCCTGCACCCTCGACGGCTCCTTTCTCTGAAGAATTTCTATCTCGTCTCGCACACTGCCGTCACCAGGCCCGTGTTAACACCGGCCTCTCTCAAGACACTCGAAAATCTCGCTACGACTCGTCTCGCCGGGTTGTGAGTTTTTCCCCTGGTGACGAAGTTCTTCTATGGACTCCACTACGCGTCCCCGGCCTATGCGACAAATTCATCAGTCGCTTCATTGGGCCATACACGGTGGTCGAACAGACATCTCCTGTCAATTACCGCGTTTCTCCTCTTAGCGCTAGTCCTGATCATCGTTGCCGAGGAACAGAGATAGTGCACGTATCTCGTTTAAAGCCTTATGCGCAACGCATTTCATAATACTGTCAAGCGACCAGGCGGCCGCTTTCACCGCGCGGGGGAATTAGTGTGAGCGCGACAAGCAAATGACTCTTTATTCTCTTTGTAATCATCATCACCTGTACATCTTCTTCATCTAAGAATATCATCACCAGCGTGATTGAGCTCGAGCCTGGCCGAATAAACCGGTTCCTCACAATAAAATAAAAGGTGATGCACAAAAGATGGCAGTAGTGTGAGCGCTCTCAATGTCCTGTCATTTCGACTTCTCTGCTCCATATTTGAGTTATTTTGGTCACGCTGAAAAAAAAACAGTGTGTTTGAAGTTCCCACTAATCCAACTTAGCGCATTATGTACCACAATTTTTTCTTTTTTTACTGGTTTGTCCATGTCAAGGTCCGGCTGCAACGTATAGCATTGCAGCGCGGAGGCCTTTCAAGCTGAGGTTCGACTGTTTGACGGCGGTACTAATGTAGAAAAAGCAATAAAAGCGCACTCTTTCTGAAGTTTCTACTGTTATATCAAGCTTCGCGGTATTCCACAGAGTTTGACTCGAAAGAAAACGACATGGCTAAATACCTGGCTACGCCTAGTGTTGTTGCTCAGTTGTACATTGATGCTTTGGGTATACGCTAGGCCTCGAAGAGCTTAGACCATTTACCGCGTTTACATTGCCAGGGAGTATCTGGAATCTTGGCCAGGATGTGCTGACAAACTATGAAGCGCATGAGTACTTAATGGGCGCTGAACTAAAGTGTAGCTAAAGGTCTCGTTTTTCAGACATTACGCAGGTGTGATTTGAGACGCTTTCAGCGTTTGACTAACGTAGGGGAGCTAGAAATGGTTAAACTGAGTGCGAGCTTTATGTTTGATTACTAATGGAAGTCGCAGTAGCGTAGCTTAATTATTTAATTGCTTGTCTCTGAAGCTTATCACTGAATACTTCTTTTGTCTCTCTACTATTGTGCATGGTATGAAACCGGTTCTGTTGTTTCTACTCGGCTAGCCAGAGAATAAATAGTGTTTATATTTACAGTACTCAATGGTAAGGATAAAAAATTTTGAGAACTTGAATACTGTATGATTTTTGCAGCTGTAGCAACGAATTACTTTTTCACGCACCTTCCGGAACGCTTCTGTTTTGACGCCTAAATTTGTCACTAATGTTAAAGATTAAGCCGTTAATTAAAAGTGCTAGCAGGGATATATGTATTTGAACTGAGCGTGGCCTTTATGCGTGACTTATAACGGAAGCCCCAGTAATAAACACTACATTAATCTGTGTTGTTGCATCTTATGTCTTTGGTTTTATTGCTGTGCTCGGCTAGCTAAATCAGAAACGTTGCTTACTTTTAGACAGAACGTAGTTAATGTTACGGATAATAAACTGTAACAGTTTGATCACTGTAGAATCTTTACAACGGTCGTAATTAATTATTGATTCGTGCGTTCCAGCACATCTCAAACGTACCTTATATGCACCGATTGAAATGCTTTACTTTTGAAACAGTTCAACCGGTCACCACAGTTAAATTTTAAGACATAGTAGGGACGATAATGTGTGAGTAGGGCGGTAAATGCTTGAAGCGTATTAGATATATACATACTCCCAAAGATAATCTCCGATGAAGACCTGTGAATAATGGAAGCTAAATGCTGGAGGATCGTGCATACTGTGCGATTTCAGCCCACGTTAAAGAACATCGGGTAGTCGCAATTTTCAGAACCTTCCAGTACGCTGTCTCTCATAATCAACCGTAGTTTTGCGGCGGGAAACCTCATGTATTAGACGGCTTTAGTTTCGCGTACGTAGAAGCTTTGCGTACGTAGAGCTTCTACGCGTAAGCAGCGCGCATGCGCAGAACATAGCGGTCGTGCGCGCTAGACTCACGGATGTACGTGAGATTTGATTCTTTGCGTACGTTTCTTGCGCACGTAGCCGCTCGAACATGATATAGCGTGCGAAGACGGCTTGCGTCTAAGTGCGGCCACGGGATGAGTGGGAAGGCTCCGCGCCTTCGCTTTTCGAAGATTGACGATTTAGACCTGCGATGTGAGGGAATGCAACCCTTTCGAGGAAAACATGGGGCGCGCAGTGCGGTTAAATGAGATCGCTGTGCAGGGTCGCACCAAACGGTGTTCAGCGCTCGCGCTGTTAGCGACCGGACGGACCTCTGCTGCTCGCGCAACACGCGGAGCGAGACTTGGTGTTCTCTATTCAGCGTATAAGGCACAATGCGGACTACGCTGGTCAGTACGAAGTTTTCTTTTCCTTGGTGGCACCTCTTAAGTTCGGAGCAGAGGAGGCGTACTTGGAAGAAGAAAAGTTGGCCGAAGGAAATTTGACAATCGCGACAGAAAACAGCTACAAATTGAGAATCTTTAAGGAGGCACTGTGGAGCCCTTGGAGCCGAAGCACATCAACCGTCAATAAGAAATTCCCAGCAGATGGAGCTACGTGGTAGCTCTCACCGCGCGTCGCGTCCCGTGTACGCTGAGCGCCTTTATGGGTGGGGAGGGGGAAGTAAAGATGATAAAAAAAAAATGAAGAGAAAAAGAAGGAGAGAAAAGCGTAGCGAGAAATAGTCTTGACAGTGCAACCGAATATAGCAAGTGTTACGGATAGTAAATCAGCTCTGTTATACTATCACATTAAAAGAAAGTTCCTGTACCCTACATGAAAATCCAATACCTGGCAGAGTAGCTAAAATCAGCTAAATGATCGGGCATGTAATCTAAAGGGTGTAGGTTTGGCTATATACTGCAGGTACAAAGCTGTATTTTTGTCTTTGTTTTGTTTTTGTCACACTTATTTTCCAATTACTACTACAGTACCAACAAAAGAGTACAATTAACATCCTCTATACCTTCCTTGGCTTCTGTATCAGCTCGTTTTCAATAATTTCGTATAAGGAGACTTGAAGGTGACCCCTACTTTCTGTAATGTCACCATTGCAGAGGAGCTCTCAGCTGGTTCAGCTAGTAATGACAGTTCAAAAAAAAGGAGTGCACATCTGGTAAGAACTGTTGGCTGTAAGTAAAGAGATGCGCTTCGAACAAACTGTGGCACTCCAGATGGAAAGCTACGGCAAAATAATGGTTAAAGGGAAAAAAAAATTCTCCTAAATAAGCATACAGTAAGTATATGCTAAAAACAGAGCCTCAAGGAAAATATAATGTTGTAACCATGCCACAGCATGCGTGCTTCTTGTGTTAATAGCCGTCACCAGCTGCTCTAGATTAATTTTTTTTTTATTGTCACACGAACGCCCCCCCCCCCCCCCAAATGTGGATTTATTTATTCATTTATTTTCATGCTCTCAGGGCCTGAAGTCCTTACAGAGAAGAGTGGTTGAACAATATGTTAATATTGAAGCTTTGAAGGGGGCAGGTTCTTTGATCGTAGCTACGGAGGCAGGAACGTGGTTCCAGTCACTGCTTGTTAGTGGCAGAAAAGAAACATAACAAGTGTTAGTGCGGCATAAGGGAACTTTTACTTATGATCCAATCATGAAGATACATAGTCCGGGGAAAGGAAAAGGTCATTTTTGAGTGTTGGGTTTTCCTAAAAAAATTTATGAAGAAGGTTTAAGCAGAAGTACTGACGGCGTGACTTTGTTGGTAGACCTATAGTCAGTGCAGATACGCTGGCATAGAGGGAGTAATTGCAAAGCACAAAACGATCGGCACGGTTAGTGGATTGAACAGCTGCACATAATACGGAGATAGATGGGTCCCAAATAGAACAAGAGTATTCCAATTTGGATCTAATGAGCGTGGTGTAGAGTCTAAGTGTCAAGTCTGATGGAGCAGAAGAAAAATTACGTCGAAGAAAACCAAGCGTGGAATTAGCGTTAATAACTACTTTTTCAACGTGCATATTCTACGAAAGATTGTGAGTTAAATGTACGCCAAGATAGCGGTAGCTACTAACAGGGTTTAAAGTGAGGCTGTTAAGGGTATAGGAAAAGTTGTTGCTAATTTTATTGGGATGCATTGCTCTCATAGTTTAACATTTGGCAGTGTTTAATTTCATGAGCCACTTGTCGCACCAGTTTGAAACGGTGTCAATGTCAATGATTTCAAAGCAGAAACGTCATGCAGGTTATGAATGACACTATAGAGCACGCAATCGTCAGCTAAGAGCCTATTTCTTGAGTTTGTACCCACACATAAATAATTAATGTAAATATGAAAAAGTAAAGGGCCTCAAACCGAACCATGCGGTACACCTGATGTAACAGCAACAGTAGGAAAGTTGTAGTTGTTAGCATGAACGTACTGAAGTTGGTTGGTTAGAAAACACTGAATCCAGTCTAGGACGCTTGGATTTATATTGAGCTTGCTCATGTTAAGGAGAAGGAGAGTATGTGAAACAGAATCGAAGGCTTTGGCATAATCTAAAAATATGCAGTCGGTTATGAAATTGTCGTTGAAAGCACGAAAAAGATCGTTTGTGGAAAAAAATAACTGCATTTCACAAGAGAAGTGCTTCCTAAATCTGTGTTGACAAGGGGAAAAAACGAGTTGGATTCAAGATATTAAGTTCGAATAGATGACATGCTCGAGAAGTTTGCGGGGTAAACTGGTTAAAGATATTGGCCTGTAATATCGGGAGGAATGGGTTTTATCTGATTTGTGAAGTGGAGCCACCTTACCCACCTTCCAATCATCTGGCAAAGTGGCAGACTGCAAAGAGTGCGAAAAAAGTTCAGCGAGCAAAACAGACGAATAAAGCTTTGTATTTTTTGAAACTTTGAATTATTGTTGTTGCCCGCAGGGCTAGACAATTTCAGTTTTTCTATTAGACTGCACACCCCAGACGAATCAACAAAAATGAAGTCTGCAGGGCAAAAAGAAGAGTCTTTGACAACAGGTATTGAAGATATCATTGCGCCAGAAAAACAAAAACATCATTGAGCACACTGCAGCAGTCACGACAAAAAACAGGATCACCGTTGCTATCGAGTAATTAAAGCGTTGTAGATCTCCTGCCACAAACTATACCATTCATAAGGTAGGTTGACCTAAAATCAAGTAAATATGGTATAATTACTTTCATCTTGTAATGTGTCCTGGCATGATAGTGACTTTGTCTGTCTACACAATGCAGGATGTGTCGAAGAGCTGCTGAAAAATGCCATGGACCTCCGTGAACTCTCATCATATAAGGAGAGATTTACAAGCAATAAGGCAGCAAAGCCATGGCATATATCCCTCATCTATGACCATCCATCTAAGGAGGAGCTCATTCCTCAGAAGCGCACGCGCTTTCCAACACCATCCACCTTGAATAAGTGATATGCATTTATTCTGATGACGTTGGTTTGGGTTCACTGACCCAAAACCAGTGATGCAATAATGAGGTATGCTATAGTGGAGGGTGCCAAGAATTTCGGTCGCATGGTGTTCTTCAACATGTACCTGAATCTAAGTACAGGGCCTCAACCGTTTTCGTCTCTACTGAGAATGCAGCCGCCACGGTCGGGATTCAATACAGCGTCCTTGGGGCTATCAGTTCAGTACCATAACAACTAGACCCTTGTGGCAGGTAGTCACCAATACTTAGCACAGCATCAAAATCTTACTGTCAAACTGGCATCAAATCTATTTTCATGTGTGTGTGCTCTGGCTGGCAGCACACAGACAGCCACAGTGTGAATTGAGCGAGAGAGCTACACTGGATTGAAGCAATGTCGAAAGTTTCGTGAAGCAGAGAGAATGCAACCATAGAGACGACACAGCTAAAGTCTTCTGACATGTACCATGCAACGAACTTCTTGGCAGTTGGGCAACCATGAAACCATGACTGATTTGTGGAAAGTGCCGTCAAATGTTATTTTCACGAGACTCACCTACACAAGAAACGAGGGGCATTTCCCATATACTCCCATCTGGTCATTCTGTCAAACTTGTGATGCCATCTCAAGTAGGTCTAGCTCTTCTTGGGCTGCCTCCCATAGCACACAGACGCGAAAATAAGATGTAGCTCTCTCGCTCTATTCACACAGTGGCTCCTGTGTACTGCCAGTCAATTGTGATATAAGTTTGACAAAAAAAAACAAAGACGAAAAGACAGCTTCGTACCTGCAGTAACCAAACTTACAATCTTCAGATTACATGCCCGATCATTTAACTTATTTTAAGCTACACTGCCAGGTATCGGATTTTCACGTACAGTACAGGGACTTTCTTTCAATGTGATGGCACAACAGAGATCAATTGACAGAAATTTGGTGTCAGCTCTATTTGTTATCATCATCAGCCTGACTACGTCCACTGCAGGACAAAGACCTCTCCCATGTTCCGCCAGTCAACTTGGTCCTGTGCTTGCTGCTGCCATTTTACACCCGCAAACTTCTTAATCTCATCTGCATACCTAACTTTCTGTCTCCCCCTAATCCACTTGCCTTCTTTAAAAATCCAGTCAGTTACCCTTAATGACCGGCGGTTATCCTGCCTACGTGCTATTTGCCCGGCCTATGTCAATTTCTTCTTCTTCATTTCAACTATGCTATCCTTAACCCATGTTTGTTCCCTGATCCACTCTGCTCTCTTCTTGTCTCTTAAGGTTACGCTTACCACTTTTCTTTACATAGCTCGCTGCATCGTCCTCAATTTAAGCTGAACCCTCTTTGTAAGTCTCCAGGTTTTTGCTCCGTAGCTAAATACCGGCAAGATGCAACTGTTATATACCTTCCTCTTGAAGAATAGTTTGTTATAGTGAACTGTTAAATTGAAAAGTTTTTCTGAGAGCAATGTCTCTACCTAAAGCATTCAAGAATGCGCTTGCTCGTAATGTCAAAACATGTTTGAACAGCCAAAGCGGCGATGGGGGCTAGTTGGTTTGAGTCACTTGATTCGTAGAAAATAAAAAAGCAGATGCAGACATCAGGAACACATACGTAGAACCAGTTCTCACACTGTGTACGAGTTTCTTAATTGTGCCTGCACCTGTTTTTTTTTTCGCTACATATATGAATGCAATACAAATGTTTCAGTAAATGTTCGCTACAAGTTTCTCAAAAGCTACACTAGTCCAAGCATTTCTCGTAAGCTAGTATTCTATTGCTGGTTGTCTTCAATATTGTAATTAGATCATGCATGCAAGAGGAAACTTGCTGACTTGCAAGTTGCAAGTGCGTCTATACCACGATTACCAGTTAACAAGCCTGTTTTTAGGATGTCACTCATGTGTAAACATCGGCCTTCTTAGGTAATTTATCAGAATGGGCCGCATCACTGTACATGCTTACCTTTACCAACAGGCCAAGCATCATACCAGTGTGGCATGTTTGGCTTGTACTTGTGGCAGTATAGTTTGACACCAGAATGTCGACCTGGGGAAAAATTATGCCTAGTAAGTCCCTTGGACCTGCTCTCATGGGCACACACAGTGCTTTCTACAAAAGTGATAAAACTCCCATCCTCCGCTTGCATCCACGATTCCTTCTTAAAACAGCAATTTCTTAACAATTTCACATAAAGATATATTTTTATTAATTTGATGTTTCTTAGATTCACTTGCAGATTGGATAGAGGCTTGTATGACATATACCTAGTATATTTCTGTCAAGTCTCATTCATTCGATGTTTACCAATGTTTCAAAACTAACTAGAAATTCTCACTGCAAATTACACAGTTTGTTACAGACAGCTTGTTATATACAATTCAAATAATTTTTACATAATTAAGAGTACATAAAGAATGGCTGTACACTGAAATGTGGGTACTCTCAGTGTTAACAGATTGCTTCTCAATAAGCTGTATTTTGTGTGTGTCGTTGTCAGGATACCAAAATGTATAGGGTCATCAGCTGTAGATTCTCCTACAGAAACAGGCTCAATGTTACCAGAATACAAAGCCGTCGCCTTGTAACAACATTGCTACCATATCTTCAGTGCCTTTTCGATTGCAAATTCATTCTTGCGTGTGGCAGCTGACTAATACTGTTTCACCTTGTCATTTGTGAAACACATTGCAACGAATTGGACAGTAAAACTTGAATTTTATTGTTGAACATTAATACGGAGGCCAGATGTAATATGCTATTGCAGCGTTTGAAAAAAACCCTAGTAACATTGCTCTTCATATGATTTTGTTGTGTAGTGACATTAATTAATACTAGTACTGTATTGCACTTAACTACGTCCTTGTGACATTTCATTAAAGGGACTCTTTCAGGTCTGAAGACTGCCCCACTGGAGATAGTAGAAAGAAATCGAAGCTGGGAGTCAGTGGCCTCTGAAGTTTTCCGTTGTGCTACAGTAAACGGTCTTGGAGAATCTGCTATTTTTCGTGATACTAATTTGCAAACCTGCAAGGCCAGGCGCAAGACGCTGCCGCGCAGGCGCAGACTCGTCTGCTGAAAAAGGCCCACTGACACAAGAAAGCAAAGAATGAATAGTTAAGGTTGTATGAACATAGCTTTGTTTTGTTACATGTGCAGTGATGGAAGTGCTGCTCTAAACTGCTCCAAAGATAAATTCTGCTCCTAAGAGCAATTTTTGTTCATACTTGCTTCAAACCTGCTCCGAAATGGCACTGAGAGAATGAGAATGATGAACATTCACTGTTCGACCAGCTGACAGGGCCTAAAGAAAAACTTAGAAGAATCCGTATACTATTATCCCAGTATGCTACAAATGTGCAGCATTATTGGCTCTGATCTCATTTGTGCGACAACTCACGTATTAAGCATATAGCTCATTTGGCTGTTTTTTTTTGTTTTTTTTTAGCTAGACTTGCAGGCTAGTGTGATGAAATGGGAAGATGAGCAGGCTTGCTTTTATATCATACTGATTAGCCACTGCTTATTTCGCAATAGTTATATGGAACTGTGGCTACTTCTAAAATGTGGTGCTCAGTGCTACCAGTTTGATTTGATTCCTGCTACAAATACTAGTATTTTAATTATATAGCGTATTTCAAGGCACATTTTTGAAAACCAATCATCTTGTCGATTGTTTGCTTCTTGAAATATACATTGATTGTTCTCTGTAAAATATATTTTATAACAAATATTATTATTTAGGAGATGCT
The DNA here is from genome assembly GCF_043290135.1 of Rhipicephalus microplus. Classification (NCBI taxonomy): domain Eukaryota; kingdom Metazoa; phylum Arthropoda; class Arachnida; order Ixodida; family Ixodidae; genus Rhipicephalus; species Rhipicephalus microplus. The sequence goes on from NC_134710.1 coordinate 8,033,016, forward strand.
TCGACGATGCTTTGAACACATCTTTATTTACTCGGAAAACACTTATGACTGCTCCAAAGCAATACTTTTCTCACCAAAGTTTGCTCCTATAAGTAAAAAGTCACTTCCATCGCTGCATGGGCAGCAGGGGATGTCAGTTATAATTGTAGTTTGCCCATTTTTCTGTTTTGGTTCAAAAGTAACTTTTTCTTATATCTACTATTATATTTGCTATATTCCCAGCTGATATGCTTGAAGCTGCCATTGAAGAGGAGGTGGCATTTCTGGTAGTCGGTGATCCGTTTGGGTATGTGATTTGATCCTCCCCAACGACCCGCTTTTTGCGAGGTGGCCCAGTGTAGCTCACTAAAATTGATATTTGGGCTCGTGAGGGAACGCCATTTGTGGGCACAACGTTTCACTTAAGCGACATAGACTCGAGAAGGAACAAAGCACACAAGGCACTATGCGCTATTTGTCATTTCTTCTGGTGTTCATGCACATCCTGCACCGAATTATATTCTCTAGTGGCCCACTGTGCATTCGAGCAAATGTTGCAGAGGAGTATTGATCAAAGTTGAAACCTTCTAGATTGGCGACACTGCTTTCGGAGTGATTGAATGCTTGCTTCTGAGCATAATACATTTGAAGTATAATATGAAGTCGCAGACAACTTGCCAGCAGAATGTTGCACGTCTGGGTACCAAGCTTTTTTTTTGACAGCTCCAATGTAATTGTGGAGAAAAAAGATACAGATGCACGAGCAATTGCTGGGTCAGTCACCGTCGAAAAGAAAGGCACCACTTGTGTCGGCGCGTCCTTGGTGTCGCCATCTAGATTGATGTGCCTTGAAGTTCTTTTGGTTGAACTGCAATTCTCAGTGCCACCACGCACTCTGACCTGATGGTTTGTGCTCACGAACGAGGTGTCAAGACGCAGGCGTTCACAACGCCTCTATTCTGACACCAGTCGGCTGCTGCGGCCTTCAGATGAGGGGCTCCTTGAGTTATGTGCAACTGTGTTAGGCTTCGGACACGTGTTTCTTGGGCTTCCGGTTCGAAACTCGAAATAACATTACCTTACTGGCATCATGATAGTTATAGCGCGAGAACAGAGCGACGACAAAAAAACAAGTCATTCTGTTCTGTTTTGTTCTTGGGCTATAAATATCGTCATGTCATACCAACTAGCCCAAATTGCCACACTTACTGGCATGTTTTGTTGTTTGTGGATGACATCATTGACATAAATTTATTTTGACATCACGGGAGACATTACGAAAGTCGAAACAGTGATGTTGTTAGACGAACGCCATAGGCGTGTGCACTATTTGACAACATAGCAAAAAGCAGCATGAGATCATTAGTTATTAAACAACAAAAACATGGTTTGCAGGATCATGATGATTTGCATTTTAAAACAAGTAGAAAAATGTTTTTACAAAGGAGCAATGTAAATACTGTATCGTAGGAAACCATTTCATGTTAGTGGCAGTGAGTAGCTCATCATTTGGCAACCGTAGTTAGCATGTCTGTGAGGGATTTTTCATTCACAAATGGCTGATATGCTTTTGACAGAGGGGAGGAATGTAGCCTCCCACCAGCGCATTTTGTTTCCTTTCCAACTCCACATATCCGGCCGCTTCACCACTACTAGAGCGTGCGAATTCCCACATTTTGCTTGGCATGGCATGTGAGAGGTCAACGTGTTTCAATTTTTCAACGCCCTGAAGCAATTGTGCGCCAAAAATGAGCAGAATTGTCGGATGTGAACAGGTCAACAGGTTACCACTGCACTCTGTTTGGCTGCAACAACAACTATTGGAAGCATGAAAGACTGGCAGCCAAGACATGCGAAGTGCACCCTATAAAATGACGTCGCATCACACACATTCTTCTCCTACAAATACTATGATAGGTAGTGTCTGCACCTGGGCCCATTTCTTTATCACACCAGTTGTATTCCTGCTTTGGTACTGGTACTCTTTATCACCAGCATCGAAAAGAAGCAATGTCAAGGCTGCTGATCAACAGAGATAATCTGTTGCCGAGAATCGTAGTGTAACATCAACATTCCTTGTTCCCATCCTATGCAACAGCACATGAGCTACAACGCCTGCGGCTAGCCAAATCTAAGTACGTGCAATTTCGAGATAATTGAGTGGGCACTTACACTGCTACATGACAGAAAGGCCTGTGTGATAAGTGTTCTTTGGGAAAGGAACATTCCTTTAGTTGCTTCAACAGCACATTGTTTCTCAACTTACCAATTTTGTGACTATAACTGGGGCAGCGTTCTGGCAACCTCGCTTTTTTTTTTTTACACCAACCTGGCTGTTCTGAATAGTCTGCCCACGTTAGTTAAAGATAGGTCGTCACCTAAACACGTGCACTAGGGGTAGTGACACAAACTGTTTTTCTTTATATTTGCTACTGTGTGTCCTTGCATTGCTTTTTCTTTTTGCTACAATATGTTGCTGGAGGTCTGTTAGTCATAACACGTTACATCGTTTGCTACAGCATGCAACGGATAATTAGTTACAGGTTCATTACTGACCAGTCTGAGTGTCAGTTTGAGATAGCTCCAAAAACGACCAGCTGCCAAGTACAACTATCACCACCTAGCATGTGCGACTTTCAACCCTATCGGCACACAGAACTGTGAAGTACTTCCTCACAGTCCACATCGAGAAGTGCTTTTGAATAGCAAACGGGACAGCAGTGCCACCAAACACAAAGCTTTAATGTGTGCACCACTGACTCGCCTTTTATATGGCATGTCCATAAAGTGGACGGAGAGAAAAGCGCCGCTGTAGCTCGGTTGGTAGAGCATCGGACACGTTATTCAAGCGGCGAGTTATTTTTTCGTGCACTTTTCTTTTTCTGCATTTACGTTACAGTTACTGCTAGTACCATTTCCTGTACATTGTTTGGCATCACTGTCCCATAGTTCTCATCACAAGGAAAAGGTGCATTTCATTAATATGACATTGCTAGAGCGATAGTCATTAAATAATATGAAACATGCTGCATTATCCTGCAAAGCTTTCTTTATTGGAACTGGGAGTCTACTTGTTAGGTTTACTGAGAGTCTACTATTTACAATCATCAGTGGAAAAGTTTCATTTTCATCGCATATCTCAAGCTTGGCTGGGGATCACACTGTTCATACCTAGGAGGATAGCTTCAACTGCTGGCCGTGTTTTTGGGCACGGTGCGTGCGTATGTTTCCTGATTGTGATGTGGGCTTCCTATTGTCCAGGTTGACCAGCCAAGTGTCCTTATTTTTTTCTCATCACGACTGCTACCATTTTTACGGTGTGGCTGGCCTTGTGAGTAATGTGCATTGACTAGTAGTCACCTGATTAAAGCACCCGGCAATCTTGCCACGCCTCGTTTGCATTAGATCTGCATAGGGACAAAAGATGTGAGGATGTGGTAGATGACCTGCTCACAAGGCACTGGTCTGAAATTTTATTTATGCAAAGTTTGAGCCCGCTGTGACACTAAAACAGGGCATGTAAACAAGTGATTAGAAACTATTAAAAAAACTTTAAATAACAGACATGGAATATGAATATCAGGCAAAAGACAGCCCATAATTTTGACATGACACAAGACAAGAAAGGAACGACAAGAGCGTTGACTTACAACTCTGTTGTTACAACTGTTGCCGTGCCATCTTCGTTTTGTGTCGTGTCAGAATCGTGCACTGTTTTTTTTCCTTGTTTGAGCATAGAAGTACCAGCAAAGCTTCAGTCCTAGCAAGAAATGTGAGGTCGCTGTAATGCAATTTCTGTTCCGAAACAGAAGTCTGTTTGATTGATATTAAACAGTAGAAAGCTGCCAGTGTGGATTAGAGATGAAATGTCATTCCTCATATTTCAGTTGGAACATACAGATAGTTGAAATGGTTTTCAAAACAATTGGCTGTAACAAGTTGGAAAGGAATAGGTGAGACAACAACATGTGGTGGCTTATGTCTTACTTTGTTAACTGCTTGCAAGGCACTCGGTAATCTCCAAAGAAACAACCTCGAGCATATATATGGTGTTAGGATGTAACTAACTACTTCTATCCATCCAGCTGTACAGCTTTGGTGAGACGGTATCTATCGTCATGTAGACAGACATGTGGCAGCCACACAGCTACTACGACAAGATTGCTTCCAACCGCAAGCGAGGTCTCCACATGCTAAGCCTCCTCGGTGAGAAAAAAATGCCACCTGCATCGAAACTACTGCAGGCCAGGGAACTGTGCTGCGTGTCTTGCAGTCATGAGGTCGTACATCTCTAGTGCTACTATAGTAGTCGTATACAACCTTCTGGAGAGGCTCCATCCAGATGATCGAATCGTGGCAGTCAACTGCATCCGTGGCTAAAGAAGTGGTCCCACGCATGCACTTGGTGAAATTCTCTAAAGGCAGGGTCACCAACCACTTAACTCATGACATCAGTCTGGAGTGCACGCCTGTTGGTGCAGGTTTGTGTGCACCTGTCTTTGTAGAGAAAATGCCGCGGACCTTCAAAGCTGTTCTACCACTTGGTGCCACTTCTTGTCACATTCTCGTGCTCACTTATTTGAGAGTTTCAGTGCAGCAGAACCCTAGTTGTTGGGTCTCAATCTTCTAGCAATCTATTTTGCTCACTGCACTTTCTTTTGTTCGCCAACTGCACCCAGGAAGTACTCGACAGCTTGCGTTTGCAAGCCATTTCGGGGCCCCAGTACTAAAGCAGATGCTTAGGATGTAATTAGAGTGTAACAACATGAGAGAGAATAGAAGGTGAGTTGATTAATCACAACATGAGGGAGAATAGAAGATGAGTTGATTAATCAGCAGTGTTCTTTTAGCAACATAACCAGTGGTACGTTCCTTGGCATTAAAGAGGAACTCTGGTGATTATTCAACCATGCTAAGGTATTGAGGATTCTGTGTTTTCAATACCCCTCTGTCATGTAACTGAAGAAAAAAAGAAGTGTAAAAACAAAAACGGAATAACCAGGCAGTTGAAAAAACACCTTTGTGTGACGCGTATTACTCACTAACAGTGAAGATGCACAAGGCATGTTTGTCTCGTTTTATCATCCACGCAACAAAGTCAGTGTCTGACCACTGCCATGGGAATCTTTCAGCCCATAAGCAAAGTTGCTGTAGCAAATCGTAAAGATACAGAGGCAGTTGAGTGGCTTTGGAGTTCGAATTTGTGGTCCTTTCTTCCTATTGAAGTCTGTACAAGATTGTCAGGACCAGCCATGCAGTCAGGAAAATTCGGCCTTTTTGGAACGGTTTTAACTTTTGAGATTTTACTGTACTTGTCGCAGGCAGATTCATACTTTAATCACGAATTCCTTTTCTGGTTTTGTAACTTTATCGTCCGTCGGTTGAACTGTATGTAATCACTCTGTGTAACCAGTGCATCAGCTCCACTAAGTGCAGCTGATGCACTGAGTGCTCTAGTGTGAATTTTACAATTTTACAACAGGCTGCGTCGAAACACAAAATTCGATATGATTGCTACTATTAGTACTAAGCACCTTCATAACAGTCATCACAATTCCATTAGCTTTGTGAAAAACATATTCTACAACCTTTTTGATTACTCCTAGCATAAACGTGTTTTAGTTCGCTGGAGAATTTTCTTAACTATATCACTCCCTGTCATCATCTCTCATGAACTCTATGTCTCTTCACCTTTCACCAGTCTTTGTACGATGTGTGGCCGGTTATCTGCTCAAAGTTTTGCAATATTTGTGTGGTACAACTTTGAAATGTTCACCTAATCCATCTGCACGCGTTTGCTCTCCAATCCATGCTGTTGATGTCAAGAAAATACTTTCACAATCATGGTGCAAGCTTGTGCCACTTTAGGCTATTCCTATAGTGAGTTATAATACAGGTGAACTTGTGGTACACATTTTTATTTCACTATATCAAGTAGTCACTTGACTAATGCTGAGTGCTCTGAGAAACATTGGCATCAGTTGGTGATGTTTTCTTGGCTTTCTGCGCTGTCCATGCAGACATCATAATGAAAGAGAGGTCGATAGAGAACCTCATCAAGTTAGTGTAATGCAACTGTCGTTCCATTTTTTTGTATGTCACGAGCTAAGTGCATATGACCATTCATTGTGATGGTGACGTCATAAACCTCGTCACAACAGTCTCATCCAGCATGAAAACATTCTCTTTTTTTTTCATATTATAATGAATTTAAGAAGATAGCCGCAAACAATAGCTTTGGTTTTACTTCATTACGTGTCGTGCCTTATTTGCACTCGGGTACAGATGCAGCAAATCATGTTTATAACCGAGTTAGTACACCTAGGAGGGGTATAATACTGAAAACGTACTTTGTTAAGCAAAAAGTTTTTGAAATGACCTTCAAGCTTTTAAAACAAGCGTTCAATCAAATGGATACCCAATGGCGTTGTGTCCAGGATGGCTAATAATTAATGATGCCTAGAGCTGCCTAGGCCCAGTACAAGACTAGGAATCAATGTAGGCAAGCAGTGTTCTAAAGAGCGGGCGTGTAGCGTCCCAGGTACTACATCATGTGAATGAAGACGAAAGTGAAACTTTGTGTAGACAACCGCAGATAAACACCAGGAGAGCATGAAATATTTTTCCATCTTCCGACATTGCGGATGTGGGCATAGCAGTGATGAATAATACAGTTACTGATGATGTTCTTGTGATCGTGAATTCGGTCAGTGCCTGTTTATCCTACTTGCTTTCAGTAGCATAATCATTGGTCGTCACATGACAAAGAAGACAAACAATAAGAGATCTCAACATTTATAAGTGTGCAATATAAATGTTGTTACTTGTACATAAATAATCATTTACAGTAAGCTCTCATTAAATCAAAACTGGTGAGACCAGGAAGATGCTTTCTGCTTAACAGGAGTCTCTTTTTTTTTTATTCAGAGGACTGCCCCCTGGCATAAGAAATGTCTCATTTACTGAAAGATGAACAGGAGTGCAGAGTTCAAGTACAAAATTATTCATGTTAGTGAGTGGTTGTTTCATTAAGTAATGATTACATTTAAAGAAACTATCAACCAATTTTATGGTACCTTTTCTTTTTCTTTAGCACAATGAAAAGCTTACCTATGAGAGTGTCTAATCACGGAATTATAATGCGGTAAACACGATGAAAAATTTATAATCAAAGCGTTTCAATCTGTGGCCACTGTGAAATTATCACACCCTCGCATGTTGCAAACAGCGAGATGCGAGTGCGAGAGTAGTTAATGTACGTGCGTGGCAATTCTAGGCGCATGCTCGTGCTCCACGCGCTCGATAAGTTCTACTAGTTGCCACGAAACCACTTCTCAGCGTGCAACTCCTTTTACGTTGTAAGCAGCACAAAGAATATTGCGAGAGAGAGTGAGAAATGAAGAGGAAGGCTATGAGGTTAAATAGATATTAGATCCAGTTTGCCACCCAGCACTAGAGCAAGGAAATAGGGGCATGAAAGAGGGTGTGGAGAAGGAGAAAAAAAAGAGATTGGGGGGGGGGGGGGGGATGCACACACAGGAAGGGCATTCTGGCTGGCGTCGTTAGGAAAGGCTGGTCTATTGCAAAAATCGCACTAAGCGCTTGCAGGGCCTTCTTCTGCGATGTTGTATTTTTTCAGTAGCATAAAATTGGGAATTTATAATGATATACACTGTCTAATTATGGTGTGCATAAAAGCATCAAATTGCAGCAGATTCGTGTTAAACGGATGTTTGTTAAGCGTAACTTTTGCTTAAAGGGACGCTAAAGCCAACTATTAAGTTGACGTTGATTGTTGAAATGGCGGTCCAGAAACCTCGTAATGTTACTTTTGTGCCAAGGAAGGGCCTATTTTGAAATAAAATCACATTTTAGTGCTCCGCATCGGCTTAGCGCACTTCAATTTACCTGCCTCAAGAAGCGGCCGACCGGACCGTCTCACGTCACTGTTCCCGTGCACAACATTGCCATGCACAAGGTTGCCCTGCTTTACTGTGCTAGTAGCAGCAGACCGAAAGCAGCAAGAGCCATAGCAGCAACAACGGTTATTGATCAATTTTCCGCCATTGGCTTCGAGATTGCAGACGCTTTTGTTTCAACTGCGCCCCGAGAAGGCACCGCCTGTCCCATGTAACCAGGCCAAAATTGAATTTCCAAACCGCTTGCGCATTTCCCATAGTAACGTCCGGCGGTTCTTTTTTCCATGAATTAAACAGACATTAACTAACAGCATTTTATTACGTCTCCTTATGCACAGAAGGTTCTTTATTTAGTGCAGTTAGATCGATTACTAGTGATTAATTGTAAACAGTCCATCTGATGTCATAGATATCATTTTGAAAATGTCCTACTGCAGCGCTTATGTTCTTGTGCATTTATCTTAATTTCTCGGTAAGTAGGGCACTGTTGTTCATAATATAGTCATTTTAGATGTTGTCATACATTGAGCTTTCACTCTGACGTAAATTGTTATTTGACATTAGTGTCCCTTTAAATGAAACCACTGATCAGAATACGATTGGTCCTGTGCTTAGATACTGCACCCATATTTATCTCTCAGTAAATGAAACTCCTGTCAAATGGAACACACTTTGCTAATCCCTTCTTGTCCCATTTAATGAGTGTACTGTATAAAGCAAGATGACAGACGATGTGATCCATATTTCAGTGTCTTTCACAGGGCTGTGTGGCATACCGGTTCTCTGATACCTTTAAATGAAAATAAAAAATACAAATCGTATTCAAATAGAGGAAAGGATGCTTGAGTTTGTCATTATAATTCACAGTCTCTTCATCTCATCGTGCGTCCCAGTCAGTTGGTCCCTTTCGAGAGATTTCCGTTAACTGAGAGTATATTATGTCTTTGAGTAGGCATGAAAAGTGGTGAAAAATGTGCTTGAAATCGCCTGTAGGTGCTTGCCACAGAAAATGTCTGAGTTTCCCGTGTAATTAGACCTTTGTTTCGATAATACGTACCTAATTACATTGCCCTTCAGTGTCTCAAAAGTTTTCTTCCATGGAGGTCACGCAAAACAGCTGTGCCAAGCAACTTTTCTTCACTAGTGAGGTCTCTGCTATAACAACCATGACATTGCATGTATTATACTCGCCATCGCGACTGTAAGCAATGCCGACTTACGCTCCCAGGTTTGCATGTGAACTCGGACAACTGCAGAACTCTGAAAACTGCAGGAGCTCAATGGTAGAAGTAGAGAAGGAAGAATAGCAATAGAATAAACACATGACGAAACAGCCAGGCCACGTCTCCTAGTCATTATAGCATATCATATATATATAAATTCCGGCTGACGAGTGAGGTAGGTTTGCCCCCCCCCCCCCCCCCAACTCGCAAGAGAGTTGATATGCCACTGGGCACTACACTCCTCAAGTACATTCCTGCCTTTCTCTAGCAGCAGTGGCTTTGGGTGAGGAGGATGACTGGCACCTTGCACACCAGAATTTGTTTTACTTGAAAACAACATCGTAGTTAATGGCCCTGTTCTCCATGAAATTGTGCAGTCAAACAGCTGAACCTAGACATTCTTGTTGCAACAAATGTAAACCTTGAAGCACTTATAAAATAAATATCATAGCTGCTTAATTTTACAACCGAGTACTGAGCAGTGCACTTGACTATCTTCCATCTCTCAAAAAGAAACTGCAATATTAGTAAGACTGTCCCAAAATATTTGAAGTGAAAGAAAAAAATTGTGCATCTAACTCAAATGGCACCAAATGAAGGCAAGTTAATAAAAAAAGTCTTGTACTTCTTACTATTCATAGAACTTAACAATGCCCCCATTTATTGGTTGACATGTTTACTAGAAATCAAGTACAAGAGTCGGAACTTTTTTTTTCTGCTGTTCGATCTGAGATAGAATGATCATGGAGCATAAGAGTATACCTTCAAAACAAGAGAGAGAGCAAGAGAGAAGATGAAAAAGAAGGTGAGAAAGCTAATAAACTGAAGGAACATTCCAGTCTGATGGAAATGAAATTTTCATTGGACACAAGCAGCTAGTTTCTCGCACTCAAGTTTAAAGACTGGAGATTATGTTTTAAGACCATTCTTTTTGTTTTGTCTAACATTATGAACACGTACAGTTACATGAGATAAAAAGAATTAAAAATGAAATGAATTCTTCCAAACAAAGGCCCTGGAGACCTAAACATTAGCATAAATATCAAGAGGAATAAGCTTGAAACCACTCTAACAGAGGCTAAATTGGTGCACAGCTAAACTCTCGCATAAATATAGTGCACGTATTGATATGAATTACCCTTGCCATTAATATAAAGTAGTTGCGCATGAACTGTCCTGCCAGTGCTAGACTTCCAAATTGGTAGACAAACATAAGCCATGCAATGCAATCAACACAAGTGCTGGGTTATTGAACTCTACAGACAAAGCCATGGAAATTAAAATTCAATAGTGGTGTTTTTGCTTCACTAACATGCCCATTATACTAATAAATGTCTTGAAAATTCACTTACAGCCTTTTCTGCAGCAGTTGATGAACCATTATTTGAGCATTGCTAAGTAATATAACACTGAAGATAGCAAATATTTAAAAAAAGTCCCGACCTAGTTCCAACAATAGCTTGATAATGTGGAAAAAATTGTTGATGCTATGTTTTATTGAAACAAAGCCACAGATTCATAGCATCAGTCCTTATACACAGTCAATGCAGGCACTGGAGGGCACCGGGTAATTTCACAAGGAACAAGGAAAAGTTGGAGAAAACAACCAGTCAATGTTAAGGCATCGCAGCCACTTTAAAAAAGCAGGTAGCAATGGAAGTTGTACAATGAAATAAAGCCAATCAAAACATTGTCAGTCCAAGTTTTTTTAGCTAGATGCAAACCAAATGTGCACCTGCATTTAGTGAAATGAAGGGCAACTCTTATAATGCGTGATCAAATGAATAAGAAAATTTTGCCAATAGCTGGCTCAAATATGTGGTTTAAAATTGTAGAAAAAAAAAGCAACAGCCCATAGACTTTCTGAAAGTGGAGAGCCATTTGTTTCAGCAAGGATCAGAATAATCTTGTGTTCAAAAACATTGTGTACTTGCAGAGCTTAGAAAGTATAATCAGTGCTGTTCCCCTAGGCATTGCAAGCTTTCAAAATCTTAAAATGGCATTTATCAACGATGTTCCTCCTACGCAGCTATCTTTACCACAACACAGAGTAAACAGAATCTGATACTTTTCAATCACAGTGAAATCTTTGCAACTGTAAGCAGCTTGTTAAACAGAAGGAACACTCACACAGACCGCTTCCAATTTGGCTGGCTTTGTACTTTGATGCTGTACTCATAAAGTACATCTGTCTCTGTAAACAAAATTTCTGTTAAATGGAACATATCTCCCAAGCACCTTGAGGGCTTGTTTGAAAAGATTTGACTGTTTGTTACCATAAAGCCTCATTTCAATAATGGAAGTGTAGCTCGAAGTTCAATAGGTTGACAACTAAACGATATTACTATAGCTCAAAGAAACTGAAAATTAGGATCTTACGGTTAAAATTTACATAGCAGCATTAGCCATCCCCAGCTGATCGCAATTATTAGAGTGCCAGTTAATATACCTTTACTGCCATAGGGTACATCTGGATGGTATTCATAAGGCATTAAAGGCAATGCATTACATGCACAGATTTAATTTGTATGTTTTAATATTTCTATCAACCTTGATACTTCTATTCAAGCAACAGATTATATAAATTACACACGTAGCATCGAATATTTCTCACAGTGTCACATACTACTTTCATGTACGGAGAACCACTCCTTGCCGAGTCTGCCATTTTACCTCTTTATGAGGCGCGTAGTGGTGCAAATCTTGGCAGATGACACCGTGAGCGCCCAGTGCATGCATTCCTCTTTCCTGCTCGTAATGCTCAAACCTGGTGAGAGCCCTTTAATGTGTTTACAGACAGACGAGAAATTGATCGTGTGCTATTATACCTGGTTAATACAGTGCTACAACACCCTTCAGGCCTATTAGCGGTCTGGCTATTTGCTCCTGCTGCCCTTCTCAGCCATGTCGAAAATAAAGACACCCAGGAAGTGTGTTTAATCGACGATTGACACTGAACTAACCATGCTGGACAATAAAAGGAGAGATCGTGTTCTGCAAATACTGTGGAAAAAAAGCATAGTTATGCTAAACTGCACCTTTGCACCATAATCAAGTAAAGGATTGTTGCTTTCCTGTTGCAGACATAGGTCCCACACGTATTTTTTCGAAAATGGGAATTATTGCAAAAATTTATTGTGGCTACGTTTAATATATTGGGGGCCGATAATTAGGTTTGTCTGCCTGTTGTTCATGCCTTAAAACCCGATTTTTTAGTGCCTATAAACCCGGCCTCTGAATATCACCTCTGAAATTTCACTCATATGAGCTTGATGGTGCAAATTTATTGTGCTTTACGTCGTCTCCATTCAATTAATACATCAAACAGACTGGCCAATGCACATGTAGACGAAAGAGAAATCGGCGTTCAACTCCAACACAATAACTGTTAAAACAATAAAACAACAGACTATGTTCAAGCACATGAGTGCTACCAACGGTCATGCAAGCGTTCATGAGAACCGTGGGTATGCCGCAGAAATCGTCACAATGAGCACGCGGGCCTCACGTTTAAGCCTTCCACTTGCGCCGTGGCAGAACTTTTTAGATACGTTGAATTTGACAAACAACAACACATTACTGCACGATTCAGTCACCAACTTCAGTGTTTAGCTGTGATGGCCTCTCAATAATTTTCCTCAGCCTCACTGTTGAACCAGCTGAGTGGCTCAGAAATGTCAGCTGCTTTTTTTGGGGGGTGTGTGTCTGTGTGTATGTCTTGCAACACACATACACAACCCATTTGCCTACGAACTGCAGGAGTGGTCTACGATTCGTACATTAATTTTGAATCGTCTATCAACACTGTCGATGAGCACAAAGTAAGTTCCTGATATTTGAGACCCAGTTAACTCGACTCACGGTCCCAGTAACTTCAAATTAATGAGGGTTTACTGTATGTATAAAATGAACAATAAGCCTTTACTAACCTTTGTTAGTACTACACAGGGCTGGGCAAGGATACTTTGAAAATGTATCCCGCTACGATACAAGATACTCGGACAAAAAGTATTGGAGATACAGATACAAGATACTTCTGCAAAAATTGCATTTGGTACGATACTTGCGAATAGTAGTTTAAGATACTTCAACACATTCGCAAATTCTTGTTATAGACCCCTAAAATCTAGTAGTGAACGCATGTGCACAAAAACGATGGCTTTAAGACTTCTGAAATGTGTCCTATTTCATTTTAATGAAATTTTTATTGGTATATCAAAACTTTTGTCTCATAGTTAAACAGTTTACTTCTGAAGAACCTATTCTTTTCTTCCCTTTTGTTTGCTTCCATGCTATCATGTTTCTGAATATGGAGTACCAACTAGCCTGGTCTGCCACCCTTTTCTGTAGACAAATTGCCGACTGTGCTTCTTGCTTGTCAGTTCTGGAATTCTGGGAGCCGCCCGCTGATGAGCTTGCCGACCAGCTTGCGGATTGCCACACGAGTTTCAATTAGAGGCCTTCACACGATGGTGCAAATACCAGTGTGCAGTTTCAGCTTGTTCATAAATGACCGTCTTGCAATGCCGAATCACTGGTGTACAGCAGCAAAAATGCTGGTAGCGATAATTTTTATGGAACATTGCGTATATAGGGAGGCCTGCATAGAGCGCTTAAGGCTGCTATTACTTTTCTTATTCTGAATATCTGCTGGCATAAATCGTTCATTATCTATATGCTCACTAAGGTGCAATCAATTTTTTTGAGCGAGAGGACGAGTGTATCTCAGAAACGCTTCAGACCCACTGTGTTGTCTATTTAAGGATAAAACAGAGATATTATTTTGGCTTTACATTACAAGAGGCATACTGCATTCACGGGACCAAAAAAAAAAACCAGTTCAGAACACTACGTGAATATAAGATGCAAGCGAAGATCAAATGAGAAAGCACTTGTGGTAACAATCATATTAAAATTTCAAAAGCTCTTTCAATAGAAACAGCAGAAGGAAAGCGGCATGGACCGGCAAGATATCGTCTGAAAGGTAAGTGCTTGTTATTTTAGATATATTATCAGTGCCAGCGGTGCTATAGTTCGACGCTGGAAAGCGGGACCAGAACTGGTGCTGTCATAACCGCACGCACGGAGGTACGCGGCGCTTTTAAGTGGCAATGCTAAGTTTCATGGCTCTGACAAACCTACCGAGGGAAGAAATTTCAAAAACAAAAGGACTACACAAGACCTGCTTCACTGAAAGGGACCCGCACACCTCATCGTCTACCCTGACTGTCGGAGTGGGACGAAAAGATTAAATGTCATTGCCCTTAATTTTATTCAGGTGCCTCAGTTACACCAGCACCAGCCTGAGCAGAGTAGTTAGATCAGTGATTAATGTTTCGCAAGGTATAGCATTCCGACCTCTGTAAATTGTATCTTAAGGTACACGATACATTATCGAATGTAAAAGAAATACAGATACAGATACTCGTCTTGAGAGACATATTACAATACAGATACAAGATACTCAAAGAGTATCTAAGATAGTATATCAGATACATGTATCTTCGATACTGCCCCGTCCTGGTACATACAGTATCAGGTTGGAATAATACTTAGAGCGGAAAAAGAAAGAAGCCGGACAAGTAAGAGAATACACACACCATCTAGCACCCACTCACAACTATAGAAGTATTGCATGTGTTAAAAAAAAGAAAAGTACCTAAAAAATGGGGGTGCACAATGTGTCTTTATGACACACGCTGCACCCCCAGGCACAAATCTCAAACAAACAAGCTCCGTGTTTACAGTTGATTAATGAATCTCACCTTCTCTATCATTACATGATAGAGAAGTTTGACTTGGACAGATTGTGCCGTTATTTGTGACATGATATGCCTCCGAAATTTTTTGCATTGTTGAAAGCACAGTGACAAAATCACTGCTTTCGAAGATATGATTACATTTGCATTATTGACTTAGAGAGGCAAGATCAGAAGCTCCATTCAATGGACTTAGATGCTCGATGAGAAGCGTGCTAATACATCGACCTGGTCGATGTGCATGTGGGCAAAAGAAGGATATTTGCACTTAACTTGTGTACAATGCCTTTGACCGCATTTTTCTTTGCACACTGCAGACCTTTGCGATCTTGTGTGCACTACGGAACAAATTTGGCTAAACTTATTTGGCCAAACAAACACTTCCGTATAGATTTCCAAGTCGTTTCGGTATACATTCTTCGCTTTGTGCCACTTCCTATACATACATAGAATAACTGCGATATTTCTAGTTGCTTCATTTTTTACTGGTAGCAGCAGACACAGTGCTTATCTTTACCATGCGAAAAATTTCGGCAAACCGATGCAGCGATACGCACAATACCCTGCCCCTTTGGGGCGATAAATTCACAGCTGGAAACAACTGCTTATCTTATTTGCGCAAGTTTTTTTTTTTACCAGTTGCCATGCATAAGCATGATGCCACAGTTTCTCGTTTAACAAAATTCGGACACGCCGGTGTAAAAATAAACACCGTGATTTCTCTGTATTCGGACTGTAGGCACACAAACATGCGCACAGTGAAGCAAAGGCATAATAAAAAGGAAAACGATTTTCCACGCAGTAGTAAAGTACAGTTTCACAGTGCTGAAAACACTACTCCACCGCAACAGGAGGCTTGATAAGCTAGAAAATGCATGAAAAGAAAATACGGGTGGAGACGCCACCTTGAAATTCCTACACCAAGTCATTGTGACGTCATACATTTTGAAAGCAACTAATAGATCCTATGTGGCTTTTAATCAATAAAAATGAAGTACATTGACATCTGTGGGTGCCATAGACCTAGAATATGAAGTTTCAGAATATTTCATTGAGTCATGTAGTGAAAATACGAAAATACATTTTAAAATTTTAATAGTAACGCACAAAGATGTCAGTGCAAAATTGAAAAATAAAACTTCAACCTTGATTTTCCTTTCAAAAAATAAACTGATGATAATGAAATTTATAGCATTAGAGTTTTCAGAGCTCAGTTTGTCAACATCAACCAAGTCATTGTTCCTCTTTAGTGTCCCTTTAAGAACATGTACCAAGAAACTGCAAATTACTGAAGCAGGGCACCTCACAAGTGAATTCTAGTCCCATACCTTCTTTCTTAAGCACGTTTAGAATGAGCTCACTTATTCGCAATGCACATGACTTGTCAATATTAATAATATTATCATCTCTATAGCTGAACATTATAACACCTCTTTGTAGTTTCGTTCAACCCAATCATGGACAATTAATTGTTTGGTTTGTGAACAACTAATCAATGAATAATTAGGAAGTCAGTGTGCCATCCCACATTGCTCACGATACCTTATTTTGACTGCACGTATCAACATGTGACAAGTCTTATGCTGTTTAATGGCTCCATCCTGTACAGTGTCATACCTACGCTGACTGCACCACTTTTTTCGCACATCATCTGTATAGATACATGCAGGTGCATTCACATATGTGTAGTATTCAGATTTTAGTAACAGCCAACAAGCCATGACATTTTTTTTTTTTATTACGTGCTCCGACCGTGCCAACGAGCAGCAGGTGACAGAACAGTCAGCACGCTTGATGTACAGTACAGTACTTGATGTAAAGTTGAAAAGATGCCAATATGACCCAAACTGAAGACGGTGGAAAGGAAGTAATATGGCTTATTTAGCCGTAAATTGTCCCGTTTCAATCCGTGAGTACTGTACAAACTTTTCTCAAACGGCTCCATGTGCCCTGTGTGACAAGGCATGCAAACAACTAAGTGGAGCATAAATGAAATGGTTCCATGCGTTGCAAAAAGAGCCTAAGGCTGAATACTAAACACTATCTCACTTGACAGTTATAAAAGACAGAGACTATAGTCACACACTGAAGCAGATATGCATAGACATATTGAGACATGCTACTCATATTTTCCCTAGTATGTACTGACGTGGACATCTGGGCATGTTCTTATTTCATGATTAGAAATGGTAAAAGAGCACTTAAAACGAGAACACACACACAGGTTGCGCTATGTCCGAGTGTGCCTTCTTTGTTCCCTCGTTTTCAGCGTGCTTTTACCGTTATTAATAAGTATTGACTGAGTAGTTGGTGAACAATGATATATTTGACGTCTTGGAATACAAGAAACTGTTCCAGAACTGATAAATATTGAATATCAGATAGAACATTTCTTACTTTTTTTGCTACAATAAAATTTTTTGTTTCAGTTTATATAATATTCTTGCACTAGTTTTTTTTTTCCTTAGGTACCGTTGCCATTTGATCTAAATTATTTATTTACTCAGTAATGTTAAAAAAGCTCTATAATTTTTTAACACACAATTTTGCTATCTGCCATACACCTCAATTAATATCTGCTGTTTCTTTCATGCAACTATGAGCCGATACAAGGATCTAAACTGTTTTATGACCACAAGAAAGAGAAGAAGTGGGTGCCACACCAGGTAGAGCATACAGAGAAAATGTAGTGTAGATAGCAGCAGCATACATTAGTTTTTCCTATAGTAAGATAAGATTTTGCAACAAACTTGTTTTACACTCATCAATTGGAATAGAATATTTTCAAGCTTTATTCTCATTTGCATAACTGCTGCAATAAAGACACGTAGATTTCGTTAGCTTAAGCTTAAAAAGTGTAGCTCTCTGACAGAGTGTAAGGAGAATAAACTCTCCCAAAAACTACCCACTTCGGTACACCAATAGTTTTCTTGATACTAACAGCAGTTTTACAGTTGCCTTAAGATGAAAGAATCCACAATGAGAAAATATAAAGGCATTTTTTGTACAACATGTCTATATCAGTTTTTTTCCTTTTCTACTGTGTACAGTACTTTCATGGTAAGGTTGCCAGATAAACTTTCCAGAGCACACTGACCTCCCCAAAATATGCATGCAAGAGAATTAAGCGTAAGAAAATCAAGACAGACAGGACAAGTCGCACTAACCCTTTGGCAAGATTTCTCTGGTTTTTAGCACTTGTGCTACTAAAAACTGAATACCACACAAACAACATACACTCAGTTTGGCACAGTTTACATGCTGCAGTATCATATTATTTTTTTTTCTTTTTAGAGAACAATAGCTGCTTATGCACCCAGAAGGCTGCCTTCAGGTTGACACAAATAGCTGTGTGCTCTCCATATCGCTGTGTACAGCATGCAGACATGGCCTTTTCTGCATGAATGGCACTATGCTAACTCCACAATTATATTTTCTCTTTAGAAGAGAAAAATAAGTGTAGCCCTGTAAAATGCATACGCTCTCAATGGTTCTCAACTAAAACAATTGACGTAATTGAGAGCTACACAATATGTTTACAATACAGCGTTAGTTTGGTAAACTACTTGCAAAAAAGTAAGCATGACGTGGACTATCCTTTAAACACACCATGGGTTGTAATGTAGCTTTTAGTCTGCTAGTGTTTGCAAAAGGTTTCTACAAATCTTTTCAAATCTCCCAAAAATTGCATTAGTCAGGTCTTAAACTGACTAGTATGTACAATATATCCTGACATTGTTATAAAAGATAAAAATGAAGTAAGGAGAAATATACTAAACCAAAAGTGTTTTCACTTTAATGCCATATTTTCACAAATACAGATGACCTCCCCAGCTAAGCCAAAATATAAAATATGAACAAAAACTAAAAGATATGTGTGGTGGTTCGGGGCCCTGAGACAGGGACATGAAACATTTATCGACTGGATACAATCAGAAACACTCTGATTAGCCAAACACTACAAATATCACGAAATTCCTAACCCTATGCTCCTAGCCCACACAAGCGTGACAATCGGTGCATCCCAAAATAATTGTTCGTCGGACGTCACTCACAGTACCAAGACGTTGACGAGAGACCCATAAAGCGGTAGAATCACGAGTAGTACCTGTGTGCACAATGACGTCTTGCGTCGATGCCGGAGCAGATGTGGAACTGCCTATTTCTCAACACGCAGGCCACGTTGCGCCCGATGGGGTACCAAAACTACTCTTTCATCTCCGGGCTTCAACTTCAGCTCCGCTTGGACGTGAGTTATTACATAGATTGCTTCTTTGTTCAGTGTCTTGGCCTCTTCTTTGCAGTACTACAACCATGCAAGGCCTACCAAAAATAAAGCCAAGACTGTGGTTATTTTGCTATAATTCTTTCTGTAATTTATGCCTCGCAAGTATGAATCAAGGCTAATTTTTCAGAAAATTTTATCCTAAAGAATGAATGCAATAAAAAAAACTTTTCACATGACTCATTAAACATCAATTTCCTTAGTTCCACTTCTGGCTCATAAAATGCAGCATTACAAACAAAAATCACCATGAAGTATTGTACTAGTTTTTCTCTGTTCTTGCAAGCTATACGGAAAGAGATAGTACAGTGTGAAAATGAAAAGGGGAACCAACACCCAAACAGTGGATGGAACAAGCTCAGAGCCCAGCTCACCGTCTTTATCATCTTGTTCAAATGCTGCGTGTAGTATATTGCAAAAAAAGCCCTTTGAGCCAAAGGCAAAGAACGTTGCACTGCTCACCGAAAAAGTATCATCACTTTGAGAAAAAGAATTGGGTGACAGAAAGTGTAAAAAAGAGGAGTTTGGACCCTGTTGGTTTGCGAACATTTCCATTTTTTTTCCCCTTAAATGAATCTCAAATGGGTGCTATCACACTGGCCGAGAGAGCTCCAAATACATCATACATGTTGCAACTAATCTTCAACACAATTATACTACAATGCATGCATCTCTAACAGATTACACTCATCGTTTAAATAATATGCCATATCTGGGCATTATAGAGCAAACAAAGTTAGTACCTTCTATGAGCAAACTAAATGAATGCTTTCGACTAAAATTATACAGATGAGGTGTTCACACAAAATATGCCACCAATTTAAATACGCTATCACTAGTTGTGCCATGAAATGCTGAGTGAGCACAATTAAAGCTGTAGTTGAGGCAATGAGAAGCTTGAAGGGATAAAAAAATCTGAACAGGTGGTATCGGTAGAGTAAAAATTATGATTTCCAGTCTTCGTTTTCATGGCAGCTGCCTTGAAAACAAGACCACTTGTCACAAAGTTGGCTCTAGCAGCACCCCCTATTCAAGAATTTTTTATCCAAGTGAGTGCCATACCTTTACACTTTTGCTGAAGTTAACATGGGTTAATATGAATGATGTTATCAAGTTTTTGCATTTACTAAGCTTGCAACTTCTCGGCTCTTTAGTTTGCTTCAGCTGTGGTAACTGCTATTGTCGCATTTATGTCACTGTGGTGGATTTAAAGTGGCTGTACAAAAGATCGACAAAAGAGTGGCTATGGTAAAAATTCAGGCTAGTTGCTTTGCCACAATGGTACAGTCAGTACGGTTCAATGCGCAGTTATTTGCAGTTTCTCTTCGTTTGCACTGTGCGCCTCGCTACACCCATGCTGATTGCATTTTCAACTCTCGAAATATCGAGCAATTCAAGTCCATTCTTTTGGATACAGTGTTGCAGCACATGTGATACAGAGATAGCTCGAGTAAATGTTGGGTACAGGCGACGTTTCAAAATGGCAGTTCTTTGTCTTCTATGTCGCCAGAAACCAACCCGTCAGCAACAATTTTCACATCCAGCCGACCTAGATCAGTCCACCTCCTCATCGACAATGACAAAATCTTCAAAGTGAAGGCTCGAGGCACAGCGCGACGAACACCAGCGACTTGGTTTCAAAGACGAACAACCTCGCCATTGTCTACCACTGTGCTCATGGATTTGGTAAATTCGATATACCCAAAGTACAGATCATTACAAAATGTACATTTCACATAGACAATGATACTACTGCTTTGAATATAAATATATAGCAGAATTCATTGTACCTGGGCTCTCTATGATCAGATTTGACAGTAGTGCTAAAAAGACAAGGACAAACAAAAGCAGCACATATACCAAGAGTCATTATTAAAGATGTTCTTTCTTTTCATCATGGAAGATCCCAATATTAAAAGTGTAACAAGCTGGGTGCAAGGCATTCTTTAACACTACTTTTGAGTGAACTGAGGAATTACACAAGCAGAATAAATCAAAGACAACTCAGAAATGAAAGACTGGGGGTGCTGCAACTGTGAAATTCCTTAACCGGCTCGCTGCGATTTTATGGACTGACAATACCCGTCTTCACTGGTTAACTTGTAGCCATGTCTATATTTTGGCTATTTTGATAAAACAACTTCAGTTAAAAAAAGGATCATTGAAAACAAGATCGGAGCGAGGCATGTCAGTGGGAGATATTATGGCCAAGAAGTAATGTGCAAGGTTTACTGTATGGCTTGAATTTATGGGAACACTGGGCAACTGGTATTTTCATAAACTGCAAGTAGCAGCCTTCTGTGGAAGTATGAGCTATTCGCACATACCGCTTATCTCTACGAACTTACTGTAACTAGGCTTGGCCAAACTATTCCTAGTTCCTTACTGAACAAACTAACACAAAGTCTATGAAATCAAAGGGGCTGCTCAGGACCATATCAAGGGACACAAGCCTCATACTAACATTTCAGCTCGTGGTCTGGTGCTCTGAAATGTACAACATAAATTATGCCTGAGGCATTAAATTTCCCTCTGAATGATGCAGTGAGAAACTATAGCATATCATGCATGTAAAGTAGTAAAAACACGGAGTTTCACAAATAACTAAGATTTTGATATCCTAGGTAGGCTCAAATACAAACACGCAATGTACTAGTAGGTACCAAATTCTTACCTTTTCGGTGTCGTTTGAGAGCTCTTTCTACCAAGAGAACCATAGATTGGAACAAGCGATGTGCTTCCTGGTGCTAAGAATGGAACAGAAAAACCAATTGGAGGACGCGTGAGACTCGCCTTAACAAAAGGTCCCCTAACTTTGCCAGAACAACTGTGAACGAGTGATTCGTGGTGCACAAAACATCTCCATACACTTTGGAATGGGCAGCACAAAAAGCGAGGACACTGGAAGTACTAGACACCGCACAGCACGGATCATGTGATATGCTGTGTAATACTCCTGATGCCCTCACTTTTTTGTGCCGTTCGCTCCAACATACATTACCAATTTTAACTAGCCCAAATGACAATTCTTCTCAGATGTCTGGAAATGAATGACTGAATGTATTTTGCCCAAACCAAACATTTCCTGTGGGATGGATACTAATAAGTATAGATTATATAGAAGCAGACTGCATAACAGCAGCAAAGATTGGACAAAAAAGGCTGACAAGAAAAACAGTAAAAAATTTTTGTTTTTGATAAGTTTGCTAGAAACAAATAAAGTGATGCTACCGAGGCCTGTTGATTTGGAGCAATTTTTGGAACAAAAAAATTACATATTGGAGTACTTTAGAAGAGAAAAATCTGCATTTCGGGGCACTTTGGAGTATCGAAATTTTCAATTTTGGAGAAATTCAGGGCAGGTAACTCCTTCAGGAGAAGCAAGTTGTATTTACATTCAAGGACATGAATAATTATTTATGGGCTCTTGGGAAGAGTTAGAAATATTTTATTTTATTGCAAAACTTTTGGAACCAAACCATTTTAGGAGCACTCCCTATTTCAGTTGATGATGCAGAAAAAATGTCATGCTGTTGAGCATTCTGGAAAAACTTGTTCAGTGACTATTTTCATAGCAAATAGACAGAATACTGGTTGAATAAAATAGCACATCCCAAATCCCAGAAAATATAACTTTATGGAACAAAAATTATAATATTTTGACCCTGAAAATATACTCTGCTACATAATTTGAACTTGGCTGGTCCTCTAGCATGCGCCTGACCTCAATTGGGGGTTAAACGATGGTTCTGATTGTAGCAGGAGCATCCAACTCTCCTGCATTTACTGTAGGTGTGCACGTGTTCTTCGTGCCTGCTTTTGTCTTTGTGCCAAGTTCTCACTGCAACCAGCTGCTTGACAAACAGTAAATGCATTATTCACACATCATCATCTTTGTTTTCTTTTTACATGCTCCAGGAAGATTGTAGCACAAGAACGGATAGCTCACATGGAATCATGAAGGCTTTTGTCCCATTATAATGCATGCCTTTGTTTCTTCTCTTTTTAGGCAACATTTCTTCAAACAATCCTTAGGTTGAACGATTCGAGATAGAACAATACCAAAGCAGCGTTAACAGAAACCTAGCCTGGACCAACCTTACTAATGTTAATCTCCATTGGCGTCAAAAGTTGACGACCACAAAGGGCAAGTTCAAGCAAATGAAAACAATGACAAACCTCTTTAAGTCTAACCAAGAGTGCACTTCCAAGCGAAAATTTATATTACTTATTAAGCTAGTGGCAAGAAGCTGCTTGACATATTCTCAGCATTACAGAGAATCACATGTATAGCAGGACAGACAAGCAAAGTGGTCCATCTGATATGTGTCAACGTCCCATTCAAGCTTACTGAGACGACCTTCGATCAATGGAGGACAGTAAGTGCGCTGGCAGTTGTATGTAGGACATATTTTCTTCTTTATAGTGCTGAAGTGCTGTATAAAAGGGTTGCATAACATCATATGAAAATTTTATTAATTTCTGGCTTCATGTTTTCTTATTACCAGAAGGAAAGATTGGATAGTGTATTTCCTGTTCGAAAAGTCATGTTTGTCTGCTAAGTTTAGACAGTGAAATGCAATTTTCACCCTTTCAAAACATAATAATTATGAAGGACACGCTACAACTAGGGCAAATGCTGCTACATGAGTAAACGAATTGCTTTCTTCCTTTCAACCTACTAAATATACCAACTGATTTTGTCTGTCCCTTCAGGGTGGAATTCACTCAAATAAACTATTACAAAAAAAATCTCTTTATCGCTGAATAATCTTCCAGAGATCTCTTTGCGCTTTAAACACATGCTTCAAGCATTCCCGGTCATTGAAAAAAAAGAAAAAAAGCCACAGTGACGGAAGTTTGGTTTGGGTAAACTTTATTCTGAAAGTCCGAAGGCATGCAGCCTAGAAGTGATGGAAGTGACATTTAACATTTCACAAGAAGATTATTACTTTGAAGCAGCTGTAAATGTTTACGGAGCAGAAAAAAATGCTAATTAAGAGTAGCCACTGGTATTTTAGGAGCAGGAAATTGCCCACACTGTAAAGAAGTTCAGAGCAATGTCAAAGCATCTCATAAATGCTAATAGTATATTCAAGAGACAGCAGTCAATATAAATTTCATGAATCAAACAATCTCAGGTTGTCAGAAATGTGCTCTGAAATAACAACAATTCAAAATACCAGTATTTTTGGCACAAATCAAATCAAAACTGGAAAAGCTGAGTGCCATATTTTAGAAGTAACCACAGTCCAACATAAGTGTTGCCAAATAAGCAGTAGATAATCGGAATGAGGTAAACACAATCCTGCTAATTTTCACATTTCAACACACTAGCCTACAAGTCTAACAAAGAGAAAAAAAAGAACAGCCAAATGAAATCAGAGCTGATAATGCTGCACACATGTAGCACACTGGGATGATAGTACACATATTCTTTTCACTTTCTCTGGTCAGTAAAACACAAAAATTCGTCATTGAGATTCTCTACGTCTCATCCCGGAGCAGGTTTGGAGCAATTCCTAAGAAAAATTACTGTTTGGAGCAGTTTCAAGAAATCGGGGCAGAACTTCCATTACAGCCACCAGATTTGCGCGGAACACGCAACATAGACGTGGGCAAGACTGGAAGAGCGGCCTGTCAGAGTCTTTTCTAAACACTATTTCGGGTAACTAGAAGAAGCAGACTTGGATAGGTGCCCACTATGCCACAAATGATCATAAATTTTGTGCACCAGGCGGGCCCACAGTTTTGGCAGGCCTTTATTATGCTATCCTTGGTCATTCTTCGAAGAAGCGTGGTATCCCCTACACACTTGCAAAGAATTTTGTGCAAATTTTTTATGCAGTGGCTGGCGACGACGAAGTGCATATGCGCCACACTTAAATGGTGATCAAGAACAAGCTTTGATAACGAGTTGGAGCATTGAACAACACACTTGTTATGCGATTCCCATGCTGCGACGCCTGGTAGATTCTTTGCTGTTCTAAAATGCTTTATTATTCATACTAATGCAATTACTTTCCCTACATGAAGCCTGCCTAAGGAGAGTTTGCAACAAAGTTACGGGCACGGGGAAGCTCTGCAGTAGAATGCTGGACAGTGATGAAGGGTACCCGTGATCGAATCTCGCTTTATTCTCCGTGTTTTTTTTTTATTTGTTATTTCACGCGATTCTGGTTAAAAACACCATCAGCGGAAAACTACGGCACCACAGGCAACCCTTCTTGTGATTTCATAACAGCTTTCCCTGTTAAAAGGAATCATGCTACGATGTCACTAAATGTAAAGAGTCAGCCCTTAAGAAATTAAACACAGAAACAATGGAAAAATTACGTAGAAGACAGTGACTTGCCTCTGAACCCTGGAGTAAGCCCAGCTAGACACTAGGAGTAAGTAGTGCTCAAATATCTTTTTACGCTCTGCCAGAGTAGACAAGTCGATCAAACGTGGTAATCAAATCTGCGAGGCCTCAGCAGACAGCCTGAAAACATCCAGAAGGAACATTATGAAATGCAGTGTACTTTCTTTGCTTCCCAACATAACTTGAAGTATTATATTCACTATTCGCATTTCTTGAACTTCATTTTTTCCATTTAAGAAGGCTGCATTGCTCATTTAGCAGAATAAAAATTTTAACATTGATTACCATTACAGAAAAGGCTCATCAATTCCAACCCGGTTAGTTAGAACTTGCAGTCAATTTGGACTGCCGTGTTTTTTGGGACCCGTTGAATTAGAGCTAGTTCGGCCAAGCCGTCGAAATAGAGTCGACATGTTTTTGTAATGGCCGATGCTGTCCATTTTAAAATGAACTCAGACTGGAAAGTTCTCAAATGACGAAACAAGCGGGCCCTTCGTTACCGTACACAATAACTTCGTGATATCACAATGCATATATTATTACATGACATCTGTGTCTGTCACAATGAGCCGTGTCAAGAACTCACTGCTCCAGTCGCAGAGCGAAAATCGCGGACGGTTCGCTGTCCATGCGAAACGAAACCGCCATTAGCGATGGTTGCGAACAGAGCGATTAGAGTGAACGGAACAATTTTTTTTTCACTGAAATCGCGGCATGTTAAACAGCCTTCATACGGCGCTTATCGACGGGATTGTCGACGCTCGCACGTTCAGGTTAGAAAAATTGCCGGCTGTACTTTGAACTGACACAACCGGTGCCTCCTCTATAACTTTAGGCACTGACACAACACATTCACTACTTGGCACAACACAACGTAGTGTTCTGTGATAGTACTTCAGCAGCGGCACTCGTCACTGATCTATGGATGCAACATTCTCAGCAGCTTCACAAAGCTTTGCAGATATGTTTTGGTAGCCAGAATGCAAAAAGGCGGCACTGGTATGTTCACCACTTTCGCCAGTGTCGGCAAGGGCGAATCGCAGTTCCAGAATACAGCTCAATAGAACTTTCTGCTTTATCACATTACCGTGCAGTAAAGAGTCTCGTTCAAGTTCGCAAGGTTCCGCATGGCCGACGGTTCCAACCATAGAGTTTCCCACAATACTTACTAGAGGAAACTTTGGCGCTAGTGTCTATGGGAGTTGCAACACACGGCGCTTCAAGGAGCATGGGAATGATGGGTAGACTGGTAGTACACACATTTGAATAATTTTCGTACTTGATGTAATTTCGTACGTGTGTGTTCATCTGGCTTGGAGCTGTTTTTTCATGAAAACATAAATTAGCAAATGTTCACCGTTTCCGCTTCACAACCTTATTCCTTTAGGCTTACTATTTTGAATCAAGTCTCTAAGTTCAAAAGGGTTCGTTCTTTCTTTCAAAACAAAACCGTAACCAGTAATAAACGAAGCCGCAAGTACGATTCGCCGCCCGCAAGTACCAAGACTAGGCAAATGTGTGTACTACCCATCATTCCCATGGTCGCAGAACGATCGCAGCGCCAGAGTGCCCTCTATTTAATTTTGGGAAACTCTATGGTTCCAACAGCGCCTCCTCTATTGCTAGTTCCAACCACAGAGGAAGAAAAAAGGTTAGAACATTCACGTCGATAGCGTTAGAACTTTCGTTGCAACCATCTCTTTACCCTGAGCTTGGTCATATCTGCTTATAAAAACATTCAGCCCATATGAGTACCAGTGCTACTACAGACAGTATACAAATTACAAAATGCGCACAGTAAATGTTTCAAACGCGCTCAAAGCAAACAGAGACGCTGGTAGTGTGCTCGTCATGGTGAAAGGAAACAACTGCGGCCATCGCAACCTTTGGGAAGAAAAAAAAAGCTTCACATTTTTTTTTTCTTTCAAAAACTTATTTCCATAAAAAAAAAGTGAACAGAAATATATACATTTAGCGTTAATGTTTGTTACTTTATCAGTTTGTTTTTTACCACACAGCCTCTCCAGAACCAAGTTGCAAGGATAGATTCTGTGAGAAAATAAAAGGCTGCGTTCATCAAAAGTTTAAAAGCACAGGCAGTTACATAACTTGTTTTACGTTGATAATGACTATTAGGTATATTTGTAAATAAAAGTTTGCGTTCTAAAACCGAAGCATCATTGCGGGCTAAGAATG
This sequence comes from Rhipicephalus microplus, assembly GCF_043290135.1. Classification (NCBI taxonomy): domain Eukaryota; kingdom Metazoa; phylum Arthropoda; class Arachnida; order Ixodida; family Ixodidae; genus Rhipicephalus; species Rhipicephalus microplus. The sequence goes on from NC_134710.1 coordinate 8,060,741, forward strand.
GATATCACAGCGGCAAAGAAAATGTCTTCATTTGTGGGTATTAGAAAAAAAAAAATAGCGCCACATTTGTGGACTTGAATGGTGACCACTTCGATTGAAGCTGTGCTTGTCGATGTTTCAGCAGTAATCCTTTTTACCTACAGTGAACGAAGGGACGGCTTTATGCTCTCCCATAGTAGAGTACTAAGTACTCAAAATCGTTAACCACTTTTTCTAAACACACTTCACCACCCTAGTGCAGTGAAAGCATGCAGTGGAAGTCTAGCCACAGGTATAACATCGTCGAACTCCTATTGGCTATCGGAGCCTTCGTTCTATGGAAGCGGAGGGGACTGGCCCGCCTGAGGGGACGCCCTCAGAGAGCCATGTTTCCTCTGCTACATCGACTAAGAAACGTAATGCTTATGCATCTCAACGCAGAACTAGTCATGCTGGGAGAGGAGGCTTTCCTCCGACGCTGGTCTACGAGTTCATTATGGTAAAAAACAACTGAGTGTCCATGCCTTTCCTCCACTAATGAGGAGGTGGGCTAGAGCTTGTACCACTGTGATATTACAGTGTGTATTTTTCTTTTCTTCTTAAGAAACATGTCCTTTTTGTGCAATATTGTTTTTGAGCATGAGAGCAAACTGTCCTCACAGGTGAAAACATCACCCTACACTGTGAATGACCTCCCCTTGTTTGTTCATATAGCCTTACTGTTTATTTAAGTTTAATTATCTCGATCTCATGAAGGTCCTGTCTTTGTTGTACATTTTTGCATTGTATGTCACTGCATACGCTATAAGTTATTTCGCTGTATATAACAGCTTGCAACCACCCTGTTCACGACAGAGTACACAAGCATAGGGGACCATAGCATAGCTATATGCGAGTTCTGCTCCGGTATCTCTTGTATACCAGAAGAGTGCCGCGAAAGTATATGTAGTCCGATAACATCGGCGGAAGTACATCTTGTGCTCAAACAAAAGAACGCTTCCGCAGCAGCAGGTTCTGATGGCCTACCACTGATATTTTACAACACATTTTTTAAGGAAACACATGTCCACCTTTTGTCGATGCTTAACCGGATTCTTGCTGATGGGATTCGACCAGAAACTTGTCGTGAGAGCAGAGTCATTCTTCTGTTAAAGAGCGGTGGTGAAGCGTGAGACCCAGAGGCATGGAGACCCAGAGACCCATTTCTTTACTGAACTCTGACTATAAGATATTAACTGCTATTTTAGCGCATCGCATATCAACCGTCCTACCTGAAATAATCAGTAATGTGCAAATTTGTTGTGTTCCAGGTCGTACAACTTTTTCTTCACTTGCGTTGACCCGTGATTTTTTCACGTTTGCTACGAGAACACAAGTGTCTGGTGTTTTTGTGTCGTTCGACCAAGAAAAAAGCTTTTGACAGGGTTGAGCACAATTATCTGTTCGTCGTGTTGGAATGCTTTGGTTTTCCTACTCGTCTTGTCGAGGTTCTTCGTCTGCTCTATACTGACCGGGAAGCTTGCTTAGTAGTGAATGGCCACACAATTGAACTCATCACTGTGAGTCGCGGTATACGACAAGGTTGCCCTCTCTCTGCGCTTCTTTTTGTACTCTGTATCGAACCTCTGCTAGAGCAGATCAACATATGTAGTTCAATACGCGGATGCCCCCTTCCTGGCCTTGTTGGAGTGAAAGTGGCAGCCTATGCCGACGATATTTCACTTTTTCTCAGGAATATGGATAGCCACAGGTCTTTCTTGCAACTTTCACACCTACAGCAGCCTCTCTTGAGCACAACTCAATCCAGACAAGAGTGAAGCAATGCGCTTTGGTAGCTTCGCTGAACAGTTTCCCGATGGAGTCCACTGGGTAGACGGAGTAAAGGTTCTGGGGGTGACCTTCCTTGCGTCCAGTGAAGTAGCCCGCTGCACCTGGAATGAAATTAAGCGCAAAGTGGATAAACGTATAGAGATTGCGAGGACTTTTCACTTACCTTTTTCTGAACGTGCGTATCTCATCAAGACAAGCATAGCAGCTTCCCTTTTTTATGTGGCAAAAATTGCACGGCCACCTCGACGAGTTTTGTTAAGAGTAGCAATCGCATGTGGCTCCTTCTTTTGGGCCATGCGGAAAGCGTCGCCAGAGCACTAGTCCACCTACCAACAAAAATGGGAGGTTTTAGCATTCCGTACTTCGAAGTCATGTGTCGGCCTTGAGAACCACATGGGAACTGATCTTAAATACGACATACCGAGGACAAAAACTCACAAAGTATCTGTTGGGAACTTCGCGTCGTTTCTTGGGATTAGCAGACGAGACAGAACCGGCAGCTGAGCGGCCACCGCCCTGGTGAAATTTCTGCACTTCCCAAGAAACACGAAACGTCGTATAAATACAGTGGTTAGAACACTAGCCACTGTAGTATAAACTTCTCGAAACGTCTAGAAAGGTACGCGGACATCTAGGCATAATATTTGACGTTGAATAAACCTTTTTCAAAATAAGTCTTTTAGAAGACGTTGAGAAAACGTTTTTTACAAAAAAGTCTTTTTCAAAACGTTTACTATAAGTTATTTTTTAGAACTTGGGTAGAATTCGCGGATGAGGTCTCGGGGGTATTTTCTACGTTTCGCTCCTTTTTTGAACCAAAATAATATTCGCTTTACATATTTATGTAGTATATATTTTTTACATATTTAACTGTAATAATTGAGCTCTCTAGTCAAGAAATTGAGATGCGCAAATGCAATGTTCGCCTGCGCGGCTAGAACAATTTTACTTGTCTGGACGTGTTTACCGGTCACTCAGTCGCCTCTCGAAGAAGCGGGTTTGAGTCGATTTCTCTCGTGTTTTAAAAATATGCTTGCGCTTTGTGTTGGTGTTTTGTGCTATGCCAGTGCTGCTGATTACGAAGATGCTCTATACTCAAGCGAAGACGTGTGGGTTCGTATCGTGGAGCACTCGCCAGGTATCTACCACTCTGCTCCTGTCGGCGCTTTGTTATCACTCACCACGTTTTTCCTACCATGTGCACGATAAGTCAACTTTTGTTTACATGGGGACTCAGCTTTTCTGTAGTCCTTCAGTAGTGGCAAAGTAGTGCGAAGTTAAGCGCGGACAAGTATTTTCTTTTGTGTGGAGTGCGAAGCATGCCGCGTAGCGGGAATTTGGCGACAGATTCGAGCAGAGTTGTGGCGGCTGTCCGCCTCTGTCGGCAGTGGTGTTGGAGGGGGGCCCTACTCGCGAGTGACCACTATTTTTGTTTATTATTTCTGGGGCGTTTGTTAGCTGTAGGCGTTCATGCCTGCTGATATTGTGCGCTGTTGAAGTGAACGTGTCTAAGGCAGTTTCATCTGCTGTACGTTCCATTATAAACAGTTACAGTATTTATACTTTATGACTTCTATCAGAGAAGTTTTGGCAAGATTCTGTTTGACGTCTCTCATTTTTTTTCCTTGCGAATGGCCGGTATGCCGGTGTGTGCATCCGCGCCGCCACCCGTCTTCGTTAACTACTGTGATTCTCGAGTTGATGCGTGTTCGTGTGCAGCGTGTTGCATCGTCTTAGGTAGGGCTCGCAAAGGTTGCACCTACACTTAAGTGTTCATGCAGCTCGTTTAGTAAAATTCTAACTTTCGGTATACATCAGCAAAATAGGTTGCCTCATGCAGCCTGAATCCGTGCATTTTACCCCATTCGTTCATCCTGAGCTGTATTTTAGAACGAATATTTTATGGTTAAATGTGGCCAAATTGCTTTACCTTACTGTGCGAGCACTAATTCAGCCATAAGTCCACGCGTTCAAGCACCTTCGCTTTTACTCTGCTTGTTTCCACTATGCTAGTATTTTGATTTGGTTTATTAAATATTTTATGCACCTCGCCTAACCTTGGTGTAGAAACTTTGCTAAACACTTTTACGTGTATGAACATTACGAATAGTTTATAGCACCACCACCTCCAATGAATTTTCTGATTAATGACAAGCTTAACAGTGTATATTGGATAAAGTAAACTTTCTAGGCATGCGCTACAGATGTTGATGGAATCTGTGGTATGTGCAGAATCAATATTTTATTTATCACTCAAAACTCGCGATAATGTTATAAATCATGTTAAGCATGCATAAGTCATCCACGTATTGCTGTTAAAATGTAAAATTGAACATCGTATTTATTTGAGAATAATAAATATAGACTGCACGTTTTCAAGTTATTGGCACCAAAGGAATTATACAAATTCAGAAATCAGTTTCATCAGATCTTATTGCTATATCGCGGTCAACAGCTTCCAAGATTCTGGTTCCCGGAGATCGTTGCAGAAGATTGCATGCTTTGTTGGGATGGTATGTGATTCCAGATGAGTGCCTCATATGTTTTTTTTTTTTGCATTGACAGCCTGTGGTGCTTGAGTGAGGGGCACTGCCACTTTAGCCTACCAGAATCATTGAAACTGATGACCATAATTTGGCAGCACACAATAGTAATTTATTGACACCAATTTACGACACTGTAGGTATATTTGTCCCAGTGTGAGCAGCCTGAAAAAAAGCTACATTACTTGTATTTGAAATCAAATTCATGTTCAATAATATTGGTTACCTGCAATGAATACTTGATGAAAGTGCATACCATCATGTATGTGTTGAGGTATTATCGAATTTGCTTTTAACGCACTATGCACTGCAATGTGAAAATTGCATTTTCTTTCATAAGGTTGCAACTGTGTTCACCAAAAACATCAAGAAAGTTTAGCTTGTAACATCTCTAGTTTGTGTACATCCTGCATGTTTTAAGACACATTGCTCCACATCATTTTAAATATGCTGACAAATTCAGTTTTTCTAAGAGACACATGTCGCTAAATTGTTTTTTCGGTGTTTCCATTGCATCCTATGCATGCCCCTCGTACGAACTGAGTGTGAAAGATTTTTGAACAAGCCTGTCATCAATGGTGGCTCGTGGAAAAGTTGGCTACTGAATGTACAGCAGCTGCGCATGACTTCTGTTTCCTATGGAAAGGGAACTTCCCTGAGCCACCTGGGTACTGTATTCAAGTAGCTTGTATGTTCAGGATGTTCAGTATTAGGCCTTTTGTTTTCCTTTAAAAAAGTCAGTGCTGTGTTTGCGTAAACGCCACCTTTGAAGATAGCTAAGTGTTCAGGAGAACACAATGTGCAACAATAGTTATCACTGTCAGCCGTGCCCTTTAACAAGATTCAATAATGAACTTATTAGTGACTGCAGCAGGCGATCATGCACGTATTAAAAATTTGAGCCAGTCAATTTTCTACATAGGTTTAAAGAATTCTGGCATGCCTGTGCTCAGATATTCCGTTGGAAAGTATAGTTGTGGCTTGTATCATTATGCATGCAGGACAGTGAGCACTAGCACACAGCTACTACTCCTTGAGGTGCTGCATATAATCTGATCATGGATCAAAGCCATAGAGAAGCATTATATTGGTTACCTTTTTACTACCGGCTGGAACAGTAAGCACTGACTGCTTGTCTCACCAGGGAGTATTCTTTTCTTGATCCTCGCTGCCTTGCATGCGTAATCATGAAAAACAAAATAAACTTCCGAGAGGAATTCTCAGAGCATAGCTAGAAGAATTTTTCCAAGTGGGAGTGTGTAGAAACACGACTGCCACAAACTGTTCTATGCAAACATACCCACTTAATGTAGGCACCAAGATTTCGGTATTCTCAGTTGATTTGGCAGCTGACAGCATTGTCTTACTTTGTGTTCCCCTGGACACGTAACTTATCTGCAAAGGCAGTTTTCTGTTCTTATGTCTGAATTTTATTACAAGCACAAAGCACGTCTCTGAATGCGTCAGTGCTGCTTTCTAAGGTTTTATGTCATGTTTAATTTATGTGTAATCTGCAGTTATTCACTTAAAATTAAACTTTTTGCATTGCAATAAGGCTGTAGCAGATCAATGGTTTTATTTTTACTGTAATATTGACTGAATATTTTGTTTTATTGTTGTTGTAACCTTATTTTATTGTCTTCTGGAATTTAATGCCGTAAGTTCAATCAAGAGATTTTCTATTGTCATACTTAATCGTACCTAACTTTGCCAATACCTAACCATTTGTGATATATTAGTGATACCTAACCATGTTTAACGTTGTTAATGATGACTGACAGAAGGCATTCTGGTATACTGTAGCGTTTTTAACTTCACTGTGTATATTGTGCGAGTATTTTGGGATGGAATTAGGATTCGTGGTGTTGCTAAAATCACAATTTAATTTTTAAACACAGATTTGTGGTGAAACCCATTAATTTCAACTAATCATGGTTCTATACCTAAATGTAGAGGTGAGAAAAAAATCAATTGTTCGACTGCTGCTTTTTGGCTGTAACAAATTTTCTACCTTTATATATTTGCTACTGGGCCAATGTGTTTGCTAAGCTAGCCTTCTGAATTTCGTTGCACTGACTGAAGTCTGCTTGAAGAGAACAGTTTGTGCCTTATGTATGTGTTCAGGTTCCTGGACCAAGCATCTGGCCAGCCCCTCAATTGCTTTGTATAATTATAGTTACTATAAAGCATGCAAGTTTTGGGACAAAGTGTGCAGTCATTGTTATGTTTAATAAAGGTTACAAGTATGCAACAAGATTTGTTGAAATTTTGCATTTTCTTTTGGATGTGCAGTATAATGCATTCCAGGCAACACCAGAAACAATGAGTGGACGTTTAAAAGCCAGCCCGTCTTGTCTCCAAGCAAAACAGATTATCATAATGAGAGTTGGCAGTCACTAATTAATTCTTTCAACAGTTATGGCACCAATTTTGCTGATTAGTATAGTGCGAGCAATAATTTGATGCCAAATTATGTTGCTGTTCCTACTTGTCGCTCTCGACAGTGAACAGCTAAATGCACCGATTGTAAAACGCTGACATGGTGCAGCAAATTAACCATGGGAAACTCGCTTAACAAGCTGGTTTGCATGAAAAATAAGTCTTTTTAGAATCTTGGCAAGAAGTTTACTAGGCTTCTGATAATATTTGTATAGTAAATGTTTACAAAAGTTATTTGAAAAATCTAGAAAGACGTTTTTTAGACTTCTTGCTAGAAGTTTTCTAGCCGTATAATAACGTGGCGTTAGCACAGCTACAGGAGGTTTTCAAGCTGCTTAGGTTTAAATAACATCTGAACAAGACTTCTTATATACTTTTGGACTATCCTTTTAGGACATTTCCTAGAAGTATTTAGCTTTGCTTGTGTTTCGTGGGTTTTTGCAAAATAACTTGCCAGGCTGTGAATGTACTGCTGTAAAAAATTTAAATTATGATCGGCGCAAGAAAGGCCGCAAAAGTCGACGCTAGTTCATGAAAACCACCACCCTAACCGCTGAAGTTCGAGACTTCACTTGGTTGAGAGAATGGCAGGGGTTGCCAACGGTCGACCGCCTTGCGGCGTGGGGTGTGGCGCCCTCCGCCTCATGTCCGCAGTGCGGCCGGACGGAAACTCTAAATCATGTACTTCACGAATGTTCTGTGGCACGTACTTTCTGGCGTTTGGTGACCAGCATGTTTCAAGTAAGCATGCAATGGCAGTCGTGGCACAGAGACATTTTTGTTGAGTTTATAATGTGCGTTGGTGCTTTTGTATTGTAGAAGCGGAGGGGACTGGCATGCCTGCGGGGATGCCCTCAGAGAGCCATGTTTCTTCTGCTACATCGCTTAAGAACCATGATGCTAACACATCTGAACGAACAGTTATTCATTCTGGGGGAGGAAGCTTTCCTCCTGCAGTGGTCAACACGATTTATTATTCTCAGAAAGAACGAAGTGTCCATGCCTTGCCTTCATTACTGAGAAGGTAGGCTAGTGTTTGTGTATTCACTGAACCTACATTTAGTATTGTACAAGTATTTATTTATTCTTATAAGCATTTCCAAAATGTTGTTTTTCGTTCTTTTTCATGAATTGTACGTACCCCTGAGCATAGTTTTCTTTATGCACGTTAGAATTTCTGTTTACAGGAACAAACCATTCCTGTTGTGCATTTGAATGTATATTAAGATATATTAGCATGTCGTGGGAACGAACAATGTATCACATAAATGTCTTCTGTGTATGTATGATTTTTTCGGAAATAAAATTCTCTTAAACAAGTGTCTTCATTGTCCTTTTGATTTCGGGACGGCTTTAAGCTCTCCCATAGTAGAGTACCTTGTACTCTAAATCATTACCTATTCTCAACCCCCCTCCCCCCATGAACCTATGTGAACCCCTGTTTGTGCATATAGCCTACCTGTTTATATAACTTTAATCATCTCGATGCTCATGAATATCTTGTCCTTGTACAATTTTTGCATTGTACGTCACTGCATAAGCAAATAAGTTATTTTCGCTGTATGTACAGTTTACACATACGTACGCATGATCATCATTGTCTATCTCTCTGTGTGCACATAAGCTATGTAAGATATATCTGGAAATAAAATGCCTTTAAACCAGTTCTGAAGGCCCACCTTGTTCGCGCGTCGCTGTCCGACATATAGTGTGAATCTCTATGGCGTAATGTCCGTGGTCCAAGGGATGAAGCAATAATGACACAATTCGAACGGCGTTATGAATTCCGCAAGGTAACGCGATCCGTGGTTGTTCTGGGATAATGTACGTGATATGACGCTCTCGGAGCAGCGTACTTGCGCTCAGGAGGGTGGTATGTGTTGCGACCATGCGTGGTACATATCTCGAATCGTAAAGCCCCGATTGCGAAACATCTTCGGATAGTCTTTTGTGCCTTGAGATTTGGTGTTAATAAACATAGCTGTGTTGTATTTTTTGTCTCGCTAAAGATATGTACAAATGTACGCAGACATGTTAAACAGTCAAATGTGTACTGTTGCGTAACTATGCCAACAGCGACATGGATATTGTCACGTGCGTCTCGCGAGGAAGACGAAGGTGGCAGTGCATACGCGCATTTGCACGCTTTTATGCAGAACGCAACAACGAGAAAGACGACGAACTCTCGGGCGCGCGGTAAATAAAAAGACCGACCCGCTGCTGCTTTCTCAGCGTCTTCAAACACGACCTCTGTCGTCACGTCGCGACACTGGTGGAGAAGCGGCGGCCTGCAACCTGATGCAGGAAATCGTTGTTCAGGACCGTACACCCAGTCCGGAGCCTCAACATCTTGCGATTCTAGTACACTGATTCAGCTGGTGCCTACTAGGCCTAAGTCCAGAACTCTTGACGGCATCTCCTGTTACCAACATGGCGGCCCCTTCAAAGTCTGCGAATCTTCCTCCGGCGCAGACGACTCACCCTTACCAGTTAACTTTTGAGACTCCTCGTGTTCCCGAAGTCTTCCGTGGAGAACCGTATGAAGATGTCGAGGACTGGCTCGACCGGTTCGAGTGGACGGCTGTGGTGAATCGTTGGAGCGTGCAAGATAAACTTGGCCGTGCCTACTTCGCAATAGCAAATAGCGCTCGCACACGGTACGAGAACAGGGAGCCTACTTTCCAAACCTGGGACAATTTTCGCCAAAAGCTTCTCGAGACGTTCCTGAGTGCGAACCGACGGGATCTCGCACAACAGATGATTGAAGCCCGCGTGGAAAAGCCGAATGAAAGCGTGGCCATGTGCGCTGAGGATATGGCCCGTCTATTTCGCCGCGCTGACCCTGACATGCCCGAGGCAAGGAAAGTTCGTCACCTGATGCGGGGAGTTAAGGAACCGCTTTTCGCCGGCCTTGTACGAAATCTGCCAACAACAGTGGATGAATTTTTCAAAGAGGCGACTGTCATCGAGCGGGCGCTCCAGCAACGATGCCGCCACTTTGACCGCCTGCCCGACCAAACGCCTGTTGGTGCCGCCGCTCAAAACGCTGCCGTTTCCGAAAACTCTTTACGGCAAATGATTCGACAAATCCTGCAGAAAGAGCTTCGGGCCCTCGGCCTTCCGTCTACCGATCCCCCAGTTGCTTCTGTTGCAGAAATCGTGCGCCAGGAACTACGGCAAGCCTTTCCATCACCGGCGCCACCACCCGAACCACGTCCACTGACCTATTCTGATGCTGTCCGCCGTCATCCGCCTGCCCCAGAAAAAGTACCCTTTCAGCCACGGCCCGTTACCTTGCCGTGGTGGCAGCGGGAACCTGTGCGGCGACCACCAGTACGTCGGACCGACTTGTGGCGCACTGCCGACCGTCGACCCCTTTGTTTCCACTGCGGCGAACCAGGGCATATCTCGCGCCACTGCCGTCATCGAGAAGCCCGGTTTGGAAACTTTTCTCGGCCCGCTTCTTTTTATTCTGAAGAGCCTCGTGACCATGGTGCTGATCACCTGCCGACGAACCAAGTGTCTTCACCAAGTCGTCGCTGGCGGTCTCCTTCACCTGCACGAGGTCAGAACTCCCCGAATCGCCAAAGATACGCTGACGCCGTCAGAAACCGCTCCCCAAGCCCGTGCCATCTTTTTGTTTAAGGAACGACGTCCTATACAAGAAAAAGTTTTCTTCCAACGGCAGCCCATACTTGCTCGTCGTCCCTGCATCACTGCGAAAAGAAATTCTGGAAGCCTGCCATGATGAAGTCACCTCCGGTCACCTCGGTTACACTCGAACATTGTCCCATCTGCAAAACAGTTACTACTGGCCGAACCTACCTGCTGCTGTGAAACAACACGTCCAAACATGTGCCGACTGTCAAAGACGCAAAGCACCACCCGGCAGGCTTATTACATTCCGTTCAAGTACAGGCAAAGCCATTCGCCCAAATCGGAATGGAATTCCTGGGCCCATTCCCAACTTCTACCACAGGGAACAGATGGATCATTGTCGCCACCGATTACTTGTCTCGCTACTCAGAAACTAAAGCCATGCCGAGGGCCACAGCAGCAGAAGCGGCTCATTTCTTTATAGAAAACGTCGTCCTTCGGCACAGTGCTCCAACAGTTCTCATCACGGATAGAGGACCTGCGTTCGTGGCAGAACTTTTGGAGTCTGTTCTCAGGCTCAGTGGTACAGCTCACCGGAGAACAACGGCGTACCACCCACAAACGAACGGACTAACAGAGCGGCTCAATAAGACCCTCGCAGACATGCTCTGCTTGTATGTCGACACAGAACACAAAACTGGGTCGAAATCTTGCCTTATGTGACCTTCGCCTATAATACCGCCCGGCAGGAAACTACCGGAATGACGCCGTTTAGTTTAATACACGGGCGCGAAGTCACTACAACGTTGGATGCTATGCTGCCGCACGAGTGTGACGACACTCACGCTGACGCCGAAGAATTTGATCAGCGCGCCGAAGAAGCCCGACAGCTAGCCCGCGTGCGTATTTGTCACCAGCAACGAAAAGATGCGAAACGGTACGACCTACGACATAAATTGGTAACCTACAAACCAGGCGACAAGGTATGGGTCTGGATTCCAACACGTCGACGCGGATTTTCAGAAAAGCTGTTGCGACGATACTTCGGCCCATATCAAGTCACCCGACGATTGAACGACATCAACTACGAAGTTATTCCCGACGGCGATTGCAGTTCCAGTCGCCGAAACTGCTCACCCGAAATCGTGCGTGTCATCCGGATGAAACCCTACTTGTCCAGCTAACTCTCGTTTGTCCTGTGGGTGCCGGTGCTTAAGTGCGTTTTTATAAGTAGAGTGCCTTGGCTGCGCATCGGGACGATGCCATTTTTGGAGGGAGGCAAATGTCACGTGCGTCCCGCGAAAAAGACGAAGGTGACAGCGCCTACGCGCATCTGCACGCTTTTATGCAGAACGCAACAACGAGAAAGACGAGAAATTCTCTCATGCGCGGTTAATAACAAGACCGACCCACTGCTGTTTTCTCAGCGTCTTCAAGTACAACCTCTGTCTTGACGTAGCGACAATATAGGTGTATACTGGCCCTTACGCTCAATTATATTTTGAGTGTCTGCATAATGTATACTTCGTTATAAGAATTCTCAAATTTAGCATTAAAACAAGCAAATTCATATATTGTAACAAGTTTTTATTGATTGTGAATGCTGATGTGCAGTAGAATGATTGGGGAAAGTATAAAAAAGTTTTGAAATGATTTTTTTATTCATTGTCAGAAGTTTCCCTTACAGGCTTTTTTCTTGATGTTAGCACGATTATACCTTTTTATAGAGAAGTGATATTAATATAACGTTTGGCAGTTTTATAAATAAGCATGCTGAGAAAGTTATGATGAATTTTCACCCCTCTGCAATTGCCTTCTGAGAATTTCAAGCCGAAAAGCCTATCGTCTGATCAACAATATGAAATTGCTTGCCCTCCCATCAATGAACAGGCTGCGTCAAATTCTGAAAGGCATGCCATGCCAATTTAGATTTAACAAGACAGCTCTTGATAGGATTGCTATTTAGATGAAAAACAAAGAATTCAACTGCTATAGAACATTAATATTGGATGAAATGAAAATTCGACAAACACTTGAATTTGATCACAGCAATTTGAAATTCGAAGGTTTTGTCGACTACGGCAAAGACACTACTGAAAAAGACCTTGCAGACTATGCCTTTGTGCTCATGTAGATTCCTTTATTCAGTAACTGGGTACAGCCAATCGCCAGTTCCGCCAGCAAAGGAGCTGCACCAGGTGATGTCCATGGCAGACTTGTGCTCCAGGATGTCGTTGAACTTTTCATGCAAAACGTGGTGGTGATTGCAGTAGTCAGTGATGGTACCGGGAGCAACAAGGCCATGTGGGTGCAGATAGGGATATCTGGAAGATGGAAAGCTGCGGTTAACAAAGTGAAGCATCCCTGCCTTCCTGGGAAGCATCTGTACTTCTTGTGTGATGCGCCACACATGATTAAGTGCACATGCAACCATCTCCACAAGCACAACGTTGCACAGATAAGCTATAAAAAGGAAAATTTATACATGCTCGGCAATTCATTTGGACGTGTTTTTTTAGGCTGGAAAATCCAAAGTCGCCTACGATCACTACCGCCTGCTCCACAAAGTCGCAGAGAATCAGCAGCTTCGTGTGGTGCCAAAATTGACGCAAGCACACATTGACCCAGACTGCATGCACAAGATGAATGTAGGCCTTGCTGCACAGGTGAAAAGGCACAATTAAAATGACACGGGCAAGGAATGATATAAAAACGTTTCTAATATTAGTAACACTACTGTTGTTGGATTTGTTGTCATGTTGGAAACCGCATGGTGCAATAGTGCTAATGTGTCTCACTGTTGTACCCTTAATTGTAGCTTCTCAGCCGTGGAACAGCAATAGGGTTGGAGTTTCACAGGAACTAAGGGGTCCCCGGACCAGAGAACAGCGAAGACATTGCAGTTTTCACTAAAGAGGTGAATGACTTGTTTGACGCTCTCAATGCAAAGCTGCCAAAGGAAGGAATCGGGCCTGGGTGAAAAGGTGAAATATGCATGAAGTTTTAGTATAAAATGTGTGTCTACTTAATAAGACAATGCACCAGCGGTTTTCAACATGACACTTTGCGTTGTGAGAAATGACAATGTTTGATTTTGTCAGATATGCAATAAATATGAGCACAACTAAAAAAAAAGTATTATCCAAGTATTAAAAGTATCCAAAGTTATCCAAGTATTAAATTTAAACATGAAATAAAGCAGTTCAAAGGACCTAAAGAGTGCTTTCACTTTTTATAAACAAAACCTCTACATTGAATGCATGTATTTTTAGAAAAATATCTGACAACTCTGAAGCAGGGAAACACAGATGGAAGAAGTAAGAGAAAATGAAGTATTGCTGAAAATCAAAACACGAGTACATTTCCCAAACAAATGCCATGAAGAATCATTCAAAAGCCCTCAATAAAAAGTTGAAGCTGAAGCTAAATTGCACTCCGTGACATCAAAGGTTGGCAATAATGAAGCTATGTAGGTCAGAGTTGGCACACCTGTTAGTTACACTAACGAAAAAAAAAAGCTCCAATAGCTCATGCCAGCGTTATATTTTACATACTTTGATTTGTGCAAAAAAAAAGACATGTGAAAATGTTGTGATTAAGGTTTATTCATGCTGTTTACAAAAGAAGGTGTTTTCTAACCTACGCATGAGAATAAACATAGCAGCAGGTGTGTAGGTGGAATAGAAACATAGCATGACAGAAATGTAAAAATGCTTAGAGAGAACAGCCAACAAGAGAAAAAGGCTTTAGTGTTGAAGTGCTAATTATGCAGAAATTTCGACATGGGCGCCGTTGGTTGTGAGCTCATCATCTTGTTCGTGAGCAAACAACTCGAGAAAGATGACAATAAACTAAACAAAATTTTTGGGGCTTGAGTGAGGATCGAATCCAGGATGTCTACATTGAGAACAGGGGTTCTACCAAAGAGGCACATATTTTTTTCAAACTACATTGAAATAAAAACGCTGCATTTACGTCAATTAGTGGGAGGAGTCGACTTAGTGCATGTAATATCACTTTGCAAATGTGCAGAATTGTGCCAGGTGTCAGAGCAAATGAATCAAGCAACAAGTGAGTGTTTTAAAAAGTCACAAAGCACTCATACATATTTCATCATTATCAGAGGCAGCAGAACCTTCAACAGAGTGAACAACTGTGTAGGTTGGCGTGTTGTCTAATGGACATGTAGATGGCCCTTCGCCGATTCGTAAAAAAAAAAAATGATGCAGTGGACACCAATGAATTGTGCTTGCAACACTATTCAATGATGCTTTGAAACTGGCAATGTTTCGCGCAAAGTTGTTCGTTTAGTTTGGTACGGTTGAGGCATGCACTGAGAACAGAAGTAGGCATGCAGACAAGAAGTGGGTGCACATGAGTTCTAATTACACTATCAATCTTGGAGGCGAAGTGCAATTGTCCCCCAATTTTTATCACCTCATCTGTTTAGACAACGTAATGGTAAGTGGCATGGAAAAGTAGGCCGAAAAATATTATGGTAAAGCACTATGATTGTATGAACTAATGCAACACTGTACACCTCAATGATAAGTTCATTAATCTAAATGCACGGATGCCTACTTCTAATAAAAATTTTCTAGTTTCTGGAAAATGTCACTCTATTTGGGAAAAAATAGAAATAAAATAGGAAATGCTGTTAGAATTTGGCATGTTATTTAGGGCAAATTTAATACTCCCCTGCAGTATGTAGCTGAAGCCATAAAATGATCAAACACAGCACAGACATCATACGCTTCGAGCTCCCTACAATATAAGATAATTTTGAAGTATAAAATGAGTGTTTCTCACTATATAGAAACGGTGACCCTTACAATAAATACCAGATGATGAGATTCACTGCAGCAATACTGCCAATGCATTGCTATATCTTAACCAGGCAGAGGTGAGTGATTTGTTGTTCCTTTGCAGATCATTGATGCGTTCTTGGTTACCCTGGACCAAACAGAAGAAAGGTTCTTCAGAACATGGAGAAACCATGTTTGCTTCAGCACCGACTATTCAGTCACTCCGTGTGTTACTGATGTCGATGCAGGATATTTTGACAGGCCTGTTCAGCGAGGGTGTTAGCTATGTGCTAACCAGCAAGTTAAATCAAGACCCACTGGAGGTGAGTAAAAATTGCTGCTGTACATTTGGCTAAATATGGTGTACAGTAACAGCTCAATAATTCTAACTCGGTCATTTCAAAATCACATCTAATTCAAAATAATCCAGTGGTATCGTATTTTTCAATGCAAGTCTGAGCAGTTATATTAAGCAGCAATAAAGGTTAATTAAAAACCTTGGGTGTCATGTGCCAATCACCAATGCCCATTTCGCCACAAACCTGCGAAAACCGGCACTTAAGAGCTACAGGTCAGTGCAACTCAAAAGTACTAATGATTGGCAGCTGAAGCACGCTAGCGTTGCCACTTCCAGCATAACAGAAAAGACAAACAAAAAGAAAACTGTTGGTGTCCCGTGGGAAATAAAAATGTGCACCTGCCGAAAACAAGTTGTTTTTCACTGCAGTACAGCAGTGATGTGTAGCCATATGACATGTTTCTCACAACATTCTCTCTGGAACTGCAAGGACATTAACAAAGGGCAGGTAAGCGAAAACCGCAATTATAAGAACCGTTCACTGTTGGTTGTTCAAGCATTTTGAACATTCGCATAGCGTGCGGAGTTCTTGCCTAAGTTTGAAATTCAATGATCATGTTTTCCAGTCAAAACACATCATTAATTTCGTAACACTGGCCATTATTAAATTATTTATTATACTTGAAAGAATTGGCGAATGGTCGCAGCATGACTTGCTGACCAACACAGGAGCAGGCAACATGCTAACCATGTGTCACTGCTATGTTTTAGTGAAGATGCTTTGTTTTCTGCAGGCGGGCAATTCAGTTCATCATGACAACTTTTTTTTCACACTTTCTTTTTTTCGGCGGCAGCAGCAAGCCCCACCGTCCTCCATGTTTGCGGCACATATAGGATCGGAAGGTATTTTTGGGCAATGTTACCCTTGTAGTTGCAAGCTAGTCTGCACAGCAAATGACCACCCCTTATTATTTCGAATAATTCCAGATTCCCTGCACACCACTTTTTGTAGTTAGCTATTTTGAAAACCCATTTGATTAAAAGATTTCTTGTGTCCTGCTGACTTCAATTTAATGAGGTTTACGGTACTTTTACAATATCACCCATGAATATATATCACAAAAAATGCTTTTCAACGCTTCTGTTCTGAAGATCGTAAGACAGGAAACCCAGTTTCTGGTCTTACGATCTTCTATATGAATGAGTAATAAACAAAATGTTCGACGGCAAGATTGTCAGTCAAATTGAAAGAATGGGCGCTGCGGCCTGATAGCAGAAAATTGCTATTCAGATTGATTTGATTGATACGTGGGGTTTAGCGTCCCAAAACCATCATATGATTATGAGAGACGCTGTAGTGGAGGGGCTTATTAAATTTCGGCCACCTGGAGTTCTTGCACCCAAATTTGAGCACACGGGCCTACAGCATTTTCGCCGCCATCGAAAATGCAGCCGCCGCAGCCAGGATTCGATCCCATGACCTGCGGGTCAGCCACTAGACCACCGCGGCGGGGCATTTTCATTTCAGGCAGAAAGAAATTAAATATCAGTACACTGTACTTTTTCACAGACTGCCTCGCCTTGCAGCTGTGCCATAAACTATAGAGGACTGTTTGCCAACATTTAGTGCACTGAGAGACTGCCATGCTAAATATGCGAACCATTGCTTAAATTTCTGAACCCATTACAACTCCTACACTCAATAGGACTGACACTGGCGGGGACCAATGCTCCCGGGTGGGGCAACGTCCCTGTGTAGAGGACCACATTTTAATGTCTTTCCTGAAGGGGGAGTGTGCAATGTAAAGGAGAGGTATATAATGGGCAGCAGTAGGAGAGTTAAACCATGCATTTTATATCCCCTGTGGTGACTTCAATTAAGGAGGGACGTGGCAAGTAAAACTAATTTCTTTATTAATGTACTGTTTGTGATGAAATTAGGTGTGTGTATGTGGATGATTGTGAGGATTCCAAATATGAAAACCGTTTTCAAATACCTCTAGTACTTTTTGAGTTACAAGCATAATTATACTAATTAATGCTCCTCACAGTTAGATAATTATTGCTAAATGAAATTATTTTTTCATATTATTATGTTCCCAAAGCATCAACTTGTGCAAAGAAGCTATTAGTTGATTTTTCTAGTTCTTGTAACCATAAATAAAATTTCCAAAACATGGATGTTGTTTTGCGCACACATCGCAGTAATTATAAAATGTGTTCTAAAAATTTTAAATGATGAGTAAGAAGAGAGATAAAGCTTTATTGCACTGCTAAAGGCCTCCTGAGCCTAGTGCAAAAAACGGAACGACTCTATCAGTCTTTGTTAGAAAATGACAGATGTTCTAATGAAGGCACATAGGCGAAAATCAAGAGTTGAGAAAACTGACTTTTAAAGTTCACTCTTGTTTGAAAGTTCACAACATGCCTAAAACACTCGGAATCCTCCTGGGCAGTAATCCTGAGATGCTGTGGCCTTGGCCTCTGTAGAGCGCAACCCAGTTTTGCGCTTCTTTGTCGTGGAACAATGCGCCTTTTGAGCCCTCTTTGCCCTTTTGGCATCCTTTTCGGCTGCTCGCCGCAAAGAGCAGTCTCCTGGATTGAAGCCCAGTTGAGCAGTGATCTCTTGCAGCGCACTCTTGCAGCCACCATTGAAACGGCAGACATCATCTGCAACTGCACTTTCCACACTCCGAAGGGAGGCGAACTGGCTCTTGGGCTGGAGTTCGAGAGGCGCTTGTAGATTGGCAGCAGTGCCACTCGCACGTGAGGGGGCAGTTTATGTTTGTGAGGCGGCAGCGGCTCTCCCTTGGCCAATGCTTGATTGTGCGGGCACCAGGAGTCAGTCCCACTTGGGCACAGGTCGTGGTGTGGATCCTGGTCTGTGGATGTTACATGGTAATAAGTGGCCATGATGGCCCTTTCCATGCCAGGAACATCGTTGGGGTGGCTCTTAATGGCTCAGCCATAATAATTTGTTAACTTCTTTATCAGGCCCTGCGTCAGCCGGCCTTTGCCACCCATGCTCAGTCCTCGGCCTTTGGATTTATGCTCATCAAGAAGGTTGCGCAAGGAAGTGCCCATTCTTTTTTTCACATGGTTCACACACTCCTGTTTCTTGATCACCATGTAGCCATACACCTCGTCTTGCGTGAGGGCAAGGTACGTACGGCTGTCACCGTCGCAGAGCACATTGATGTATCGAAGCTTGTACTTGGTAAACGATCTTTCTAACATGATCCTAGCTGCTTCTACTTCCATTTGGCCTGCATTAGCATCGGTGTTCTTTTGGCACTGTGGCTTGTGTTTCTCAAGCCACTCCTTATAGTTGTCGTCACCAGGCTTGGGGCCAGCAGCACAGCCTTGGCAGTAGTTGGACAGGACACAGTGGTCCAAGACCAAGCCTGTGTACAGCTCGATTACACAGCCCACGCCAATATGACTTGTGTGCCCCCTCGTCATCCACGTGCCGTCGTAAATGACGTCAATGTTGCCTGGCACTCCTCCTAGGTCCTTGTAAATGTCGTGCACCTTCTGTGCACTTTCTGCTTCAATGCCGGTGGCAGCTGATGTGGTGGCAGGGTGGCTGTACTTCCTTTGCAGTCTCTGGTAGGACTTCTGGTGCAGTGCTCGATGCGAAATGTCCATCGCAGAAAAAATGTCATTTATGGCAGATTGTTTTCTGCCAACTGACTGCACAGCCCTCAAAGCACGCACGTTTACCTCAAAGGAGTTCGTTTTTTATTGCCCGGAGCACCTCGGGGACGACCACGCACTGTTCACTATGCCACAATTGTCACAAAAAAAGTTCGATTCTCGCCGCGAGTCCAAGGCAGTGCGTAGTCTCGAGGCGTATCGACCCTTCGTCGCACTTGTTGCACTTTGCTGACGAAAGCAGACCGTTCAGCATCTTCTTATTTACAATGAAGAATGTGGAGTCCTTACCACCGTCATTTTCGTCGCAGCCTTTGTTCAGAAGCTCAAGCTTCCGCTTTGAAGCGAACTTCGATGCTACGGCATCCAAAACATCCCGCCTTGTCTGCGCCCGCTGCGCGATTTCTTCACTGCTCGGAATCTGGGCCGAAACTCGCGATAGAATGTTCGACGTGCGAACGCCCGGAGTTGCAACGGCTGCCGACACGGTGCCATCGCAATCGGGTTCGCGAGAGCGTCCATCACGGTCGACGGCATCCGGCGGTCCGACATACGACGATGTGGCACCTTCCACACTCTCAGCCTCACAACAATCAGCGAAGGGTCTGAGTAGAGGCTCCGTGACACTTGAAGAGCATGCTCCGTCCGGAACTGCGACTGGGACGGCAGCCGCAGTCGTCTGCCCTTTGTTGCAAGCTTTCCGACGCTTGCCGTACTTGTGTACGCTCCCGAACTTTTTTTGCGGCAACATAGCACCGCAGTATGAGCAAGCACTCAGAAGAGACCACCGGTGTAAACAAAGCTTGGTAAAAAAAGCATGCGAACTATCACAAAAACAGCAAACTGGCAAAAAACGAAGCGCGCGCGGGATGATTCTCGGCGCGGCGGCCGCAGATGCGCTCGCGCTTCCAAGGTTGCCAAGGTGCGCGGCGCAGCTTTGACCAGTAAGAGGTCGCGCCTGCTACCGCGTGACCCGCGCAGCCAATTGCCGTTCTTCGTTTTCGTCTTTTTACTTGCTCCTCGCGCTTTTAATTTCACTCGGTGAAATACGAGACCGCGACCATCGGGAAGCCGGTTTTCTCCTCTTTCCTAAGCTACCAAAATGGCGGCTCACGGTCAACAACTTGGCGCGTTTGCGCGGCGTGAACAACACCGTTTCAGGGGCTTTTTTCTTTACACTTTTCGGCGACTAGCCTCGTCAAAAACACTATTTGCGGGATTCGTAGCGCACGTTTCGCTGTAATATTTTAGAACAAGGAAGTTGAGGGTCTGAAGATTACGAAAACAAATAAATCAGAAAATCGCATATTTTGACCAAAATCGGCACTTTACTTGCCGCGCCCCCCCTTAAAGCCCATAGATTTGTTCTCTCTTTTTGTTGATTAGTGACAACAATACCCACACCAATGATGAATCTCATAGGACAATGCTTATCTTCGGTAGCCATGTTCCTCCCAATGCTTTTCGAACACCTGTTGAAACGGCGGGGAACAGCTTTTTCACTCACAAGTGACAGATGATCAGCGGGAGGAGAAATACTAAGTCGCATTCTCATAATGTCCGCTGACAGTTGTGTGGCTAATGTATTTAAACGTAGGTGTCTTTGTTAATCATCTCAGTTAAGGGAACCATTGGTGGCGTGGGTGAGGGTTGGAAGAGGAAGCAATTGTAGCTCTCACATTTCTCAAAAAAAAAAGCTGTCAAATGTTAAAAAAGACATTAAATGAGCTCTGCTTACTGGAACAGTCACGTTTTCTGAGTTTACTTTCCATGTTTTTGTCAGCCTTTCATATTTTTGCTCAGTACATCTAAAGTGTAGCATTTCGTGACAACTAACTTACGAAACGTATGCGAAACAGCGACCATAATCACTGGTATCAGCAGAACACAGTACATAAGGTTTGCGGTCTTAGTAGTGTACCACATTTTTCACGATGATAAGTGAATATACAGCGCTGATGTATTTATTTAAAAAACAGTTCAGTGTTAGAGGCCACATGCACTGCTAAATCTGCAACAAGTATAAATTGCTTGTCGACAACCACTTATTTGTTTAGGCTTCATGATGCAATTTTTAATATCGAATATGCAGAAGTCAAGGCATGTACAGAGGTCAACAGGCTGGTCTAGAATACTGCAATGCAGCACTCTAGACTGCATAAAATTCTAGCGAAAACACATGGTTTGAAAGAGCCCGTAATATTGTGTGTGGCAGCTAAAGATGAAAAACTCAAGTGCGGGCTATCCAGGTTGTCGGCCTGGTATTAAAATGAACCGGTGTGATGACGCAAGGTGGGGTGTTATACAGTCAAACTTCATTATAACACACTTGCATCTTTCGTGAAAATAATTTTGTTATATCCCAAAATTCGTAATGAAGGTATATTAAAACTGTGTCTGTCGTAAGACTATTGATCGTTTACTTCGTTATAACAAATATTGCATTATATCCAGGTTTGTTATATTGAGGTTTGAGTGTATTGTATTTCAGTTATTATATTTGAAATAATCTATCAGTCAGGTCAGCATAGATCTCTATGTCGCTGTCACTACTAGCAAACTGCTCCAGTGCCATTTCCATGACCAACCACGTGCGATTTTGCAGTTAACTGACGCATGCTTGCCTTGTGGGTTTATGTAAAATCTGTGCTTTCTATCAGGGCTGCATGGGAGATTAGCTGATAATACACATGCAATGTACGAAAAGTGGCTGATGTGAATTCGAGCCGTTAAAAAAAGAAGGAAAAGCGTGCCAGCAAGGCGGTTTGCATTTTTCCAGTTTTTGGTAACTTTTGGCGAGCGCTTCAAAGTAAATGTTAGGCAAATTGCATGAGTAGGGTTTACACTGGCAATGTGGAACATGCTATGGTGCCATTGCAGAGTGTAGATACTAGTTAGGCAAATTCCCAAACAACACGACGGTCGAAGAAATGACCGGCAACTGTACATACATGTTACGGTAGTGTTTGTTATAATAGTGCAATGTTATGGTAGTGTTTTCACTCGAAAATTCTTAACTTTGTATAAGCACAATTTTAATACGGAAGCGCACAGTACGCTTGCAAGGGCTGTGATTTATACAATATTTTTTATGCATGTTTCTTTTACAAAAGAGGTTCTTCAGCAACATTCACTCATTTGGAGGACATGAAGATCACCCTACCATAGTGAACTTCTCTTACATCTTTCGGCTTCTGACCATCTATGCCCCAATGAAATCAGCGATCAAAGGCATTTTGGAAGCCCATGAGGACATCTTGCCTGTTCTTTCAGGTGCACTAGACGCCGGTGTTAAAGATAACAAGTGCCATTAAGAAAAGCTCCATGCACGCTTAGAGAACAAGCTTGAAGAGGTCTGTTTCCATCTGCAAGATGCGAACGAGCACAATGGGCGCACTTCCTAGCACAAGCAAGGACCCACCTATACAGCAAGGCAACTGCAAAAGATTGTGTGGTATAATACCTTGCTGGCTACATTGCGCACGAATTCTCAAAGCAAAAAGGATGTTTAAACTGCTTAGCTGACATTCAAACTGATGCGCCACATATGCCGGCAGTGTGGGTGACATTTGCTAGGTCATTTAAAGAAATGAGCCTGAAGCACCCCACAGAAAAGATGTACCTCTCACTTGGAAGAATAGAAAGCATGTTATCAAGTACACTTAGCCAATTTCAACTGTGCAGTGACATTTTTTGGAAGCTTCTGGATGCTCTTGAGACAACAAAGTTTCCAAAATTAGGGTTTAAAATGCACAAGGACACCTTTACTGCAATTGTGCTTAAATACACAAGGTTACGAATGCATTTCTCTGCTAGAGACATGTCAAAGACATGTCAAGTCGGACGAGACAGCACACGCACAAAAAAGAGCAAAGCTTATGTAATCTTGATTGAGTGCACCTATACAAGAAGTTTGAATTCCTCTCTGTCCGAATGTGTGACATGGCCAGGGATGAAAACCATGAATTTGTGCTTAGTAGCGAAATAACGTGATTACTCAGCCACCAAGTGGATGACATTCACAACCAGTGCTGTAACTGTGCTACAGCTGGCTTTGATAGCGCTACTTTCCCTTTCCATATGGTGGTGTTTGTAATCTTCATTACAGGGCCCTTCAGCAACTTCATAAACTGCAAACAAACAAGAGCTGCACCTACTTCACTGAACAGCAAATGTGTCGACAAAGTGCAATGTGTTTACATTGCTTCAATGTGATGAAAAATCTGAGACAAAAAAGTGGATACCTTTCGTATTGCGGGAGCCGGGCTGTGTCAGAGTGAAAGATGACACGTATGCATTGCTATGTCCCAGGCATTTCTCTGAAAGCCACTGACCCTGTCATGTGCCTGTGGTTTTTCAGCTGAAGCGAAGTACGTCACTGAAAGTGTGGCATGAAACCAATTAGAAAGAGAAAGAATAAAAAAATTATCAAAAAGTAAGCAAGTTGATTGCAATGACATGCTCTAATTTTTCAGGACTTGACAAAATGCAACCCTAACCAAAACAAAGCAGGCTTTGGCACACTACAAAAAGAAGTCATGTGCAAGCAAATAAGGACGGGACTCTACCTTCAGCAGAAGGGTCAGATTAGAGATTGGCGCATGTAATACTTTCACCGTTCGACAAAGGTAATGAAGCACTTGAGAAAAAGAGCAATGCTGAGTCGCAATATATTTGACATGATACAAGAACAGAGCAGATTCATGCGAAGTGGTCAGGGAATCATCTAGAACATGAAAAGTGCTTCACACTTCGAAGAGGCTGCAGCCCTATATACATAAAATGGCTTCTGCAAAAGTATGGTGACTGGCAGAACTGAGTGCACTTCTAGCAACACAGGAAAAAATAGGCTTGCAGTGACCTCACTAGCAGGATGGCATTAATAATTAGTTGCAAGCTAGGTGTCCTTCTGCAGTGATATAGTATATTTGTGAATGTTGTCTCTATACTTCTCTTGTATTCCGTGACAGAATTTTCCTGTCTTGTGTTCACTGCTCTACATTTTTATTTTAGATTAAGTAATGTGTTCACCAGTGTTTCTGCTTCTTTGTTACAAAATATAATTTCATGCACAATACTGAGTTGCTTGCTTCTTCTTTATTATCTGTTTTGAATTGGTGTAGCTACCCATGCTTGTGTTGTTTTGCATATGATGCCTTAGTAAACATTTTCATACATCTGCTGTTACGCAATGGTTACAGGAGCCTGGAATACACTTGTTCCACGTGAAAGCAAAAATGTGACTGGCTCCCATATAATAAGGAAACCAGTTCAGTCCTGGCTTATCATAGCTCTGATCTTTATAATGTAATGTTTTTCATAAACTTTGTCATTAGCATGGTATGCAAGAAACACGTTTAGAAAATCGGTGTGTCACATTTTCAACTGCTGGGGTGCTTCCAGCTTCAAACTACATGCCCTAACTTTCAGTGGTAGCTCCAAATAAATTCTTTGACAGGTGCATTTTACTTATGTGCAAAATTGTCTCCTTCATCAATAAATAGCTCATATTAGAGTCAGTGAACAAGTACATTTTATGCTACAACTCATTATTGATACTGTACACTAAATGCTTACAACCAATTTTCTTGCAAGTAACACTTTTGCTTCAACTGTCTCAATCAAATTCATGTATCCTTTGAACAAGATATCAGGCAAAGATCCAAGTAGGATATCTTGGTGACCGGCAAGACTGTCTTGAGTCAAGAACGAGTCAAGTAACATCTCTGCATTCGGAGGTAACCTTTGGTTCTCATGCAGTGAGGGCAACGCTCGTCTTCAACAAAATTACTTCATGCAAGAAACTCTTCCCACTGTCATTGGCCTTCATACTACCAAAGTCACAGGCATGTGAAAAAAAGGAACACCTAAAAAATGGAAACTGATATTGTACAAGACAGAGAAATCAGTGAACGATTCAAACCCAAGCGAGCTGGCATGCCTTTTGGAGTCAACTTTATTGGTATTCCTTAATGTTGATGTCCATGGCAGAATAACTTATGTGTCGATGACACCACTCAAATTGTAGGTGACACCTTTCACGCTTTTTTTTTGCATTTTAGCAAATGGCTACTCTGAAAATGTAAGAAGTGCAGCTATCATTTATCACGTTGCATATTTACTCGTAATAAATACAGCACTGGTGGGTGCTGGTTGGCAATAACCAGGTTCTATTGGCATGGAACAATGCCTCCGATGGTGAGCACGATAGGCCATGCCTTTTTAGCACCGCTTAGGATGTTACGAAATGCCATTAGAAGCCTTACAAATAATACTTCATGTGGACAGCCCGACGGGCTCGTGGGTGTATACGTGGAACGTAGTGCTCGATTGTTCGAAAGAACATGGCCAAGGAAAAGTGCCCATCCTGTGTATACATCTCTTTGTTGTCCTACTAGTCTGCCGGGCTGTTCATTTGAAGTACCATTATGTTCCACGTATACACCAACTAGCCCAAACGAAAGCGATACTGCAGTTGGTGTAATTCAGAACACTAGTGCAAAGCATGCACCTGGTGGTCACGTCATCAGTCGCCGTCCGTGTGGTTCCCTGCGCTACTGTTCTGAAAAACAGTACTTGCGTTCAACAGGTGTCTAATCAGCTGTTAGTTTCCACAAAGCGTGGTCAAAACCTTGCAAAAATCTGAAGAAAGCGCTATGCAGCCCTGTTGTCCTTCGAGGTAACTGGGCCCGTAAATTTTTTTCCAGCGCAACGTCCGAGCACAGAATGTCCAACAATAATTCGTCTGTAGCACTCTGCCTTCACGTGGTGATTCTACTGAAAACAAAGCAGAAGAGAAAGGTGTTTTCCTTTTTTTTTAAGGACCTCTGGTTTGAAATCCCCTCCCACGTCTAAGCGTCAAGGACGTCTTTGAAGCAAAACCACACTCAAAAACAACACTTTTTTTTTTGGCAACAACGCCATATTACGTGAAACAACATAAATTGCACTTACTGAAACAGTTTCGATCGACCTGGATAAACTCTGCATCCCGCTTGCACAAGCCTTGCCGCTCGCTATTTTGCCGAAATGTAAACATTGTGGGCTCTCCGCATGAATTTGGTAAACTGCCGACTTCGCTGAACCATCTATTGCGCTGTGCGGTCAATGAAATTGAGCGGCGACGGATGCTGTGCAACAGAACACGTTCGTTGCACGAACACACCGCTCGTTACTTCTAGCGCAACACAGAAAACATGAAAAAGGACAGAGCATCAAGAGAAAGAGCAGCTCCTCTGTCCTTTATCACGTCTCCACCACTGCGAAAAAAAACAAACTTCACCTTGGAAAGATATTCAGCACACATCGGAACCAACTCACCCAAAAACAAGTTCAACTGTCTAGGCGCTGCCATGCCGTTAGGCAGAATGCGACGGCGCTCACTATCCTGTTAAACGAAAAAAAAAACACGAAATATTGTGTTTTAGTTATTTTTCCCATCAAAAGATAGCACGGCAATCCGCTCACTTCTAGGGAGCCTTTATGTGCGCGCGTCTCTGTTTTTAGGGTGGTGACAACTCCGATCATGATTGCTTGCAACTGGCTAAAATGGCCCCCATACTTGACGGGCCACCATGTTGGTTCTGAGTGGTCGCTTCTTTGCATTGACGGCAGCGTAGGTTTCAACGAGAAGAGGGTTTTTTTTTTTTTTTTTGTATAGCAAGTGCTCAAAGCTGAAGGGTTGTTTTCTGAAGTTAGCTGTGGTTTGGTAGAACAGGAAAGACATGTTCGTGACTCGGGTTTGTATAAAAGACTGTTAAAACAGTTCGTTTCTCCCACTTGGTAGACCCACCGCATTGGCGGAGTGAGGTTATTTAGGGAGCCTGTATTTGGGAGGGGGAGAACCTCGATGTCACTATGAATGGACTTCAATGTCTGCGCGCCATTCATGAAGCATATTCACCTTAGCACTGCAAATACCTCAAAGACCTCTTAGTGCAAAGCTCGAAACCGTGCTGTTTCTATGATGGAACTCGTAACGACAGGGAAGGCAGAACAAACAACCGAGTAGCTCGCGATGTTCTCTGTAAACCGAATAGCTCAGCTAGCCTGTTTCACATACCCTAAACATAGCGTTTCTCCGTATTATAGTTTTCAACAGTAAGTTTAGTTCCTGCGAACGAATCTGTACAATGACCGCGCTTAAAAACCTTACAAGCTGTAAGCATTGCCCAAAAAAGTAGGGCATTCAATCACATTACACCGCCCTCCTTCTATGCCCACAAGCCTGTATATTAGGCTAGAAGAAAAGCAAAGGGGAGCAACGAGGGACAAATCAAGTTTTTCTGGAGATCGCTAGGTGGCGTCGAGGAGCGCGGACGTGAAAACGTCGGCTCCCGCTTTTCTAAATGTTTTCGGTCGTTTCTATGCTTCAAGATCACTTGGCTTTGTGCTTATTCGAACAAGCAAGCTCTGCGGTTTCAGTGGAGACGGCATTTTTGGCGGTGAGTGAACTCTTAGACATATTTTTGGACTTTAAAGTTGCGACGCGGCGAGCGTCCCCGCTAACCCTAACCACACCTAGGGTTAGCGAGGAGTACGGCCGTTACACGTAGCCAAGGGCTCGGCCAGACGCGGCAGCTACTGGATCAACCTCCGTACGTCGCAGCCGACAACCAGGCACTGAAAATGCCTTCCACCGTAACCGTGGAGGGAATGGAAGTAAGCGCGGAGATCTTCGACGGACCAGGATGGGCCACCGCCATGGGACGCCGAAGACAGACGACTCCGCCGAACGAGGAGCTGGCCGCTGGGACGGTCGAGCACAGCAACAAGCCGAAGCACCCCAGGGGCTTTAAAAAAAGTCGATCGGCATTACACCGTGTGGTATCCGCTTCAAGGCTACCCCGCCTACCCAGAGACCAGATCAGGGTAATTATGAGACCCAGAGGTGGATTGGACGTAGCCCGAGTCGACCTCGTTCTGCTGGCGAGAGCCGTCATCATGGCCGCCCAGATCACCGACGAACAAGCACGGGAGGACACGATCTGCCCCAACAATATGCAAAACATCATTGTTATTTCTACGTCGTACCAAAATAATGCCACATCATACGTGAACGTGCAGAAACTGCACACAAACCAAGGCTCGTTCGAAGTTGCCGCATACGTGGCCGCACCCGATAATACATGCAAGGGCGTCATCAAGAACGTTGACCTCTCCCTTGACGACGCAACGCTCAAACGCTTGATTGTGCACGACCGAAATCCCACTGCCATCGAGGCAAGATGCATTAAAAAGACCAAAGTCGTCGCAATCCTCTTTGACGGGTTGCGCGTTCCGAGCACAGTGATATGCGGAACCGCCATGGTTCCCTGCTCGCTCTACAAGCGACAAGTCGATGTTTGCAGAACGTGTGGAGGAGTCGGCCATCGCGCCTATGTTTGCCGGCACACAAACGCAACGAGCAAGAAATGTCACAATCGCGGTGAAACGCTACAAGAAGACGGCGTGCATCACTGCGAGCCGAAATGCAAGCTTTGCGATGGCAATCACCCCACCGGAGATCGCGAATGCAAAAGACGCTTCCACATTCCATACATAGTGAGAAGGAGAAGAAGACGCAGAAAGCAAGAGTGGCAAGCACAACAACGTCAAGACGCACCAACGTCTGTCACGTTTAAGGAACCCTGCCACAACCAGGTGCCGGGACGGGAGAACGCCTCGAGCGTCCATCACCGTTCTCCATCTAGGGGGAGATCCCGATCCAGAGGGCGTTCCCGATCCAGAAGGCGTTTTCGATCCAGAGGCCGTTCTCGTTCCGGAGGGCGCCCCTCGACGCTGTCGGGATCCGACAACCGCCTGTCATCTCGGGAGTGCTCCAGATCCCGATCGAGAACGAGGCCAACAGCCACGCAGCAGCAGCAGCAGCCGAACAATGGCTCCTGGGCCAGCAGGGTTGCAGGTGAAGCACGAAGCACAAGTAGCCAGCCCAAAGGTAAGGCACAGCCAGAGCATGCTCCCGATTCTCGTATTGTAGCGCTTGAACAAGAAAACGGGGCCCTCAAGAAGGAGCTTGAACAGCTCCGGGCCTCAATAGCTAGAATAGAGAGCTGTCACGGAATTAATCTGTCGAGCTCACCGGCACCACCGACAACACGCTCACAACAAACGATCCACAACACACACAAACGCAAAGCCGTAGACAGCGACACGACGGAGGAGATCGAGATGGTCTCGATAGAAAAAGAAGCCCTACTGAAAAATGTCGAGTCCGTGACAACTAAGCTCAACGACAAAATTGATACGTTGCCGAACATGCTTGCCAAGTTTATGGAAACCTTTAAGACTTACACTGACAAAGCTGACCAGAGGCTCGTGAGCCTGGAGAAGATGGCAGCCAACCCAGCTGGGGCAGGTGCTCCTAGGAGCCTAAGCGCGGACAAACCAGCGGTTACGGCAAGCGTGCCGAGCATACCTTCTAGAGCTAAAGTCCGACCAGTCAATTCACGCAATCTCGCGGAAATAACGAGCCGCGACGCACACAAGCTACCAAGCCAAAATGGCTGCTGACCGTAACGAGATTAAGATCTGGCAGTGGAACTAGAACTCACTTCAGAAACGCAAAGCAGCACTAACACAACTATTGCTAGCCTGTAAAAAAAAGCCGCATATAATATTGCTACAGGAATGTGGAGAAAGCAAAACTGCTAAAAGCATTGGCATACAGGGGTACAGGGTAGCCAGGCCGACCCTGCACCACGAGCAGAACAAGACGCGAGGAGTGGCTACCTTCTTTCGGAAGGACATAATGTTCGCCGAAAGGGACGCCCCTGTATACAAAAAAGGCCTAGAAACGGTCCTGGTGGAAATCTTACCACACAGGGCTGTTAAAAGAAGCATCTTCGTGCTCAATGTTTACAGTTCTCCAGATAAGAAAAGAGATTTCAACAGACTGCTTACCTCGGCGGTAAAAATGGCGGGTGACAATCCGCTCATAGTAGCGGGCGATTTTCACGCCAGGAGTACCGAATGGGGATACTTAAAAAGCGAAGGCAAAGGCACCAAGCTAGCAGAAAGCGCGAATGTGCTGGACCTGCAGCTGATAAACAACCTTGCCCTCCCTTCAAGAAGAGGTAATTCGGTACAGCGGGACACAATGCCAGACTTAACCTTCACCAAGAACGTCAGAGCTACCTGGGATAACCTCGCCGAAGACCTAGGTAGCGACCACTGCATCCTAGAAATTACCGTTGAAAACGAGGCGAAAGCGCCAAGAAAATTCAAAATCACAGACTGGGACCAGTTCCGTAAAATACGGGATCAGAAGGGCAATACAGAACTATCATATGAAGCTCTCTTAAATGAATTAAAAATGGCAGCGAATGAGGCCACCAAAGAAGTCGAGACTGATGAATCCATCCAGGCAATGGACTCTCACCTGGCCAGTTTGCTGCAGAAAAGGCATGACCTAAAAGAAGCGTGGCGTAAAAACAAGCTCAACAGACACTTACGCACAAAAATCGCGGACCATGGCCGCGAAATCGAATCTCACGCCAAGACAATCTGCGCCCAGCAGTGGAACAACACATGTGACGAAGCAGATGGCAAAATGAGGAAGGAAAGCAAATGGGGGCTGCTCAAACACCTTATGGCGGACAGCGACAAACCCACCAGAGGTGGCACCCAGCTGCAAATTGAACGATTGGTGCACAAGCACGCCCAGGATAGTGGTGGATCCCAAGCTCTCCTCAAAACGCTAGGCCAAAAATATCTCCCACTGGAAAGCAAATCAGTAGCCTGGAAAAACAAAAATCCCTTATATGGAGGTCGACTGCAAGAAAAGCTAGACGAACCATTTATCGAAGCTAAAATACGGTACGCTCTACAACAACTCAATGGCAGATCGGCGCCAGGGCCAGATGGAATCGACAATAAACTGCTACGGAATCTAGACGATAAAGCAATCGTAATCATTACTAAGAAGATAAATGAGGCATGGGAAACGGGTACCGTGCCTAAAAAATGGCGTAGTGCCAAGGTTTCGCTCATCCCGAAACCTGGAACACCACTGAGCATCGATAACTTAAGGCCCATATCACTCACATCTTGCGTTGGAAAAGTAGCTGAGCATGCAATACTCAACCGTATCACAGACCACATTGAGAGCAATGGGCTCTTTCGACACAACATTATTGGCTTCCGCAGGGCACTGTCCACACAGGACGCCATGTTGATGTCAAGAGAACACATATGTTACGGCCTCCTCCACACGCCCAAAGCTATATTAGCCCTGGACCTCGCCAAGGCCTTTGACACCGTGAAATATGAACACATACTGGGTGAAATATCACACATGAACCTAGGCGAGAAATTCTACAACTACATTAAAGGCTTTCTGGCGAACCGAACCGCCACCATACGCATAGGAGAGCAATGTGGCGAACCCGAACGACTCGGAAATATCGGCACCCCACAAGGGTCAGTGCTCTCGCCATTGATCTTCAATGTGGCGATGCACAAGTTGTCGGAGAAACTCGCTCAAATCCCATCCGTGCACCATGCCATATACGTGGATGATATTACCATATGGGTCCCATGTGCCCACTCATATGGTGCCTTGGAAGGAATCCTTCAACAAGCACTGACTACAACTGAAGAATTTCTTAAGCCAACTGGACTCACACTGTCCCCCACTAAATCTACTCTAACGCTCTTTCACCCTCGACGGAATTCGGGCGAAGACGAGCCGCAAGTAGTGCTGAAAGCTGAGAATAACCAAACGATACCGCAAGTATATACGGTCAAAGTACTAGGGCTAACGTTAAGCGCCAAGGAGGGCCACAACAAAGAAGCACTCAAGCGCCTTGAAAAAAGCACGAACAATTTTTCAAGAGGCATTGCTAGAATCGCCAACAAGAGAGCAGGCCTCCTAGAAGACAACATCGTGAAGGCGTATCACGCCTTTCTTGTAAGTCACGTAGCATACGCGTTCCCGTTTCTGAAACTTGCGAAGGCTGAAATCAAAAAGGTCGACTCCATGCTCCGCAAGGGACTGAAAACAGCACTCGGCTTGCCCAATAGCACGAGCAATAAGAAACTCGAGCAACTTGGTATGCACAACACAGCCGAAGAAATTTTCGAGGCTCAGAGAGTGGCACAGATCACACGCCTGTCGTTGACGCAAGCAGGCCATCTTATCCTACGAGACGCAGGCATTTGCCCAATTTTTCAACCAGAGAAAAGAACACAACTTGGTAATGACGTGAGGAAACACATTAGGGTTGAGCCAATCCCCCGCAACGTTCACCCTACGTTCAACAAAGGGCGAAGGAAGGACAGAGCGAGGGCGCTCATAAACAAGGCAAAAAAACACAACACGCACGCGCTATTCGTAGATGCCGCCCGCTACTATGGCAGGGAGGCGTTTGCCATAGCGGTCGTTGATATAGACGGAAACCTCATAAACGCGGCAACCGTCCAAACAAGCCATGTCCACGAAGCAGAGGAAATGGCGATCGCGCTAGCCTTGCAAAGCTGCCAAGCCTACTCCACAATATACACAGACTCTAAGACGGCGGCACGAATGTTTGCGGCTGGCCTAGTAGCTAGAAGCACAGGAAAACTCACCGTCAACGCAATAAGAGAGTACGAAAGCAAAGAAACCCTTGTTAAGGAAGAGAAAGCTCAAATCTACGTATCCTGGTTCCCAGCCCACATGGGACAGTTAACGGGACTCGACCACTGCAATCCCAACGAAGAGGTCAACCGCCTGGCGCGTGAGCTCACACGCCGCGCCGCGGAGAACGACCCCTCGATGAGTGAGCGGTACGAGAATTTCTGCAGCCAGGACAAAGCAGTCACATACCACGAGATCACTTCACTTTACCGGGGACAAAGACGTGCCTTCCCAGCACCGCACCCAAAACTTAACAAAGCACAAGCTCTAACTCTCAGAAGATTGCAAACACGTACGTACATAACACCATCCACCTTACACATAGTCGACCCCGACACACCGTCCACATGCTCCCTTTGCAACCATCCCTATTACAATTTTGAACACATGCTCTGGCTGTGCCCTACCCATAGCGCAGCACAACTGAATACCCAAGAGGCTTGGCAGGAAGCTCTCAAGAGCAATCAATACAAGCTGCAACTACAGGCGGTCCAGAGGGCCCTGGACATCGCTACAAGCCTTCGGCTGCCAGCGCCATCCTGGGCGGAGCCTCCAGGCTGAATTAAGGGTCGGAATGGCCCTTTCTCAGCCTCCTCAGGATATGTTTAAATAAAGTCAATCTCTCTCAAGTTTTTCTAGTTCAGATTTTATTGCAAACAGCATCCAAACAGCATCTGGCCTGTCTTCAAACCATCCTGCCTCCTTTGCTGGAAGCCCCGCCACGGTGGTTTAGTGGCTAAGGTACTCGGCTGCTGACCCGCAGGTCGTGGGTTCGAATCCCAGCTGTGGCGGCTGCATTTCCGATGGAGGCGGAAATGTTGTAGGCCAGTGTACTCAGATTTGAGTGCACGTTAAAGAACCCCAGGTGGTCAAAATTTCCGGAGCCCTCCACTACGGCGTCTCTCATAATCAAATGGTGGTTTTGGGACGTTAAATCCCACATATCAATCAATCCCTTGCTGGAAGCTTGTGTCCTCGCAGTGGGCCTAGAGTAAAGCAATAAGATGAAAAATCACGCACGGCTCCGACCACATATGCGGAGTTCATACACATTTTCTCTACAAGCACTCAATAAAAGCAGAGTTTACGATATCAAATCCTCTGTGTGTCTGGTTATGAAAAAAAAGGACGACACAAATAACGATGCACCACATAGGGCATATTTGAGTTATGGGCTGACAACCGACTGGCTTAGTGCACATATACTGCTCCGTTCAGGACCGACAGACAGAAGGATGAACGTACACGAACAGTAAATCTGTCGCATTCTATGTTATTAAAGAGAAGTCCTGTTTGAAATTATTGAGCGAGTTTCGGTGTGGTTGCGCGTGTCATTGAAGCGAATAACGAATACCCCATGGCAAGCCGCACAAAAAGTTAGTTGTGTTGCAACTGTGCTAGACAAGCGCCTACAGGGAATGCGTTCATCGGCTCGTCTGTCTACCTCTCCAAATGCCCTTCCTCAGCGACCGAGGTAAAATTGCAAGAATGAGAACATCTGCCAGCAAAGGAAGACGCGAACGGGAGCATCTGTAGGTGGTTTACAGGCCTGGCGTTTTCCGCGACGAATGCAGCGACGGCTTCGGAAACCGACAAAGTGCAGATAGTGAATGCATGCAGGACCACACATTCGACTAGTCATATCATTCGATTGAGGAACTGTGCTTCGACTACAAGGATAAACAAGCATACTCAACCATCTTCCGCTCGCACAGCGTAGCCGAACGAAGCCTAATTCATTATTATACTGTGCATGTTGTCGTGCTTACTTTGCTCAAACTGCTTTTCGTTGCATGGCTAAGTCAGCCATTTGACAAAATGTGCGGTGATATACTCAACCCACTCGCAATACAACGGGTACTCACCTCACAAACACGGCGAGAAGTAATCTCCTCCAAGCAGTCTCACTTCACTTGTATAGCCCAGCGTTTCCGTTGGCTAGAGCAAGTCGGGAAGCGGGAAGGTCTCCAGATGGTTTTGCTTTGTGGCACGCAGCACCCTGGCATTTACACTTCAGAGTTCTTGTAGGTGCGCTTTGCGCGAGGATGGTGTCGTAGCGGAAGCTACGTCTATGGGGTAATCAAACGCAGCTCATACTGCAGCTCGCACACCCACGCCAACATGCAGCTGGTGCAGTGCGACGGAGCAGGAACGCCTGGCCACAAGAACCAACATGGCGCCTGTTGCCACGGAAACCGGGACTGGCAACATTGTGTTTTAGCGGGTGGCGGCAAGTGGTGGGTCAAAGGCCGACACCATTCTAAAACACGGAGGCGAGCGCATATGAAGGCTCCCTACTCACTTCCGCCATTTCGGTCAATGGCGTGTTCGGATTTTGATACATGGAGCCTAGGGGGAGTTTCGCAACTCATATGATTGAATAACGTTGACTACTACAGCAAGGAGGATTTAAAAAAATTGCTGGAGTGGAAATGATTGCGCTGAAGTGAAGCCACTCCTCTGGCAAGACTGCGGTTGTGGCTGCCATCTTACTAAAGGCATGATAAAGTATCGCCGTTAAGCGATTAAAAACTAAGCGTTTCCCTCGCACGCCCAACGAGTTTAATGTGGGAACTTTTTCGGGTCACATAGTGCTCCAAGTGCGTTTTACAGTTACTAGTTTTTCTTTGTGAGCCTGTAATTGGAGGCAAAGTTCTTTGAAGATTCAGTTATCCATACTCGTTTCTGCGTTTCAGCATGGCTGGTCGACCTCTTGAATATTTCATTCAAAATTTTATATATTGCTGCCTGATCTGTGTAAAGAAGAGATCCACAATTTGTTTTACCGTAAAAATTTTCTCGGAAGCACAGTAAATCAATAATGACAGAGATGTGGAGTGTCACGCTTGATTATCTGCTCTGTTATGTTTTTCAAATTTGCCGATGAATTAATTACATAAAATATATTAATACTACGTACCTCAAATTTGTTTGGCTACATATAGACGTATACTGGTCCTTACGCTCAATTATATTTCGAGTGTCTGCGTTATGTATACTTTGTTATAAAAATTCTCACATTTAACATAAAAAGTTTTTCTACCTAGTTTGCAGGCCTTTATTTCACAAAGGGCGCCTAGCAGAGGGGTGAAAATTCATCATCACTTTCTCAGCATGCTTATTTATAAAATTGCCCAACCTTATAATAATATCACTTTTCTGTAAAAAGGTATAATCGCGCTAACTTCAAAAAAAGAGCCCGTAAGAAAAACTTCTAACGACGATTAAAAAAATCATTTTTGAAAATTTTTTATACTTTCCCCACTCATTCTACTACACATCAGCTTTCACAATCAATAAAAACTTGTTCCATTATATGAATTTGCTTGCATTTACGCGCTGTCAAAAAATGCCTTTGTGCAAGGATGCGCAACGGCACATGAAAGTGGTAGGTGTTCTTTGCATATTAACTGTTTGGTTCTCTAGCCGCGTCGTATCTCGGCTGATTCTCGGGTGGGTGACAGCGGGGGCGCTGTAGTCACATGGGGCTTACTATCTTAGGAGCGTCTGCGAATGCTTGTAATTGCTCGTTTTTAGTGCATTAATGGGTTTCTGAATTTTTATTAGTGTATGCACAGTTGCTACACGCAATAGTGCACGAGTGAATATGCAGGCATGCGGAAATTGCCGCGGGACATTCACTGTTTCAAAGGGCTGCTCAAACACACACGTACACACACACACACATAGAAATCGGAATTTGCACGGATCCACCTAGCTTATCACTCAAAGCAGCACTTTGAGCTGCGCTAAATCATAACTAGCCACTGGTGAACTACAAAGAGAGGTATTGAAACGACGATTAAATCATACGGTCGTTTTTCGGCAGCCTCTACGATATCCACAGCACTGGCTGTTCCTCGTACGGGTCCACATCCACTCGATTGTTACATGAGAAACCCGAGTATAAGTGACATTGTCACAACATTTGTGTCGGTGACGACTCAGTTTTTGTATGCATTTTAAAGAAGATAATATTTATTGCTTTCTGAAACGTTGATCTTGTTTTAACCACGTGCTTTTGCGCTTACTTAGCTTATTTGTTTTATGCAACCTCGAAGTGCTTATAATACGAGGAGGCAGCCAGGGAACCGAGCTGAAGGAACGCGCGTGCCTCAGA
This sequence comes from Rhipicephalus microplus, assembly GCF_043290135.1. Classification (NCBI taxonomy): domain Eukaryota; kingdom Metazoa; phylum Arthropoda; class Arachnida; order Ixodida; family Ixodidae; genus Rhipicephalus; species Rhipicephalus microplus. Next base: position 8,097,624 of record NC_134710.1, read on the forward strand.
GTCATGAACTCTACGCGAGAGGGGTTATCTTAAGCATATTGTTACGAATAAGACACGACGCCGTATCGACGAGAATGTGGAAGTGATTTACTTAAAACCAGCAGTAATGGCGTGACCGGTTCACCAGCGAACGAGCGGAGAACACCTTTCTTCCTCTTCGTCAGGCACCAAAGCGCATCGTCCCACAAAATATCAACATGCATGTAGCATAATCTCCGGCGGCAGAAGCGCCGTCTCGGCGCATCTAGATGTCAACGTCAGCGGGAGAGTGGTAAAGCTTCAAGCGTGCCACATGTACGATATCGGTGATCTGTGAGGCAGTTGAAGGTGATGGGGCAGCAGGGGTAATTTCGTATGTCACGGGAGTAATTTCACAAAGGACTCGGTATGTACATGTGTAGCGGGAAAGAAGTTTTTCCGACAAGCCGACTTGACGGGTCGGATAAGAAGTGCACGTCGCGGTGCCGGTGATCGTACAAACGCCGCTGGTTTCTCTTGAGAGGCCAGGAAGCGAGTGCGGGCGATTTCGCGTGCGTTGGCAGCCCGAGTGATCGCGTCAAGGGCGTATTCACTGGTCGGTGCTGCGGTAGACGGAATGACTGTATCTAGGGGTAATGTAGGTTCTCGGCCGAATAACAGAAAAAATGGAGAGTAGGCGGCAGTGTCATGGCGAGAAGAATTGTAGGCACATGTGACGTACGGCAACGCGAGATCCCAGTCGGTATGGTTGGTAGAAACATACTTAGCGAGCATGTCTGTAAGAGTTCGATTTAGACGCTCCGTGAGTCCATTGGTTTGTGGGTGGTATGACGTAGTCAGCTTGTGTCTCGTTTGACAGGACCGCGAGATGTCGGCTATGACCTTCGACAAGAAGGTGCGGCCACGGTCTGTAAAGAGCTGCCGTGGGGCTCCGTGTAGCAAAATCACGTCCTTGAGAAAGAAGTCGGCAACATTTGTGGCGCAGCTTGTTGGAAGAGCTCGTGTGATGGCATAACGCGTGGCGTAGTCGGTGGCCACGGATATCCACTTGTTACCCGAGGAAGACAAGGGGAAAGGGCCAAGTATGTCCAAGCCAACGTGGAAGAACGGTTCTGACGGAACGCCAAGTGGTTGAAGGCATCCGGTGGGAAGCATCGATGGTGTTTTGCGGCGCTGGCATTTCTCACAAGCCGCAACGTATATTTTGACTGAGCGTGCAAGGCCTGGCCAGAAGCGTCGGCGTATTCGGTCGTAAGTGCGTGACACACCACGGTTACCAGCAGTTGGAAGGTCATGAAGTCCATGTAGAACTTCCGAGCAAAGGTGTTTTGGAATGACAAGCAGCAGGGCCGGTCCATCCGGCTCAAAACTTTGGCGGTATAATACACCATCGTGGAGCACGAATGAACGATAGGACTGATCGGAAGATCGTAATTTGAGGCGCTCAATGATAGCACGCAAGGACGCATCATGGCGCTGTTCGTCACCGATGCATGTCACTTGGGAAAGGAAAAAGACGCAAGGCTCGGTGTCAGTGTCAGGTATAGATCTCGACTCAGCAACCGGGTAGCGGGACAGGCAGTCTGCGTCCTGATGTAGGCGTCCGGACTTGTACGTTACCTTGTAGGTATACTCTTGCAGTCGCAGAGCCCAGTGCCCGAGCCGGCCAGTAGGATCCTTCAGTGATGAAAGCCAACATAGCGCATGGTGGTCCGTTATTACAGAGAAGCTCGTGCCATGTAAATATGGGCGGAACTTCATGACGGTCCAAACAAGAGCAAGACATTCACGCCCTGTTATTGAATAGTTGTGCTCGGCGGCTGTGAGAAGGTGGCTAGCGTATGCGATTTGACTCGGTCGTGTCCCCGCTGGCGTTGGGCTGGGACTGCTCCAATCCTGTGACCACTCGCATCGGTTTTGACTTCTGTCGGAGCGGACGGATCAAAGTGCGCCAATATAGGTGGAGTCGTGAGGAGGGTGATGAGTTAAGAAAAAGCGGCAGCTTGAGCGGAACCCCACGTAAAAATCACGTCTTCAGAAGGTCGGTGAGTGGTCGAGCGATTGTTGCAAAATCTTTCACGAACCTTCTAAAATAGGAACAAAGTCCCACAAAGCTCCAGACATTCTTCTTGACAGACTGGGGTACAGGAAAGCTCGTGAGGGCACGAATTTTCTCTGGGTCAGGCTGCCCACCTGATGCGTCGACAAGGTGACCCAACACCATAATCTGCTGGCAGCCGAAGTGACATTTCGACGGGTTTAGTTGAAGGACAGCAGTGCGGAAGATGTTGAGAACCACTGACAAACGCTGGAGGTGCGTCTCAAATGTAGGCGAATATACAAGGACATCATCCAGCTAGCACAGGCATGTTGACCACTTGAACCTTTGCAATAGCGAGTCCATCATACGCTCAAACGTGGCTGGGGCGTTGCATAGCCCAAACGGCATCACCTTGAATTGGTATAGGCCGTCGGGAGTTACAAACGCAGTCTTTTCTTGGTCTTTTTCGTCCACCGCAATCTGCCAATAGCCAGAACGTAGTTCAATTGAAGAAAAGTATCGCGCGCCATGAAGACAATTGAGGGCGTCATCAATTCGGGGAAAAGGATAAACGTCCTTTTTCGTGATTCGATTAAGATAGCGGTAATCAACGCAGAATCACCACGTGCTATCTTTCTTTTTAACGAGCGCAACGGGAGATGCTCAAGGGCTCGAGGAGAGTTCAATAATTCCTTTGGCTAGCATCTTGTTAACTTCTTGAATTATTTTACGCTCTGTGGCAGACACCCGGTATGGTCGGCGGTGAATGGGAGGAGAATCAGCAGTATTAATGCGGTGCTTCACGACAGAAGTCTGACCGAGTGGACTGCCGTCGGTGTCAAATATGTCGCGGTAGGAAGCCAGAAGGCGGAATAGAGCGTCGGATTGCTCAGGTTTGAGTTTCGGGTCGATCATGGGGCGCAAGGCTGAATTGAGGGATGTGGCATCCTGCGGGCGACATGGACGATCGGAGCATGCGTCTGCCGCAAAAGCGGTGACGTGGGTGTCTATTAAGGGTCGAAGTGTGGCGACTGAAATTCCGTTTGGTAGTACTTGCTGCGTGAAACTAAAATTGATAATGGTCAGACATGTTCGGTTAGAGGCCATAGTTGCGACGAAGTGGCACAGTGATGTCGCGCGCCAGGAGAACCTCGGGAATGGGCGTGACGACATATTCACCGTCAACAACGGGTGAACTTGTTGCCAATTCAATGACTATGAGCAATTTTGGTGGTATCCGACTGAAGTCTGTGGTACAGAGGTTTTTCGGCTTCTCGGGGCGAGAATCTGGAAGAAGGTGAAGTTCTAAACAGAAAGTGTCGGTGGAACAGTCGATCAGCGCCGAATGTGTCAATAAGAAGTCTATCCCGAAGATGAGATCATGAGGGCAATTGTCGATCACGGTAAATAAAACAGGAACATGGCGGCCGGCAAGGCTAATATGTGCGTTAGGCATTCAATGACGGCCACAGTTTCACTATCGGCGACACGAACGGCTTGTGTTGCGGCAGGCGTGAGTACTTTTTTGAGGCGGTGACAGAGACGAGCACTCATGATCGACACCTGAGCTCCAGTGTCAACTAAGGCCGTCAAAGAAAGACCGTCGACATGCACTTCCAGCAAGTTCTTATTAGTAGGGAGCGTCAACGGAGGATTTGGGTCACTCGCACTAGATGCAGTACTACCTCCAGGAGCTGCATAATCTAGTTTTCCGTCCGGGAAGATCCGTAGTTAGTCGGCGATGGATAGCGGCGGGGTTGGGGCGACGGCGAACGGCGGCGTTGCGGTGACGGCAAACGAGTGGTAGAGCGGCTGTAAGGTGTGTCAGAAGCAGGGTACTCACGGCTGGGTGAATAATGACGGGGTCCGCGTATGGTACTGCGACAGTCCAAGTACTGCGACAGTAGCGGGAGACATGGCCAACCCGGTGACAGCGAAAACAAATTGGCTTGTCGTCTGCTGTTCTCCATTCCGTCAGATTGCGGGATCGCGGAAGAAAATATGAGTCGTGGCGCGGTGCATTTATTGTCATTGGTGTGGAGGTGGGTTGGGAGACAGAGCAGGCCACAGAAAATTCGAGCTTTGCAATTTCTTGCCTCACGACGGCTTTAATAACGGAGACCGCCGGAGGCGTTTGTGTGGCGCCATGGTCGAGTGGAAGTGAAGGAAAATTTTCCCGTCGAACTATATGTCAGGTTTTCCTGCATGGGTGGCGTGGCAATGAGATCGGCGCACGTAGATGTAGCAGCCGTGTTAGGTAGTTGCGTAAATTGAGGCAGGACACGGCGGCTATTGGCCCTTTCGAAGCGGCGGCATTCTTTAATAATCACATCGACGGTTGTGATGTTAGTGTACACGAGCAAGTTCAAGGCATCGTCCGCGATGCCCTTGAGTATGTGACCCACCTTGTCACTCTCTGGCATTTGCTCGTCTACTTCCTGGCACAATGCGAACACGTCCTGTATGTACGAGACATACGACTCTGTTGAGGGCTGCACCCGAGTGGCGAGTTCTTTTCGCGCTTCCATTTGGTGACCAGATGGGTCCCCAAAGATGTCGTGTAGTCGTTCCTAGAAGATATCCCAGCTGGTGATCTCGGTCTCATGGGCTTCGAACCAAACACGTGGGGTGCCGTCCAAGTAAAAGATTACGTTTGCGAGCATCACGGTAGGATACCATCGGTGTGTCTGGCTAACACGCTCATACATGCGGAGCCAGTAGTCAACGTCAAGCTTAGGTTGTGTAGAGAATGTACCAGGATCACGCAGGTAGGGCATCGTCAGGTATGTAGTGGCTAGAGCTACAGATGGAGACGCTGACGGGTTGTCATTGGTAGCCATGGCCGAAGACGGAACGATGCGACCACTGCGAAGCCTCGTGGTGAGGACTGGGAACGTTCCACCTCCACCAAATATGTTACGAATAAGTCACGACGCCGTATCGTCGAGGCTGTGGAAGAGATTTATTTAAAACCAGAAGTAATGGCGTGACCGGTTCACCAGCGAACGAGCGGAGAGCGCCTTTCTTCCTCTTCGTCAGGCACACTTGCGCATCGTCCCACAAAATATCAACATGCATGTAGCATTATGCAATGCCCCTTAGAACAGTCTCTAGTATTTTTACACAGTGCATTTCTTGTCCAACTACGTTATACTTGAACTAGTTTTGAGACCTCATACTGTCGAAAAAGTGAAATTTACAGCGCGCATTAGTACAGAGACACACTATATTCAGCTTCGTTAACTGTAAACATTCGGCGCATGGCTACTCAGGAATTTTGTTTTTAGGAAGGGGGGGGGGGGGGGTCCAGGAGAACAAATAAATTTTCCCACTGTGAATGTGTTAAATATTTTAGTGTACCCTGAAAAGGTAAACAACGAAAAAACTGTCCTAAAAGAACTATACATGTTGCAACAGGTATTATATCCAGGGCGTGTGTGCGTAATTGCTCTATGAATTTAACATTTCCTGAAAGTTGGATAGGTCAAAATTTGCCCGACCTTCCACTGCATTCACCCAAAGCTGCTCCAGGTGGCTTTTTGTTAAGGGTTTCGATCACCATTTCACAGCAGCACGTGACTCATATATCTTGATGAAGGAAGGATAAAAACTATATGCCTCCAACAGAACACAATTCAGCTTTGACGGCACCCCACTTAGGAGAATGAAGAATATTCCTTTAACTTAGAGAAAAAAAAATGAATGGTGAATTCAGCCAGTATCAAGAGGCCATAAGCAAAACCTTGTGTCACTCTGTGTCAGCAGCCAAAGAGAGCAGCTGTTGTGAGGAGTCTGCTGCATGTAGCTCATTCCTCTGATAGTGGTCGAAAATTCAAAAAGAGAAGCGTGGCAACTTAAGCTTGTTGGTGGCACATAGCAACTCACGGGTATGTGCCACTAGTATGTGGGTATGTGTCATATGTGATTGACACTTTATATCTACCCAGAAACGGCGAGATCATACATGGGCAATTTTAACGCACGAGCGTAATGAAAAAGCTGACATTGGAAACGTTCACCCGATAAATGCAAAAAATAAATGTCAAGGTCCCATCGGGAATCGAACCACAGCATTCTGCGCACGGCAATAAGTATTACACCAGAGGCCTGCATGCCAGCTTTTGAAACTTCTTTTCAAATAGATCCTAAAGTTTGTGAAATGCATGATTGCAGTGCTGGCTATACCATTATATAAACATTAGATGTACTCCTATGATACAGCTAGCTGTCATGTCGGGTGAACATCAATTCTAGTTAGGCGCCACTCACTGAAGTTCAGTTAGCAGTGTCTAGGCCTACCATCCTCGCGAGCAAGAGCGCTTTTTCATATCAACTTACTGCTGTGTTGCTAATATCCTTGTTCGTATTGGTATAAACAGCTCGTTAGATAAAACGTGTGGCTGTTTAACATACATCTGTGAGTGCATTTGTAAACACCTTTAGTGCCCCTTTGTAATGTTTCACTCAATAAAATATTACAACACAATCATCTTTCATGCGCATACTTCGCATAACATTGATTCGCAAGATATATGTGGGATATGACAAATTTTTCTTCTACAGTTAAAAAAAGAGGCTTATTTGTATATCTACACCAGAATACTTGCACCCTTATGCTGAAGTACACTACCATAGCAGCTAAGTCCCTGAAGTGGGATAGTTTTGTCGGATGGTATAAACTTGAAAGCAATACAAATTAGAAATGCTAAGTCATGTCTTATTCTGATAAACTATTGTTCCAAAACTATATTTTTTCATTTTACATTAATAAGCCCACTACAAAAAGGGAAAGTTCACATGAACATGCTGCATAATTTTATCCATTAATCCCAGAATTCGTACCATGCAATGTCGTAGAATTCAAAGTAGGCTAGCACTTGTCTTTTTATCAATCGGGTCATTTCAGCACACAAAGGTTTTGAAGCTTACCTTGTTGAGGATTTGGCCAAATGGCCCATCCTGATTGAAAAGTTAATTAAGCTTGAGCAGATGCCATCCAATTCGTATTGTCATGGCTAGCATACCTTTTTTTTGATAACGTGCAATCCTGAGCAAGAAACCCCACCCGCTTATGGTGAAGAATAATTCAACATTTGGAGAGGAGGACCTCTCTCAGTCGTGGATCAAAATTAAAGCAGGCAGGGGAAAAGCCACAGAAAATAAAACAAACACCCATGATTCTTGTATTGAATACACACATACACTGTTCTCATTCGCCTTGACGTTGATGATGATGATTAGTGAGGTTTTGTGGAGCAAGGGCCATAAGTGGCAAAAGAGCACCATATCTTTTATACGATGAAAGCGATGACCAATGATTGCGATGACAGCGAGTATTACAGCTCTATAGAGGCCTAAAAGCACATGCAATTTAGAAGTGTAAAAGGTGTGAATAAAAAACTATAAAATTAAGGTATGATGATTTGTGGTGTTTTATGGCTCAAGGACCATTTCATGGCCAAACAGCGCCACTTCAGTAGACGAGAAATGTGAACAATGATAAGGTACGTGGCTGTATAGGGGCGTTAAAATTCCTTGTGCTAAGGCAGGTAAAAGCATAGAAGTAATAAAATCATAACTGACGTGAAGGATGCGCAGCGAGAGGGAACGTCGAAAAGTGTTGATAGTCAAACAATGGTGGAGATGTGTAGCCATTGCAGCAGCGACCTCTCTTTAGAGGTCGCGCTACGGAGTGCCTGGATATATGGCATCAAAAGTACGCATGTCTTTTAAAAATACCAGCAACGATTTACGTGAGAAAAAGGTTCCCCGCCCCGCTGTGGTGGTCTAGTGGCTAAGGTACTCGGCTGCTGATCCGAAGGTCGCGAGATCGAATCCCGGCTCTGGCGGCTGCATTTTCCAAGGAGGCGAAAATGCTGTAGGCTCGTGTGCTTAGATTTAGGTGCACGTTGAAGAGCCCCAGAGGTCGAAATTTCCGGAGTCTCCACTAAGGCTTCTCTCATAATCATGTAGTAATTGTGGGGCCTTAAACCCCACACTTCATGCTCAAAAGTGGTTCCCTACCAATGAACACTAATGGGTAGGGTATCAGTTGTCGTTAGGGCAATAAAAAAAAATTCTTTCTGAGAGTATCTAACTCATTGCACTGAATGAGGATGTGGAGAACCTTAAGTGGTTCTCCAAATCTCGCTCTCTGGATTTCATGCTGACCGGTGGTGCCCCCGCTATCTCCGACAACAGCTCAGCTCTGGCTGACTGGCTCGCCCTACATCATCTCCGGCCGCCGACAAGAGCTCTCGCTAAGTGGTGCCCCATCTTCGGACTCGTACGACCGTGTCCATATTTCCTATCTTCTCGTTGCTACTGGGTGTCGCTGTCTCTGCGCCACACTCTCTCCTTCCCCCTCTCTATCTCCATACCTTTAATCTTATCCTTTTAATTCCTCCTTACCCCATCCCTCGTGAGCTACTGTTGAGGTGTCGCACTCTGATGCAGACAGTTACAGGGCTCACTTTTCTCCTTAAGAATCACATAAGAAAGAATGGCAGATCGCCACCGGACAAAAGGTATGAACTGTTAAGTGAGTGTGTCCTATTTCTAGCCTGGTGAGCGTTACTTGTGCGTGGCATGATTTGGATACTGGTGGCCACTTTCGAAGTATCGGTTTGATAACATGTAGTTTGTTTCCCGTTAGTCTATACCTTAAGTACTGCCAGCACGCCCTTCGCTCCCGCCGTAAGAAAAGTTTCATGTCATGTGCAGGGACGGCCATGAATGTATTGGCGGATGCGTGGTCGTGTACAGATGCAGCTATAGCTGGCGCGCCACCCGTTTCCAGCAATCTCGCAGTGCACTGCACCCAGCACACGAAAACATGTTGTTTGAGGGGGTAGATCGTGCGTACAAGAAAGTAAAGCGACACTAGGACAAGATTTTTGTGTTTTTTTAGAGTTTTAACGTTACGATGGTGAAGGAATCTTTGTATATAATCATACATTGTCATTGTAATTCCGTGATAATTGACGGCCACAGATATTGCATGGGCTTCTGCAGTGAAAACGCTTGTTTAGGGGTGCTGAATACCAGAATTTGAAAAAGATGGGCCAACAGCTGCATGGGACACACCAGTATAAGACGCATCTGTAAAGAATTTTGGGCAAATGCATTTATGTTGAAGTTCCAGGAAGTGCTTGCGGATGCATGTAGTAGGTAAGTGTTTAGTAACTTACTCGACAGATACTTCGCAGTCAATAATCTGCCACTGCCAGGCCAGCGGATATGCTGCGGGAGCCATCAGACGGTGTTGCAAAAAGTCCATGTCTGTTTCCTCAGAGCTCCGAACACGGAGTAAACATGGCTGTCTGATTGAGATGTTGGTAATAAGAGCAATATAATAATAGTAATAATTTTAATAATTGCATGCACCAGCAGTAACACTCTTTGGACCATTAGCAAACAAAGTAAATTATATTACACACAATCCTCAATATGTGTGAGAAAGTGTATTACTTATTACGAAAATAAAGTATAACCACAATCATTCACTGAATTGTTTTCTAAAACATGGTTGATCCCTTCGTCATAGGAACTGGTATAGCACGAAAATAAAACGCGCATTTACCGAAGTAATTGAATGATTACTGTACCTTGATTCGGCAAATGTATGTTTCAGTGGTTGACAGCTACAGCACCATTTAATATGGAACAGGGAGACGATTGGGACAGATGGGCAGCAGTATGTTTTGCAGGTGCTTTTCGCGAAGGCCACAATAATGATTATTTAATTTACTGCTGCAAGTGGGTGACACTACCCCACTAAGAATGAGCACTTTAAGAAGAAAGTCCGAGATTTATTACGCGTTTGTATAGTAGGTACAATCTGTGGCCGTTGTGTAGTGAATAGCGTGCATGGAACTTGTGGTGGTGGATCGAGACGTGATCGGTTAGATGCCCGTTGAAGGAACTTTTTTCCTTGACATGTGATTGCGTCCATTTTTTCACGTCGTTTCTGTGATGGAAATGCATCGCTAAAGTCTTAGTGGACCCCGGCATACAATTTGTTCTTCATTAAAATTCAACAGATCCCATAAACTGTAAAAATCGGTTTCTTATGAAGCTGTCAACGAGTCTATGCCACATTTCTTATTTTACTTTGGACTTGCGTTGCAGTGTGTTCAAGTAGATATAGTAGTGGTGACGTGATGAAACCTCCACATTCACGTTTCGGCACGGACGTGAATTTGATAAAAACAAAGTACACGGTATTATGCGATGATGTGAATATCATTCCTTAGTGCATTCCTGCATTGCCGAACAACGCTTGGTTATAGCTTGACGACTCAAATGAGTTTGTATATAATGTTTATGAGGTTGTTTAAAGTGAAGCTGACGCTGGAGCTACTCTTGATATTAACCGGAGATGACATGCAACTGTATAGTAGGAGTACATATGCAATGTTTATCTCCTTGTTATAAAGTCAGATAGCTAGCATTGTCACCATAATCACCTTGCACAGACTTGATGTCTGCACAGTACCTTTTCCAAAGCAGATTCAATACCTTGCATGTTTCTGTGGTAAAATACCTGACTGCTGCACGAAATACTTGGTTTAGATTCCTGCTGGGATCTTTCTATAGGTATAGATACAAACTTTGAGGCGCATACCCATATACCGCAGCCTGTGGTATACGGGTATGTGGCACACATGACTACAAGAAAGAGTTTCATGGCGCACACGTAATTTTCATGTTATATTGGGATCATATGCATATTCTCATACACTCGCACCCCCTATGACCGATTTTGGCCTATACTAAAGTGATGAGTCCGCTATTTAGCACCAAGACGTTGCTGGCCGGTAGAGGAGGAGATAGAAATACTCAAAATATGTTTGGTTTTATGAGGATTGTTTCGCATTTAGATACACATCTTTGTGAGCTACTATTAGTCATCATTAAAAGTCATTAAATGATACAAATATGTACTGGTGGGGAGGCCGTCATCAATATATTTGTATTTATGCAAAAAGTTGCGAGGTAATGCATAAAATGCATCGCGTGTTACATGCAATACGTGCATATATGTGTTGTCTCAGTACACGCTGCTAAAGAATGGCTCCCTTTTGTACGCCATTGAACAAGTGCTGTGTGTATGTATAAAAAAATCACATAAAAGTGCGAGCGCTTCAATATATATATATATATATATATATTGTTACAGATGTGATGGGTTTATTTACACTGCAAAAATGTCAGCGCTCTACCGTCACTGCCGAATCACGATCGCTGGAGAGCGTCCGATCTCTTCTTCTTCCTCGCTCTTTCAGTCCGCGTTACATTTCCCTCCGGGCCAGACGAAGCTCACCGAGCGAGTAGAAGTAATCGGTTGTTGTAGGGCTTCAATCGGGCAATGTGCACAATTTGCGTCTTGCGCGAACGCCGGTTCTGAGCCGTCACTTTCGCAACAGCGGAAGTGATATCGCTTGAGTAATGACGAATGGTCCTGAGTACTTAGAAAGAAACTTCTGGCAAAGTCTCGTCTTTCGAACAGGCGTCCACAGCCAGACCAAATCACCTGTAGTGAAAGTCACGGGTGGGTGTTTTGCGTCGTAACGGTCTTTCGTGCGAGCGTGGGCGGAAAGAGTTCAGAGCCGAGCAAGTTGGCGAGCTTCTTCGTCACGACACAAAGTCTGGGCGACACTGGCGTTTTCGTTCATCGAAAAAGGTAGTATGGTGTCAAGGAAACTTTGGGGATAACGAGCATAGAGAAGAAAAAAGGCGTATAACCCGTGACTTCGTGTTTCGAGGTATTAAAGGCGTATGTAACAAAAGGTAATACGGCATCCCAGTTCTTGTGATCCGCAGCGACGTACATTGAAAGCATGTTGATGATGGTACGATTGGTGCGCTCAGTGAGGCCGTTGGTCTGAGGGTGGTATGGCGTGGAATTGCGATACTGACACCCACAAAGCCGTAGCAACTCTTCAACGTCAGCGGTAAACTGTCGGCCGCGATCACTTATCACCACACGAGGGGCCCCGTGACGAAGTATGATTGAGTGTAGAAAAAACCATGATACATCAGATGATGTGGCTGAAGCAACCGCCATCGTTTCAGTATACCGCGTCAGGTAATCTACGCACACAATAATCCAGTGGCGGCCGGTGGTAGACTTGGGGAAAGGGCCCAGTAAATCTATGCCGACTTTTTCTAATGGTGATGTCGGTGGCTTAACCGGCTGCAGTGGGCCGGCCAATGGTGTGGTAGGTTGTTTGTGGCGTTGGCAGACATCACAATTTGTGACGTAGTGCTTGGTGGTCTTCCAGAGTCGAGGCCAGTAAAAACGTTGTCGGATACGGTGAAGCGTTCGGGCAAATCCAAGGTGCCCCGACGTGATGTCATCGTGCATGGCTTGGAATACCGCAAGACGCAGGCCATCTGGCACGACGAGGAGTAGTGTGGAACCATGGCTGGAGTAATTCTTGCGATATAGTAGGGCGTCATGAATCACGAATGGCGTGGCGCGTTCAGAGCTACGAGCCACATCAATCATTGGTTTCAGCGAAGGGTCACGCTGTTGCTCGTGACGGAAGACGTCCAAATTTGGGAAATTGGCAGAGATTGCGGCCGGTAGTTGTCGAAATCATCATCATCAGCATCCACAGTCGGAGATGGAAGACGAGATAAGTAGTCGGCATCTGTGTGACATCGACCGTTCTTGTAGGTCACAGAATAATTATATTCTTGAAGCCGTAAGGCCCAGCGAGCCAACCGACCAGCTGGGTCCTGTAGTCCGACAAGCCAACAAAGCGAATGATGATCTGTGACGATCTTGAACATACGTCGAAAAACGTAGCGCGGTGCAGGCGGCCGTCTGGGACATAAGCACGAAATATGCCCTGGGAGACCACATGTGTAGCAAACGGGGACTTGTCGGCTTACATTAGCAGGAGCAGAGGTGGCAGAAGTACGCGGAGACGGGTCGTGCTCCGCAGGAACATTTTGTGATGACATAGTAATCTTCTGGTAGAGGCCTGGTTGACGACGGTCGGAGGTCCGCAGCGGCACGCCGAGATGATGACATCTGGTGGTGGTCACGACCCGTCGGGGAAAATGGAAGCCACGGGGTAAAATCTGAAGTTTCTGTCCGTGGTCGGTTTTCGACGTGGTGCTCTCGCATCCAGTAGGGAGGTGGTTCGGGGCATGCGGTGAACGAGAATTGGTGGTGAACGTCACCTGCTTGAAGTCGTACGAGCTCTTCTCGAACTACCCGACGTTCTAGGAAGGGAATGTCTTCGCAGGTGGCGACGTCCATACTTGTGACAATGGGAACATTGTCTAAGCGCCCGAACTTGGGTAGAATTCTCCTGGTCTTCAACGCCTCGAATGCGCGACACTGCTGCCTGAAAATCGAAGGAGTGTTCAAGTTTTCTTTATCAAAAAGTTGTACACGTCCTCGGCGATGCCTTTTAACAAATGACCGACTTTGTCTTCGTCAGACATATTTGCGTTGACAATCCCGCAAAGCTTCAATACTTCTTCAATGTAGGTTGTACACGTCTCGCCGGGCAACTGAGCCCTAAGTGACAACGTTTGCTCAGCTTTCTTTTTCATGGAACTCCTGTCCCCAAAGCAAGCCTTCAGTTCCTTAACAAATATATCCCAAGTGGGGAGAACATGTTCACGGTTCTCAAACCAAAGCAAGGCTGTCCCGGCAGGGAAGAATACAACGTTCACGAGCTTCGCCGGTGCGCCCCATTCGTAGTAGCGGCTCACTCTGTCGAAGTGTTTTAGCCAAGCGTCCACATCTTCGTCAGTTTTACCTGAGAAAATTCGTGGCTCAGGTGCCCAGTTGTCTGGTTGTCGAGGTCGACGGCCACCTTGTGCCGTGCCGGTGGCACTGGTGGATGCAGCAGTGTAGTACGTCAATGGGATTGCTGTGTCGTCGTTCATGCTGATGTTGTCCGGGGGTAGGCCAGCTAAGCGTCTGCTTCTTCGAAGAACTTCTGCTGCGGGGTCCAGGATGGCAAGTTACCCAGCGCCTCCACCAAAGCTGTTACGGATGCGATGGGTTTATTTACACTGAAAAATGTCAGCGCTCTCTAACCACCATCGCTCGAGGAGAGCGTCCGATCTCATCATCTTCCTCGCTCTTTCAGTCCGCGTTATATATATATATATAATATATATATATATATATATATATATATATATATATATATATATATATATATATATATATATATTAATGCAGATATATATATATATATATATATGTGTGTGTGATTCAAAAAAATAAATTCTGTGGGTCCGGTGCAAATATAATTAGGAATAAAGGAGCACACTTACGAAAATTTGATAATTGTTTATTCTACGTTTCGGCCGTGGCACGGCTGAAACGTAGAGTAAACAGTTATCAAATTTTCGTAAGTGTGCTCCTTTATTCCTAATTATATATATATATATGTGTGACGTAAGAAGGCAGGGATGGTTAGGAGAAGTAGATGAGGAAGAAGTGATTTTGGAATAAACATGGCGTATGAGCCAGGCCACATCTCCCATTCATCGTAGCGTCACACGAGTCGACAGGATGAAGACCTGCCAGCCTCTTCATCAGTCACTCATCATCTACGCAGTCCTCCGCATGACACCCTGAGCACACATGGACTACCGTACAAGCGCCTAGCATTACGCATCGACCAGCATCATGTCAGAAGCATCTACTGACCTTCCCATTCCCAAGTACACCGGAACAGTGCACGATGGACCCGTACAAGACTGGTTCGACCTGTTCGAGTTCCACGCTACCGCTGCATCTTGGTCAGAACGGGAGATGGTTACGAACTTCAGCGACTACGTCACCGATGAGGCATTTAAATTTTACATCACCCACATATTCGACAACGACGAGTCTTGGCAAAAGGTAAAAGAAGAAATGATCGTCTGGTTTCAAGACAACAATGAAGATTCGATTAGAACACACACTCTCAGTGCATTCGAACTCAGTCATCGCAGTCATAAACAGCCTTCACGCATTCAAGCGCAGAGCATGAATTTACAATTCCCGTCAGGTGAAATTAGCCACATGCTCACAGAAAGACCACGTGGACGTTTTCCCAACGTTCCATCTGGTCTTCTGTCACTTGACCCCTTGGTTGCTGACTTCGCCCACATCATGCCCAACATGCTCACTACTGCCGGAATAGGCTCAGAAGCATCACCTTTCAGGAATTGCCGTGAACCAAAAGTGTCCGTTAACTACGTCGTTGCAAAAGCCTCCGAAAATCTTTCTGTTGACTCTAGCCCGAAATCTTCTTTGCCTGACAAGAATCATGAAGACTCAATGAGTACCCACTATTTACTGGTCACATCAAGTTGGAAAAACAAGCAGGCTAATGTTACTAAAGGAAAACTACCTCGTCAGATTCCACAACTGCAGCAGTTACGTGAACTAGCAGGACGACGACGAACTAAAATGACATCACAAGCACAGTTACGACTTAAGGAAGGTCGTCAGAAATGACACCAACTCAAGGAAGGACAAAGTCAACATTCGAGCTATCTCCCCAGAAGAAGAAGCATTTAAATTTTACCTCACCCATATATTCGAGAACGACGAGTCATGGCAAAAATCAAAGAGGAGGTGATTACCCGTTTTAACGACTATGACCAAGACCTACTCATTGCCAACCATCTAGAGACAACCGCGCACTATCGTCAATTTCCTAAGCAGCCCTCAACCATTCGAAAGCCCAGCGCGAATCGACAACTGCCTCAATACGAAGGGGCACAGCAGTTTACTTACAGAAGGCCATGCGTATATTGGGAAAAACCCAACCGTCAAGCGCGTCACCCTTCTGCGCGAAAGTTGGCATTTTCTAAGTCATCGCTTCAGCATATGACGCGAGACATTGCTCAACCACCTGATGCCCTTCACTCTTTGTCTCGCATACGTTTTCCACCACCTGGGTTTTCGTCACGTGGTTCTTCAAGCGCTCCTAGCCCTCACCACTTGCCTTGTAAGGACGCCGTATTCGTGGTAGATGACCTGGCGCATCGGAAAAATACCCTGTCAAGCCATTCTTCTTCCATACGGTTTCATGCATCATCGTCCGGTGCACACACTCTCGAGAGTCCAAACAAAACAGAAGGCTCAGACGCATCGAACGTCGCACGCTACCAGGCGCAAGAACTACCCGCAGCGAACAGCGAAAAAGAAGCCCCCTGAAGAGCTTCGTGTCATTTCAACGGCACCGCAGACTTGCCAAAATCTGCAGTCCAAACCTAGTAATGCCATGTCACCTGTGGCGCCCACATGCAGAGCTCACCAATTCATGAATCGAACTAATTCAGAAGTACATGATACATCAAACCTCGCACACAGTTGTCTTTCTGAAGCGCCCGTAATGAACCCCGTCACCGAAGCCTCTGAAGAGCATGCTAGCAATGATGACGCATTACCAACTATGCCAGACAAGCAAGACACCAGTTCACCATTCATCAGCTGTCTACAGAACGCATCAAACACCGAAGGAAATTAATGCCCCATTCCGGAAAGGGCGCCACTACAGCCATCTCCTGAGCAGCACCAGCAAAGCAAGCAAAGCCAAGTACACAAACTGAGGAGACAACGAAAGAGACTGCAACGAGAGCATCGAAGAACGCAAAATTCCACGGAAGTGCACTCACCAATTGAAGAACATCGGAAAATAAGATCTCGAAACCAAAGACCAATTCAAGACGTCAGACACTTTCGCACAAAGAAAAGTCACCAGAGACACTCCCTGCCTCAGCTATTACACCGACTGTACCACCACAGAAAACGTGCAAGCACTGCTTGCACACCGCAAGCACTCAGGCACTTCGTCACAGTCTGTCAAAAAGCACAAAAGCAAGAAGCACTGGGATGGCACTGGGATGGACGAAAAATACAACCCTGACGACATCCGAACTTTAAATGCTACAGGCACTCCCAACCTTGCCCGTTCCTCACAAAAACTCAACCGATGTTATCACCAGTTCAGATTATGCCATCCAGGACGCAACAGTCAAGCTCGTCCACCAGAGTCATCATAGAAATCACCGGACTGCTCCCTCAGCCTTGAAGATTCAGTGAGATTGTGAAACTCCATCGGGACGTGAAACTGTGAACTTGGCCATTGTTTTGTTTATTCTCTTCTTCAATTTGTTGTAGTTTGTAACCGGTGCCATCTTTCAAGGGGAGGGGGAATCCTGTGACATACGACGGCAGGGATGGTTAGGAGAAGTAGATGAGGAAGAAGTGCTTTTGGAATAAACATGGTGTATGAGCCATGTTTATTCACCCACTCATCATAGCACACACACACACACACACACACACATATATATATATGTGTATATATATATATATAATAAGGGAAAGAAGTGTATACCTAAGGGCTCGTTTTTCGTGTTTTAACACAATATTAATGAGATCAAACAGGCAGTAATGCCAAGGAATGTACAGGGGAAGTTATTAGAAATAATGAAATGTAAATAAGAAGAAAGAAAAGTGGATGAAAAAATAACCAGCCGTGAGCAGGAATCGAACCTACGACCTTCGAATCGTAGAATCCTGCTCACGACTGGTTATTTGTTCATCCACTTTTCTTTCTTCTTATTTACATTCCATTATTTCTAATAACTTCCCCTGTACATTCCTTAGCATTACTGTCTGTTTGATCTCATATATATATATATATATATATATATATATATATATATATATATATATATATATATATATATATATATATATATATATATATATATATATATATATATATATATATATATATATATATATATAGGAAGGCAGTAACTGATGGTAGAAGTAGAGAAGGAAGGAAGTAGTAGTTAGGGAACCCTAAAGCTTCACCTTTAGGAGTTGAACGCAATACCCTGTTCCTAGTGGGTACTTAAAACGCTTAGTGCATGAAACTTTTTCGATTTTGCTATGCACCCACTATGTGGCCTTAAGGAAATAGGCGCAGTAGCGTATGTGCCTTTTGTAGTGGGGTACCAGCTTTCAACCACATATCCACTATGATAATCACATATTCTGACACCCGTTGGCAATGGACGCTTGTACCATACATTCACGCATTAGTACTGAAATCTTTCATGTTGCATTGTGAAGCATGTGTACAAGACACACAAGTATGTGAAGCATGAGAGCTAGTCTCACTGCATTTTTAAACATAGCGAGTTTTTTTCACGGTTTTCGCAAGCAGAGGCATGGTCGTGTGGTAGAACATCCGCCTGTCATGCACACGACCAGGGTTCGGTAGCCACTTGGACCAAAACAACCCAGGTTCGGTCTCCACTCTGCTCGAGGAGTTTTTATAATTACTTTATTTTATTTGCATCATTCTGAATTTTTCCGTCACGCATAAGATGATCATTTTTTATTCACAACCAATGGCGCTAACACCAGAATTTCTTTGAAACGAGCTCTTTAACGCTATCTTGTGAATAAACACATGGCATATAAGCCAGGCCACGTCCCCTAGTCATCATAGCGTCATATAAGCCGACAGCATCAAGACCTGCCTGCCACTTCTTCGACGACGTTTTTAAAGAGATGCCCTGAAGACGCACGGTCTACCACAGCATATCCTAGCTGCACACATTGACAAGCATCATGACGGAACCATCGACTGACCTTCACATCCCCAAATTCAATGGGGCAGCAGACAATGGACCCGTACAAGACTGGTTCGACCTGTTTGAGCTCCACGCTACCGCTGCACATTAGTCGGAATGAGAGATGATCACCAACTTCACTGACTACCTCTTCAGTGCGGCTTTCAAGTTCTACCTCACGCACACATATGAAAACGACGAATCATGGTTAAAGATAAAGGGATAATTGCTCGCTTTAACGACCACAACAAGTGCTTCCTTATTACCAACAATCTGGAGACAATCCAACTCAGCCGTCGCAGTTCACGCTCTTATCCAAAAGGAGACAGCTTTCCATCAGGTTTCTCTTCTGAATGGAAGTCC
The DNA here is from genome assembly GCF_043290135.1 of Rhipicephalus microplus. Taxonomy (NCBI): domain Eukaryota; kingdom Metazoa; phylum Arthropoda; class Arachnida; order Ixodida; family Ixodidae; genus Rhipicephalus; species Rhipicephalus microplus. The sequence goes on from NC_134710.1 coordinate 8,116,633, forward strand.
AACATTGTCAGGAGATGTTGCTCACCCTACTGTACCCTTCATGCTTTGTCTCGCATATATAGTGCGGCTTGAAGACTGACCATGCAGCAGCTCTTCAAGTGCTGCTAACTCTCACCATTCATGTCATAAAGAAGCCTTGTTCAGAGTAGACTAAAGAAAATACCTAACTACGCCATTACGACTCGAACAGTCAAAATCAGTCTTCAAGCATTGGAACAGCTTACTCCCAGTCTCGCAATTTTGGCCCACCTCCTGGTTTTCCATTGTTTGGCTCTTCCGTCACTCACAATGCCCACCTCACATCTCAGACGCCCACTATGGTGGAGATAGAGCTGCCGAAATCGGAAGATACTCAGCCAAGCCCTGAACCTACTGTCCAGATTCATGCGCCAGAACAGCTCACATCGTTAGTTGCACAAAACCACAGCCTTCCCGACTGAAATCTGACCAAATCATGCCTGTTGCGGTGTCACCATTTAGTGCACAGGCACCTGAAAATCCAAACACAGAAGGCTCGGAAGCACCACCCCTTAAAGGGTGCCGGGTGCCAGAAGCCTCCGTAATGAACGGTATCGGAGGTGCCACAGATATTTCCGCAGTAGAGTCTGTGCTACTAACTTCACTGCCCTTAGAGCATATCAACAGCTAACAACTGAGCACTACGTTCCATTTTCCAAAATAATATTGCCCTCTTCCAGTAGGGCTGCCACCTCAAAATTTTTCGCAACACCGGCAAGGTCAGACCAAGCAAATCGACCAGGTTAAGCGACATGTTATTCTACAAGGACAACCGCAGTAATCGAAAGATTGCTCGCAGCTCAAGGAAAGACATGTGCAAGCGAGTCAAGTGAAGCAACGACATATTAAAGATGTCTCCTTCGCGACAAGGAAAGCATCAAAACCAGAACATTTTCGCAAGGGACATAGAGTAAGTTTTCTTCAGTAGAGGTCAAAACGGAGCCTACAATCAATGCAATTTTAACAACAGGAGACAAAATGACACAAACGGAATAAAACAACACCCCATTTTTCGGAAAGACACAGGCATCGCCCCGTCAGCCAACGAATATGCAAATAGTTAGTGCCCCATGCATACCATTCACAACAAAGAACACGACGTCTGCGAAGCTCCAGCTATGAGTGTACCAAGGCGTTCCACCTTAGTTTATTCATCGCAAGAACTGCTGTTTCATCACCAATTTCTGCATTCAAGCTGTGCTTCTGTTGGCCAGGACACAACAGTCAGCCTCGCCCACCAGAGTTCTACAAGATATCACCGGACTGCCGCCCTCTCCTGTGAAATGTTGTTGCAAGTTTATGTAACTCTCATGTGACATGGAACTACTGCATTTTCTGTGATTTATTTCTTATTATGAGATTCCACTTGTCCATGCTTTATAGCTTGTAGCTCGTGCACTCTTTTGGGGGGGGCGGAGGAGGGGAATCCTGTGACGTAGGAAGGCAGTAACTGATGGGAGAAGTAGATAAGGAAGAATCGCAATAGAATAAACATGTGCCGAATGAGCCAGGTCACATCTCCTAGTCATTGTGGGGTAGGTTTGCTCCCCCTACTCGCGAAAGAGTTGGTATGCCACTGGGCACTAGACTCCTCAAGTACATTCCTGCCTTTCTCCAGCAGCTGTGGCTTCAGGTGAAAAGGATGGCTGGCACCTTGCACACCAGATTTTGTGCTACTGGAAAACAACATCGCAGTTAATGGTCATGTTCTCCATGAAATTGTGCAATCAAACAGTGGAACCTAGACATTCTTGTTGCAACAAATGTAAACCTTGAAGCACTTATAAAATAAATATCAGAGCTGCGTAATTCTACAACCGAGTACTGACCAGTGCACTTGACTATCTTCCATCTCTCAAAAAGAAAATGCAATATCAGTAAGACTGTCCCAAAATATTTGAAGTGGGAAAAAATTGTACATGTAACTCAAATGGCACCAAATGAAGACAAGTTAATAAAAAAAATCTTGTACATCTTACTTTTTCCAGAACTTAACAATGCCCCCATTTATTGGTTGACATGTTTACTAGAAATTAAGTACAAGAGTCGGAACTTTTTTTTCTGCTGTTCGATCTGAGATAGAATGATCTTGGAGCGTGAGAGTATACCTTTAAAAAAGACAGAGAGCAAGAGAGAAGAAGAAAAAGAAGGTGAGGTAGCTAATAAACTGAAGGAACTTTCCATTCTGACTGAAATGAAATTTTCATTGGACGCAAGCAGCTAGTTTCTTGCATTCATGTTTAAAGACTGGAAATTATGTTTTATGATGATTCTTTTTGTTTTGTCTAACATTATGAACATGGGCAGTTACATGTGATAAAAAGAATGAAAAATGAAATGAATTCTTCCAAACAAAGGCCCTGGTGACCTAAACATTTGGATAAAAATCAAGATGAATAAGTTTGCCACCACTCTAACAGGGGCTAAATTAGTGCACAGCTAAACTCTCGCATAAATGTAGTGCACGGATTTACATAAATTACCCTTGTCATTAATAGAAAGTAATTGCACATGAACTGTCCTGCCAGTGCTAGACTTCAAAATTGGGAGACAAACATAAGCCATGCAATGCAATCAACACAGGTTCTGGGTTATTGAACTCTACAGACAAAGCCATGAAAATTAAAATTCATTAGTGGTGTTTCTGCTTCAGCAACATGCTCATTATGCTATTACATGGCTTGAAAATTCACTTACAGACTTTTTTGCAGCAGTTGATGAACCATTAAATTGAGCATTGCTAAGTGATATAACATTGAAGATAGCAAATGTGAAAAAAAGGCACGACCTAGTTCCAACACTAGCTTGATAATGTGGGGAAAATTTTTGATGCCATGTTTTATTGAAACAAAGCCACAGATTCATAGCGTCGGTTGTTATACACAGTCAATGAAGGCACTGGAGGACACCGGGTAATTTCACAAAGAACAAATAAAAAAAAATAATGCAGGCTCTGGGGTGCCCAGGTCATTTCATGATAGGTGAATAAAAATTTATCTTTTTTGGCCCTGATGAAGTCCTGAAAGTTGGAGGAAACAACCAGTCAATGTTAAGGCATCACAACCACTTTAAAAAAGCAGGTAGCAATGGAAGTTGTACGATGAAATGAAGCCAGTCAAAACATTGTCAGTCCAATTTTTTTTAGCTTGATGCAAAACAAGCGTTGTTTGTTTATTTATTTATTTATTTATTTATTTATTGGTACTGCGATCTCCTGGAGGAATTTTAGCAGGTGGGTACAAAAGACGTAAACATCAGCATATAAAACCAGGCAAACAGATAGAACAGCCTATCACATTTAACATAGTAGGCAGCCATATAACACAAAGCAAACAAATAACTATCACTTGCGTTTTACAAAGTGAACATACGTAACAAAATTTTACCGATGACACATCACTCTCATTTTAAGAAAAGAAAACAGAACTAGCACACAAGTAAAATTATTTTCTCTGTTGTTCTTGTTGTGACTTGATGTGACTGTGTTGTGACTTGATGGACTTAAGCTATTCCAATCCTGCACAGTTCTGGGGAAAAAAGAATATTTGAAGCAGTTATTGCGGGTATGAAAGGAAGTTATTGTACGATCATGGCGTTGTACGGTGGTGTAAGCTGAAGAAAATGAAATAATTTTTCTAATAGTATCTTGTAATGCCCATAAATATTTGATATAAATATTTTAATCGGGATATGCGGTTTCTTTCTGAAAGTGAAAGTAAATTAGCTCTTACTAACAGTTCATTTACCGAGGTTCGTCCATAACTGTTATATATGAAGCGAACGGCTCTTCTTGGTACTTTTTCGACTTCATGAATGTTAGTTTGAGTAAATGGATCCCAGATCACTGCGGCATAATCAAGTATGGGGAGGACTATCAATTTGTAAGCAAGAACACGGACAGATGGAGGGGATAGTTTCAAAGTCCTTCGTAAAAAGAACAGATTCTGATTAGCCTTGGAGGTTACTATGTCAATGTGTTTTGTCCAGTTAAGATCATTTGTTATCCATAACCCAAGATACTTGTAGGATTGAACCTCGGAAAGAATGGCATTGTTTGTAAAGTATTAAAAATTTAATTTGTTTTTCTTATGAGAAATAGACATGTACACTGTTTTTTTTTTTCAAAATTAATGGACATTTGCCAAGCCTCGCACCAGGAAACAACCCTGTTAAACGACTCGTTTAACAAAACTTGGTCCTTTGAGGATTCTATTTTTTAAACAACATCAAAGATGCACCCGTATTTAGTAAAATGAAGGGCAACTCTGAAAATGCGTGATCAACTTCATAAGAAAATTTCCAATAGCTGGCTCAAATATGTAGCTTAAAAATGTAAAAAAAAAGCAACAGCCCCTAGGCTTACTGAACATGAAGAGCCATTTGTTTAACCAAGGATCAGAATAATCTTCTGTTAAAAAACATTGTGTACTTGCAGAGCTTAGAAAGTATATTCAGTGCTCTTCACGTAGGCATTGCAAGCTTTCAGAATTTTAAAATGGCGTTTATCTACGATGTTTCTGCTATTCAGCTATGTTTAGCACAACACAGAGTAAACAGAATCTGATGCTTTCCAATCACAGTGAAATCATTGTAACTAAGCAGCTTGTTAAACAGAAGGAACACTCCGGCAGGCCGCTTCCAATTTGGCTGGCTTTGTACTTTGATGCTGTACTCCTATTGTACATCTGTCTCTATAAACAATATTCCTGTTAAGTGAAACATATCTCCCAAGCACCTTGAGGCCCTGTTTGAAAAGATGCGACTGTTTGTTACCATAAAGTCTAATTTCAATAATGGAAGTGTAGTTAGAAGTTCAATAAGTTGACAACTAAATGATATTACTATAGCTCAAAAAACTGAAAATTAGTATCTTATGGTTGAAATTTACATAGTAGCATTAGCCATCACCAGCTGATCGCAACTATTAGAGTGCAAGTGAATATACCTTTACTGTCATAGTGTACATCTCGATGGTATTCATAAGGCATTAAAGGCAACGCAATATAATTTATATATGCATTGAAACCCCCACACCCATGCAATATCTTTGCAGTAATAACTTACTTTAAAAGCAGTAGTTTAGAACATTGTATAGAAATGCAGCAAGAAGATTTTCTACTCAGTGACCAATGTTCACAGCTTCAGTTGGCAACTAGTGCAATATACCTTTTTAAAGTACACAAGTACCACCAACGGGTGCGCAAGTGTGTACACCGCAGCAGCTACCGTGATGAGTGCATGGGCCTTGCACTTTAGCTTGCCACTCGTGCCTAGCCAAAATTTTTTAGAAATTAAATTTAAAAGGTGCAACTTAGTACTGTGTTATTAAACCACAAGCTTCAGTGTTTAGCTGAGACAACCTCTGAATAATTTTCATCAGTCCTACTGTAGGACCAGATGAGCAGCTCAGAAGATACTTTTTTTTATGCCAGTGCTTTACAGCATAAATGAAAAGAGAAAAACATATTGTTAAGAGGTTTATTGGCGGAAGCTTGGTGATGATTACGACAGCGACAGTCAGTGCGGGGACCGACTTCCTGCACGAGCTGCTCTTCTTCTTACGAAAAGGGCAACCCACTAGAAGGCGCTGGAGAGGACGACCCACTGTTCGAAGGCTTTGCCTCAACTGCCCCAGGTACGACAAGGAGCCGCCTGGCGACCTGACAGCTGGTTACTATGAGCGGGTCATGGTAGGCCTTGAGGCGCTCCACGTTAACTATGTGGCGCCCTCGACGGCGTGTGTCCGAAGATGGTTTGATGGGTTCAATCAAGTAGTTTACAGGGGAAGTGCGTTCTACGACACGGTAGGGGCTTTCGTATTTGGGCAATAGTTTTGAAGATAGGCCAGTTGCAGTGGTAGGGATCGAGAGCCAGACGAGCGCTCCAGGGAGGAACGTGGGCGCAGTAGTGCTGGCGTCAGCGCGAATGCTTTTTTTGCTGCTCTTGATCATGCGCAGTAAACGTCTTTGCAAGCTTTCAACACTCTTCAGCAAGCTTGGCTGTAGCAGAAATAAGCACCCACTCGGACGGATCTGGCTTGTGGGATGCAGAATGAAAGGCATAGACGATGATGCCTTTCAAATGTCAATTGCTGGCGAAGGGCCCAAGTACCGTATCCGAACTTGTCACCTTGTGCCAGAGCTTGGAAGAGATTCGCAAACAACGTGCATCAGTTTGGAGGTCGACGACAGCAGACGACTCTCTCACTGCCGTCGATGGTGACAGCACCCTGCTGGAGCAGATAAAAGAATATGTACGCGAAGAGGTCGCACGAGAGCTTTCGTGTCTCTGTGTCTGCCGACCACCGAAGCACCGACGAACCACCTAACGCCGACCATCAGACAGGCTATTCAGGAGCAGGTCTCCGAGGTGTTGCCATTACCTACGTCTGCCTCTCCAGCAACACCTGTTGCCGCCCCACTGACTTATGCCGTCGTCGCGGTAATGCCTCCACCTCGTCTGCCATTGTAAACGCCACAACCTGTGCGACCGTCCGCCGCGCCGTTTTCAGCTACACAGTAGCATGCCGGAAATCCTTGGTGCACTGTTGAGAACCGGCCAATGTGTTACTTTTGCGGAATTCCAGGCCATGTTGCACGTCTATGTCGTCGGCGCTTCGCAGTTAACGCACCAAGATACTCTGACTACTCGTTTCGGCCTCCATACCACGTACCGCACGTGCCAGCTGAAGTTCACGAACGTGACGCACAAGCTGCTTCCGGCACCCGAACCTTCACTTCTCGACGTCGTATATTTCCCGCTCGCCTTCCCCTTCAACAAGTCGTCGTTCTGTGTCGCCTATGCGTTGACGACCCACCTTCATTGAGGCAGAAAACTAACTGCCGCAGCTCTGGAGGCATGAGCTGCGTCGTCATCTAATCGCTTAAATCCTCGCCGGTCTCCCGCCAATCTTATCGATGTAATCGTTGAAGGTGTACTAACACTTGCACTCATCGATACTGGTGCCGCGATATCTGTGATAAGCCAGACTCTGCTGCTCTCTTCGTAAAGGGACGATGCTTTCTTCCGTGGTTTCTCTTAACACTGCGAGCGCCCAACAAATTTTTGTGGCATGTACAGCAAAAGTGGTGATTCGAGACGTGATGTACACCATTGAATTTCACGTGTTGGCGTCATGTTCCCGCGATTTCATCCTAGGATGGGGTTTCTTATCACGTCATCACGCCGTCGTGGACTGCGCTCGGGCTGAAGTGGCGCTGTTACCATTTCGTGATGCGCCTTCTGTTGATGCGGCCGTATCTAGTGTGGCTAACCTTGTCGTCGCGACATTGACCTTCCTCCTTTCAGCGCCCAGTTTGTCTCTGCCCACTGTGCTTCACTTTCTGACGCTACCGTCCTATACACGCCATCTGACATCTTCGATAGCTGCCACTACACATCGCTGCCATTCGCCGTTCTAGCGCTTTGTCAAGACACTACCGGAATATTTATTTCCAATCCCAACTGGTGCCCCCTCAGTTTGCGCCGCAACGAGACGCTCGGCCACATTCAGCCTATCGATGAAGGTACCATCATGCCTGCCGATTTCTTCGACACCAAGCCGAATATGGAGCTGAACGCGTTGGTTCCTCACCTTGCCTCGGACAGCATGTCTTTCGATACATTTCACCGTTCCATTGACAGCCATCTCGCCCCGGCTGAACGTGAGCAGCTTGTTACCCTGTTGCATGAATTCAGGCATTCGTTTGACTTTCGACAAGTGTTGCTAGAAAGAACGAACACCGTTGTGTACAAAATTGACACAGGGAAAAGTACTCCTTTGCGCCAGTGCCCCTATCATGTGTCGCCGGCGGAGCGTGGCTTAATTACAGAACAAGTAGACGACATGCTACAGCGTGGAGTCATCAAACCTTCTTGTAGTTCTTGGTCTTCACCAGTTGTACTCGTCAAAAAAAATGGTTCGATCCGGTTCTGCGTAGACTAGAGGCGCCTCAACAACAATACGAGGAAAGTTGTTTACCCTCTTTCCCGCATAGACGACGCTCTCGATTGTCTCCAAGGTGCAGAATTCTTTTCCTCGCTTGACCTTCACTCAGGTTATTGGCAGGTCCCAATGGCCGAGTCTGATCGTCCAAAAACAGCCTTCGTCACACCGGACAGCCTCTATGAATTTACCGTAATGCCATTCGCACTCTGCAATGCGCCCGCCACATTCGAGCGAATGATGGACAGCATTTTACGTGGTCTCAAATGAAACATAAGCTTGTGCTATCTTGACGAAGTTGTGGTCTTTTCCCGCGATTTCGCTTCGCGTCTCCCTCGTTTGCGTAAGATTCTACAGTGCCTTACAAACACCAGGCTTCCGCTTAACCTGAAGAAATGTCACTTCAGGGCTAAACAACTCACAATACTTGCTCATGTCGTCTCGAAAGCCGGCATCCTTCCCGACCCTGACAAGCTTCGTGCTGTTGCTGAATTTCCCAAGCCGACTGCAGTTAAGGAACTACGGAGCTTTGTGGGCATGTGCTCCTATTTTCGTCGGTTTGTCCGGAACTTAGCTTCCACCATCGCTCCGCTCACTAAACTCCTTGCTGGCCCTGCAGATCTTTCGAATTAGACAGCAGCCTGTGACGAATCCTTCGCAACACTCCGCTAACGCCTTACCTCCACCCCTACTGTGCCATTACGACCCTACTGCGCCGACCGAAGTACACACGGATGCAAGGGGCGTCGGCCTTGGTGCAGTACTCGCGCAACGAAAACCAGATTTTATGGAGTATGTGGTCGCCTATGCCAGCCGCGCCCTCGCGAAGGCAGAAGCCAACTATTCTGTTACAGAAAAAGAGTGCCTCGCTATTGTGTGGGCTATAAACAAGTTTCACCCCTATTTGTACGGCCAAACTTTTTATGCGGTAACTGACCATCACGCACTCTGTTGGTTGGCTTCACTGAAAGATCCTTCTGGTCGCCTCGGACGTTGGGCACTACGCCTCCAGGAATTTGACATACGCGTCATCTACCGATCGGGGCGAAAGCACCCTGACGCAGATGCGCTTTTACGATCACCCGTGAAATCTGATGATACGGAAATATCAGCCCTTGATCTTCCCCTCTCTGCCGTCAGCATCACAGACATGCCATCTGAACAGCGGAAGGACCCCTGGATTGTCTCGTTCTTGAATATGCTTTCTAACGCATCAACATCTGGTTATCCGCGTGCTCTTCGCCGCCAAGCAACGCATTTCACCATACGGGATGGCCTGCAATACCGTCGCAGCGATCAAGTGGCAGGTCGTAAATGTCTGCTAGTCATGCCCAGCCATATGCGGTCTGATATCTGCGAATATTTTTATGCTGAACCGCACACGCACATGCCAGTGCGCAAAAGACGTATGAGCGGACCCGCGAACGTTATTACCAGCGGGGTATGTACACGTTTGTACGCAAACACATTTGCTCATGTTCCTTCTGTCAGCAGCGCAAGACATTTCCTCATTCACCCGGTCAAGTGCAGCCTTTACCATGTCCTGCACGCCCATTTTATCGTGGTGCGATTGACCCATACGCCCCGCTACCATGCTCTGTAGGTGGTAATCGATGGTGATTGTGGCTGCCGACTATCTGACAAGGTACGCCAAAACGGCAGTGCTACCTTTGGCTGGTGCTCGTGACCTTGCAACCTTCATCTTGCATCAGTTCGTTCTTCGTCATGGTGCGCCATGGGAGCTCCTGAGTGACAGAGGTCGCGCATTTTTTGTCCGAAGTTCTGCAGCAGCTCCTACATTCATGCCGTACGGTACACCGCACATCAACAGTCTACCACCCTCAGACGAACGGCTTCACGGAACGTTTCAATAAAACTCTGGGAGACATGCTCGCTATGTGTATTAATTCCGACCACTCCAATTGAAACTTCGTTCTTCCTTTCATGACATACGCTTACAATACGGCGATTCAATCAACAACAGGCTTTTCTCCATTTTTTCTTTTATATGGTCGTGGCCATGCAGCACACTCGATACAATTCTGCCATACAATCTTGATGCCTCCGAGTTCAGCCCAGTTTCTGAAATGGCCGAACATGCCGAAGAGTGTCCTCAGCTTGCACGGTCCTTGACAGGCGATAATCAAGCCTTCCAAAAAGATCGCCATGACCGTGATCTTGTTCAGGACACTTTCCCCGTTGGTTCTCTCGTGTGGCTCCGACTGTCTTTCCACTCTCCTAGACTGACTCTCAAGTTTGCACCGAAGTATACTGGCCCTTACTGCGTCATGTAGTGCCCTTCTTCTGTCACCTATGTGACTGAACCGCTCAAGCCGTCCACGGATAAGCGCCGCCTTGGTCGTGAAACGGTCCACACCAGTCACCTCAAGAGCTGCTACGACCCTCCTGTTCTCTCGTCACCTTGAGTTGCGAGGATGGCTCGTATTCATCGCCGGGGTATTGTAGTGGGGAATTCGCAAGGCAATGACCAGTGGGACTATCTCTGAGTGCGAAGCGCGAGCGTGTGCACGAGCTGTAGACGTTGAACTGCTCGAGCATTTGTGTCCATACCAGCTGTCTGTCTATTACCTGGTGCCGCAATTAAACTCCCTTGCAATCTCAGCTTTCTCATGTATACTAGTATACTATCTTATGGAAGCAACAAAGGTGAGTATGGCAAGAGGCACGCCATCATACACAAAATGTGTCAACGGGGTCGTTTATGAATTTCCACTATCCTACGGCAAAAGATTAATGTTGGCCGGGCAAGAATATGCGTGAATGAGCATGCACAGAAACATGAGCTTTCGTTAAAAGATAAAGATGGGGCACATTTTCTGACGCATTGCGATTCTCATAAGTGTGAGTCGTACCTGGATAAGGTTTGGATTATTGGCAGAAGCAGGGACACAGCTACTCGAGAATGCATGGATGCATTCTGTATAAAATCGTGAGGTTCATTGGGTATCAGTGATACTTTGTATTTCTGGTAGGTAGAGAACAAGTTCACAGATTGTGATTAGTTCGTATGCTCTCAATGTGAGCCTAGCTTACTCCACACATGTGTGCCTATAATTTTTGATGCAGGATACGATGAATAAAGTGACGAAACTTTGAGCTCCCCTACACCCCTTTTCTCATTATTTTGTCATTAAAAACAGCCATATCTTTGTGGCTTCTACAAGAACCTGGACCGATTAGAATAGCAAAGAGTACTTCTAGCCTGACCTTTGTGTCTTAAAATCCGTAAGGGCAAATTTGACATAGAAGAGGGACACCGTGTCTGGGTGATGCAGACTAGAGAGACATGAAGAGACTAGAGAGACATGCAGACTAGAGAGACATGAAGAGAGACATGCAATGACAAGGAGAATGAATGCGGTGATTATGCGAGCATTCCAAGCTAGAAAAACGCTAGGAGTGATCAGTGCCTTCTGTCGCATAATTCATGAAATAACAAAAGCAACCACCGTCACCTCTGTCACCATCTGGAACGTAAGAGCTCTACCAAAGGCTGCAACCATTGTTCTTTTGCACAGGCTTACGGCATGCAGCTCCATGAAAGTAAAGCGAGGGCACATAAACGCTTCAATGTGGTAGTGTCAGAGCACATGCTCAAATCTGTTGCGGCAAAATTGTAAAAAAATCATTGCTTTTTTGCATAGTCGTTATTAAAAAAACTTTAAGTCGGTCTGAAGACAACATTACATTCTACAGATTTTTGCTGGTAAATGGAAATTCTTCGTTAGATTAGAAACTTCGTAAGATGGCTTTGCTAGATAGAGTTTTATTAGTATTTATTAGTGAAAATTACACATTTGGGAGCCATGAAAATTCTGTAAACGAGGGGTGGGTGCTGGAGACGACATTTTGACAAGTGGACTTGTCTTTTACAAAATAAAAAATTTTGAGAAATTTCGTTCAATACAAGAAGCATATTACTTTATCATTGTGGCTATCCCAAAAATCAAGTTATTTATAATATAGAGAAGCCTAGAAATGTAACTTGATGCTATTTAATATTTCGCACACGCACCAACAAAGACGAAAAGCTCCTATCGTGCAATGACTACTAAGCGGGGACAAATGTGTTAATCTGATAGTGGAGTAAACATCACATCCTTTTGCTTAAAAATTAACACTCACGAAAACTAGTAGTAAGACCCAAATGACATTGTACTTCTTAAAAATGAAAAGTCATTCAATTTTCCCCGTGATACTTGATTTAGCAAGACCGAACACATACATGTTCTTGACCGTATTGTAACACAGGGCAGGGCTACACGGACACTAGAGAAGGGACAAATCGCTCTTGTGCCCGCATAGTGGTGCGCTGTGTTAAAATACGTTCAAGTACTGTCACCAACTGGCCCAGCTTTCTGTCCTTCTGTGTACATGTGCTTATTAACGGACGTCCCATTATTACAGACCTGGCTACCCATTATAAAGCACGTTTTCTGCATAATTTTGATTTAATAGCTTTGTTAAGTAGTAAACTGTTTTTATTACATGCTCGTCTACTGACGCAACCAGCAGCCAAGAAGCTAGAGACCACAAGAGCGCACAAAAAGGGTTTGAGCATTCGCACGTGCGATCATACCGGTGTCACACGGGCACTTTTGATTGCTATCAGCTAGGGAATCTGCACCAAACTCGATCCGGTGCAGCAGTGACGGACCTGTCGATCTCGATCAAAAGTATTAGAGTGACACTAGCATTAGTCACAGCTAACTGCCCAAACTAATCGGTTCAAATACGGTGCAGACGTCATCTAACTGCGATATAAAATGGTACGACATAGCAAACAAGAACCCGCGTGACAGTGGTGTTGTCAGTACAGTACGCCAGACCCTTAAATCTTAATCGGAAGTATGTCTGCACAAACATGATCAGGCCTACGCGGGAGCAATTCGACGCTACGGTTCGCATGAACCAGCCAACACTAACGTATCATCAAATCTGCAGGGAACTAAATTTGTCAAACAAACCACCGTACGTACACATAAGACAGCCAGCACTTGAGCATATCACATCGACGCGGGATGTTGGTCATTCAACGCTACCGCTCGCACGAAACACCCACGGCACTCGATCTCCCCCCTCTGAAAGATCGGTCGGCCGAGAATCACTGCCACATCACCAGATTCGCAAGGAATAATATCGCAATCCACACAACACCAAAATCAACATTGACCAAAATAGAGGAAGCGTTGACAGTCGACGTCCGCGCATCGCTAGGGTTAAATACCTAGCATTTAAAAAACATTTCCTTCTTTTCTAGCTTTAATATATATATATATATATATATATATATATATATATATATATATATATATATATATATATATATATATATATATATATATATATATATATATATATATATATATATATATATATATATATATAATCACTTCATAGGTGCGTCTTCTTCCCTATACGGATAATCTATAATCTTTCCCGCACCCAGCATCACTTTTGTTTTTGGTATATTTGGTATATTTTTTGTATGGTGTGTTTAGGTTGTATAAGAGGGACAATTAATCAGCTGCCCGCTCATAATAAGTTCACGTGCTACGTGACGCCAAACATGCGCATAAGAGTGTTTTCACACTCGTCGTTTGGCTTATAGATGGCCCTGACTGTCACTCCTACTTCTAAATTCACATATAAACCCAAAAAAGTGGATGGAGGGAAGGCCGCTGTGGTAGCTCAGTGGTTAGAGCGTCGAACGCGTTATTCGAAGGTCGTAGGTTCGATTCCTGCTCACGGCTGGTTATTTTTTCATCCACTTTTCTCTCTTCTTATTTACATTCAATTGGTTCAAATAACTTCCCCTGTACATTCCTTGGCATTACTGTCTGTTAGATCTCATTATATATATATATATATATATATATATATATATATATATATATATATATATATATATATATATATATATATATATATATATAATTATATATATATATATAAGGTATGGGATATGGCCCAACGGGAGCGTTGTCAACAAGGATGAATATATTCATTTCCCAACAGTTTCGGGAGGGGTCCTCCCTTCATCAGGGGATGAGTTATACTGACATGAGCTTCCAAACTTCGTCGCTGCCGCGTCCCTCTCGCCTTGAAAGACGTTTGCGAGAGTGAGAGGGAACTAGAAAAAGGAAAAAAAAACAAAAAAGGGGGAGAAAAAAGACGGAAAAAAGAAAGAAAAGAAAGAACGTGAAAAAGAGGAAGAACCACTGTCAACACTGAGAACGAAGCCAACTGTCCGTCTACATCCACATACGGTTCATATCACGTGCTGTTCAGTTCTTGACATGTGTCGGGCCACCCAAGATTGTCACCGCGTTGCCAGGAGGGTCCGTGACGGCGCGCGTAAAGAAAGGGGTTTCCCCGTAATGGGTCGGTCGGCGGGCGGCGTGCTTTACGTAAAGGAAGGAATTCCCGTTAATGGGTCGGTCGGCTATTTACCTTTAATCTTCGTCCGTTTCCCTTCAATGGTCATCAACTGGTAGGCGAAGGTAAGCACTTTGTACGTGCATGTGGAAAAAAAAGAAAAAAAAAAGAAAGGACAGTGTACACGTACGAGTCAGTCAGAAAAAAGCATGGTCTCCAGCTATCAATCTTTGTCACCAATTTTCTCCTGGCTTACTTCTCGGAGGCAGTTGAGTTTGTCGGGGTCCTCGTTGATGCCGGCTACTACTGTACGAAATTTGAAAATAAAATGTGCCTCACGCTGTTCGCGCTCGCGTCTGTTTGAGAAACCGGACTGCAAAAGAGTTACGCTGATATTTTCAAAACTGTGGTTTGGCAGGCGCAGATGTCTAGATAAAGGTAGCTTCCGCAGTGATGTGGCGTGGTACCGGTGATTATTGAACCGCAGCCGAAATGGCGTGTCTGTTTGGCCGATATATTCTCGTCCGCAGTTGTTGCAATGTAGCATGTATATTACGTTACTGGAGTCACAATTAAGGCTTTCAGTTATGCAGAATTTGAAATCCGAGAAGTTCGCTTTGTATTCACGTGTTGTGACCATCTGTGGGCATACCTTGCATCGAGCTTTTCCGCAGGGATGGCACCCTGATTGAATTTTGGGGGTGTTTGTTTTTGCTCCGACAAGAATGTCCTTCAGATTTTTATCCCGGCAGTACACCATGTGAGGTGGCTTTGCGAAAATAGAAGTTAGTCGTTTGCTTTGCCTGATTATGTTGAAATGGCGGGAAAGTATGTTGTCGATTCGTGGCGCTGATGAGGAGTAAGTTAGTACAAGGTTCGTTTGGGAAGTCGTTTTAGATACTCTGTTTGGTCCCTTAATTATATCATTCCTTTATATCATTATATTATATTATACATTATATATACATTATATTACATTATATTATATTTATATCATTATATTATATTATTTATATCATTATATCATTCCAGGAATATCATTATATCATTCCAGTGTTGGTCGTTTTGCCGCACTCCCCCCCCCCCCCAAAAAAAAAAATCCTTGGTAGCCCGGCCCTGCACCGAACGTTTACAGTTGGCGAAGCTGAATATAGCGTGCTTCTGTACTAATGCGCACTGTAAAGTTCACCCTTTCGGCGGTACGAGGTCTCAAAACTAGTTCAAGTCTAACGTAGTTGGACAAAAAATGCACGGCGTAAAAATAGCGGCTGTTCTAAGAGGCATTGCATGGATATTGTTAAGGGGGCGGTGACGTGTGACTTATATGCGTGTACTTGTGAATATATATATATATATATCATCATCATCAGCCTGACTGCGTCCACTGCAGGACAAAGGCCTCTCCCATGTTCCGCCAGTTAACCCGTTCCTGTGCTTGCTGCTGCCAATTTATTCCCGCAAACTTTTATATCTCATCTGCCCGTTCCTGTGCTTGCTGCTGCCAATTTATTCCCGCAAACTTTTATATCTCATCTGCCCACCTAACCTTCTGTCTCCCCCTAACCCGCTTGCCTTCTCTTGGAATCCAGTTAGTTACCCTTAACGACCAGCGGTTATCCTGTCTACGCGCTACATGCCCGGCCCATGTCCATTTCTTCTTCTTGATTTCAGCTATGATATCCTTAACCCCCATTTGTTCCCTAATCCACTCTGCTCTCTTCTTGTCTCTTAAGGTTACACCTACCATTTTTCTTTCCATTGCTCGCTGCGTCGTCCTCAATTTAAGCTGAACCCTCTTTGTAAGTCTCCAGGTTTCTACTCCGTAGCTAAGTACCGGCAAGATACAGCTGTTATATACCTTCCTCTTGAGGGATAGTGGCAATCTGCCTGTCGTAATTTGAGAGTGCTTGCCAAATGTGCTCCACCCCATTCTTATTCTTCTAGTTACTTTAATCTCGTGGTTCAGCTCCGCGGTTATTACCTGCCCTAAGTAGACATAGTCTTTTACAACTTGAAGCGCACTATTACATATCTCGAAGCGCTGCTCTTTTCCGAGGTTGTTGTACATTACTTTCGTTTTCTGCAGATTCATTTTAAGACCCACCTTTCTGCTCTCCTTGTCTAACTCCGTAATCATGAGTTGCAATTCGTCCCCTGAGTTAGTCAGCAATGCAATGTCATCGGCGAAGCGTAGGTTACTAAGGTACTTTCCATTAACTCTTATCCCTAACTGTTCCCATTCTAGGCTTCTGAAAACCTCTTGTAAGCACGCGGTAAATAGCATTGGGGAGATTGTGTCCCCCTGCCTTACACCCTTCTTGATTGGTATTCTGTTGCTTTCTTTATGAAGCACTATGGTAGCAGTTGATCCCCTGTAGATTTCTTCCAGGATGTTTACATATACTTTATCGACGCCCTGATTTCGCAGTGTCTGCATGACGGCTGATATTTCTACTGAATCAAACGCCTTCTCGTAATCTATGAAGGCTATGTATAGTGGTTGGTTATATTCTGAGCATATCTCTATTACCTGATTGATATTATGAATGTGGTCGATTGTTGAGTAGCCTGTTCGAAATCCTGCTTGTTCCTTTGGTTGATTGAATTCTAATGTTTTCTTTACTCTGTTAGCAATTACGTTTGTAAATAGCTTGTATACTACAGAGAGCAAGCTGATCGGCTTGTAATTCTTCAAGTCCTTGTCATCTCCTTTCTTATGTATTAAGATGATGTTAGCGCTCTTCCAAGACTCTGGTACTCTTCCCGTCAGGAAACATCTCGTAAACAGGGTGCCTAGTTTTTCTAACATGATCTGTCCTCCATCTTTCAGCAGATCTGATGTTACCTGGTCTTCACCAGCAGGTTTGGCTCTTTGCATGCTCTCCAACGTTTTTCTGACTTCTTCTATCATTACTGGTGGGCTGTCATCTGGGTTACTGCTAGTTTTTATAGTATTAAAGTCGTGGTTGTCCTGGCTACTGTACAGATCTCCGTAAAACTCCTCCGCTATTTCAACTATCCTATCCATATTGGTAGTTATTTTGCCTTCTTTGTCCCTTAGTGCATACATTTGATTTTTGCCTATCCCAAGTTTCCTCTTCACTGCTTTGACGCTTCCTCCGTTTTTCAGAGCGTGTTCAATTCTCTCCATGTTATACCTTCTTACATCGGATACCTTACGCCTATTAATCAGCTTCGAAAGCTCTGCCAGTTCTATTTTCTCTGTTGTACTTGAGACTTTCATGATTTGACCCTTCTTAATATGATTCTTCGTTTCCTGGGAAAGCTTGCAGGTGTCCTGTCTAACTACCCTGCCTCCAACTTCCACTGCACACTCCGTAATCATACTCGTCAGATTATCATTCATTGTATCTACGCTAAGGTTGGTTTCCTCACTAAAGCCGAGTACCTGTTCTGAAGCGAGACTCTGAATTCCTGTACTTTCCCTCTCAGTGCTCGCTCATAGATTGGCTTCTTGCGTATCAGTTTCTGTCGTTCCTTCCTCAAATCTAGGCGAATTCGAGACCGTACCATTCTATGGTCACTGCATCGTACCTTGCCAACCACTTCCACATTCTGCAGAATGCCTGGGTGTGCACTCATTATAAAGTCTATTTTGTTCTTATTTTCGCCGTTAGGGCTCCTCCATGTCCACTTGCAATTTCCTAGTTTTCGGTAGAAGGTATCGAAAATTCGTAAATTATTGCGATCTGCGAATTCTACTAATAGCTCTCCTCTGGCGTTTCTAGTACCGATGCCATAATCTCCTACTGCCTGGTCTCCCGCCTGCTTCTTCTCTACCTTTGCATTGAAGTCTCCCATCAGTATAGCATACTGTGTTTTCACCTTACTCACTGTCGATTCCACGTCTTCATAGAAGCTTTCAACTGAAGCGTCATCATGGCTGGATGTAGGCGCATAAGCCTGTACCACCTTCATCTTGTATCTCTTATTCAGTTTAACTACGATACCTACCACCCTTTCATTAATGCTATAGTATTCCTCTATGTTGCCAGCTATGTTTCTGTGAATTAAGAACCCCACTCCCAGTTCTCTTCTGTCAGCGTAGCCCCGATAGCAAAGGACATGCAAAGGACATTCTGTAGCACCGTATAGGCCTCATCTGTCCTCCTAACCTCACTGAGCCCTATTATATCCCATTTAACACCCTCCAGCTTCTCGAACAGTACAGCTAGACTTCCCACACTAGATAAGGTTCTAGCGTTAAACGTTGCCAAGTTCAGGTTCCAATGGCGGCCTGTCCAGATCCAGAGATTCCTAGCACCCTCTGCTGCGTTGCAGATCTGACCGCTGCCGTGGTCAGTTGCTTCGCAGCTGCTGGGTACTGAGGGCCATGAGTTATTTGACGTATGCATGTGGGAGGAGGTGGCCAGATACTGCACCAGGGTGGCCAATCCTTCTCTGGTGAGGGAGTGCGTTCCCGGCGGTGGTTACCGGTGAGGCCGCACCCCAGGCCTCGTAATGCAGTTCCATCACTACGCGAATTTTTTTTTTATGCACTTGGGAACTGCGCGGCACCGGGATTTGAACCACGGACCTTTTTGAACCACGAACCTTTATGTATAGTATGGTATGGCTGTGTATGGTATAGCATGGCAAAGAGTGAGAAAGGGAAGCGAGGGTAAGAGGGAAAGCAGGAAGTGAGAGGGTGAGGAACAAAAATGGAATGAAACTTCTTTCAGTGGAATGAAACAAATATCGAAATGAGAAACATTTCATTCCAACACACTGCTCGAGATAAACGAGTCAGCTACATCACCTGTCTTCGGCACAGGATGGCCCCTTGGGAATGTGTTGCATGGCCACCACAGGCTCGTATTGTTTGTTCAAGGGCAGCTTGCACACGGGCTCGAATGTCACCCGCATGTCGTACTTCACCACCAAGCCGTTGCGGAGGCCCACGTAGAAGCAGTTGGTGGCATCCTTGTCCCAAGCACAACTGCAGGCTTCCACGGGCTGGTAGTAAGTCTGGACAATATATATATATATATATATATATATATATATATATATATATATATATATATATATATATATATATATATATATATATATATATATATATATATATATTGTAGTGGAGCATACGCACTAATGCGTATGCCCCTTCCAAACAGAACGGAAATACAGTTAGTAGTGCTGAAAAAAATCGCAAATACAGTTTGTAGTGCTGGATGTTTTCGCCTTCACTTTACCTAAAACAAGCAACATCTGGTCTGTTAGGTCATCTGCAAGCACAGTTACACCACAGTACTGTCTGTCATCGAAGGTGAAATCAAAGTCGAACCCACCTCAACTTTTCGAGGGCTGGGTGTACTTTCCACTGCGCAACAACTTCAATTTCTAGCATATTCATAATCCTTGAATTGTAAGGCTTTTTGCTGGGGATATTTTAAACTATTAAAATTCCATAGGGTAAGCCATTCGGTCTGTCCTGTGAATTTGTCTGCTGTGTTATGGCTATGTAGGTCAGTCGGTCAAAAATGTTAGTGTTACAAAATACATAAACGAATATGGGTTAGTATATACAGAAGGAGGTCCCATAGCACAAAGCTTAAAGGCTCAAGGCTCCTGTGAAAAATATACATGTTGATAACTATAGAAAAATGGCAACTAAAAAGTGGCAAGTTATTATGATAGAAATAAAGACAAGGCAAACTTGTAATGTAAATTCCAGATGAAATGGTAATAAAACAATCTTCAGTAATTATACATGGCTGTGAAAAAGATGGCGGTTGAATATTGAACAAAAGGGACTTCAATTAATGATACACCAGACATCTCAAATCTACTTAAAAGTATTGAATGATAATTGTTTAGTGCATAGTGGTATTTAATTCCAAAAATGATTGGCAGCAAATATGGTAGTGTGTTTGCCATAGTTAGTGCGTGTATGTGGTAGTAAAAAATTGTTAGAGGCGAACCTGGTGGGATTAGCATTTACCAATTGAAATTTTCGTAAGACATTGGCTGTATGGACCCATTAAAACACTTAAATACAAGAATCCTCAGTGTATGTTTGAATAAATTACACACTGTTAGTACACTATGTTGTTGAAGAAGCGGGGGCACGCTGGTGAATAGAGTACTGAATGTTAGGTTGCGAATGGCTTGGTTTTGGAGAGGTTGAAGTGGGAGGATATGAGATGGATAGGTGTTGTTCCACGACGTGATGCAGAAGGTAATATGACTGTGGATAATGGTGTTGTATATCTTAAGCAAGGATAATGGTGTTGTATACCATGCTTCAACTTGTATACCATACAAGTTGAAGCATGGTCATTCTTTAATTAATGTTCTGATACCATGAGCTATCCTCTGTCTTATAAGTGAAATGTGATGATAGTATTTTAGATGAGCATCTATGAGTACTCCTAAGAATGTGAACTTAGCGGAACAAAGATGTCTGTGGCTCTTGATAGTAATAGCCGGGGTAGGCGAAAGAGAATCACGACTCAAATGGAAGATAATGAACTGTGTTTTATTTGTGTTAATTCTTAAACCATTAGCTGTGCACCATTTCTTCAATAATGATGGTGTCCAAGGACTTCTGCTGTGCAATTATAAGAGCTCTTTACATCCCATTGCTAATCTGAGAAAATGGGGGACCACAAGCAGGCCATTGTGACCAGCACGTCATTGCTGTCATGTATTCAAGACCAGAGCCCTATTCAAGCCCTATTCCCCTATTCAGAGCCCTATTCAGGACCAGAACGTTGATGTTTATTTCTACCGCTCGTGCCCTCCCATTCTTCTTTCTCTTTGGTTCTCCTGCTTGTTCAGGACCAGAACGTTGATGTTTATTTCTACCGCTCGTGCCCTCCCATTCTTCTTTCTCTTTGGTTCTCCTGCTTGTTGTCGCACGGTCGCGATCATCTGCAACAATATCCTCATTTGAAATGTTTTGTTTAGAAACCTTCACTCGTACACCATGCTAGACAGCTTGAGATGCAAGCTGCTTTAAGGATCAATGGGCTTTGTCACATAGTTTCCATCAATAGTGGCACTTGTGTACTGCTCTGCTTCACCAAATGAATACACAATAAAACAAAAAAGGTAGCTGTTAGTAGTAGACTTCATAATTTTGCAGTTGTACATCTGCACATTTCTAAAAAATGAAATTATAACTTTCTGGATTTATAGATGTAAACACCTCTTGGAGAGACATAAAAACTAATATTGTCACGGGGTCATGATGTTGAAGACTGCAGTAGTCGGCAGGATGTAGACCAAACTTTTTATTTTAGCGAAACTTTGCCTGAAGTATGAAAAGCTAAACTCAAAGCCATACATAGTCTTCCCTAAAAGCGGCAAACAGTGCGTCGGCCATCAATATTCTGAAAAGCAGTACAGTGCATCTGCTTTCATACAAGTGCTATTGAAAATTCTGGTTTTATTGCTGGTGGCTGCGTAATCACTAGACTATTCGCGTCCTGTCCACAAACTTAACAGTGTGATCTCAAGTTATCATGGAGCTCCTCAAAAACTGCTGCACCGAGTGTTGCTTAGAGTCTTTGTGAGTGAAACCTGACTTTATCGAAATAAAACACACATGGCAATACGCATGTACTTAATTGTCAGGCTTTTCAATTATTTGCTTAATTTATCCCAAGTAAAAAGATATTTTTATCCCGAAAAGCCAAAAAAACATCTGAATATAGTGTGTTGTGCTGCATGTGTTATAGCTGTGAGAAATATATAAAGAAATTCACATACCTGTAGTAACAATATACGTGAACTTCACATTCCCCAAGCAGTTTGCAGTGGCAAGAAATCTTTTAATTTTCAACACATCTTATGACAGCCTCAATTAATTTTATCATATCCAGAATTCTCTGGCAAAAACAATTAACATATGGCATTTTCTTTTTTTTATTTCAGGACAACATTAAACTGTTGTTGTGAGGTTTTACATTTGTTTTTGTTATTGTCTTGCAACAAAGCACTCAGAGTATGTGCGCATTTGACTCAACTTTGGCCAGGAAATGAATGCTTCCAAAGCTTCTCAAAAAATACATTTTATTGATATTGAAACGCGCTAGCGAAGATTCGACGAAGAGGAGGAAGAGACTCGACTGGCTCACGAGCGACGCTGTGGATCCTTCGCTGAGCTACACCTCTGCGTTACCCATCTTGTAAATCAACGCGTTTTATCGTCACAATTGTGGTGGAAGGTGCTGGGTAAGCTAGCTACTACCAAGTGATACTGGAGAGGCACCGTCCCCTAACAACGGAACCGCTACACGAGCTTCGCCGCAGCCGTCGACTAGCGGGCTTGGCACCATTACCTCAAGAAATGAGCTCGGACGGAGACAACCAGCAACCAGCCGCAAGGACGTCGCCCTACCACTACAGGGAGCCGCGAACCTTCACAGGGAAACCCGGCGATGACGTGGACGAATGGCTAAGCCACTATCAGCGGGTGAGCCGTTCGAACGGTTGGAATGCGGCTAACCAGCTGTCTCACGTGGGGCTCTTCCTCGATTTCACGGCGCTGGTATGGTTTGAGAACCATGAAGACACATTGACAACCTGGGACCAGTTTGTGGAGGAAATTAAGAAATGCTTTGGAGACCCAGCAACGAAGAAGAAACGTGCCGAGCAGACCTTGTCGCAGAGGGCTCAAGTCACCGGTGAGACATGCAGAACCTACATTGAAGAGATTCTGAAGTTGTGCAAGTCGGTGGATTCCCACATGACGGAAGAAGACAAAGTGGGCCATATACTCAAGGGCATCGCCGATGACTTCTACCACTTCCTCATTGGCAAGGAGAGCCTGGAATGCGTGGCCGACGTGATTAACCACTGCCGAACCTTCGAGGCTCTTAAAACTCGCCGCATCACATCGAAGTTCGGACGTCTGGCCAACGTCACGACTGTTGCCACCGTCGATGTCTGCCAGCATTCTCTACCTGCCAACCTTTCCTCCACCATTCGTCAGATTGTACGGGAGGAACTGCGTCGCCATGTCTCTGTTCCCATGCAAGCTGGAGACCCGCAGTGTGATACACTATCCCCAAGCATCAATGCTGCAAGTTTCGACGAGCGCAGTTACTCCACCCGCAGTCCACGGCTGAGGGCTCCGCCACCACAGGCTACTTACGTCGAGTCGTCTTATGCGCCCCGCAGCAGTTATAGCTACGACAGCCAACCGCCTCCGTTTGTGTCCGAGTGGCAACAGTTCTCTGAGCATCCTCTCCACACCGCAGCCTTCAATGTGCCTCGGGAACGCCCCGTGTGCTACCAGTGCGGTGTTCGCGGACATATCGCCCGGTTTTGCCCATCGCGACGTCGCCCACACACGACGTTTTCTCACCGACCAGCGATGCTTACACGGCGAAGCCAACAGGCTGATTACGCCGACTGGCCTTCGGATTCAACCGCCCAGAAGCACGGGCACCGGCCGAACATCCGCAGTGACTCGCCTGCCTCTGTGAGGAGCTTGACGCCACCTACTACGCGCCAGCGACGGTCTCCATCTCCCCGTCCCCGGCTGCGGCTTTCCTCTCCGCCACCGGGAAACTAGCCGGCGCTGCCGATGGAGGTGAGGTCGCTGGACGTACCGCTTTGCACACAAGTATGCCTCCATTAGTTCACATGCTTCACACCAAGGTTCATGTATTCATTGACGATGTTCCCACGATGGCTCTGGTAGACACCGGTGCAACAGTTTCTGTAATGAGTTTAGTTTTCAAGGAGAGACTTGGCCGCAAGGTTATGTTTTATTGGGATAAATCTTCTATTTTTCGAGCAGTCAGCGGCACGGCTTTGTGTCCAGTAGGTGTGTGCACTGTGTCTGTTCGTGTTGCTGGTAAAGCGTTCAAGGCAGAATTCGCAGTGCTCGCTCATTCCACGCATGACGTTATCCTTGGAATTGACTTCTTGCAAGAGTGCCGTGCGACTGTCGACTGCGGGGCAGGCGAGGTTCTGTTGTCCGCCCTCGCCCAGCAGCCTCAGCGTAGCGGAGACGACAACCTCGTTGTAGTTTAAGACACTATTCTACCGGCATGGTCTACTGCAGCGTGCCCGTTGCTGCTTCGAATGCCGACTCGAGTTTCAGTTCTCCTGATATTGTGATTGAGCCGTTGCCTTTGCCTTGCATGAAGAAAAACATCTTTCTGCCGCGCTGCGTTGTGTTTCTCACCGAGGGAAAAACTAAATTATGGGTAGTTAACTGCTCATCCGAGTCTGTTGTACTACCAGAGGAAATGCGCCTTGCCATGTTTGAAGGGCAGTGCAGTATCTGCATAGGAGCTCTCAGCAATGCGGCAAATTCGGACTATGCGGATGTATCCGGCACGGAATACGAATTTTATAAGATGGTTAGCAAGTCTATTCCCTCCCATAAGCGCAAAGTGTCTGTTACACTGCTGGCCAGGCACGCTAAAGTATTTGATTTTGCACGGAAGTCGCATAGACCTCAGACGCCAAGCACACGCACTCGTCACAAGATTGACACCGGATCTGCGCACCCCCTCAGACAGAAACCTTATCGAGTTTCCGCGTCAGAGCGCAAGGTAATTTCAGAGCAAGTCAGCGAGATGCTAACCTCTGGCGTAATTCAAGAATCGTCAAGTCCCTGGGCCGCGCCTGTTATCTTGGTCAAGAAAAAAAATGGGTCCTGGAGGTTCTGCCTTGACTACCGACGTCTCAACTCTATAACTAAGAAGGACGTGTACCCGCTTCCTCGCATCGATGATGTCATCGACTGCCTGCATTCAGCGTCCTATTTTTCATCGGTGGACTTGCGATCCGGGTATTGGCAGATCCCCATGGATCCGGCTGACAAAGAAAAGACGGCTTTGTTACACCCGACGGTCTGTTTGAGTTTAATGTTATGCCATTCGGCTTGTGTAATGCCCCCGCCACATTTGAAAGATATATGGACACCGTTTTACGGGGCCTCAAATGGGAAATTTGCCTGTGTTACCTGGACAATGTGGTGATTTTTGGCCGAACATTTGAAGAATATAATCATCGCCTTGACCTCGTTCTAACCTGTCTCGAGGAAGCTGCGCTTACACTGAACTCAAAAAAATGTCGCTTTGGAGAACGTAAAACCTTGGTTCTGGGACACCTGGTGGATAAAAATGGCGTGAGACCGGACCCGTAGAAAGTCGCCGCTGTCAGCAACTTCAAGCAGCCGCAGTCCCCCAGGAAGTTGCGTAGCTTCCTGGGCCTGTGTTCTTACTTTCGTCGATTTGTTCCGAATTTCGCTAATAAAGCACAACCACTGACGGACTTGCTGCAAAAGGATGTCCCTTTCCACTGGACACCGGATTGCGAAGCAGCCTTTAAGCAGCTTCGGTTCATACTGACTTCAGGACCGGTACTACGCCATTTCGATCCTTCTGCTGAAACGGAAATTCACACAGATGCCAGTGGAATCGGCCTTGGTGCAGTGCTCGTTCAGTGCCATGACAATGCTAAACACGTGGTCGCTTACGCGAGTGGTTCGTTGAGCAAGGCAGAACGAAACTACCCTGTCACAGAACAGGAGTGCCTCGCAGTCGTTTTCGCCGTGCACAAGTTTCGTCCATACATCTACGGCCGTCGCTTCTCGGTAATCACCGACCATCATTCTCTGTGCTGGTTGGTAGGCCTCCGAGACCCATCTGGACGACTGGGGCGATGGGCTTTGCGCTTACAGGAGTTCGACTTCACAGTACGCTACAAGAGCGGTAACCGGCACGCAGACGCCGACTGCCTATCGCGCCTTCCTCTACCGACGACGGAGTGCGACGCTGACAACTTCGACCAGTATATCGGCGCTATTGCCTCTGAGTTCCCTGATCTCGCGACTTTCCGGACAGCCCGACAAGAGGACCGCTCCTTAGATTCTCTGTTCGCCTCCGCAAATGAACACGCAAACCCAAGCTCTTTTGTGATTCATGACGGCGTCCTTTACAAGAAGAATTATTCCGGACAAGGCGCCCGTCTGCGTCTAGTTGTTTCGCGTACTTTACGGGCTCACGTCTTTCGGTCCTTACACGACGACGCAACTTGCGGCCACATGGGCTTCGCCAGAACGCTTTAACGAATCCAGCAAAGGTCCTGTTGGCCCAAGATGCGACACGACACGGGAAAATACGTTGCTGGATGCGAACAATGCCAACGACACAAACGTCCCACGGCTACGCCACCAGGACTTCTCCATCCTGTTCCACCTCCTAACTCTCCCTTCGAGACTGTTGGTGTCGATCTGCTCGGTCCATTTCCACGATCGAGCAGTAACAATCGATGGGTCGTCGTCTGTGTTGACCACCTAACGTGCTACGCAGGAACTGCTGCAATACCTGCTGCAACGGCCATGCACGTGTGGCAGTTTATGCTTCGCTGTATAATTCTCCGCCATGGTCCTCCACGTGTTGTCATTAGCGACCACGGACGTCAGTTCATTGCCGACGTCGTTGAAGAGATCCTGCGTCTGTCATGGTCTCGTAGAGTGCACGAACCGGACTCTCACGAACATGCTGTCTATTTATGTCGATTCTAAGCACAAAAACTGGGACGAAGTGCTACCTTACATCACGTACGCGTACAATATCGCGAAGCATGAGACTACAGGTTACTCTCCATTTTACCTGCTGTACGCTCGCTCCCCACGATTGTCTCGACACTATACTACCTTTTACACTAGACGTGGAAACCTCGACAGCCGAGACGCTCTGCCGCGCAGAAGAAGCCCGTCGCATCGCACGCCTCCGAACCTTGGCATCCCAGCAGCGTTCTAAGAAACGTTACGACGCCTGCCATCGCTCCGTATCTTATAGTAAGGGCGATCTTGTGTGGTTATGGACACCAGTCCGCAAACGTGGTTTGTGCCAGAAGTTCTTGGCTCACTATTCCGGTCCATTCGTCATTCTTGACCGCCTCAGCGACGTCACGTACGTAATCTCGAGCGTCACAAGCAATGGTCGCCGCTCTAGCAAAACACAACTGACACACGTTGCACGCCTCTAACCGTACCACCATCAACCATCTGAGTGACTCGCCCAGAGGGCATCGTCTGCGAACCGGGAAGTGAAACGCGCTAGCGAAGATTCGACGAAGAGGAGGAAGAGACTCGACTGGCTCGCGAGCGACGCTGTGGATCCTTCGCTGAGCTACACCTCTGCGTTACCCATCTTGTAAATAAACGCGTTCCATCGTCACAATATTAACAATTATAATTTATCCAGGTTGCCACTCGTGATTTCGGCAAGAATTTTGCCAATGTATTGGCACTCACTGCATTCTCTGTCTGGCATGTGCTGAATATTAAAATGTACTTTTTTGTAGTTTGCTTAGTTAACTTTGTTCCTATCTCAGCAGAGTTATTTGTGCTGTCTGACCTTGTTTTTTTATCATTATTGCACAAATAATGCAATAATAAACAAGTAAGTTCTTATGAACAGGCTTATGCTTAGTTAACTGATGTAAGCTAAGAGTAAAAAAGATGTGCAATAAACTGATCCTTCTCGCTATTTAAGATTCTTGCAAGATTAAGAGCAACTTTCACCAAATCCACTTATGTTTTTACTTGCATTGCATGTCACGAATTGGCATCACTTGTAGCCAGGTGCATTTTCTTTCTTCCATTTACATACCTTGAGGCATGTGCAAGGATGTGTTCAATGAGAGATGGAATACGGCACAAAAAACAAAAAGCACTCGTGATGTTTACAGATGCCCAATCACATTCACACAAAAAGATGGTGGGTCATTGGTAGCAACAACACTACTAGGGGTGTGCAAATATTTAAATAACAGACCAAATAGTATTCGCTAGTCGAATTTATTTGTACATACACAAAATACCCAATATTTAAAAAAATAATTAGCCCCGATGGGACAGCCCTGAAGCAGCAAAACATGGGATCAGGTGAAGGTTTATTTTCTTTTTGTAATCCCTGAACTACCACAATAAATGCAGCCCAAGTATTGGCAGCACTATTGATTCTATAACCATTACCAGATAAAGCATTTTTGTTGCAAACTGCACTTTTACTCTGTTTTTTACTGTGGTAGAACTGCATCACATTAATCTTTTCCTGTTTTCATCATTGAAATTAGGGACTATGACTGCAATTAGCTTCACGAATGAAAACACATGCCAGTAAGTCTCTTGTTGACGTAAATTGATCTTAAAGATACAGCTTTAAACACTTGATTTTTACATGCTCTCTGTGCCAGGGTAAATGTTGTGATAATTTTGCCTGTTCCGATAAATCTTAAGCTGAATGCATGGTGTGCGGTTCAACATTGTTTAGATTTTACGCTGAAATTTGACTTAAAAGCTGGCAACAGTGTTTCATCTTGAATAATGGAGTTGCTGCGGTATTTCCACATACAGTTGAAAAGTATTTCAAAGGCTCTGGTCGCTGCTGTATACAAGCTTATCACAGTTTTCATAATTGTAGTAATTATTTGGTGACAGCTCGTGAATATTTATTTCAAATAAACTGTCTTGTAGTTCTAGGATCATTTTTAAAAAGGTTTCCATTCTATTTGAAAACTATCAGAAGAGTATTAGGTTAACTTAAGCGTTATTTTTGGTTATACCGTTATTGGATTCTTATTGAATTTACTTTTGAAATTTACAACTCGCAAACCACTTGCTTGCGCGCGTCTGTAGTACGACAGTGTTCACGTTGTTAATGCTTCACCGTTCTACATGCATGCATTGCGGTGAAGTGAGCAAAAAAATAATAAACGCTGGTTTGAGGCGGATTATTTACATTCACAACATACAGTAGATTTAAAAGTGTATTTTGCCTAGAGGGAATACGCTGTCACCCGCATCCTTCTCTTCTAATAATAGCGCGGCCTCTCGCTCCTCATGTGAACGGAATTGCTTGGCATGTTGATAGAGTGACACTACGAAGACATTCGTTTGCAGGTGTATCGAGAAGCTGCTACAGATATTTGTGCTTCTCATTTGGCATCGCTATCACAATCAGTAGCGGTGGCATTCACTACAAGTAGCCTAAGATATGCCAGAGTGAGTGCAAGCTGAGCGATCGAGTGACGTGTGCAATGTAAGCACTCAAGTGCTCCGAAACCGGCTCTTTGAGCTGCAGCAAATGCTTATCGAGTTACGATTATTGTTATATAGTCCGCACATGAACTCTCCAAACGGTCATCATACATTTTTCACAGCATATCTGCGCCGACTTCGATGCTTTCGGCGATCGTTGCAAACAGAGCGACGAGTCTTGCGGCAGCGTCGACACAGGCGTGTGCACAAGGGGGGCGCTGCAGGCGCGCGATGATGTAGGACGTGCTGCGCTTCGGCTCCGCTGACTTTCGGCTGGAGACGCGGCTGGAGTTAGACGCTGTGCGGACGTGTTTCGCATGAGCTCCGGCCCGGTGACCGACTATCGGCGGACGCGCTTTGTTCTGGACTTGCTGTCAGTGGGCTAGTCTGCAGGAGATTGCCCTGTACCTACGGACACCACTCGTTTAGGCAAGTTTGTCCCCGTTTTCGGAGTTTCCGAGATTTTACTATCAACCCCGCGGTGGCAAGGCTAGCCCTGCTCCTAGGCCAAGCCTGGGCCGCGTCGCCGGGCGTCTGGCTTGCGCCTGGCGACCGTGGGCCTTGTTGGGCTGAAGATAGAATACTACGTCGAAGGGGAGACTATAACGCCCGAATATTTTGAAGCGGAAAGTGGGCTCCAGTGCTGAAGGCACAGGACCGATTTAAGAAGACTCTGAAATACGTGGCGCAAGGTTCACCAAAAGAAAAAAAGACGAGACAGAAAGAGCGCCATTCTGGCGCTCTTTCTGTCTCGTCTTTTTTTTTTCTTTTGGTCAACCTTGCGCCACGTATTTCAGCCTAATATGTACCAACTAGCCCAACATAACGTACTATTAAGAAGACTCAGCATGGCGACAACGCCGAGAGTAAGCCTTGCGAGACGCAGGCCGGTAGCGACGGGCGCAAGACGCATGGAGCGCAGCTAGTCAAGCGGGGGAAAGCGCCGGTATGGAAGAAGCGCGGGTCGTTTCTCGAGTTGCCAGCCACGGATTTCAAGGTTGTGTACAGGCCCCAGAACTGGGACTTGAGTGTTGTCACAGCGAGAGAACTCGGATGTGCACTGAGAGCAGCAGCGCGTCTAACGAGTGCGATTGCCGCGGAAGAAGACATTGTGCGGGTTAATGGCACAAACAACACGTTGACGGTGAGCACACCGTGCATAAGTCGCAGTGGGGCATATGCGACTGTGAAGATGCTCAAGCTGGGTGATCGTGACCTGCTGATTTCGGAGTTCGTGGCGCCGTTGGAGAACTCCGTGCGGGGAGTGATTTTCAATGCTTATGATGATGCCCAGTGGAAGAAGTTCGGGCGGGATTCCTGAAGAAGAATGAAGGCATATACATTCTGGACGCGAGACCTCTGGGAAAGTCAAAGGCGATTCAGATTACGTTCGGGGGGAAACGCATACCTCGGCAGATTACTTACTGGAACTGTCTGTATGCTGTGATCCCATATAGAAATGTAGTTGAGACCTGCTACGACTACAGACGAGTTGGACATCGAGCGGACGTTTGCTATCGTCCGAAGAGTAGCCTATGTCACCGTTGTGGGAAGGACCATCCTGCCCCGCCCGAAGGAGAGCCACCCACGTGCACGCCGGACTGCATCGTGTGCCATGGTGCGCGTCGCACAGGGAGCCGGAACTGCAAGTTTCGCCTGGCTCACAAGCCAACGACAGGCCGGCAGCAGAGCATCGAAAGAGAGAGCGACGCTGGCAACAATGAGCGGTCTTCGAGGGCCACAGAGCAGTCACCGAGGGGTAAAGAAAGCACAAGAAAAAGCAGGGACCGGTCGAGTTCCTTCCCGCCGTTGCCAGGGCACGGGGATGGCCAAGATGGTGGACGAGTATCCAGTACCAACAGCTACGCACGCGACACCAACAAAAAGGTGAGCTTGTCAGGCACGGCCTCCCAGAACGAAACCGCTCGAGAGAGGGAGTTAATAGCGCTGGTTCAGCGACAGGGAGATTTGATTAAAAGATTGGAAAACAGAATTGCAGAGATGGAACGCGCACTTAGAAACGACAAACGGCAGGGGACACAGGCACCAGCAGTGCAAGGCCTACAGAAATCGATGCAAGATGCGTCTGCTCGCGTACAGGAGAGTGCAGCTATGCAAGTGGAGAATCGGGGGACAGTGAAGAGACCACTGCCGGGGGAACCCGCAGGGCGCGGGTTCGAATCCCGGCTGCGGCGGCTGCATTTCCGATGGAGGCGGAAATGTTGTAGGCCCGTGTGCTCAGATTTGGGCGCACGTTAAAGAACCCCAGGTGGTCCAAATTTCCGGAGCCCTCCACTACGGCGTCTCACATAATCATATGGTGGTTTTGGGACGTTAAACCCCACAAATCAATCAAAGTAGACAAACAAGGGAAAAGACAGGATAAGTTGGAGGCTCGAGTCGAAAAGATCGAAGCCAGATTAGACACAATAGAGGAGCGTCTTGGCATGCTCTCCACTGAATTTAGGGATTCCCAAACCCAGGTCATGGGCATGTTTCAACCTGGTGCCTCATCATGGCGCCTCGCCAGCAAATTGAGGTTTGGCAGTGGAACTGCAGGGGCTTTCGTCAAAAGCGGGGTAACCTGCAGTTGCACGTACAAAATCTGGACAGTAAACTAGACATAATAGCCTTACAGGAGGCTAGTGGTTCCGTAAAATTACCTGGATTTAAGGCATTTACAGCGCCAGGAATTTACTCAAGGGGCGTATCACGCGTCTTCACCGCCGTGCTAGTCCATCGCAACATCACTGCCATTCAGCATTCCGTAGATAGCAGCAGGGAAGACTATGTCCTGCTAGAGCTTTTGCCTAAACAAAAGTATGAGAAGAGTCTGTTTTTACTTAATGTGTATAGTTCTCCAAAAGATAAAGGATTGGGCTTGCCACAACTCCCGATTCAATCTCAACGGTTAGCAGCTCGCGCTCCGCTTATATGGTAGGAGATTTCAATGCGCCTCACCCGGAGTGGGGTTATATTCGAGCCAGCCCAAAGGGCAATCGGCTTTGCAAGTTGCCCGGGATTCGCTATGGAGGCTGTTAAACAATCCACAAGATCATACGAAGATAGGCAACAGCATAAGCATGGATACCTCTCCAGACCTTACGTTTTTAAAGGCATCAGTAATGCAAAGTGGATTAACACGGGACAAGCCCTAGGAAGTGATCACTATATCCTTTCCACGACGTTTAGCACTGCGAAGCATAAAGACAAAGTGAGGGGTCATAGAATTGCAGATTGGGACAGAGAATTGCAGATTGGGACAGATTTAGGAAAAACTGAGCAGACACTGTGAACGGGAAAATTAATGACCTGGATGCATGGGTACAGGCGCTCAAGGAGGATATAAATAATACCACGGTAGAAGTGTCAGTCGAGCAGGAGGAGTTTACCGCTGACTCGAGACTATTACACATGTGGGAAGCGCACGGGAGTCTCTTGAGAAGGTGGAAGAAGCAAAAACATAATGGCGTCCTTCGCAGAAGGACTGCCAAGTTAGAACGTAAAATCGAAAATTATACAATTGAGTTGCAGGCCAAGCAGTGGGGCCAGATTTGTGATCGCATGAATGGACAGTTTGGATGCAAAAAGACATGGCAGCTGTTAAGGCATCTTTTGGATCCGGCAGCAACAAAATCGGCGCAACGGGGACAAATGACTCGGTTAATGCATCAATATGAAGGCACAATTGGAGAGTTTATACAGGAACTCCGAAATCTGTAGATAACTGATGGAGTAGACGGTTGCTTACCACACTACTCGGGGGAGAAAAACTCAGAACTAGATGAAGAGTTCACAATTGCGGAGGTGGAGTTTGCCATGGGGCAGCTGCGTACTACGTCTGCCGCAGGTCCGGATGGGGTTTCTAATAAAATGCTGAAAAACCTAGAGTTCAAATCGGTCGGGGTGATCACTGACTTGATAAATGAGTATTGGGTGGCCGGGGAGATCCCAGCACATTGGAAGCATGCTAGGATTATATTTATTCCAAAGCCAGGCAAGAAACTGCTTGGAAAACCTGCGCCCCATATCGCTGACATCATGCGTGGGCAAATTGATGGAGCGCGTGGTTCTCAACAGGCTTCAGACTTATGCAGAGGACAAGGCCATCTTTCCCCCAACTATGATAGGTTTCAGGGCCAATTTGTCCACACAGGATGTCATGATACAGTTGAAACATGACGTAGTCGATCCCAGGCATGGCACGGGCACCAAAGCTGTATTGGGGCTTGACCTGAATAAAGCTTTCGACAATGTTTCGCATGAGCCAATATTGAATAACCTATCGAAAATTGGCCCAGGGCTAGGACATTTTGCTACATCAGATCATTCTTGGAGGGCCGAACCGCAGAAATTTCAATAGGAGATATCAAATCGGACTCATTCGCGTTGGGAAGCAAAGGGACGCCGCAGGGTTCAGTTTTGTCGCCGTTCCTGTTTAACATCGCCTTAATTAAAATACCGCCGAGGCTGAAGGAGATACAGGGACTCAAACACACATTTTATGCAGATGATATTACTCTATGGGTAACCAGAGGTAGTGACGCGCATCTGGAAGAAGCACTACAACAGGCAGTTAATATTGTCGAAGAGTTGGCATGGGAGGCGGGACTTTCATGCTCTCAGCCCAAGTCTGAGCTCTTTGTGGTTCGGGACAAACCCAGAGGGCGACATGCAAGACACTATATTCCGCCACCGCTGTTAGAGGTAAAGGTAGGTGGTAGGCCGGTAGCTGAAGCTGAAACGATTAGAATTCTCGGCCTATATCTGCAAACAGGAAGAATAGGGTGGCCCTTGAAAAACTTAAGACCACGGTCAATGCTACTGTCAGGCTAATCAGAAGAATCGCTAACCGTAAGAGCGGGGTTAAAGAAAAAGAACTCTGTAAGCTGGTACAGGCGTTTGTGCTCAGCAGGATTACTTACGCGACACCTTATATGAAGTTGGATGCTGCAGAAAAGGGTAAGGTCGAGGCTATGATCCGGCAAGCTTACAAGGCAGCGCTTGGGTTGCCTAACAACGCGCCTACAGAAAGGCTGTTAAAACTAGGGGTACACAACACCCTGGATGAATTATGGGAGGCGCATCTGGTGATGCAGCACGCTAGGCTTTCGACAACCAAAGCGAGCAGGATCATATTGGAAAGGATTGGCATTGGAGCAGAGGCTCCCACTGGGGACACTAAAATTCAGGTGTGGCGAGAGTTACATAAGGCCCTGCACATAAAACCTTTGCCCCAAAATATGCATCCCATTCACCATACGCAGCGCAGGCAGGCAAGAGCCAGAGCTTTACACGTTGAGTACGGCGAGTACAAAGGGGCAGTCTATACAGATGTTGCAGAATATAAGGACAAAGACGCTTTTATGATTGTGGTGGTGGACAGGCGGGGACGCTTGGTCGCCTCTGAATCGGTCAAAACCCGCTCCTCGGAAACTGCACAGGAAGCGGCAATAACGCTAGCTATAACTAATTCACAGTCGGATTTGATTCTCAGTGATTCAAAGACAGCCATCCGAAATCTGGCGAGGGGCAGAATATCGGCGACCGCCGCACGATTTCTGCATGGGGCCACGGGACGAGAAATTAGAGAAATAGAAATTGTCTGGGTACCAGCACACTCTGGGAACCCTGGGAACGAGGCGGCTCACCTGAATGCTCGAGGTTTCGTCAGCCGGGTAGGTGAGTCGCCGGTTCCGGGGAGGTCCGCGAGAGATGGGCTGGTGTCCTTTCATGACATAACGAATCATTATAAACTATAGCGGAGGTTTTATCCGCCCCCGCACAAGCAGTTGACTAAGGCGCAGGAATGCGTCTGGAGAAAACTGCAGACGCGATCTTTTCCCAACCCTTACGTGTTGAACAAAATGTATCCGGAGAAGATCAAGCCGCAATGCAAATGGTGTCAGGCTGTGGCAACATATGATCACATACTTTGGGAATGTAGCATTGTGCCGCCGCCTGTGGATATTATGCGTGATCCCTCTCTTGAGCACTGGGAGGCGGTGTTGATCAGCTCAGACCCAGTCGTCCAGTTAAGAGTCGTGGAGTGGGCCACACAGGTCGCCGCCAACCTTAGGTTGATGGCCATCTAACACGGAATCATCTGCAGTTTCTTTTTGACGCAATAAGCCAAACGGCGACGCCGACGCCCGGTGGCGTGGGGCCGGCTTTCCGAGGCAACATGGACGCTACTCTCATGCAGCGTGGATACGACCCACATGCCATGACATGGGAGACGATTACGACTTCCGAAACGCCAAACTCTGCTTCTTCGCCGAGGTTTCGGAGCCAAGCTCTCAACGACGCGGTTGAACGCCGCTCGCAAGCCAACGCCAACAAGGCGGCGTCCGCCGCTGCCCCGGCATCCGGCACGCCAGTTGACAAGACGCAGCCTCCCGCTTCGCGCGCTGTGGGACGCAAGGGCTAGGTTCTCACCAAATGGAAGCCTCGCCCGTTTCCGAAACCGAGTCCGGACGACTATGTAATAGTCGTAAAGCCACGAGAGTGCATCTCATTGCATGATGCTTTCTCAGAGAACTGGTACGGGACCGCGTTTAAGGCATACCTCGGGCCCGAGCGAGCTGAGACGCTGACAGTTATTCCATCAAGAGAGCAAAATTTGATCGTGATTCACACCCCGGACCCTGACACGGCGGACAAAATTATCGGGGACTTCGCGGTAAACACCGAGCACAGGCAGGTTCTGCTCAACGGGTACCTGCGACAAGATGGTAGCAATGTCTGCCACGGAGTCATCGTAGTCCGCAACACAGATACGACGAAAACGCTCCGAGAGAGCGTACGCTGGAGGTCAGGCACCATCGTCGAGGAGCGTAAATTTGGCACGTCGAACAAGGCGCGTGTAACCTTCGCCGGCAAGGAGAAGCCACGCTTTGTTTGCTACGACACAATGCTGATCCCCGTCAAATCCTACTACCGGACGATCCCGGTCTGCGGCAAGTGCGGTGTCGTCGGCCACCGGATGGACACTTGTCCCAACCCACGACCGGATACGTGTGGCCTGTGTGGACAGCAGGTTCCGCTTGTGGAGGAGGGGGTGCGGGCCCTTCATCAATGTGTACCCGTATGTTCTGTGTGCGGTGGAGCACACGCCACAAACTCTTGAGCATGTACGGCCAAGTACCGTAATTCCAAGGTGGCCGCACAACAGGGCGGAAAGTACAAAAGGGCGTCCAAGAAACGACGCAAAGATCAGACTCCCAGTGAGCCACCACGCCGGGAAGTCGCCAAGACAGACAAGCCTGCTTCCCCTACTGGAGGAACCGGAAAGCAGCCGACGGCGCAAACATGCGGCGAAGCCGGGTCGTGGGCCAACGCCGTCAAAAACAGAAACCAGGTGGGTGGTACGGGTAGGGCTGCCTCCTCATCCCCCCTCCTATCATCCCCTCTTGATCACGTAACGCCGACCAAAATATTACTGCCAAGCTTCAGGCACAAATCGAAGCGTTACAGAAGACTAGCGGCAGCCGAGGCCAAACAGACCCAACTAGTCTCCCCTCCTCCTCCCCCCGCAGTAGAGGTAATGGAGAGTGAGACCGGGGTGGCGGCAACGGACGCGGTAGCCGCACTCCAAGCTCGTGTGAACACCCTTGAGGTCCGTATGGACAGCCGTATAACTGTCCTCGAAACCCAAATCTCAGTGGCTGTAAATGCCGCCATTGCTAAAATGACAGAAACCATCGCAACCGTGATAGCTCAACAAGTTGCGCGTTTCACCATACGAGCCGGCCCAATTAAGAACGTGTCCGGCCGGTACCTTAAAACGCCTCGACGACAGATCGAATTTGAGGATGATGACAGCTGCTCCGTCTCCGGAATTGAGGAAACCCCCCTCCCCGTGAGTGCTGGCTCGGGAGCACCGCCACCGCAATCGCTCGTTAACTCCTCTGACCATGGCTAGCACCCTTAGAATTCGGAAGTCCCCACGATCCAATACGGCCACTCCCATCCAAATCACCCAGTGGAATTGTCGGGGCTTTAAGGCTCACACTAAGCGGGCCAACCTCCGGCTTTTCCTCGCAGCATGTCAAAACCTTCCTGCTGTGGTAGCTCTCCAGGAGCCAGGGAGTGCTGCCACACTCACAAACTATACTACGTTTCAGCAGGACCCTTTATCTTGTATCTGCGTGCACAAAAATTATACGGCCAACTTAGTTGATTTCGACCCTAAGCCAGCTTTCTTGTACGTGATGGTGACACTCCTTTCGCTGCGTAAACAGGACCCGCCACTGCACGTGCTAAACATTTATTGCTCACCGAAACTAAGCAACATTACATTCGCAGACTTTTTTAGCCGCGCCTTAAAGGCTGCAGGCAGGGACCCTGTGGTGATCGTGGGTGATTTTAATGCCCCCAACACACTTTGGGGGTATGCACGTGAAGAGAAACGTGGACGTAAGTTGGTGGAACTTATGTCCACGCTGGGCCTAACTCTTCACACCGACCCTGCCTACCCAACTCGCCTGGGTAACTCCACAACCCGGGACACATGTCCGGACCTTACCCTCATAAAAAAAACATCCAGTATGCGGATTAGATCAACACTGAGGAGACCCTCGGCAGCGACCACTGCATACTCAACACCACCATTCGCACCTATCCTTTGGCAAGACCCTACGGAGAGGCAAAATTACCCGATTACACGAAGTTTCGGCAAATATACGCCAATTCGACACCCATTGAGGAGCAAAGATACCATTTTAATCCCAGCAAATGGTTTCCTCATTACGCTCCACAGAAACACAAATTAAACTCTCCGAGGCGACTCCGGCGGTTGATAACCACCTCCTTCACCCCTGGGAGGCCCGGCGCAGCCTCGTCCGCCGATGGCGCCAGCAAAAACACAACCGAAAGCTCAAAATTCGCATCGCTGAGCTCACCCAGCGAGCAGCAAAGTACGCGGCCCAGCTCGCTGACTAACTGGGTGGACCGTTGCAACACGGCTGCTCGACAAATGTCCAGCCGTAGTGCCTGGTGCCTCTTCCGCGCCTTGATTGATCCGACCCAAACTCGAACAGAGACACAAAAGCATCTGCAACGAGCATTTCACAGCTTCGACGGAGACACAGCCAAATTGGCATGTAAGCTCCGAGACCAATATCTATGCACACAGCAGGACTCCCGAGGGCCGGCGTACTCGTATGCAGGTACCGAGAACGCGGAGCTCTCTTTTCTATCCTCTTGGGCAAAGGCCTTGAGGAACTGCCGGTGAAACTCATCCCATGACGTAAGCGTTGCTTCATGGTTCTCAAACCACGTTTTCGCGGCGTCCTCGAGAAAGCAGTACACATAACGTAGCTTACGCTCTGGGGTCCAATCGTTGATGACGGCTACCCGGTCGAAATGCTCGAGCCAGTCGTCAGCATCTTCAAAAGCAGCTCCATGAAATGTCTTCGGAGTCTTGGGCTGGTTGACAACCAGGTGCGCTGGTGCTGGCGTGGTGATGTTAGGTGGTGCTTGGTTCATAGTCCTCTGACGTTCAGGCAGCAAACCGTGCTGTGGCTCGAGCCCCAGGAGACGACGGCTGGATCGTACGTGCACAGCGGTAAGCTCGGCTGAGCTACTTGATGGGCTTGCGTCAGGAGTGCTCTCTGGGGACCGTATCATCTAACGTACCCCGCACTTCCACCAGAAAATGTCACAAAGGCACAGGGATGCAGGCACAAAAGCAGGGCGTTTACTTTTGTCACCAAAGGCCAAAAGCACGAACACCAGAGCACGCGCCCACAGAACTACTTCGTTATCCTCCACAAAGGCTGGCCACTATAGTTGCCAGCCTATCTTGCGTCAATATTAAGCAATTCCTCACTGACCGACAATCATACATTCGGATTCAGGACATTGAACACGGCCCTTACCGATTAGGCACGAGAGGGACTCCGCAGGGAGCGGTCCTCTCGCCCCTCCTATTCAATGTGGCAATGATGAGACTCCCCGCTCAGCTGGCGAAAGTCGAAGGCATACAGCATGCGCTGTATGCCGACGACATCACCATATGGGCGTCACACGGCTCGGCAGGAGACATGGAGGCAAGCCTGCAGCAAGCGGCGGACATCGTGGATGACTGTCACAAACGACTCCAATTTTCGGATCATCCACGGGCCCCATCTTCCAAGGAAGGGCGCTCTTGTGTTGGGGGGACGACATCCGGCGACAATAACGACCCAGCGTGGCGCCGGCTCGTCTTCCCTGCACCGGTACCGGAAGGGGCACCGGCGGTCTAAACAGGGAAAATTACTCCTAGATGAGACGGGAGCACGTGTACGCCCCTAAGGAGGTTTGAACTGCATCGGAAGAGCAGTTGACGTACAGCCAGCAACAAGTGTGGTCGTCGGTGTCGCGAGTCTCGCGTAGGCGACGAGCAGGCGACGAGCGACGAGGAAAAAGAGCGCTTGAGACTGTGTGCCACGCAGTCGGGTCTCAGCTTAGCCGCTAGAACGCCCAGTAGCGTGACCGACCGTGTCCCGAACAAGCAGTCTTACCAGGATCATGTTCAGCTACTGCGCCAGAAAATGGAAGGTAGACGGCGCATGTTTGAGACCTGGGATGCAAGGCACAAAAGGGGCAAAGAGCCCGTAGGTGCCAGATTACTGAGAGCCGGCCAAGGTAATAGTACTGTTGGGGAGAACATCAGGTTCACGAGTGAACCTAAAGAGTTAGCTGCTGAAAGTTCCGTTGTGGCCACAAAGGCCACTGAAGGCCACAGTGATGGTGACGAGGCGCTGTGCCTGGAGAGTCTTGTTAATACAGAAATGCCATCTGTAATGGACTTGGCACAGCCACCCTGTTTGTGCATCGCCATAGCAGCTAAATGTGAAGTTCGCAGTACCTCCGGCCCGGTAGGTGATGACCCCTGTACAGAGAGCGGGGCACAGTCGGGTGCTGACGCACACTGCGAGCTGGGCAATGTTGGGGCAAGTAGTTCTTCCAGGTGCGAGCGGCACAGCCTCGAGGAAGACGCTTGCATTGCTCAGCCGTCAGTCAAGCTTCCTGCAAGTCAGGGTGTCCACAAGTTAACGGAAAATCCTGACTGTATAGGCATTATAGCCGAAGAGACAAGCGAGACAAGTTCTGCTCTGCAAATGTTGCAAGCGGACTTCTCGAAAGTGACCACTGAGCAACGTGCAAAAGGAAAAGGACGCCGCAAAAGCAAGAACAAGCAAGAGAGAAGCGAAGGGTGTAAATCCACCCATGAAATCGAGAATTGCCAAACGGCAATCAACGCAACGAAAGATTCGATTGCGTTTTGTGGCATTCACCAGTAGAGTGGGTTGCCATGCTCCAAACCACCCGACAGGTAGAGGGGGGAGGCAGGCATTTGTTCGTGGAGCTCGGAAGAGCCAACCCCCTTCGCTCCATTGTCCTGCTCGAAACGCGGGGCGCCTTGTGAGGCAGCGCCTTTCGGCCGAGCGACACGACATGGTTCGGAGACCCGTTTCCGTAGAACGCGGTGTCGATGAAGGCATGCCTCCGAGGTGTAGACTAAAGGGAAACAGGTGTCCGTGTAGCGGCCGTACACGCTTCTGTCTGCCCCGGTTGCTTCGAATGGCTCCCCCAAGAGCGCGACCACCTCGAGCGCGGGTAAAGGTTACGCACATCGAAGTGAAAACGTGTCCTTAAAGAAAAAGGACATTTTTTAAAACAATGTTCCCTTCTGTCTTTTCATTTTGGAGCATTTGATAAATGTTGGGACTAATCGCTTAGCCATTTTATTGATTTTCTTGTGTCGTCTTTGTATTTGTAGATGATGTTTTGTTGTTTAAACTTATTAGCCATTCAGTTAGAAAGCCTTGTTTTAGGGATATTGTTATTAAAATTGCTTGGGCTGAATTCTTTTTAAGAGACTGGTTGGTCACATAATCGAAGTCTAACGCGGTAGGCTTGTGTGATAAACATGGCGATATATGTTCTTCAAAGCTTTAGTTTTTGTTGTTACTTCGAAATGAAGCGCTTTAGTGTGCAGCAAGTACCGGAACTGTGTACAGGCGATCATGTCGATTTCTTTCTCAATCGTCTTTTTTTTTTAATCTGCGTGCGGATAAGCGACTTTTGTATACCGCTTACAGCGTGTATTTTCGAATATGTGACATGAAAGAATGCCTACGTGTCTTTTCCTTGAATCGTGCAGTATTTTTGAGACTTTCTTTTCGTGTTTCATGTGTATGTCCGTGTCGTGGTGCGCGGGTTATGACTTTCATCGTATAGTGACCGTGAAAGTGCGGTGTGTCGGGTGTTCTCTGCGGTGTCGTCCACGTCAGCGAAATGGTGCGCGAAAAAAAAAAGAAACGCGTTGGTGGACGACCAGAACACTGAAAGCTCTCGAACATTACGCGTTTGTCATTGCCTTGAATATTACACAGCAATATTCTTGAGAAGGGAGCTGTGTCACAAACGACTCCAATTTTCGGATCATCCGCGGGCCCCATCTTCCAAGGAAGGGCGCTCTTGTGTTGGGGGGACGACATCCGGCGACTATAACGACCCAGCGTCTTCCCTGCACCGGTGCCGGAAGGGGCACCGGCGGTCTAAACAAGGAAAATTACTCCCAGATGAGACGGGAGCACGTGTACGCCCCTGAGGAGGTTTGAACTGCATCGGAAGAGCAGTTGACGTACAGCTAGCAACAAGTGCGGTCGTCGGTGTCGCGAGTCTCGCGTAGGCGACGAGCATGGAGTGACCCGCGCAACGTATTGAGACGGCTGCAATTCCGGGCACCCTCGTCGTCTACCAAGCCGGCGAGATCTTCAGCGGCACCCGTCAACTCCCCTACCTGCACCAAGAGCTGGCCTGGTCCGCATGGAACTTTTTGTTGTGTTTTTTTAACTGTTTAAATTATTATAACTAGCCCTTTTTTAAATATTTGTATACTTGTGTGCGCTGCGTCGCACGCACGTAGAAATTCAAAAGCACGACCGTAATCTTTCTCAAGTAATTTTTCTTGTATCTCCTTTGATTCATGTCATCAGTTTAACATTCCGCATATTTGTCTTTAGCCTGTATTTTTTGTAGTGTTTTTAGCACATTTTGTTATATAGCTGTTGTTTCTATCGCGCGTATCAGTTTTCCTCCTTTGTTATTTTTGTTAACTCCTGCCTTTGCCCTTGTTTGAATTAAATGCTAGTTCGTTTTGCATAAAATCTCCGTGTCTGCTTTATGAGTGCGTCGGTCAGGCCCACACATCACCACACGTGCGACCCCGCACGGGTCGACCAACCTGCAAATAATTTTGAAATGTGCCACTTCGAGGCCTTTCAGGCGTTGCAGGCCGAAGCGTAAAGTGGAAGCCTGCGAGTCTGCCGCACGTCGGTGTTGGATCGGCGGGGCCTCACCCGAAGTGCGTGACATATCTATGCCCGTCGCTGCGGCCTTCAGTGCTCCCCGTCCAAATCGGAATTCGTGCATATACGCCCGTCACCAAAGTGCACCACAGAAATTGACCTCTCCCTTCACAGCGGACCCATACCCGAACGCAATGAGATTAGAGTACTAGGGCTTTTTATACACAAAAATCACAGAGCAGACAACATTGGCCAAATTGCGTAAGGTGGGGGACCAAGTGGGCCGGATGGTCCGCCGGGTTTCCAACAAGCGCGGGGGGTTACGATGCAAAGATGCCTTGCGGCTGGCGCATGCATTCGTAACCAGCCGAGTCCTGTACTCGGCTCCATACCTCCACCTACGCAAATCCGACGAGAATGCACTCGAAGTCATTTTCCGCAAAATCTACAAGCGCGCCCTCGACCTTCCTGTCAGCACCTCTAACCAGCGCCTTTTGGGCTTGGGAATGGTGAACACCTTCAAGGAGCTGAGAGAGGCGCACTTGACAAACCAATATACTAGACTCTCTAAAACACCGTCGGGTCGCCGCCTCCTTGCCCGGCTACACATCAATCATTCAATACACAAGGAAGAGCGCGTACGGATTCCAGAAGTTTGGCAATACTCCTTGCACGTGCGCCCTCTTCCGGCTAACATGACCCGAGACGACTACAGTGGCCGACGCCTCGCGCGGGTGGAAGCCTTGGCTCGACACTACGGCCACAAATTAGGAGTATTCTACGTGGACGCCTCCGGCCCGCACCACGGTGGTTGGTACACGGCTGCGGTCGTCCACCAAAATACTGTTGTAAACGGACTCACATTCCGTGCACATAACATTACGCACGCGGAGGAGATCGCCATCGCACTAGCCGCCGCAGATCAGGACTCGAGGGTCATCATCACCGACTCAAGGGGTGCCTGTCGCAATATTGAACAGGGATACATTCCGTACCGTGCTTATAAAATTTTGCAGAACAGCAGCTGCCTAGGTGCCCCCGCACACCGAACGATCATATGGGCTCCGGCTCACACGGGCCTCGATGGTAATGAGACGGCTGATGCCGCCGCCCGCGCGCTCACTCTCCGGGCACCATCCTCGTCCCCTACCGATCCGGAACTCGAACCCAATCACGCCTACACCTTTAAGGAGGTCACACAATTTTATCAATCCAGCCATAACGTCTATCCGAAACCCTGTAAGGGCCTCACGAAGGCGGAGGAGCGAATCCTCCTTCGCCTTTATACCAAAACTCTCTTGTGCCCGGCAATCATAAAACATTTTGACCCCACTTGCACGGGGAAGTGCCCGCATTGTGAGGAAAATTCTTCTGACATTTTCCACATGGTGTGGGCATGCCAAAAAACCCCAAACCTTACTCCACTACCCAACCCTTCGCGGGAGGACTGGGAGGCAGCCCTGCTCGGCTGCTCTGACCTGACGGCCCAACGGGCCTTGGCCGAACGTGCCCGGGCCGCGGCCAACGCCAATGGGCTCCCGTAAGAGGGAGCCCACCTAGTGTTTGTACGGGGCGGCCCCTTAAGGACCGTTCCCACCCTCCCGGTAAATAACATCTGTAAATAAATGTTTTTCA
Source organism: Rhipicephalus microplus (assembly GCF_043290135.1). NCBI lineage: Eukaryota > Metazoa > Arthropoda > Arachnida > Ixodida > Ixodidae > Rhipicephalus > Rhipicephalus microplus. Next base: position 8,160,971 of record NC_134710.1, read on the forward strand.
GCAGCAGCAGCAGTGCGCACGTTTCTGTAGCACCTTGGTAGCACCAACTACTTGATAGCGCAGTCTTCCCATTCATCGTAGGCGGTTTGCCAGTACGCGTACGAGCGTCAACTTTGTTCTCGCTTTCGTCGCGGCGTCTTCATCAGCTGTGCCCCCGTCCGACACGCGAAGCCCTGCAGCACGGAGGAAGGAAACCTTTCCTTCCTCCGTGCTCTGCAGCATTGTCCTGAGCGCAGCCATGTTTGCTGACGACATCACGCAACGAACCAATGAGCGCGCAGCTTCCGAGAGCCTCGTAAGAGCGCCTGGCGCAGTGCATAGTGGGGGGGGGGGGGGGGGGGGAATCTATCCGCTCGCCTTTGTAAACTCGCGTGGGGGACAGCTGTGACTCAGCAGACGACGACGGTAGGGTGGCTAACGACGGTGTAGTCTGCCATAGAGGTTCTCAAAATTAACTAGAGGGCACTCTGGCGCTGCGATCGTTCAGCGACCATGGGAATGGTGCACTCCGTGGGAATGATGGGTACACGGAGTAAGGAAAGGTTTGGGTGGGTAGTACACACATTTGCCTAGTCTTCGTACTTGCGGGCGGCGAATCGTACTTGCGGCTTTGTTTATTGCTGTGTTTCGGTTTTGTTTTGAAATAAAGATTGAATGCTTTTGAACTTTGTGAGCCAATTTGGAAAGTAAGTCTAAAAAAATAAAATGGTGAAACGCAACCGCTGAACATTTCCTAATACTTGTTTCGTAAGAAAACAGCTCCAAGAAGTACGAATATTAGACAAATGTGTGTACAACCCATCATTCCCATGCTCGCTGAAGCGCCGTGCGTTGCAGCTCCCATAGACACTAGCGCCAGAGTTCCCTCTAGTAAGTATTGTGGGAAACTATGTAGTCTGCTATGCGACCGGCCAGGCGCCATGTCAAAACGCCCTGGTGCTTTGAAACCACTTTCGTTTTATACGCAACTATAAATTGTACAAACAATATTTTTAGTTATTATTTGTTTAAAAACCTATTTGAGTGCGAAAAATGATAAAAACTTGTTTAGTTGTCAGTAAGATAACATTTTTTAATGTTTATACAACTGCCGCCGCAATCCAGACGGCGCAATCAAAGCGCCTAATTTTCGTCCCCACTTTCTCCGTGTTCGTCCCCATTGGCTTTATGGACACGTCACTCCTCTGGCTGTGCCGCCTTGGAGACGATGGTAAAGTGGTAGGTGTTCTGTGCGATGGTGATGAAGTCTCCAGTTCTGTGGTCTCCATCGGTGGAAGGGCTTGGGCACAGGCGCGGTACGGTGACGGTAAAGCCCTGAGGCACCGATGCTGCAGGGGGCTTCTGCTGTGTGTGCCTCAGAGGTTCGGTGCTGCTTCCGCTGCGAGCTCCGAGCTTTCGGCTTCCTCAGGGCCGGAGCAGGAACAGTCGCGGTGGGAGCCTAAATTTGGTGAGGTTCCCGCGCTGTCTCAGAACTGTGGTCTGTCGGGTAGGTGTTGCGAGTTCTTGTGGAGTCGTCGCGATGTTCCGCGCAAGGCGGGACTTATCGGGCGCCGTTGTGAGCCCCTCGTTCTGCTCGGGTACTCGCTTTCACGAGACCGCGGAGGTGTCCATGTCCCCTGTAGTCTCGAGGGCAAGCATGTCTGAGGTGTCTCTGCTTGCTGGTCGTCGTGGAAGGGGCAGGCGCGACGTGGTCGGAAGCAGTCGAGTTGACCTCTTGTGCTTGCTGTTGAAGTCAGCCGCCGTTTGTAGATCTCCAGCAGTTGTTGGGCATCCAGGAGGGCTTTCACTGAGCTGGTGGTGGTCACGGTGGCGGCTGCTAGAATGACGCCGCAGGCCGAGATGTTTAGGAAGGGGTTGCGGTTTCCTCTTTGGATTCGTCTGTCATCGTGACCCTCGATGAAGCGCAGTAATCCGAATGAGTTGGTGTACGACGCGCGAGAGCGTGCCATGAACGTGCACAGCACGCCGCCGAGGCGAGCGCGCTGGGTTGGGCGCGCAACCGCTCACTCTGCAGTCGAGTCTGTGATGCAGCTTCTTACTTATGTCTCTCCTGGGCCGACCTCGGAGAGCTCTAATAATAAGGACAAAGCCGTTGGTTTTTACCAAAACCCCCACAAAATGTTTAAATTAAAAGTAAAAAACCGGAAATCGCCACACAACGAAAAAACCTAATAAAAAGTTCACTGTACACGACGAAACACATCTATAAACACCCAACAAGAAAGTTAAGTCTTCAACTGAATCTAACTTCCGAATGCGGCTAAGCGGTGGAGTAGGGCAAAAGATCAGTGCAGCCTCACCCACACGTTGAAGTTCGACGACGATGAGTAAACCGAAACACGATGACTCCGGCTTTAGGACGCGGGCTGGCTGGGGGAACGCTGGCTGCTGGCGACGCGTCGAGAAACCAGGGTCAATCTGGCCAGGAAGCTGGGCGCATATGTCTCGGGCCCGTAGCTATAGCTCGACGGTTGTTGCTCGCCTGTTGGCACCGAAGTCCACAGGCCCTGTGCTGGAGTTCAAGACCGGATGGCCATAGTCCTCTCGAGCGGGAACGCAACGGCAGGAGGTCCCAGCCGATTGCATTCTTCGAGGCTCGGGTTCAACACCCGACGGTCCATCTTCAGCGCCCGGTCCGGTGATGACCTTCCGCTGGCCACGTCGTCATCTAAATCCCCTGCTTTCTCTTGGCTTGAGCTTCCTCTGTCCCCAAAATCCACTCGTCGGCTTCCCATTGGAGATAGCGGGGTTGCCGCGTTAACCACTGATTGGCCCTTGAAATCTCCGTGTTCCTTTATCATTGGACATCATTTCTTTTGCTTTATTGACGTCTCGCCGCGCGTCCTCGCGCTCTCGCAATTGATGATGATGATGAATCCACAGCTATGGCTCATACCCACCACCCACTCGGGGGGATCGGCCAAGAATTGATGCACTTTACATCTTCACTATCGTCGTCTTCTGCCTCTACCATCGCTCGCGCGCGTTCTTCGTTCGTATCCTACGCCTGCGGAGAGGAGGAGAAAACTGCCGAATACCTGATAGTGTTCCGTAAAGGGCTTCACTCTACAGTTCAAGATGATGGCGCAGAGTTTTTCAAAGCACTGGTGTTTAGGGACAGCGAGGGCGAAAAAGACGTTAAGCGAGTAAAAATAACTAGAAGGAGGTTATCTAATTGGTGGCTCGAATCAAGGCCCAAGTGAAAATTAGATGCTTCACTGCAAAGTGCCAGTGCTTAACTTCACCATTTAAAGGAAAAAAAAGATAAATGTAGTTTTTATTCACCAGGTATTACGGCTAAGTGGCGCTAGCCGCTGTCCAATCTAAAGGGTACAGTCATATTACTCCATTTAATCCATCCATCTATCTTTGGCAGCGCGATGCCGAGGTCCCTTAAGAAAATTGCATAAATGGTTGAGTTATATTTTTCACTAGGTGATTTTGGGAGAAATTCCATGCTTGTTTTAGAACGTTGCTTTTAGAACTTGTGAGCTTGCATTCCTTGCATGTCGCGATTTGTCGTTCTCGTCATAATAGAGTAAATATATTAACTGTTCTTGTTGCCTACTTAGGGTGACAGAACTGGTCAAATAATGAAAACAGTTCCAATGAAAATAAAAAAAGTAATCATACTCGAAGTTGCTTGAAAAAAATTTTGGTTTTTGCAATTCAGTTGGGAAAATGCATTGCTCAAAAGCATAGCCTTTAAGATTTGAAATAATAACTAAAAAAGCAATAGCCGCGGTGAAACATTACCAAAAAAGTGGCTATGCAGACAAAAAGTTGTTATTGTGTGTGTTTAAAATTTTTAGTACTCACAGTTACAATATAAAAAAATACCAGTGTTTGTGCCTTTTTTTTTTTTTGATGACGTCCTTCCGCGTAATCAAAAGCATCGGCCCCGGATGTGTCATGGCGTCCAATTATGTGCCTGATGTGCTAGTGTTCTTATGGTCTCGATAAACTGTAATATAGGCTTTAATATACGTCAATTTTCTGACCATAAAGTTCTCAATTGGCCTAGTATTAATGGTAATGCATGCAAGGAAACTTCCAAGGCTCAGCGATGGGTAGGAACGGGTTCACTTGGCCTTCGTAAAGTGATGTGTTCTGTGCTGGCGCCATGTTCATTTGTTGTCAAAATATTTGCTCATATTGCGCCACTTGTGCTACAATGTTTTAAAATTTGCCTTGCGTAGAGCGCCAAATGTCACAGCAACTTGTGTCCTAACGCTGTTGTCTTGTGCCTTTCCAGGTATTTTGACAGAACTCAGGCCCATCCGTACGAGGTTTGTGTCTGCAGGTTTTTCTGCGTTACGTAAATTTTTTTTATTGGTGACGTTTATGTGCAAATTGTATCAGTTAGTTGGCTATTTCTTACGAATGTTTAAAGGGAAATCAAGGTAGTCCGCATCAGCTTCCGCGTTTTGTTTTAAAGTGGTCTAAATGCAATACCCCTACATCGTTGTGCGTACTTCACCTGTGAAACCGCCACTTTATACGACTGAATCATTCCAGGATTATAGAAGCCAGTTTTTGTGTGTGTGTGCCGTACTTTTTGTTGTTTGAATGCTTGGTTTTTTAGCCGAAGTGAGAATTTCTCGCCTTTTGAAACCGCGCTCGTGCTGACAGCCTTCGTTTGACTGCGCCTGCTCTTAAAACGTGGCTGGTCGCGATATTTCTCCGCGTAATCGCGTGGGACTAATGACTGTCCAACGTGTGCTGTGCAGAACTCGAGCAAGTACAGCTCAAAGTCCAACCTTGGAAGTCGATACAACGACAAAGTGCGCGAATCGCCTTCAAATGGTAGCCATAGCCGGATGGGTAGCCCCGACAGCCGACACAGCCCACGTTACCACAAATCATCGTCGTACAACCAGAGGCTCAAAGATCGGGACAAAGACCACGAAAGAGGTGCGTACGCTCGTTTACAGGCGGATACAAGCTTGCATTGTGCACTGGCCATGGAACAACCAGCTAGTGCGTCTGACTCACTTCAGCCTCTGTTTGTTCCACGACCACAGAATGTCTGCTTCTTTTCTGCAATACTGCCTGGTTTCTCAAATGCTTGAAAAGCGGACGAATTGGTGAACAGGTTTTCCTTGATGTGCTATAAATAACAAACTACATGTGCAAGTGGTACCTTTAGTGTTGGCGAGTTACACAAAATTGAGAGGGCGATGCAAAATTTGTCAATACTGATGAAGGTAGCAGCTACAAGGTTTGTGTGCTGACAGTTTTTGTGGGAAGTGCAATGCCAACACGCAGTGTTTAGTCAATGGCGAGGACTAGTTCATTTTGCTTGTGGGGAAAGGTGTGGCATTGCTTGTGTGGAATGTCTGGTGTGTAAGTTGGGACACGCATGAAATCAGTGCAGGTGTGCAGTGCTCAGCCTTCGATCTCTGATGGCCAATGCACTGCTGGCCTTTCAGCGAAATGCTAGCTAACATGCATCAGCCCTATGTAAGTGTTGCTGTGCTGTCATAGACTGTGCCCGTGTTTTATTTAAGTGGGCTAACACAGTCGGCATCTTTTCCCAAATGCCAAAAGCAGTGCCAGCACACGCCAATGTTTTGGTGTATAGTTGGCTGATTACATAGTAGCAACCTTGAATATGTTCACATAAGAACTGACCATGAAAAACTTGCTGTTAAAAATGATTGCACAAAGCTTGTGTTCTCTAATTTGGAGAGCTTTATTGATTCATCTGTTTGTGCATGTCAGCTGATCTGAGTACCTTAGTGGAATCGTGGTACACTTAGGTTTTGCTGCATAGCCCGTTCAACAGCTGTGCATTGTTGAAGGTTGGTGCAAGTTTTCCATCTCATAGCATCCTGAACTCTTAGCTTCCTGAACTTTGCATTGGCCAAATTGTCTCATGTACAACAAGCTGGGGAAATGAAGCACATAACACTTGAAGGGCAAGTTCACGATTCGTCCTGGTAGGGCAAGCATCTCTTGTCTTGACACCATCCCCAGTGCACATACGATGCGTCATTAATGCTACGCAGCAATCCGCTGTGGGGGTACAGGGCTCGACTGCCGACTTGAAAGATGTGGGTTCGATGGCACTTTGATGGTGGTGAAATGCTAGAGGCCATGTCATCATGTGCACGATTACCCCACACGATTGAAGTCAACCAGCACCCGACACTGCAGCATTTATCATAGGCTGAATTGGTTCGGCATGCTCAACCCCGTAAACCATCTACATTTCAGTGCATTTTTGCCGTGTTATCCTTAGCATCAGTGGAGTTCATTTCAACAGTGCAGTAAGCATAAAGTGATGAGGTTAAACAAACATTGTTTGAATAACTTTGCCAATCTAGTACTTGGCTACAAACGTTGCTGTCCTTGCTGTTCATTTAGAAAACAGGCACTCCTCAATGTATACCTATCTGTCTTTCCACCTAGCCACTGTTTATTGTGAGACGCAGAAAAACTTGTGCGCCATGCCAGTGAATCCATCCACTGTACGTGCAAAAGTGAATGTCATCTGCTGTGTGGAACTCGATAGCTTGCTCTGTATAATTTGTCAGGTGGCACTTTGGCTCAAATCATCTGCACACGCACTGACAGATGTCGTTCTTTGCGGTGAACGAAGAGAGGTCGACCAACCTACTCGTCATGCATGTGGCAAGGTTCCACGAATTCTGGTTCATCAGTCATGAGTCATTAGAATGCAAAACCAACCAAGGTCCCCAGTCAGGCATTATTTATAAGGGCTTGGGGAATAGTATACCAGCCATGTGTCTCAGCCATTTTGGCGATCATCTCAAGGGGGAAAATGTATTGCATTTTAAATTTTGCAGAATGTTGCCCAAGTGATGTTTATGAAAAAGTTTATTCTTAGGGTGTAGTTTCCTGTTTCAATACCAAATTTGGCCCAGATGTTCGGCGAAGAGGTTTGTCCAAACTGTTTGAAGGTCACTATACATAGTGTGCACGTGCGTCATGCAGCGCCCCTTCGTCACTTCCGAAATGCGCCACCGACATGCCCAGGTACCTACCAACTCCGTCGCCTACAGCTGCCGTGTTGTCTCCTCGTGCTTGCGCCCATTTAGTTTTGCCTCACGACGCAAGTTTGAGGACTCCTAGTGAGGCAAGTTGATTTAGTAGTCCCCGAAGAGGGAGCAGAGCTTTGGGGTGTTTCTTCGCTGAAATTTATTACCTAAAAGTGAGAACGCACATTGCGATTTTCCGAAAAGTACTGGCGTGTTTGGCTGGCTTGGATTAACAAAAAAAAAACTACTTGAAGAAATTCTGTCTTCAGGTGTAACTTCATTCCGGTTTTGGGTAAGTGCCATAGACAAGCACTTACCTGCAAACAAATAGCTTACCAAGATACTGTACACACAAACTTGTCCGTGACCACTGCGTACACAATCACCGTGTCAGGGAGGCGGTTAAAATCGTGATGGCGATCGGGGAAATTCGGGTATTGCATTGAAACAAACTCTGAAAAGGGATGCGAAACAATATTAGTTCACTTGGAAGTATAGCCGATCGGTTCAAGTTAGGGGATCAGGATTTTGAAAAATTGGTCAATTCCCTAACTCCATCATTTTCAGGGACTTCAGTGTACGTTATCATACAAAAATGTAAAATACAAGGTGAAAAAGGTGTCAAAACAAGCGAAAAAAAAAAAAGTGATGACCGGCATTACTGCGGCACGCACCACGCGAAGTCTCTATCTGCCTCACTATAATATTTTCCTTGGCTGTTTCCACAAATTTCAATGAAAGAGGCTCAAGACGAGCACTGTTTAAAACACTTGGGTGGAGGGGGGGGGGAGCGCTGCTACTTTGGTGGCGTGGGCCGCAGCAATATAATGATATTAATATTATATCTCTTGTAAACTTGCCTAGCTGGCCGCAGCAGCTCTCATCGTTTTCGATGGGAGCTGCTGTGCTTCGCTCATCCACTTTTAAAATTGTGGCTCGAGAGACTTTGAGCTTTCACTTGTTCTTGGGCCACGCAATTTGTAGTGTTTGTAGTGAAACCGAGATAATGGGCCCTCGTAGGTCGTGGCGGGCAGCCAGTGTATGCGATGGCTGGTATACGTGTCGCACATCTTGATTTTCTGGTCTTGTATCGAGTGAACAAACGAGGCCTTCATGATCTGATGAGCTCGTTTAAGTATGACAACGAAAAACCACAATGCTTCCCTTTTAACATCGTACACAGCAACAGATGACAATCCCCCAACAAATCGCGCTGCAGCACGCGAACTGCCATAGGTACTCAGGGAGGTACCCGGGCATGGCAAGAGAGGGCGTCGATGGCGGAAGTGACATCACATGAACACTATGTATTATTACTGTTATTTTTCAGTCATACACGCCTCCAAAAAGTTTTCCAAAATGCTCTATGTTTGCATATTTTCCTTTATAATATTGTATTCTGTGAATATTTGGGAGTACTGAATATTTACTTCACAAAAAGTATATTTGGCATTAAAAATATTTGCAGACCTCTGATGTTTTCTAATTTTACAAGAAAAGTATTACATGTGTAGATTAACTGATGGCCAGGCAGTAGTGACTACCGTGAACAGTAGGCCATCAGGCCCGCGAAGAACACGAGAACATGTTGAGCCCTTAGCTCAGAACGAACTGTGGTTTATTGTTTCCAAAACGGCCACCCCGCCGCTGTGCCAGGCTTGCACAGCTCAACACAACTATCAGCGCCGCGTGCGGGCGCTGCATTTGAACCAACATTGTAACACTCCTCCCCTCTTAGGAAGAAGACTACGGGGAGTACCTATTCACCGGTTTCCGAGTTCTTGTGCCACTTCGCAACTTCGGCGTGCTAGGCGCAGGCACGACAGAGTCGCTGTTCACATGCACACCACTGTTGAGCGCAGTCCGGTCGCTCTCCGTGGCACAGCTACTCCCAGAGAAGCTAGTTCCAGGTAGCTGTTCCTGATGAGGCACTTCTGGAACAGCTGGCATATGATGAAGCGGCGGCTCCAACTGTGGTGGAGCTGCAGCGATAGCAGTTTCAGGAGAGGCCAATGTTTCTGTCTGCACAAGGCGTAAGTGGTCGCTGTGTTGGTTTCCCAAGGTGCCATCTTCAAAACGGACACTGGCTGATGATGGAGTGACGTCCACGACACTGGCAGGCCCTTGCGAAAGTTTTACGCGTACACATCATCACCTGGCTGCAGTGATGGAGCCTGCCGGGACCCTCTGTCAGCATACAAGTTCTGCTTGAGTTGTTTTAGGAATACAGATGCCTGCATGCTTGGCCTGAGGACATCCAACGGAGTCTTGAACATTCTTCCTGTCAACACACGGTGGCCGACCTGTCACTTCATGTGGTGTGGTCCTATAGTGGAACAGAAACCTGGAGATCTGTGTTTGGAAGTTCCCAGAACCAGACTTTTTAAGTTTGTTCTTCACAGTTTGTACAACTCTTCCAGCTGCACCATTTGAGGCAGGGTGATACGGCGGTACAAGCATGCGGCGTATTCCATTTTGAGTTAAGAACTCAAGGTACTGGGCACTGGTAAAGGCAGGACCGTTGTCTGAAACTATGACATCAGGCAGGCCATGCTGAGCGAATGCAATTCTCAATGCAGAAATGGTAGCTTCTGCAGATGTGGAAGACACAGGAAAGACTTCTATTCACTTTGAGAATGCATCCACAATAACCAAGAATGTGTGACTTAGAAATGGTCCCCCAAAATCAATCCGGCTGTACAGCTCGATGTTGAGTCTGGCACGTAGTGCAGCTCTTCACGCTGTTGGCAATATCATTGTCAATGCCTGGCCACCAAACATGGCTCCTGGCAATCATCTTGCTCTTCTCGATACCCGGGTGGCTGGCATGAAGAACACCAGGAACTTGGGCCTGCAATGACTTAGGGGGATCACTACTCTTGATCCCCAGAGTAGGCAACCCTCATGGAGACTGAGTTCTGCGCTTCTGGTGTTGAAAGGGTTCCACTCTGGTCCTACTGGGAGGCTTTCTCCTTTCAGAACAGCAAGAACAACATGGCCCAGAAGTGGGTCATTTCTTGTGGCTTGGGCCACAACACCTGGTGAAAGGAGTCTCGGATATGCCTCCTCTAGCAAGAAGATTTCAGCAGGTCGTGGTGTGGTAATGCAGTAGTGTCAGTTGGGAGAGGCAGTCTACTAAGAGCATCAGCGTGGCCGAGCTCTTTGCCATGCTTGTGTACAAGTTTGTACTTGTAAGCAGACAGCTTCAGAGCCCACCTGACCACTCGAGGTGAAGCTTGCACGGGAACGGGCTTGTTGCTACCCAGCAGTCCAAGAAGTGGCTTGTGGTCAGTGTGTGCTTCAAATGAGATGCCCCATAAGTACTGGTGGAACCGATCCACACCAAACACTAAAGCCAGTGCCTTCTTGTCGAGTTGACTGTAGTTTTGTTCTGCTTTTGACACGCTCCTTGAGGCAAAAGCAATGGGATGTTCCCCGCCATCAGCATCTTTGTGCGCCAGAACTGCACCTATACCATGAGGTGACACGTAACAGCTGAAGCAAACAGGCCTGCCAGGGTTGAAATGCACAAGAACTGGAGCTGATGTCACCAAGTGCTTGCAGGCATTGAATGCATCTTGTTGTTCATGTCTCCACTCCCACTTCTTCCCTTCACAAAGAAGTAAATGCAGTGGACTAAGGAGTGACAAAAGATTGGGTAAGAAGTGCCTGTAGAAGTTTACAAGTCCCAAGAAACTCTGAAGTTCCCTGACATCGTGAGGCACAGGAGCATGCAGAATGGCTGCTACCTTGTCAACATTCGGGGAACGATAATGGCATTGGGGAACCTCAACCAGGAAGCTGCTGTGTAAACAAAGGGAAAGGTTTTTCTGAAAAATGACACTCCGTTTAATTGTATGGCCTTTGCAAAAGAATGTCTATATAGCCACTTTCCTGTGTCCTACTAGAATAAGTTTGATCCCGTGCCCCCCCTGTGAAAGATTAAAAAGAATTCAGGCAGCTCTATATTAGTGGTGCCACGCTAGAGGGAAGAGCAGTGCTGGGTTGTTTATTTTTTATTTTTGCAGTAGTAGTCTAACTGGACTATTGTGCTACATTGATGTCTGTGCCTCACTGCATCCATTCGAATGTACCGTGCGCCAATTGCGCTGAAGTCCATATTTCACCTGCTTAACAGCAGTGGAGCGTTTCAGGCCCCAGGATATTTTTGCTTTGGCACCAGATATGCAGCTTTTCCATACTGCCGTGGAACCTGTTCTCGTTCTTTACACTGATGAGCTCTTTCTCGATATAACTGGTGTAACCAAAACGTGTGCGCGTGATCTCCTTTATTGACTAGTGGTTCGGCATTTTGTCTGCAGTTCAAAAACTCATTGCTGTTTTTGAGGAACTGCCAGTTATATGTAGACGAGTGACTAGCAGGCTGCATGCTGTAAACGGCTTCTTTACGCTTGATACTTTCTGGGGTTCAATGCTTCTAAACCGCGAGGCACCTTCCCACAGATGTCAATTGCACTGTGCAAGGTTATCTGCCATATCAATCGTTGAGCAAAGCTTAAATGCGCAAGTGCACATCGGGCACGAAATGGGGCCATTGCCGCTTGCATGCACCAATCAATCAATAAATCAGTCAGTCAATCTTTATTATGACATGCAGTAATGAAGCACGAAATATACCGACGAGGGTACTAAAGTACAAGATTGCATAATAGCACTTGTCACGAGTCTTCATTGTGAAACCGACCTGATGCGCTGACAAACCAGCGTGCTATACAGATTGAGCCAAACCAACAACATCAAGAAATAACACGTTTCTTCTTTCTAACAGCCAATATCGCCATAAACTACACAAAAAGGTCATACAAGTGGCTTTCAGTCTGCAAAACTATCCAAATTATTCCCACCGGTGCACCTGTTACAAACTACACTTGGAGTGTTTTTCATCTCACAATAGTGTAGTGGCGTTGCTGTGCAAGTTCCTTCGTCTTCACAGGCTACAGGAATGTGGATACGTCTCACAACGGTTTCGTCTGTAAATCCAAAGTGCAACACGATATTGCTTCTATAAATAATGAAATGTAAACCAATAACTAAGCAGTATGTGTTCGAATTCTCAGGGCTCGCAGGGCCACAGTAAAGCTTTCATGGAACCCATTTTGAAATTCTAACAATTCTGAGTAGCGCTGGTGGCACAAATGAGGGTGTCTGTAGGGACGGTTCAATCTAGCCTCTCTTAAAAACTTAGAAGGAGTGATGTTTTAACGCCTGCCACTGGCAGAAACTACCGTATATACTCGCATAATGATCGCATTTGTTTTTTCAAAAAAAATTGACTCCAACTTCGGGATGCGATCATTACGCGGGGGTAAATTTTTTGTAAAGAAATATTCTGAGCACCGGAAATGCAAAAAAAGTCGCTAATCAAAATTTTTACGGAAGCTATCATTAACATAACCAAAAATGACAGTAAATTAAGGCTTACCTTTGTAATAAAATGCACCCATTATGCAAGAGCTACATGCATGGCACACTGCCATTTTATTTTTTACCTCTCTGACCCCCTAACGTTCATTCAGACTCCGAAGCATCACTGGCGTCAGTGTCACCGCTGCACGATTCCCTGTCGGAACCGGCAGTGTCTTCACTGTCGCACAGAGGGTCACCTTTCATTCCGTCGAGCGCGTTGGAAATGCCAGCGACAGTCCATTCCGCCGCATGAAGCGTGTCGTCCAGCCGGAACTGGCGCGCAAGTCCTTTGTGGCTACTCCCAGCCTCCGGGAAACTGTGCACGCCTGTGTCTATATCATGTCTAATGACCCTGCATAACTGTCCTTGCGCATGTCCTTCACGTATTCGAGGACTGCCTTTTCAATGTCAGGGAACTTGCCCGATTTGGGTCCTCGGAAAGCCCATCGCATGCTGTTAGTAGCCATGAGCATGTCGCGCTGTTTTTTTTTCCAATATCGGATCCGGATTTTGTCGACGCCGAAATGTCTCACGGCAGCGCGGTTGCCGTGCTCTAGCGCGTAGTCAAGGGCCTTCAGCTTGAACGCGGCAGTAAAGCTTGCATACCGCCTCATGGTGAAACGGCACTTCAACAGGCGATCACAAAGCACACACACAAAAAAAGCTTGCTCTCAGGACAAAAAACATTGCTGCGGGATGAACACAGGTTGACCAACAGGCAGCCGCCGCTGTAACAGTGCGGGATGTCAAAACAAACATGGCGGCTGACGGAGCGAAGCACTCTGTGGAGCCAAGTCACTGCATTTTTTTTTCTTCTTTTGCGTCAGTTATGGAGGTTGTGAGTACGTTACGCACGTCAAAACAGTATCTGAATAAGGAATGCTTTCATTTCAATCAGTAAATTTTGCGGCGTTAACATAGTGATGCCTGCTCTAGATCACAGAAACAATAATAGGCGCGTTCAGCTAGACTTGGCACATGACATGTTGATGCGGCAAGTTGAGGGTGCGATCATTACGCCGAGAAAAATAAAAGCCGAATTTAGACAAAATGTAGGGGTGCGATCATTATGCGAGTAAATACGGTATGTGTTAGGCTCGCCTCAACACTCCTCTGCAATATACACATCTTATGTGCTGCAGTGAAGCGCACATTATTTGTTAATGTTGTTCAATAATTGGGAGGAATGCGCCACTAAAAACTTGTAGACTTATTACTGTACTGCTTCAAGTGATCCCAAACTCCATTGTGTTGCTCCAAACCTGCTTCGAAACATAAATTTATCCACTCTAAATTTGCTCTTAAGGGGGGACGCGGCTTTGGGATCGCGAAAAATAGCAAAACAATTCATTTTTTGAAACTTAAGTTTTTAGTTTCTGGAACCCTTTTTCTATCTGGTTCCAAAATATCTACTCTGAAAACCGCGCAGAAGTGCTTCGGAAAATTCGTTTAACCCACCTAGGTAGCAAAACTTTTTCTGGAAATGGCGAGAAAACGGCGATTTCCAAAAAAATTATAGCTTTGCGATGCTTGGGCTGGGAGCCGGCTTCTGGGCTCATCGGAAATAGCATTTCTCCGTGTTTAACTTTCCCGCCTCAGCTGGCTCCTCCCTTTAACAACAAGCGAGCAAAAAGCAAATGTTTGAAGGTCGTTTTAAGGCCCTTGATTGGCCGCGGCCGCCATGTTGCCTCAGCTCGCCTCGCCATTGGCCCGATGCTCGCTTCGGGAGATCGTCGTCTGCTGCTTGTGCGTCGCGAGGACATGGCTCTCGAAAATCGCCACTTCGTGACGTGTTCATGGCTTGATAATCACTTAAGATATAACTACGCTTTAGTTACGAGCAGTAAGTGGATGCGCGATCAGGTTACTACGAGCGCCGCGCGTCATCGGAGTCGTCTTTAGCCCTAACTCCGCCGACAGCGAGACTGCGGGCAGGAACGACGCGCTAGCGCATTCGTGGTGACGTGCTTCTTCACAAGCAACGAAGCTAAAAGCGGCGGCACGATCTGATTACTACGAGTGGCCGCACCGGATGCACGATCAGATTACTACGAGCGGGCGTGCGGCGGTCTACGAGTGCGGCGCGTCATCGGAGTCGGCTTTAGGCCTAACTCCGCTGACAGCGAGACTGCGGGCAGGAACGACGCGCAAGCGCACTCTTGGCGACGTTCTTCTTCGCAAGGAATGTACTACATCACTCGCTAGCTCCTCTGAATCACGTACGGGCATTTTACGCATCGGCAGCGGACAACACAGTCAAGCTCGTCACCCCCCCTTCACTGGCAAGGATCGCTCGGAACAGCGGCTAGCAGTTGCGCGCGTCGTCTTTCGAAAATGCGATGCTAAGTGCAGTGCGTGCCGATTTTTTGTCTTCGTAGTTACACATATGGCGCATCGTCACCGAACGCCGCCGGCAAGTGCGTTACGCGCCGACTGCACTGTCCACGCGGCCGCGCACCCCACGGTCATATGGAGTGCTGCCAATAAGCTTTTGTGATGCGATTTAGACATGCTTGGAGCCGTGCTTGATATCGCCACGAACGTCTATGAATGTTCCGAGGCAATGAAAGCCTCGTAGATTAGAGTTTACGCGACCGGTTGTATGATGATGCGTTTCACGGCTAGAGCGGCGAAAGAAACGTTGGGCGAAAGGGCATGTATGAATCAGGGGCACGAATTTTTATATGCCCGTTTCGTGTCATTAATTATACTGCTAGGTATTCCCGTGCCACCAGTCTTCTGTCCATAACTTTGTTATTTAGAAAGAAGGCATAGGCCGTCATGGTGTGATCCATTTTTCTGATGCAATAAACTTAATTCTCTCCAAAGAAAAAAAAGTTCAGTGAATATTTGTAATCAAGTACTTAATTACGCTAATTACAACTTCAGCACAAAAAAGTATGAGTAATAATTTCAGTATATGATTTTATTCAATTACAATCTTTTCTGTCATACCTATCACACCACTCCTTCATACAAAGAACTTGGTTTGAAATCCATACTTGTTCTTTGTAAATCATGAAAAGGAGTAAATCGTGAAAAGAAGTCAAATATCACAAGACAAACCTGAGATCCCAATTTTTAGGTGTCTTAGAGACGTAAAGAAAAGTTGAAACTTTAAACGAAGCTTTACTGTTATTTTTTTTTTTTTTGACATTATGCTCAGCCCCTCCACTTGGTTCAATGAAGAAATAATTTGTTTCTCGTAAAGTATTTGTGGTGTCCCTTCAAAACTTTTATGGAAGCACTGTGAGGTCATTCTTAGTGTCTGTGCCAATTTTCATCAATATCCAATGAGAAACAAAAAAGTTCACTGAAAAAAGCCTGTCGAAAACTTCGACAGGCTTTTTCTCACAAGTGTGTTTTGGACATTGTGCATTGCTCATGGAAAGAGTAGCACGGGAACGATCAGACCGATTTTGATTCTGTTTTTTTTTCCTGACTCCCTGAACACTGCTTGTGGGTACAGCAATCTTTAATTTCCGTTTTGTGGCCTTGTTATTTTTCTAGACGATGATTTGTCCGTGCCGCTGTTTCTGACAATGTGTGTCGGCAGCCATGATGATCTCTAAAAAAAAAAGAGAGAGAGAACTTATTAAAAAATTCTGAGAGTGTCATACCCTATTAAAAAATTCTGAGAGTGCCATACCCTGTAGCTTTCTTTTGAGTAAAGATCAACACCATTCGCAGCTTCCTGGCATGTTTTGTTGCAGCGCTAGGCTTTCCACAAGCAGACCATGTAATTGGATCGTGCAGCATTATGTAACTTGAGAACTACTGAAGCTATCATGATGAAACTGCATATTTCCCTATTCGAGACACTTATGAGTATGCATGCCAAATTTCATTGCTGTAGGTAAACTATTAAAAAAGTTTTTTTTTTTTCAATGCCACCTCCCCTCTTAAACGCGGTTTCTTCTGTTACATGTCTGCTCCAAAATAGTCTTTCATCGAAAAAATTGTGGCAAATGCAGAACTGGCTGTACCACCACGGTTTTTCTTTCTGTTTCTCCCTTGCAGTTTTTTCTATTATGTATTCGCGTGTGTGTCTATTTTCTTTCATTCTATTTTTTGTCATTGTGGTAATACTCTCTCTTCTTATTTCTTCTCTTTGATTTTCTCTTTGTCCTTTCTCTATTTCTCAAATTTTTTCTCTGCTATGAATTACTCTTTCCCTCCTCCTCACCCTTATTTTCCTTTATTACCATCCCCGTGCTATTCGTGGCGAGAGCAGGCTATTGGTAACAGCACCGCCTCTGCGGTAGTGTGGATAGATGGTTGGCGGCAAGTTTATAAAGCACACGCAGGAGCGCTTCGTTGCGTGCAATCTTAGTCAATTGTTGGCGAATGAAAAGCATTGAGTGCAGTTTACTGGTAATATCGACACTGCTCTCTGCTGAGTCTGTGCATGAAGTCTATGCAAAGTCATCATTACCAGCGAGTAAACCGCATTCTGCCTTTCAAATGGATGCTCACCCTGGGTGACGGCACGCTTTCGCACTAAATCACGCTTTTATGTTGTTTTGACATGTTTAGCTTGAGTTTTGCCTACTATGCTCTGGTGTAGTATGACTGAACTACTTATTTTTTTCTCGTCTGCATACAAAAAGGAGAGAGAGAGAGAGAAAGATCAGATTGCGTAGAAACCTGCATATCATTGTGATGAGTTAAGTACTACCGTTTGCCCAAATACGCTTAAGAATTTTTTTTTTATTCTGTTCACCATAAAATGTGGCACAGTTGACAAGTCTAGTCAGAAAAGCTTAGTGGCTGGCAGCACTTTGAACTACACTGCATTTACCACGTATATACACATGTTCTTGCACCACTAGAAGTATAAAAACCTTGTAAGAGCTAAGCAGAAAGCTTTAATTGATGGATTATGAGCATGACAGTGGTACAACAAAGGTCTGGTTATTTTATGGGACGAACATATTTTTTATTGTTTTTTTTTTTGTTTTCAAGCGAAAAATGACCGCTGCTCTTATCCGTCGCTCAATAACTGTGCCACACAAACTCTCAAGACAGTGTTAAAGATCAGATTATGAGTGAAATTATACAACATGAAATCGAAGGCATGCCATCGTTGATTAATTTTGAATGTCTGGCCTTTTTTAAGCGGTCTTAAGTCTAAGAACACGGCATGGCAACTTCATATTAAGTACAGTATAAGTACTGAAGTGTCACAGTTTATGTGATAGTAATATTTCTATGTAATGATACCACGGTCAGATAAACACTGGTAAGGCTCATCGCATAATCGATAAATTACAGTGCCGTAACCGAGTCGTAGTAGTGTAGTAACCTAGTCGCTAAAACCATACCTGCCAAGTCTCCTGGATTTCGACAGTTTTTTCCGGTTTTACAGTTGTCATGAAGATCTCCCGGAAATCGAAATTTCTGTGCCTGATCTGGCCACATTGACAGAAAAGCAGCTCAATCCGCTCCAGGCTTTTCGAACCTACCCTATTTTATCATAAACGAGTTTAAGAAACGTTCATGTAAACGTACAGTATAATCTCAGTGATGCGGAACTGCGGCAGGTACGATTTCTTGAAATTCTCCAGCCAAATTTTATAGTTCATCGGGCGTCAATTCGAATGTTACGAACACAATTCCTAATCGCGGCGGGTGATACGAACTTTAGTACGGAAACCGTCGAGAAGGCCGAGAGCAGCGTACTTGAAGCTTTGGAAATACGCGTGCGACCGGCGCACGCCCTGTCTTCTACAGTGCGTCAGATTGTCGTTGCCACAACCGCTGTGGACTAAACCGCGGTCGCTCTTGACATGATCATGTATGATGACGACCTAACTGACAGAACCCCGAAAGTGTACGCTCAACCAGTCAAAGCAACGCTGCTTTTCGCGAACTCTGCGGACGAAACTGCGGCAGATGCTATCGTAGATAGCATAAAACGACTTAGTTTTGAAGGTGCATGCGCAGCGAAGCGCATGGGTATTGGAAAATGAACTGCCGTTTGCCGCAACCGCTGCACACAAAACCGCGGTCGTGGCGACGTGATAGCAGTCTATGAGCTCCGAGGGCACGCAGCGGTATGTTAAAGGCAGTAAATACGTGAAAAATAAAAAAGTTAGTTCCGCCGCAAAGGAAGCAATAAATGCGACAGCAAGAACTTGGAATGTAACGCTGACAACGGCAAGCAGATCGAAACGTGCGGCGCGCTGCTCGCACACAAATGATGCACGAGAATGATACTCGCAGGACAAGAGCGAACTAACAATGTTTACCGCTCGACACGTAACGCGCTGTTTAAACAAAAACGATGCACGATACGTAATCACAGTGCAGCGAAGCCTCCGAACTCTAAAATGGGTAGAACTTTTGAGTACCTTTTAGTGGGGCTACACAACAAGGACGCCGCTTGCGCTGAGAGTCCGTGCTTGGCCGTGACTGTCGCCATTGTGTATGCTCGCTGGTTGCTGGCTAATAAACGCCTTAACAAATTGGTGGAGAGTGCTGCGATGCCCTTGGAGCTACGATCACGTACCCTGCCATCTACCATGTCCCACGACGCCTCTTGGCAAACGCCTCCTCCCATGCCACCCCCTTGTCCCGGTGTCCCCAGGATCCGCGATCCACTTATCTTCACTGGCGCCGATGTCACTGGCGTGGAGGACTGGCCCGCCATTTACGAGCGCGGGAGTGTCCCCAACAAATGGGAAGAGTACGGCAAGTCGACGAACTTGGTGTTCTACCTTGCGGGCGTAGCCAGTTTGTGGTACAACAACCACGCGTCTCATTTTGCGATTTGGACCGATTTTAAGACCGCTGTAATCAACATTTTCAGCCGCCCTGCCGTTCTTAGGCTGCAAGCTGAGCAGCTCTTACGTGAACGCGCTGAGGAGGCTGGTGAGTCATTCATCAGCTATATTGAAGATGTCCTGGACTTATGCAACAAACCCAGTCACACCATGTCCGAGTCTGTCAAGATCTAAAACATCACGAAAGGCATTGACGATGATGCCTTCACAATGCTGCTCGCCAAAAACCCCGGCACAGTGGCTGAGGTCATCACACTGTGCCAGAGCTACCAGGAGCTCCGCCGGCAGCGTTCGATGACCTGTTGCTCCCCACCACGAGCTGCAACGCTTGCTGGCTTGGAGGCCAGTTGTGACGAAGCGGCGTTGATGGCAGACCTCAAGTTCTTCATCCGTGAGGAAATCGCGTGCCAGTTATCTCTCCTGCCCTTAGCCCACCCACTGGCTGTTCAACGATCGGCCACTACCCTTCTCCCT
The DNA here is from genome assembly GCF_043290135.1 of Rhipicephalus microplus. NCBI lineage: Eukaryota > Metazoa > Arthropoda > Arachnida > Ixodida > Ixodidae > Rhipicephalus > Rhipicephalus microplus. Next base: position 8,180,661 of record NC_134710.1, read on the forward strand.
CCCATCCGTCGAGGGATTGAGCAGGAAATAGCGGAGGTCATGCCTGCATACCACCCCAAACAACCTCCGGCTCCTGCGCCCCTGAGTTAAGCCCAAGTGGTGGCCAGGCCGCCTCAAGTCGTTCAAGCTACCGCCCCTCTGACTTACGCCGAAGCTGCCGCGCGACCTCCGTCCTTTTCAGCGGGTATGCCCGCTACGTATGTCGACGCAACCCGTCAGCCTCAGCTTCAGCCCACCATGCAGCCTTTCCAGCCACAGTTCCGTCCATCGGCTCTTGCGACATGGGTGAGACCTACCCCGGCGAACCGATGGTGCACACCCGACAACAGGCCCATATGATTTGCCTGCGATGACGCCTGTCACGTAGCACGTTATTGCTCTCGCGTACAGCTGGCTCCTATTTCTTCGCCTGTTGCTGGCCAGCTCAGCCATCCCTATCACGACGAAACACCATCTATGCCACCGCCGTCTCGCCCAGGTCCATCTCCTCGAAGGTCGCCGTCTCAACGACGTCTTTCCTTGTCCTTCATGCGGCCAAGTTCGGCTGCTCATGAGCAGGAAAAGTAGTCGTCGCCGTCCCCGAGGCAAAGACTGCGACGCTCTCGCAATGTGAAAGCCTTCAGAACAGCCCCTCGAATGTCATTGACATGTTTGTGGACACTGTTCGTGCATCGGCTCTTATCGACAGTGGAGTTGCCGTATCAGTTATGGACGAAAAACTTTGTCGCTTACTTCGAAAAGTGACGACGCCACTTTCTGGGTTGTCCCTCCGTACTGCTAGTTCGCATCGTATTCATTCTACAGCTGGGTGCACAGCTTGCGTTGTTATTCAGGACGTTCTGTATGTCGCCCAGTTCATCATCATTCCGGCATGCTCTCATGACGTCATCCTGGGATGGGATTTTCTCTCCCGTCACGACGCAGTTATCCATTGTGCCTCTGCCGAAATTGAACTCTCACCCTTCTCGCAATTGATGTCAGATGACAGTCCCTCGACACTGAGCAAGATTTTTATGAAAGATGATATAACAGCGCCTCCGAACTCGACGACAGCTGTGTCGGTCTACTGCGCCGGTCTCTCCGACACAACTGCACTCATTTTGCCATTCGACAGCGCTTGCAGCAGGAAAGGGTTGCTAGTACCTTTCGGGACCGTGCAAGTCACACAGGGCAACGTCGCTATTTTTCTATCCAATTCATCCCCGTACACTGTTACCTTGCTTTATGAAAGATGATATAACAGCGCCTCCGAACTCGACGACAGCTGTGTCGGTCTACTGCGCCGGTCTCTCTGACACAACTGCACTCATTTTGCCATTCGACAGCGCTTGTAGCAGGAAAGGGTTGCTAGTACCTTTCGTGACCGTGCAAGTCACACAGGGCAATGTCGCTATTTTTCTATCCAATTCATCCCCGTACACTGTTACCTTGCTTTGAGGGAAATGTCTCGGAAGAGTGGAACCAGTCGATGACGCACAAGTCCTGGACGTACCCGATGACTCGCATTGTCCCAGTTCGCATACCATCAATGCCGTTTCCACTTCTGATCCGTCATCTGCTGATGTATTTGGCCCCTCCATTGCTGACAATCTTAGGCAGTACAGCGTTTCCAGCTTCTGGACCTGTTGCAAGAATATCGTTCTTCTTTCGATGTCGGGCGAAGTTCTCTCGGCCGCACGTCCACTGTTACGCATTGCATCGACACTGGTGCCCATCTATCTTTACGGCAACGTCCATATCGCTGTTGCCTGCTGAATGTTGGGTAATTAACGAGCAGGTTGACGGTATGCTTCGACGCGACGTTATTTGGCCCTCGGACAGTCTATGGGCGTCTCCTGTTGTTTTGTTGCGAAGAAAGGCGGTTCTGTGCGGTTCTGTGTGGACTACAGATGGCTCAATAAGATCACTCGCAAGGATATTTATCCACTGCTGCGCATCGAATACGCGATTGACAGCCTTCACGGAGCCGAATTTTTTTCTTCTCTCGATCTGCACTTGGGATGGCTGACAACGCTCGACCGAAGACCACCTTCGTCACACCCGACAGCTTGCACGAGTTCAACGTCATGCCGTTTGGTCTATGTAATGCACCTGCGACCTTTGAGCGCATGATGGACATTGTTCTGCGCAACTTGAAATGGTACGTGTGCTTGTGTTACCTCGACGATGTCATTGTCTTTGCTCCGGACTTCTCTACGCATCTCCAAGGTCTGAAAGAAGTTTTCGCACGTGTGAGCAATGCCGGCTTGCAACTAAATCTGAAGAAGTGCCGCTTTGCAGCACGGCAACTCACCATCCTAGGGCACGTCATGTCCAAGGACGGAATTCTTCCTGATCCGGCCAAGCTTCAAGCCGTGGCCGAATTCCCCAAACCTGGCTCTGTCAAAAAACTGCGTAGTTTCGTGGGCCTGTGCTCATACTTCCGACGCTTCATACGAAACTTCGCCACAATCATATCACCGCTGACGAAGCTCCTTAGAAGCAACAGGCCCCTCAATTCGTGGTCATCTGAGTGCGACAACGCGTTCGCGAAGCTCCGCCATTTATTGATGTCTCCTGCCATTTTACGCCACTACGACCCTAAGGCCCCAACGGAGATGCACACGGACGCCAGTGGTGTAGGCCTTGGCGCTGTCCTGGCGCAGCGCATACCCGGATTCCCTGAATATGTCGTAGCATATGCAAGCCGTATGCTCACGAGAGCCAAGAAAAACTACACCGTCGCGGAGAAAGAGTGCCTCGCGATCCTCTGGGCCCTTACAAAGTTTCGACCTTACTTGTATGGTCGCTCATTCGATGTCGTCACCGACCATCATGCGCTATGCTGGCTGTCATCATTGAAGGATCCCTCAGGCCGTCTCGCCCGTTGGGCTCTTCGCTTACAAGACTACGACATCTGCGTGCTGTACCGCAACGGACGCAAGCATGCTGACGCCGATGCCCTCTCGCGCTCCCCTCTGCCTGAAGATGACGTCCCCTGCTCAGTAACCTCAATTGCTGTTTCTGCTGTCGTTGTTCACATCCTCGCTACCAAACAGCGAAAGGATAATTGGATCGCCCCGCTGATCGACTTGCTCTCGAATCCGTTCGCAATACCATCCACGCATGCCTTGCGTCGCTGAGCTCACCATTTTGCCATCCGTGACGGCCTCCTACACTGATGCAATTACGACGCTGATGGCCTGCAGTGGTTACTCGTGATACCCAGCAGTCTGTGGTCGGAGATATGTGAATCTTTTCATTCTGATCCGCAATGCGCGCACTCTGGGGTATCACCGCCGTATTCGACAATGCTACTTCTGGCGCGGGATGTACTGCTACGTGCAGCAGTTCGTTCGCTCTTGCGTCTCTTGCCAATGCCGCAAACCGTCAGCACACGTCACACGCCAGTCTGCAACCGTTACTTTGCCCTGACCGTCCCTTCGGGCGCGTAGGTATCAATTTGTATAGACCACTTCCTCTGATGTCGGCTGGTAACCACTGGGCCATCGTTGCTTTAGACCATTTAACGCGATACGCGAAACTGCTGCTCTCCCTGCGGTTACTGCGTGCGATGTTGCGTCCTTCCTGCTGCATCAATTCATACTGCGCCACGGACCACCCCAAGAGCTTCTCAGCGATCGAGGCCGTGTCTTCTTGTCGGAAGTCGTTGAAACCATTCTGATGGAGTGCCATTCTGTCCACCGCAAAACTACTGCTTACCACCCGCAGACGAATGGCCTCACTGAACGCTTTAACCGCACCTTCGGCGACATGCTTTCGATGTACGTTGCCGCCAACCACACCAATTAGGATAATATACTGCCCTTCGTCACCTACGTCTACAACGCTGCCCCTGAGAGCACAACCGGTTTTTCACCTTTCTTCTTGCTGTACAGAAGGCACCCGTCGCACACTATGGACACGATACTCCCGTAAATGCCGGATCCATCTGAGTGTGCACCTATTTCTGAGACAGCCAGGCTCCCTGAAGAGTGGCGCGAGCTTGCCAAGACTTTTACGATGCAAGAGCAGCAGAAGAGTATTCGTGATGGCTCCACCACTTCTGAGCTCACGTTCCTTCCTGTTGCGCTTGTATGGCTCTTGATCTCGACCTCTGTTGCTGGGCTCTCTTCCAAACTACTCCCGAAATATGAAGGTCCCTACCGTGTGATCGAGCGCACATCTCCAGTCAATTATCTGGTCGAACCTGTCGAACAATCTTCGGACATGCGCCGCCGCGGGCGCGACATCGTCAACGTGGAGCGCCTGAAGGCTTATTATGACCCGCTCATAGTAACAAGCTGTTAGGTCGCCAGGTGGCTCCCTCTTTGATCCCAGGGTAATTGTGGCGAATCCTCCGAACTCTGAAATGGGTAGAACTCTTGAGTACCTTCTAGTGGGGCTACACAACGACGCCGCTCGCGCTGAGAGTCCGTGCTTGGCCATGACTGTCGCCGTTGTGTATGCTTGCTAGTTGCCGGCTAATAAACACCTTAACAACAGGTACAGATGAGTATAAACTAACAAGTGTCCCAGTTGCTATACCTCGCTGTGTAAGAAAAGCGCACCGTTTTCGCAAAAAGGGTCTTTGTAGAGACAAAGTAACCTTTGTGAGCCCGGCAACCAACGCTTTCGTTTCAGTGAAAGCCGAAGGCACACGATTCCCCCACCAAAGGATAAGCCTGCGCGCACAGGCATTCATCCATGGGGCAAAGTACACGTGAGAGATAAGCATGCGTCGGCGCATCGCGACAAGCTCGGCGGCGAGCGCGTGCGTCTTTTTTTTCTTTGAGTGTTCATATATATAGGTACATATACATATATACTGTGAAGGACGGTGGCGGTGGCGACGGCAAAAAAAAAAAAAAAAAAAAAAAAAAGCCTGGACTGTCCATACAATTGCTATCGTAATAGAAAGGGGCCAGACGCATTTTGGCATTCCTGTCAAAAGAATCTAGTAGTGAGTAAAGCTTTGACCCTTGCTTTTGCGGCAGCCAGCTGCGCCGTCCCATTCGTTCATGTGTGTCCCAGAAAGACACACGCAAGTTGTTCTGACTGAAATAGATTCTGCTAGTTGTGTTGATCCTTTGAGACTCTCACCTTAGTGAAAAACTCTACCCTCATGTGCCACTCCTAGCCACTATAAGACCGCAACGCTGATGTTGGCGCTTGCGATTGAGAGCCCCCTCCCACCCCTTTTGTTTTTCGCAATTTTGTTTGTATGTCCTTGTTTTGTTTTGTGACCCCCTCCCCCATTGCGGAAATCTCCCGGATTCAGAATCGTTAAACTTGGCAGGTATCCTAAAACGCTGCATTCATGCACCATTTGATAGTCCTCATGTTTGGGAAGATGCCAAATGCATTTTGCGATGTGCTTGAAGCAAGAAGCAGCACCCACTCTGAAATTATTCTGGTGAATGGAGGGTATGACAACAACAAACAGTGCTCTGGAAATTTGCACTCGCTGATCTTACTACAATGCATTAGCTACCGAGCAAGACCAAATGCTTTCGTGCGTGATTACAGGCATACGTACAAGCAGTTAAACTTGCGCTGACATAACCAAACAAACCACCCTTTGACAATGTGCATTATGTACGCGCTCATGGAAACAAGGCATGGCTAGCAGACGATGCATGGAGGAATCCACACTGGTTTGCTTCAGCCAGTTGTTGCCAAACGGCAATGCCGCTCGATCTTACGGACAATACGATATATCACACACAAGGAAGGCTATGCTATTCTCTACTAGTGTGGCTGGGTGGCCGAGTGGTTACTACAGGCATGTCTTGTAGTGACACGTATCCTGAAGGAGTACGTACGGCCACTAGCGTGGGTCCGGTCTTAGCGAGCCGCAGGGCACGCATTAACCGTCGCCGTGGCGAAAACACGATACTGCTCAAGGTCGCAACACTTTATTGTCTGTGGCAACACCAAACGCAGTACAGCCCGTTGCAAAGGCGCGGCGGGAAAGCAAATGGGCTTATCCACACCACGGGCGTAAAAGTACTACACAGGGTGCCATGAGCACGTTTCCGTGGTAAAGGTGATTTACGGAGACACCGAGACCAAGGCCCGGTTGCTCGAGCGAGGGCAAAGGCGCTCGCGTTCGCTTTGGAGGGAGACGGGTCGGCATAGCTTGGCCACGCACTAGGACACCGTACAACCCTTCGGCCGAGGTACGCAGAGGGGCAACAAAAGGTGAACTTTGATTTTAAGGGAGCGGTCGCGATCGCTGGCGCGTGTGCTATCTCGGCAAGCATTAGTGCGCTTTCAATGCGAAGAGACTGTGTGAAAAGAGCATTTCTCCCTGGAGTGACCGTATTTGCTTACGCCAACGTTTTGTAGGAGTTCCGCGATATCGGATCCAAAAGAGATAGCTCCCAGCCTTACTTCGTATAACATTATACAGTTTGTTGCTATCGCATTCATTGCATTGTATTGAACACGCCTTCGTGTTGTTGCCAGAGCTAATTGCAAAGGCTATGGTCCCGCGAACTCGTGGCGCAAGACGGAAGCGCGTGACGAGTCAACCTTCGAAGATCCGTCATTGTCATCAAGGGGTCGGAAAGTTTCTATCAGCACCTAATCTGACATCCCCTTGGTAGTGATGACACGGTTGTCTGCATTTAAAAAAAAGAAAAGCAAAGTTGAACGTCATCGGGGGCCACACCATGCAAGTGCAGCGAAACCATGAATGCGCGCACAGCGTCAAAAAACGAAGGGCAAACAACATGGATACCGCGGAAAACTATTCGGTAAAGTGCGCTCCATATGCAGCGCTGCCCCACATTTGTGACGCTAATTAAAAGCATGGCACCATGGCCTCTGAGATGGCGAGCGTGCGGCGTTTTTCTCTGGCCGCCGCAATCGCTGCACTCCCCAGCAAAACGAACGAGTATTGTCTCGTGTGCCCGGCTACCACCAGATGGTGCAGATTCCAGCAGTGGTGGAGACTGCGACCGAGAGCACAGCGCACGGGATTCCAGAGTGCGTGTGTGTCTTTTTTTCCCGCGTACGAGCAAGAATCACCACCAGAATTTTTTTGTGTTACTGCATTTAATTTGGTCTAATTCACGAAAAGCGTGGCACCTGTCTAATTTTCCTGATATATATTATTGTTAAGAGCTATGAATACGTTTGTAGCAGTATGGCTTTTTTTCCATTACGGTCCAATTTCGGAGCTAAATGCCTCGATTTGAGAAATATAGAGGCATTGTAGCATTTTTGCTTTCTGTCCTTTCTAGAGACATCCATTGGGGAAAACTAGGCAAATTATCGTTGTTGAAACATATTTCCCTCCTATTGTGACAAATCGTTTTAGTATTTTATTGCATACAAATATTTGTGAGGTGGTAAATTGAAGCACATTTAGGCTCTAAATAGATGAGTGTCAGGGTCATATCACTGAAATAAGGTGATAAGTAATTTTGCCACTGTATTGGACAAGGCTTCGATTTGCCAACCTACATTTACCCCCCATGTCTTTCGCAGAGAAAGGGCCTGAGTTGTCATCGTTTCCTTTTTTGTCATCTGTATTTTTGATTGTTTTGGTAGCACAATAGCAATATCAGTTTCAAGTTCATTTACTGTACTCTCGGCTGGGTACAAATGAAAGGGTTGCACATGCGGCAGAGCGGCATCTTTCTGAAACTATGTATTTGTCAAGGTGCACTAGTGAAAAAAGAAAAAGTGCATATTGTCACTGCTATGTTACGTGCAGTGTCTGATACTATATACACCAAACTCGGAATGCGTGCTGCGTTATTCTTGGACATGTAAAAGGTCTCGATGCTCATTGTTACATTGCTTAACATATCCACTTAACTCCATGAAACTCACGGCACGAAGAAATGACCTTTCGCACTGTGATGCTGCGCCACTGTGATTACATTGACGTCTGCAAGAATTTTCTATATGGCGTTACAATGAAAAACAATGCTAATTTAGTGAAAGGAAAGAAAAAAAAAAACCATTTAATCGATTGAGTGTAACCTGTGAGCGTAGAACACGGCACTCTTCTGACGTTGCTTGATCGGGTTGTCATTTTTTTTCTTCTTTGCCAGTGCTCCCTATACCATAGAGACCGCAAACTTCGAAGTATAGTAAGTTTACAGCACATGCAGATCTGTTTCTGAGGCATTTTACTTATAAGTATGGCGCAAAACTACAGGGAAAAAAGCCCATTTGAGAATATATACGCCCAAGCATTGACTCTGCCTCTCGTACATGCTGGTCCAGCATTTCCAAATGAGTGTGAAGTTATATAAAAGTGCAAAACCATCTTTATCTTGCCACATACAAGCTTCACCAAGAGCGCAGCAGCCTTTTTTACCATACGAAGAAGCCTCGCGGTGCAGAAAAAAGGGGGGGGGGGGGCACGCCTACCTCTGGAAACATGCGTTCTCCGTGCTATTGGGATGGCTGGAGAGAAACTCGCCGCGCCCCCGCTATCTCGGAGGCCATGGTGGCACTGCCAATGCAAAAGTAGTTTTCTTTTTGTTTTTGGTTTGGAAGGAGGGGGAGGGCACATTCGCGCATGCGCCCATGGCTGCAAGAATGGCGGCAACGCCGGCTTCTGGGGCGCAGGCCCGCCTGCCCGCCACGTGCACACCCGCGTGCAATGCCGAGCACTCGCTCTTGCCTGGGAGTTGCCGAGGCTACAGGAACTCCACCGCCGCTTCCCGCTTTGTCTTTCGCCACCGCGAAAGATGCATGCTAGTGCCAAAATGACAAATTTCGGGCAAAATTTCTAGATTATTTGTGGTGAAAATTCGTTATATCAAGGATCCCTCCCGCTGTTACTTATTACATAAAGGTTGCAAATAGATGTGGTGGGATGCAACAGCTGTGCCAATAGACCTTTTTCAAGCAATCCCACAATGCCCCGTGCTCCCGCGAAGTGTTATGGGAAAAGTTGGTACGCCGAGAGATCCCGCTCTTCTTCCGCCCGTCGGAGCCGTGCAAGCACAAAACAAAAACATGCCACCGCTTGTTGAATGGGGTGCAAACGCACCTGCATGTATATATACGCATGAAATGTAAAATGAACAGGGGTGCTACAGCTGTGCCAATTGCGCAATTTTGATACAGTTTCATTTCTTTGAGCCACGCTGTGCCAAAACCCTGAAATTTTTGAAATTGCGCCACGCTGCACCAAAACTCTCAACGAGTCACAAAATTTCTCAGCTGCGCTAATTTTAGTGGGAAATAAATGCTCTGTTGGCAACCTTTACGAGGCATTATCCAATCCAGTTTTCCGGACGCTGTGGGGGCCGTTGCATAAACGTTGGTGCGGGCGGGTGCTGGGGCTGAGCACTGGTCAAGTTGTTGCGTTTTGCTGTATTTTGTCCGCTGGCTATAATGCTGCTAGCTGTACATGAACATTCAATATGTGCAAAGGTAAGCACCCATTCAAACTCTGTTTCGCGCAAAAAACTTTGTGGGTGTGCCACCCGTTTATTCGAGCAAGTGGAACCTTTTGACGAACGCTGCCAAGATAGCCAGTAGAATGGAGGCCGGGTCAGCACACTGCCACTGTTGAAGTAGCAGGGCTCGCGTTCACTAATTCGCATGTCGTAAAATGTTAATACGCACCCTTTCTAAATGTTCTAACGGCTGAATTTCCGAGACAGATGGAAATTTCAAAGAGAGATTTTAACTTTGGCACGGGTATGCTGGTAACCATGGCAAACGCACAAAGGTTACGCGTGATGGCGTTTACGATCAGGCATGCTAGTGCCGACATCTCTTGCGATAGGCATCTTTAGCTTTCTAGTGAGTGCATGTGGCGTAGCCTTGTTGGTGCGGCTAAGTGAAGTGTATTGCACCAAGACTGCAGAAGAATTGACAAAACTGAACCTGGATAATGGAGCGTTCTGGAAGGTGCGCCCTTAAGTTGGGATGGACACTGAGAAGGCTATGAAAGGCTGGGACTTTGCAGAGAAAAAAACTTTCCACCTTGGGGCTCATACATTCTACGTCACTTGTGCAAAAGCACTTATTCAGAAGCTTCCTCTCACAAACAAAGTAATCATGCTTGCAAAGTTCCTTGCCTTAATATGTGAGAATGCTGAGCAGGAGGTGCGGTCCTTGCGGTACATTGCCGGGCAGCTGCAGCCTCAGGTCATTTGTGGGGATGAAGTGTTGTCTCTGATTGACGAATGGAACATGCTTAAGTGTGATGGGGGCAGAGGCACCCTGCACTTCGAAGGAAGGGTAGATGTGTACTGAGCCAAGGTGCTTTGCCTGAAGACTATCACCGGAGAACTGAAGTATCCGTTACTGTCTAAGATTATCAAAGCACTGCTTTCCTTACCACATGGCAGGGCTGATGCTGAAAGAGGGTTCAGCGAAAACAAGAACCTGTTAGATGGAAGAAGCTCGCTGAGCATTGCCAGCATAAATGGCATGCGCCAAGTGAAGAGCTTCCTTCAGCATTATGACGGGGACGCAACTAAGGTTCAAGTAGTGGGCGCGGCGGCAATGCCAAAATGCATCGCTCAAACCCCTTCTTGTTTGCCGTCCAGGTTATGCTTGGCATGCTGCTTTCTTCAGCTGGACCGACATCGGGCAACTTATCAATTGTTTTTCAACGCCTACCCACGAACACTGGACATACCTGGCCGTATCATCGGGCACCGGATGGCGTTGGCGGTCACTTCCCAGCGAACAGCGCAACATCGTCCGGGACCATGACGTCACGGAGCTGCTACTTAAGAGACTGTCTTGGCGAGGGATCCTTCAGTGGGCGCGGCGGCAATGCCAAAATGCATCGCTCAAACCCCTTCTTGTTTGCCGTCCAGGTTATGCTTGGCATGCTGCTTTCTTCAGCTGGATTGGCATCGGGCAACTCATCAATGGTTTTTCAACGCCTACCCACGAACACTGGACATACCTGGCCTTATCATCGGGCACCGGATGGCGTTGGCGATCACTTCCCAGCGAGCAGTGCAACATCGTCCGGGACCATGACATCACGGAGCTGCTACTTAAGAGACTGTCTTGGCGAGGGATCCTTCAGTGGGCGCGGGGGCTATGCTAAAATGCATCGCTCAAACCCTTTCTTGTTTGCCATCCAGGTGAGAAAGCGATTTGGCAAATGCTTTCGTAGCTGTAATGTATGCCTGGTTTTGCTGCCGTGCCCACACCTTTTGCTTGAATAGTTCTGTGATTTATCGTCTTCCTTGCGTTTGTTGCTGCTGCTGGTGGGGGACGTTGAGACTAATCCTGGGCCTCGTGACACTGTGCTTGAAGAACAGCTCAAAATAATTGCAAAGGATATCCAGGAGATAAACAACGAAAAAATGGGGACCAACCAAAAGCTTGCAGCTATAGATAAAAAGTTAGAAAAAATAGGCAAAATGGAAAAGCAAGTACTTGAATGCATAGAAAGGGTTGATAAACTTGAAAATATGGTTGTATCTTTGACTAAAAAAATTGACAAGTTAGATAACAGAGGCCGTAGGTTTAACCTTGTTGTGTATGGTGTCAAGGAACTAGAAACTGAAACGCACCAGGATCTGCTTGACGCTGTTGAAAAAGGAATCTTTGAAGATAAGATTGGAATAAAAACGGCTGGCATAGAAAGAATTCACCGTCTTGGGCGACGGAAGGCTACTGGCAGTCCTAAAAACAGACCTGTAATCTTAAAGTTACTTGACTATCGGGATAAAGACAATATACTTAAAAATTGCAAGAAGCTAAAAGGAACTGAATACTCAATTAGCGAGGATTTCTCGCCCGTAGTCAGAGAAATTAGAAGAAAGCTCTGGGAAAGAACAAAGGAACACCGAGACCAGAAAAACAAAGTTTTCTTGTCTTACGATAAAGTCAGAAATTAATAATCGCCTGTACACCTGGGATGACCAGAGTAACGACATAGTGGAAGTCGCAAAAAACGGAAGCAGGGACAACGAACAAGCCGGGCTACCTCGAAACCGCCCTCGACGCTAGTTGTGCTTAACGTTAATGCGCGCAGCCTTATCAATAAAATCGAACACTTTGAAGCAAACGTGATTGCACTCGAACCCAAAAGCGTAGAGTCACGTCCGGATCTTGTTATCAGCGAGAACTCTAGAGACCGGCGCCGATCAGCTGATCACCGCCAGCCGAGTGAGCGGAGCAAACCGGGCGCGCCGCATTTATTGTTTTCGTCCGTTCTCGCACAGCGTTCCCAACAGCGTCAAGTTCGATTCAAGCGAAAAACAAGACACTGTCATGGTGCTGATGCACTGTGCCATGGTGTCAGCGCTGGCATCACAGATGCCTCCAAAGAAAAAAAGCCGGTAGTGGGTGTGACCGTCCTTTCGATCGCGGGAGTTGGCCGGCCATGTGAGCCGCCTGGCTCCCGAGCTGCGCTGAGACGACGAGGAGTATTTTGCGAGAGTCGTATGTATTCAGAAACAGTCCTTGAATTTGAATTGACTTGCCACAGCCTACAATACAGCACAAACGGCGGTGTCTTAAGTCGATGCCAAGGCATGAAGCACAAACGCGTTTCAAACCCGCTGCATTGAAGGCGGTGACAAATCAACTTTAAGACAATGAAACGGTTCTGAATACGGGAAAAAGATAGTGCACAATTTACTTTCTCTTTACTTTGACAGTGTTTACCTTCTTACGAATACCGCCACGTAAATTCGACACTTTGCTCGAGCTGCTGCGCCCCGCCATCTCCAAGCCAAGTATTCCGTGGTGGCCATGGTGCCACAGACCCAGAGGAACGCACTCGTTTGTATCTGGCGGCAGGAAGCCAGTGCAATGAAAAAACAGAAGAACAAAAATTGAGCATCGCTGATTGGTTCCAGCAGCTTTGCGACTGCAGTCGCGCGACTGAAAAATCGGTCGGGAAGCGACTAGCCAAAGCAGTCGCTTTGCGACCATTCGCGACCGTTCGCGACTGTTTGCGACCAGTCGCAAATGGTCGCGCGACCGCTGCTAGTCGTCGGTGTGCACCAGCCTTTTGAGGACCAAGTGGCAGCCAGCAAGGCATTGCTCACGAGTGCAGAAAACATAATCACGCAGGTGTCAAGAAAAAAAGACATGAATAAAGTGTCAAGTGGCCACGTACTGTTGGCAAAGGGTAACGCCAGCCTGGAGATTGCGCTTAAAAAGCTCAGTGAGCTCGAAGAGATTTCTAAAAAAAGAAAGCATTGATGTGTGGTGTGTAGACTAGTCAAGTTGAATGGTGTCTGAACTAGTCAAGTTGAGTGATTGGACTAGTCAAGTTGTCATGTCTCTATTAATCAAGTTTTATGAGCTTCTTGCCATATGCAAGATCACTTCTTTTTGTCTTGTTAGTAGGTGTGAAAGCTGTGTGTTATTATGTTTGTGCTATTGTTCTCTGCTGTTTAATTGATATTTAGGTCATCTTATGGCAAAAAGTAATTTTTTTGTGTTAAACTGCTCCAAATTTGAAATTTTGTGCTCCAAAATGGAGGTATGTCTTCCCATAATCTGCTCCAAATTTGGGATTATTTGCTCCAAAAGCAAAGTTTTCCTGCTCCACAAATTGCCCCAATTTCTATTTTGGCTGTAGCACCCCTGAATGAATAACGCAGTCAGTGTAGGTATCACTGGACGGGTGTACATCGAACGTAGAATAGGAGTGGCATGCGAGTTGTTACGTACCGATACAAGTAGTCAAAACATGCTATTGTGAGGAATGTGAGCAGGAATACTGAATTCATAGCTATTCAATGATGAACTGCTCATAAAGTGCCTTGGCTTTTAATACCATCGTGGCTTGATTGGGCTGTTAACACAAGACTGTTGAGAAGTGTTAACAACTTTGAAACTTTTATAAATTTTTATGGATAAGTTACGCGCTGAAAGAAACTAAAAGTAAACACGTACATTCTTAACACGTTTAAAGGCGAAGGGATGGAACTAGAATTCACATGCGAGATACCTTGCACTGATAATTTGTAGTTTCTTATGAGATGCTTAAGTGTCTCGGTGGAGTATGTTTGCTGGCAGTATTTTCCGTGTGGAGTGAGACTCCTATTGAATTTCGCATCGGCGTATTCAAATATTGTTCAACGAGAAATAATGATGTCGTACTTAAGCTCGACAAAGAAAAACAACAAAACAAAAGCTTGGGCACATTACATGAGCTATAGTTTTCAGCTGCAAGAAGGCGCGGTGTTCTGCCCATATATTGCATCGGTTTGTGAACAGCTCATTCGCACTGCGAACAAGGATTAATTCGGACGGCCTTTTGCAAAAAAAAAAAAAAAAAAAGTTAAGAGTATTGCAATTATTTCATGCATACCTTTGCACTGTGTGAAAGGAAGTGGGGAAGCAATACGAAGTGAGGATGGTGTTTCCCGCACCGTATGCTTAGTAACATTTTTTCCATAGAGCGCAAAAGGTCGCAGGGGTCTGCAGTGGGCACTGACTAGTACTATGCGAGGCATGTCAATTGGCATGTCAATTGTTCTTTCAATCGTTGTGGAAGAGTTGCTAACCTAATTGCTCTTGTGTTCACATATATACATCGGTCAGACGGGTCGGTGTATCAACACGTGTCTCAGAGAGCATCAAAACTCATTGAATGAAGTCATCTCATGGCACCTCGCATATTAAGTCATGCAGTTTCACCTTTGAAAGCCTGCCCCGCCACAGTGGTCTAGTGGCTAAGGTACTCGGCTGCTGACCCGCAGGTCGCGGGTTCAAATCCCGGCTGTGGCGGCTGCATTTCCAATGGAGGCGGAAATGTTGTAGGCCCGTGTGCTCAGATTTGGGTGCACGTTAAAGAACCCCAGGTGGTCGAAATTTCCGGAGCCCTCCACTACGGCGTCTCTCATAATCATACAGTGGTTTTGGGACGTTAAACCCCACATATCAATCAATCATATCAATCAAACACCAGATGAAAACAAGAAGTAGACACAGCACAGTGTTGGCTCAGCTGAATTTTTAGTAAAGAAAACCATAACATAAATAAAACATGAACGAAAATAGCTAATTCACTATTGTAATTCATAGTCGAATCATTTTAAATAAGAAAGGGTCTCAATGTGTCAGCCAGTCATTCGTTGGCTTACTGGATAAAGTTTCCATGTTAAAGTGGATAAGGATCTTATGCTACTCCTTGCCTGGTTTTTTGGTGACATTTTAATTCTGCGTTGTATGTGTCTACTTGACAAAGCTTAGGGACGCAGTGTTATGTGGGGTCTACTGGCCTTATGCCAAACCTGCGGCCTTCTAGAGACCGCCGTCAGCATTTCCGCCTTGTGAAAGGCTAAACGTGCTCTGCATGTACAGGAGTGTACGCATGAACGTGTTGTGGCTGATAGAAATGGCAATGTAGATATATTTTTGGTGTTGCATCGTTGCTCAGATTAAGGAAATTGGTATACTGAAAAAGGTTTGCAGAAAACTAAACTTCATGTTATTAGATTTTCTCATGACCAGCGCGAAGCAGCAGATTGGAATTCCCTTGTGCCGGCTACTGCTTACAACTAGCAATGTTTACATTTGCTGTTTTTAAAGGCCAGCCGCAACGAAATTGTGCGCACCTCAGAAAGCCAATTTATAGGCAATCTAGCTGGAGGCAATGCTGCCTGCCAAGTTTCACCTTCGAATTGCAAGGGGTTACCTAAGAAAAAAAAAACAAACAAACTTGCCAATGACTCAGTTTTCAAATCGGAACTAAAAAAAAAAAAGTGACTCTATTACCGCTGACTGAAAGGGATGTATGTAGGCAGCAGCTCAACTGACCGATTGATGCAGGCAAATCGTCCGCTCTGAAGTGTGTGCTTTGTGGCCGTGCCCCTGTGTTTTCTCTTTATATGATAATGAAAAAAACGGTGTAAGCATGCGCCGTGCAGGACACATGGTCATAAAAGCTTGTTAAAGCGTGTATCCATACTTGCCAAGTCTCCTTGACTGGCCGGGAGACTCCCGGATTTCGACCGTTTCTTTCGTTTGTACGGTGGTCATGAAAATTTCCCAGAAATGGAAATTTGTGTGTGTGATCTGACCGCATTGGCAAAAATGTAGATGAGTCTGCTTCGGGCTTTTTGTTAACCCACCGCATGTTAATATGAATGAATTTAGGAGGCGTTCATCTAAACGTACAGTAGAATCTCAGTGATGCAAAACCGCCGCAGATACGAATTCGTGAAATTCCCCAGCCTAATTCCACTGCGTCCATTGGGCCTAAATTTGAATGTTCGAAACACATTTTTTAATCATGGCGTGTGATATGAACTTTAGTAAGGAAACCGTTGAACTAAGGCTGAGAGCAGCATACTCGAAGCTTTGGAAGTACGCGTGCGACCGGCGCACGCACTGTCTTCTGCAGTGCGTGTGATTGTCGTTGCCACAGCCGCTGTGAACGAAACCGCGGTCGCTCTTGACACTATCATTTATGGCGACGATGTTACTGACAGAACCCCAAAATTGTGTGCTCAACCAGCTAAAGCAACGCTGCTTTCCGCAAACTCTGGGGACAAAACTACGGCAGATCCGATCGTAATTGATTGATATGTGGGGTTTAACGTCCCAAAACCACTATATGATTATGAGAGACGCCATGATTATGATGATGAGATCCGATCGTAGATGGCAAAGCGCAATTGTAAAGAGAACTACCGTTTGCTGCAACTGCCCAACTGCCACACACAAAACCGTGGTTGCAGCAACGCGATAGCAATCTGTGAGCTCCGAGGGCGTGCAGCAGTAGATTAAAGACAGTAAATACGTAAA
The DNA here is from genome assembly GCF_043290135.1 of Rhipicephalus microplus. Classification (NCBI taxonomy): domain Eukaryota; kingdom Metazoa; phylum Arthropoda; class Arachnida; order Ixodida; family Ixodidae; genus Rhipicephalus; species Rhipicephalus microplus. The sequence continues at coordinate 8,197,359 of NC_134710.1, forward strand.
AACAGAAGTCACAGTTTCGCCGTAAGGGTGAAGCAGTGAGTGTAACAGCAACAACTGGGAATGTTACGCTGAGAACGGCAAGCAGATCGAAACGTGAAGCAAACGGGGCCTGTGCAGTGACCGAAGTGACCTTTGTGGGCCCGGCAACTAACGCAATCGTTCCAGTGAAAGCCGAAGCCACACAATTCTCCCCACCAAAAGATAAGCGCACATGCACAAGCATCTAACCATTTCTCCCTCCTCCCCATTGCGACGAGCGCAGGCGGCATTTTTTTTTCTTTATTGAGTATTCATATATATAGATACGTTTACATATACAGTAAATTACGGCGATGGAGGTGACAGAAACAAAAAAACCAGCCTAGACTGTCCATATAATTGCTATTGCAATAAAAAGGGGCCAGACGCGTTTTGACATTCTGTCAAAAGAATCTAGTAACGAGCAAAGCTTTGACCCGCGCTTTTGCAGCAGCCAGCTGCGCCGTCCAGTCCGTTCACGTGTGTCCCAGGAAGACATGCGCGAGTTGTTTTGATGGAAATGATTCTTTAAGACTCTCACCTTTGTGGGAAACCCTACCCTCGTGTGTTCGGCCTCTTCAAGCCACTATAAGACTGCAATGCTGATGTTGGGGTTTGCAATTGAGACCCCCACGCCACCCCTTTTTGTTTTTCGCTGTTTTTTGTTTGTTTAACGTTGTGTTTTTGTGCTGAAAAAAATTAAGAGCAAATAATTCAGCTTTTTAGTTATTTTGTGAGACTCGATACTGTATGCGCTTTTGTGAATGTGCGCTGTGCTTGGCACACCGGCAAAAATGCTGAGCAGTACACGGATACATGCATCAGATGCAAATAACACTTGTGGAAGATTAACCACTCTATTTCTTAAAGGAACTGTCCCTGCACAATGTAACCTAATAATGTGAATCTGGTGTCATATGTGTCAAAACCATGGCATGATTATGAGACACTCTGGAATAATTATGACCGCTTTGCATTCCTTAACGGTGCTCCTCCATTTGAGCCCATGCATGTTCTTGCTGTTCGACGGCTGTGACCGAGAATTGAACCTGTTTAGCAGCGTGACATAACAATAAACCAGGTAAAAGTGTGCACGATGCCCTGCCGCGATAAAAGTGTGCACGATGCCCTGCCGCGGTGGTCTAGTGGCTAAGGTACTCGGCTGCTGACCCGCAGGTCGCGGGTTCAAATCCCGGCTGCGGCGGCTGCATTTCCGATGGAGGCGGAAATGTTGTAGGCCCGTGTGCTCAGATTTGGGTGCACGTTAAAGAACCCCAGGTGGTCGAAATTTTCGGAGCCCTCCACTACGGCGTCTCTCATAATCATGTAGTGGCTTTGGGACGTTAAACCCCACATATCAATCAAAAGTGTGCACGATAGGGTGCAGGCGCTGTTGATGATTGCATTGAAAAAAATTTATAATCTTTATTGTATTATTATATTTAAAACATTATCGATGCTGTTTTCGTCATTAATCTGAACTTTGAAATAAGCAAAAAGTGAGCGCAGACAGTGCAACAGCATACAAAACGAGCACGTGCTATGTAGGCGAGCCACAGTGGGTGCCAAAGCGTCCATGGCATGATGTCATCCAGGCCGTTCGCCAGGCAGTGCCACCCCAACTTCTTGGGCCTAATACCCTAAGCTATTTTGAGTTGGCTGCAGAATCTTCAGGAGCACTACCGTCACTTTCTAGCTGGAAGCTCGAATGTTCTGGCTTTCCAAAATTGACTGATCTTGTTCTTGAGTGTGCACACGTTTTTATTTTTAAATTTATTTCTTTTTTTTCTCTCCTTGCCTTTCCATCCCCTTCCCCAGGGCAGAGTAGCGGAAATTTTTTTTGGCTTAAAATCCCAGCATTTCACTTGAACTTTCTCTCTCTATTTTATACCCCAAGGAAGGAAAGCACTTATAAGGTACTCCCAAAAGCTGATTCCGTTTCGCAAAGATCCCTCTACCTATGTCTGCATACTGTGCAGTGTTAACAAATGCTTCAAGTGTGTGGTGCTTTACTATAAAACTGGAAAAAAAAAGAATGGTGTTCCAGCAAATGCATTACGTCCGACTGTCGGTGCACTGTCGTTGGTTACACCCTGAGGGGGCTTTACTGCCGTTGATTCGGTAACGCAAAACTGCCGTGCTGCTATGGGTTAAAATTTTAAGGTGCCAGTAGGCCCCAGAAGTCCCAGAAGTGAATATGTCAACGCGTAATACTCTTGGTGCATTGTGTGAATTACGATCACATGTCAGAATGACCTTCAATAAAGTACAGTAATACCTCGTTAACTTGAAGTAATAAAAGCCAGGGACAATTTTGGGACAAACAGATTTTTGAGATAAGCAAAGTTGCGCTAATCGCCAGGAAAAATGAGCGCTTTTCAGTACAATCCCTGATACTTACTGGCTCTTCAGCGGCAGTTTCTAATCTTACTTTTCGGGCAGGTTTAAAAGAGAAAGAAATACAAGAGACTTAACCGACTGGGTTTTGCCGGTTAAATTTAAAAGGCCAGAGCGTCTGCCTTGTCCATCGTTATTGCTTTGGTGACAGGAAGGTTGGCCGCTCTCGCATTTCACAGCCATACCATTAACGTCGCTTCAATGTTTGGAACTTCGACCGGCGAACCCGCTTCTGCTGACTGTGGAGAAGGTCTGCTAAAATCCATCCAGCACCTGCTTGTTCTTCAGCCCCATTGAAAGAGTAGGCAAAAGGATGCCGAATTCTCGCACAATGCTCTATTTCGTTCGGCCTCCTTTCTCCACTTTTTAGGGCAATCTTTTTTTTAGCGTTCGCAACATGCACTGCTTTGACGCCATGCTTTTGGCACTCGCACTAAGTTGCCGCTCCACACAGTGAGTGAGTGAGTAAAAACGTTATTGAGAATGTCCGGCGTTATTGGCGGGGCTAACCCCGCTCCGTACAGTCGGCGAAAAATTCGTACCGCTCTGTTTGCGCAGATGAACAGAAATCACACCTCAGGGAAAATCAGGAGCGCTGCTCTCGCAGCCAGCGAAAAATCCGTGCCACGTGGTTTGCACAGATGAATGGAAATTACACCAGGCTCGAGGAAAGTCATGTACACTGCCCACAGCGAACGAGACAAACTACGCCAAGCGCATAGGGCCTCCCTGCTCAGCGCATGTGTTGCATGACGTGCCACAGGATTGTTTGACAAAGTTGATATGTTGCTGGGCTGAGACTTTGCGCACTTTACGTTTGTGCAAAGCATCGTCATAGGGGCAGGCACGGCTAAATAAGAAAAAAAAAAATATTGACAGAGTTCAGGTGTGGCGGCAAGGCGCGAATCATATGAAATGGTCCGACGGCGAAATTTTCGTTTGACTCCGAGTCGAGATTTCGAGTTATCCGCAATTCAACTCAAAAGTACTTCGAAATAAAGGGAAAAATATACATGGCACGTATAGGAAACTGTTCACTGCTGTGGAAAATTTCTACTTGACCGACTTTTTAAGATATACAAGTTTGAGTTAACGAGGTATTACTGTACTACCCAATTAGCGCTTATTTGGAGCGACTAACATTCATGTTCACCTTTCACGTGCGCGAGATGCAAACATTTTTTGCATTTTAATCATGCAGTAATTCTATACATAGCATATGTCGCTACAGTAGCGAAGTATATATATTTTTTTCAGATATAAAAAAGAGAACGTTTCCTTCAAATATTAGATGCAGAATGCATCAGGTCGACGTAGGCTGTCCCTTATAAAATGCACTTGCAAATGGTTCAGGAGCATTCGTTAGTCGTGTCGCAACTAAAACCTCCTCCCAATCACCATACACTACAAACTATATATTGAGATAGCTAACAACATTTTATTCACTGCACTGAAAGCAAGCAGACAAAATTTGTAACCAAGCTCAAAGCTCCTTTCTCAACAATGGCAGCCTCGTTGTCACACCGGTCCCGTTAATTAGGGAGGCGATCGCCGGGCTAATTCCAAGGGCCGAAGTATCGGCCCCCCGAACCGCACCACGAAAGCGTGGACAATTTAGAAGTGGTCCTTTTTGGCGCGCCAGCGGACGCCGGCTGTGGCCCAAAGAACCAGTCAGAGCCGAGAGTTGATAAACAAACAAATTATATTCTCAATAATGGCAGATCGAAAACAATACACAAAAATGCACACTCCACAATAGTTGCATACAATATGTCACCAATCAAACCAATCAATCAACGTACTACACAATACAATCAGCCACACTTGAAACAACGGACACGGACAACAATACGCACTACAATGCAGTCGCATGCATTAAACAACCAAGACACTTAAAGACTAAAGAGATAGAAAACCTATTCAGTCCAAAGTTCTTGGAACCAAAGTCGAGATGATACTCTTCCGAGAATCACTCACTCAAAGTCCAGCGTTGTTGTCGTTCCGCAGCCCTCGAAGTTTCTCTTCCAGGAAACCTCCCGTCTTCACTTGACCACTCTTCAAACTTCAACTTCTTCGCCGGAACACGTCGGCTTCACACCCGCAGCTGTTGCCACGGGTCTTCGCTCGATAGCGGTAAACACACGCTCTTTCCTGTAGCCCGAGCCTTCACCCCTCAGGTGGAAATCCTTTTCATCTTCTGCTTCGTCCCTACGGACAAACCTTCGCCGACTACACGGCGGGATCCCTTCGCACTCTGGCGCAACTTCCGTCTTCTCCTGCTTTCTCGTCTCGGCTGCTCGATTAAATACCTTCCGCGCCACCTTCCAGAAAGTTCTCCTCATTTCGTCGGCGCGATGCGCAGCGAAGGCTGGGGAGAGGCGCGAGACGGTTCGACTGCCCTCCGCGTCGAATGAATCAACTCGGCGTGGCCACGCCTCCTTCGTTCTAGAAACATCGCGGGCTATCTCGGCCGCCGATGTGGGGTGAGGAGGTTCGTCGATGAAGCCACGCTTCTACGGGGAGAGCGCGCGCCCGGGGAGCCTTGGCCGTTGTTTTCTTTTTCTTTCCTTTTTTTTTTCTTTTGACCTCGCGGCGTCTCTTTCGCGCGTTATCGCAAGAATTTGGCGTCGCGCCCTTTTTTTTAGCGCTCGTTCTGTGACACTGCCCCCCACTTTAAGAATATTATCTCATAATATTCAAAACCACACAAACGAGCGCGAACAGTCACCACACACTCTTACAGACTGTAACACCATCTGTCGCTCATGACACTTCACCTTCACAATAGATCACTAAATACAATTGTACATTGTAATTCAATTACACAGCACATTAAATATAACCACAGGCATATGAGTACAACACTCCACCACAAATTCCCAATATACAAATGGACAAAGTTCTCTCACTACAACAATGGTACAATACTATACATCACATCACAGCACAACACTTCGACACTTGTGACACAGGATACCACAACATTAACACAACATATGGCACTCAACACTGCCAAACACATTCTGCTTTGACCTCAGCACTTATCCTGGGTACTTTGAGCGGCGCTTGCGCCCTTTCTTGCGGTGCTCGCTCGATCTCTTCTTGTGTTTCCACGTTCGGCGAGCCCTTTCCAACGACGATATCTGAGGCGTCGTCTCAGCCATCGCTGTCTCTTCCGACACCGTTAACGCGTCATTACATTCGACGGGTCCTGTCTGTTTATTTACCCGCTTGATCATGCCTGTACATTTTGCCCGGCTGGCCAACTCCGTCTCCTTTACACTGTCGGTCGGTTGAGGTTGTGCCGACGTAAGTCCGGTTGCTCGGCCCGTGAACTGATTCGACACGATCGTCTTCTCCTTCGCTGTCTCTTGCGCCGCAGCTTCACCTTGGGCTCTAGTGAGATCCGTCACGGGATGCTCCTCCACTGTATCTCGCGGCCGCTGTGTTGGCGAGGGCTCTATCTTCGGGTCTTCTCCCAAACATTCTGGATCACTTGGCCCTCGCGCCCCGTCGATGTTTCCGATGACAAGGTCATACAGGGGGGTCGTCATGCATAAAGCAGTAACCTTCCCGCTGAAGTACGGGGTTTCAATCTCAATTTCTGCTTCGGGAAGCAGCCGAACTGTACGGTCAATTAGGCAAACCGGTTTCGTTCTGCCTGTCAACTCACTTTCCCGTACCAAATTTCTCCGCACGATAACAGTGGAACTGCCGGTATCTCTTAACACCGTAATCTTTTTGCCCGCAACTTTTCCAGGCAGCGTTGGCATTCCTTTCGTAACACCGGTTGGCTGTTTTGACATTACAGCACCCACAATAGGAATTTTCTCCCCATTCTTCAACTCTACGAATCCATCAGTGACGGCATTATTATCAGATTTCGGTGCTGCTTGCACACAGGATACCTGGTGAGTTTGACTCACTCCGTTCCGACATGCATCTGCTTTGTGCCCAGTCTGACCACACTTGAAACATTTTACAACCGTAGGGCTCGTAAAGATCGTTCGACAGTTTTTCGCGCGATGACCCACTCGGTTGCACAGAAAACATAGCGGAATGCTCTCTGGTGCACGCTTCTTTTCTTCGGGAGCCAATTTCTTCGACTCATCGGGACAATCTTTCTTGACCTTGGCCAAATTAGTGCCACCTTGCGCTTCCAAGAATTGATCAGCCAATTCAAGCATGTCTTCAAGTGAGTCAGCCTTCCTCTCTTTTAAGTACAGTGACAGGCTTGGGTGGCAACTAGTAAGAAATTGTTCTCTAATTAGGAGCTCTCTAAGCTCATCGTACCCCTGTGCTGTCCCTGAAAGTTCAATCCATCTGTCGAAATAATGGCAAAGTCGGGCGGCATACTGCGTAGCTGTCTCACCGTCAGCTGGCTTTCCTGTCCGAAATCTGTCCCGGAATCCTTCCACAGTGAATCTAAATCGCTTCAACAAAGCAGCTTTCACCCTTGCGTAGTTGGCTGCATCGGTCGGCGTCAGCCTGCCGTACACACTGAGCGCTTCACCACTCAAGCAAGTACTCAAAGCAGTTGCCCATTGATGTTCCGGCCAATTCTGGCTCTTCGCAATCGTCTCAAATCGGTGAAGGTACGCGTCAAGGTCGTCCTTCCTTTCATCAAACGCTACAAGCAGCTTGCTTGGGTTCAAGCGGAAGCCGTGATCTTCCCGTTCGCTGCTTTCAACTCTAGCTTGGACGGGAGTTTCGCTTCGCTGTTGCAAACGGAGCCGCTCGAGTTCCATCTCGTGCTGACGCTGCCGTTCCCTTTCCTCTCTTTCTTCTTTCGCCCTCTCAGCTGCCAGTCTTTCTTTCTCCAGCTCCAGCTTCAATTGCAGCTCTCTTTCTTCTTTCAGCTGTCGCTCCTTTGCCTCTCTTTCTTCTCTCGCCCTTTCAGCTGCCAACTTTTCTCTCTCCAATTCCAACTTCAATTGTTGCTCTCTTTCTTCCTTCTCCCTCGCAGCTGCCAACCTCTCTCTCTCCAACTCAGCTGCTTTTTCTTCCTTGGCTCTCTCAGCTGCCAACCTCTCTCTCCAACTCAGCTGCTTTTTCTTCCTTGGCCCTCTCAGCTGCCAACCTCTCTCGTTCTAACTCAGCGGCCTTTTCTTCCTTGGCTCTCTCCGCTGCCTCTTTCTCCTTCTGGCTTACCCACTTCCGTAGTTCGGCGCCAGAAAGACCCATCTTGCCAAGAGCAACTAACTTTTCGAGATCCATTGTGTCTCGCAAATAAAACCTTGCCGCGTGCAAAAAGTATCTGCCTAGATCCGTCTATCGGAACACTCCCCTGCACTCGTTAACGAGAACACTGAACAACACACAAAATTGTTCCGATAGCACTATCGACAACTCGAGGCTCTTTCTCACTACTTTGGACACACTGTGCACCAAAAGGTCCTGTCGCGGACGCCAGATTAATTGTCACACCGGTCCCGTTAATTAGGGAGGCGATCGCCGGGCTAATTCCAAGGGCCGAAGTATCGGCCCCCCGAACCGCACCACGAAAGCGTGGACAATTTAGAAGTGGTCCTTTTTGGCGCGCCAGCGGACGCCGGCTGTGGCCCAAAGAACCAGTCAGAGCCGAGAGTTGATAAACAAACAAATTATATTCTCAATAATGGCAGATCGAAAACAATACACAAAAATGCACACTCCACAATAGTTGCATACAGTATGTCACCAATCAAACCAATCAATCAACGTACTACACAATACAATCAGCCACACTTGAAACAACGGACACGGACAACAATACGCACTACAATGCAGTCGCATGCATTAAACAACCAAGACACTTAAAGACTAAAGAGATAGAAAACCTATTCAGTCCAAAGTTCTTGGAACCAAAGTCGAGATGATACTCTTCCGAGAATCACTCACTCAAAGTCCAGCGTTGTTGTCGTTCCGCAGCCCTCGAAGTTTCTCTTCCAGGAAACCTCCCGTCTTCACTTGACCACTCTTCAAACTTCAACTTCTTCGCCGGAACACGTCGGCTTCACACCCGCAGCTGTTGCCACGGGTCTTCGCTCGATAGCGGTAAACACACGCTCTTTCCTGTAGCCCGAGCCTTCACCCCTCAGGTGGAAATCCTTTTCATCTTCTGCTTCGTCCCTACGGACAAACCTTCGCCGACTACACGGCGGGATCCCTTCGCACTCTGGCGCAACTTCCGTCTTCTCCTGCTTTCTCGTCTCGGCTGCTCGATTAAATACCTTCCGCGCCACCTTCCAGAAAGTTCTCCTCATTTCGTCGGCGCGATGCGCAGCGAAGGCTGGGGAGAGGCGCGAGACGGTTCGACTGCCCTCCGCGTCGGATGAGTCAACTCGGCGTGGCCACGCCTCCTTCGTTCTAGAAACATCGCGGGCTATCTCGGCCGCCGATGTGGGGTGAGGAGGTTCGTCGATGAAGCCACGCTTCTGCGGGGAGAGCGCGCGCCCGGGGAGCCTTGGCCGTTGTTTTCTTTTTCTTTCCTTTTTTTTTCTTTTGACCTCGCGGCGTCTCTTTCGCGCGTTATCGCAAGAATTTGGCGTCGCGCCCTTTTTTTTTAGCGCTCGTTCTGTGACACTCGTGCCTCGGTGAAAAACTTGTACCTTCGTCTCATTGTGAGGCAGTTCTTTAACTCTTTCGCTAACGCAGGAAAAGAGGCCGTTCTTACTAAGTGTAACAAACAATTTTTTTTTTGTGGCTAGATAATAATGCCTTATTTACATTCTTTGATACCAAACTGTAGCTAATAGAATAATCTGTCCAATAACATAATTGTCGCACATATATTTATTACATACATTAAATAAATATGTTTTAACAAAAAATTTATGCAGCAAATATACAACTAACGCTTTAAAAAGGAGAACAACTTAATAAATAGCGAGGTTGAAAATAATTAAATATAATTTATAGTTTTCATGTTGCAAAAAGATTGTACAAGTTTAAAAAATTATTGCCCAAAACTGTTGTTTCCACAAAAAAAGAAAGTTAGTGTAAGTGCTGCGATAGATGGGTTATCCTGTGCAGCTTGCCATTGCAGATGAGGCCTGTCTGCTCATAGCCCGTGGCACTAATAAAGGCAATGAATGAAAAATACGGCTTCTAGGCATATTTGGATAAATGAGGCCTGCAAATGACTCTTGAGTTATTCCAGTGGAGATGAAGGCAAGATAACTCAACACTTTCTATGTAAATGATTGCAGTGCACTTCATCGAGAGTGAATTTCCTCTACGAACCGCCCCTATTTGCGTATGTCTGCCTCTCTAAAATATGCATCGACACATTTGTTTGTGTAGTCATAGGTGATGCTGGTCAGCTGTGCAGTGAGATACTGCTGGAAGATATCGATGGCCCAAACAGTGCGTTGCTTTTCTCTGGAGCGTGCCTCCGGCTTCGGCCTCCGGGTTTTGTTTCGGAAGACGCTGCACACGCTTGACAGATGCCGGCCAGGAATCATTGTCCATAGAACGTTGACACCCTCAAAATTAGTGAAGTTGCTGTGAGTAGTACACTCTTTGCCACCCATAACTACTAATTAGACAACAAAATGTGTGCAACACTCACAGCCGACATTCACTTGCAGGATGTTGTGTCTTGACTTGACGCATCCTCGTCATGGGGGCTGAAAATTGATGTGTCAACATCTTCTCCAGACTCACTGCTGCTGATTCCATCCTCAAAATCTGCTGTTGATGCGCTTCGTTTGCGAGAAACAAGCTGTCTTTTAGCAACTTTTACTCACGAAAATGACGCCATGATTGACACGCACATACAGCAACCCGAAACTTTTTGCGGCAATAGGTAAACTTCCGTATAGTAAAAAACAACAAAAACATTGTGGCACTTGTTCATTTTATGGTGTTAGGCGCCCGCAAACACTGCGAACACACGAAAATTTAGACTTTCAAATTCATCCTTCAAATTGAACAATTTGAATAGGTGCGGTAGTGAGAGTTAACCCGCCACGGTTGTCTAGTGGCACTCTGCTGCTGACCCACAGGATGTTGGATTGAATCCCAGCCGCTGTGGTCACATTTCCAATGGAGGCGAAAATGCCTGAGGCTAGTGTGCCTAGATATAGGCGCACGCTGAAGAACTCTGGGTGGTTGAAATTTCCGGAGCCTCTCACTACGGCTTCTCTCATAATCATATGGTGGTTTTTCGATGTTATAAACCCTGACAATTATTATTGAAGCAGTTCTGTACACGTAATACTTGTCAACGGAATAACTATAAAATCTCGGTACATGTACAGGCCTTTATACGTTTGTCTGGCGTTTTTATGCACTGTTTACCTGCTATCAGTGCTGATGCAAGCAAGAAGTTGAAGCAGCACCCGTAATACTGTTTGTATCCTAGCCACCTAGATGATGACGAATCGGTAGCTTCGCCAAACCTCCGACATATGGCAGCAATGTCGCATAAGTTCTATTGGTTATAAATGGCCAAGCCCGGGTTAGTCACTAGGGGTTCTTTTCGGGATTTATATATGTTATTGTTTTCTTCGATAAAAATCCACTATTTAGTTAGCATTGTGCTGTGTTCACTTCTCGTCTTCATCCGCGTTAATTACACTATTAGCCGCAATGATGGAGAGGAGGAAAAACTTCATTGAAAGGGCCATGACCCAGTCACCCAATAATTTGTGGTTATCAGTGAAAAATAGAACTGGAGGGTCTTTGTAGAACTGGAGGGTCTGTTGTACCTATACCTGTATGAAAAGTGCACTGTGTAAGAATATTTCACTGCTAAATATGCCCTAGATGTCGCCGGTTCTATGAACCCCACCCACTGCTGGTGACTGTTGTTTTGTCAAAGGGTGTGTGGCATTCGTAGTGAAGTTGTCGTTTTCTAGCAAAGCTTCAGTTGCTTTAAATGGTCCAGTTCCAATGCCATGCCGCAGAAAGCGGAAATGTCTAGACTCCAGCGTAGCTGACCAGGAAACAATGTTGTTCGCCAGAATGCACATGGTTGTGCAGCAAGCAGCTTGTGACGTCACAGCTCGCAAGTATTAGGTGCCTTGCATCTTTATAACAACATTCAATTATGAACTGAAAGCTTGACCAAATGTGCTGAAATTTTGTCAGTTTGTGAATGCACTAGTATTAATCCACACAACTTGAGTTATGGTCGAAAATTGTGTGTCATGGCCCTTCAAGACAGGCATTTTAAGGAGAAATGCTACTCAAAAAAATACAATTTTTTTTCTACGAAATTGCATATTTTCTTTTACTTTTTACAAGTTTAGTTTTGCTTCCATGAAAACACAATCAAAATTATAATTAAACTCGAAGTAGATTAAAACCTCTTTTAAAGAGGGCGAATAAAAACTAAAAAGAGCTCATTGTCAAGAGTCTCTTAAAAATTGTCACTTGGCTGCTTACGATTGCACTTCGCATGAGGAGTTCAGCAAAGCCACATCAAAATAACAGATTCCTAAGTTGTAATGATGGAATAAATCAATTTCACAAGCATATTTTTGTCACATAGATGAGCTTTCATTTCTATATATAAAATGCGTTCTTCTCAAAATGCTATTTTGGGCAACCTGTGGAATTTGGACATATTTTTTGTGCATCTTAATGCTCGATCGGGATGAAATTTTTCTCACTTATTCCTTAACATGTGAAAAGTGCAATTGTCTCCTTTAAAGTTTAATGCCACATATAATTATTATGAAGTTGAAGTAAGCTATTAGTATGAGCTGAAAAATTTAAGACTCCTCACATTCCAATTTCTCTTGTTTGTTAAAATGTCTTATACACACTTTCTTGTTAGTTATTTGCATTATTCAGTTAGTGTGGAGCAATATGAGCCATCAATGGCTCATAACCATAAAAGTTAAGTGGCAGGAAAAGTGTGTCTAAAAAGAGCAGCATTTTACACATTGTCGTGATTTGGGTGCACGTTAAAGAACCCCAGGTGGTCAAAATTTCTGGAGCCCTCCACTACGGCGTCTCTCATAATCATATGGTGGTTTTGGGATGTTAAACCCCACATATCAATCAATCAATCAATCAATCAATCAATCAATCAATCAATCAATTACTCTAAAATGCATTATATACCTGAAATTAGCATGAAATCCTATGTAAACAGCAATACTTTCATTGCCCTAGACTACAGATAATTTTTTTTTTTTTTTGAGTAGCATCTCCCTTTAAAGAGACACTAAAAAAGAACAATGACTTGGTTTAAATTAACAAAGTGCGCTCTGAGAACTCTAATGCCATATGTTTCACTATCATAAGTTCCTTATTAGTGGAGACAATCAAGGTTTCATTTTAAAATTTTGCAATGAAATCTAGTGTCAATATGTATTTTTTGTATTATTGCTACATTTCCTCGATGAAACTTCAGGTGCTAGGTCCTTGGCACCCACAGATGACAGTGGGCTTCATTTTTATCCAGTAGACACCTCCAAAATCTGACGTGGTGTTTGGTGTGGGAATTTCAAGGTGGCATCTCCACCCACATTTTCTTTTTGTGCTTGCTATCTAGATCTATGTTTTCAGACATAGATCTTTCATGCTGAGTCATATTATTTGCCTTTGCTGTCCCATTAAACATTATTGAAACTTGTCTTTTTATATTGCCCTGTTGAACGTTCGTGCAGTATTTCTAATATAAAAGAAAATCCTGCACGGACTGCAATTCAATGAACGTTCAAATTGAGACATAACGAAGTAAATCGGTTAAGTTTGTGATATTTTCTTCCTCTTTACAAGTTTTTCCATATTTACCTACATTTGGATTAATGTTGCCATACTAGTGCTCACAATCACTGTGCTTTTTGAACAACTTATTTAGGAGTGCTTTAACTAATATTGCATTTGGCAAAACTTTATTTTTTATTTTTACATACTGCAGCCTCAATGAGGCTATTGCAGGAGTGAGAAAAAAAAACGAAAACAACAGGAACAAAGCAACATTCATGAGCAGGCTTCCCAAAATTCTTGAAGTGATAGCGAACGAACACTTCCGGGCAGCATATTCTAGGCTTCTATAGTTGAAGGAAAGAAGCTGTATTTGAACACGTCAGTGAGGGTGAAAAATGTTGCCATGTTAAGGGCATGGTCACTTCTCGTAGACAAAGGTCTGAAAAATTTGAGAAATTATTAATGTATAGTTTGTGTCCCTTCAATAATGCTTTTAACCCTGATGGTGACCCCCCGTCGCGGTGGTCTAGTGGCTAAGGTACTCGGCTGCTGACCCGCAGATCACAGGATCGAATCCCGGCTGCGGCGGCTGCATTTTCAATAGAGGCAAAAATCTTGTAGGCCCATGTGCTCAGATTTGCGTGCACTTTAAATAACCCCTTGTGGTCAAAATTTCTAGCGCCCTCCACTATGGCATCTCTCATAATCACATGGTTCTTTTGGGACATTAAACCTCACATATCAATCAATCAATCAATCCTGATGGTGACCCGTATGAATAAATTTTAGGCCACCGCAGTAGCCTGCATGGCCTGCAAGTTATTTGATGCCTGGTTGTAAAGTACCATGATCACGTAGATACTGACTGTGCCTATTTATATTTCAGGGTACATTAGGTACGTTCATGAAAGCAAGTACAGGAATTCCTCATCAGGTATGCACTTTTTTTTACTTGCTTAGGCTGGCATGAATGTCTTCCTACTTTCGTAGAAAAGATCGAGTAGAAAGGGCATTTTTTTTTGCCCCACAACAATTATCGTCATCTATCTGGTGTTCCTTTCCTTGCACTATCGCCGCGCGCTCGGCACTTTCAGGTCAAGAACTTGATAGGAAAGTGGCCAGCGCTGAGTTTTCAAGAAAGGAAGCGCAAGCAAGTTGGATAATGATTATTGCTGTGGGACAAAAAGACACCCTTTTTCCTCAATCTTTTTTTAGAGTGTTTGGTATACGAGCGTTCCCAAACGGCATGTTATGCTTTAATCATCATGGCGCTGGGAATTGCTTTCCATGGTGTTATCCCGCTTACCGTATTTGGTGATTCTTAGATAAGCCTGTTGAGCAAAGTCGCAGTTTTGCTTGATAGCAAAAAGTAATGCTTATTATTGGCAGTCAGAATTAATGTGTTTGATAGAAAGCATGTTGTTGCAGTGCTGTAGTGTTTACGTATGGGAAGAATTCAAAACTTCAGGCTCTTTTTAACCCTTCCACTACTGGATTTGTTGTTTTTTTCTGCACATTAAGCAAAAATATTTAGTTGGCAATGCAGTGGGAAGATGGTAAGGTCATGGAAACATATGTATAGGAAAATATCTAATCGCTACAGAAGTAGCACTCATTTAAAGTAATGGATAAAGTAAATATTTTTAATAAAATAATGAATAATTACTCATTATTCAGTCACTGAGACACTAATTATTCATTTTGTTGGGAGTCAGAATAAGTCTAGAGCTCGTGACTTTGTTCTGGTAAAGTGTGCACATGTGGCACACCCTCTTGCCATGGCTGCGCTGTCGAGACGCTTGCAGACACACGAGCAGACGCTGATGTTGGAGCATGTACTCCCTATGTTTAAAATTTCACAAGTATGTTTGTATGTTCTTTCCACAGACGGTGGGACACACCAGAGGTTATTTTTTTATTTTACAAAGTTGTCTTTCAAGTGGCAGGGAGGGATCTTTAAAGGAAAAATGGGTATGCCCAGGATTCGTAGGGCGTGTCGTTTCCTGAGTGATCTCACAGGATTTCAGTGATGCTATAGCTGTGGCAAACTGCTATAAAAGACAAATACTGCTATATTTATACCATTCTGCGCCAAACAAGACGAATTTATGTTTCGAAAATGAAAGTAATCGCTTCAAGTCGCAGCGCCCTATCTAGTGTGGACATGTCTACACGTGCATGTACCACGCTACGGTGGCTGTGAATACCTGTAAGCTAAGGAAAACATTTGGCCTGTGCAGGGCTGGTCAGACTACCATTCTTTATCATAAGTCGCCAGAGAAGCGAATGTGCGTACTGTTTTGCAGAGAGTGCACAGATTCAAGATGGGACGAATAGGCAGCTGTGCCACTTCGATAATCGAGTCGTGTGACTGGTGTGAGAATCCACCTTTTGCATGCCTCTGCAGGGCATGCTCGGCTTTCTGCAGGCGGCTTTGGTAAACGATTTGTGGAGCGCCGTTACAGATGCCACCTGTTTTTTTGCGGTGACATCGATAGTGTGAGTGGAGCAGGCGGCACAACGAATAAATTTATAAATCTGGCTCTGTTAGTGGGATGCCGGCAACTAGTGCAGCTTATAGATGCACTTCAGGAGGCATGCGCTGTGCCAGCATTCTATCTCTCTTTTTTTTTTTTCGCTTCTTATCCTTGAAATGCACACAGCACCTCTAAGTGTGCATCAGGGCTGTGAGGTGCTAAAATGAGGACAATAGTTTGTGGCAGCCTTCGATTCTGCAAGACAGTGTGAAAAGAAGATCATTAAAGGTGTGTGTGCTAACTAAATGAGTATGTCAAGTTTCTTGGAGGACATAGAACAAGTGTGTGATTTGTTTTGGTTTCGTCGCTCAGCAGTGCAGTAGCGATAACACTTAAGCTACGGCTTTTCTTTGTACGATATGTTTTCTGAATTTGTTTTGCTATGACGACAACAGCAAAGTATGTTTAAGTGCGCGTTGGTTTACTTCGGTCTCAGCGTAACTACGCTGTCCATTTTGGCGAGCCTTCTATATATCAGATAAGAGTCGCTGTGAATTGTCCTCTTGAACATAATGAATGTGAAATGGAGTAGTTTTGTCACTTGTCATTCACAGACTTTCAGTCGTTCATTTCTGTTGAGGCACATTCATCGTTCGGTAAAAAAAGCAAAAAGGAATCTGTGTTGATGTGACTGCCACGTGCCGTGCCTTTTTTTTTTTTTTTTTTTGTCACACTGTAGTGCGATGCTTACGAGCCGTCCATCTTAACCAGGCACCTCTATTTCGGTTAAACGACACTGGAGAGTACATAGCTCTTGACAGGTTCAGCATGCCGCGTTCGATCGGTGCCAGATGTTCTGCTGTGCTAAAATGATGCAATGCGTGTGGTACGATCATGTCCCCTCAATTTCAGTTTGCAGGCCAGTAAAGACTGTGGCCCTTAAAAGTGAGTTAACGCACGCCGTGCACATCGAAGTGCGTCATTCAGTAAAAGCATTGCTCCGCGCTCCCATAGTAAAACATTGGCGCAACAGCAGGCCAAAGCAGGGGTCTAAAGGTTCATAACATTAGTATGAATACCACAACAAACAAAAATTATTATATTCATCCGACCAGCTAGTAGTAGGCCACTATGTCGCCTGTGGTCTTCGCCACAAATGTATGCACTGTGAACTATAGTATTGACCTTTCATCGACAGGAGGCAAATGCTACTCGGTGGTCCGCAGGGGAACGTAGCAATATATACTCATTAAACATGAGCTTGCACACGCATTTATCATGGTAGAATTTCCGTTATTTTGTGGTTTGCTGGGAGAACCGACTGCGAACCAGTTGCCGTTGTGATGGTAGTCAACTGCTTCTTGCGCAGCAGTTTCATTGATGCTCTATTCTTCCATTCATTGGACAGAGAAGAAGCTGCTGGTCATGTAAATACTTTCAGGTGGATCCATGCCTTGACACAACACTCAGACAGGGCAATCAGCAGATGTGCCGCCACCACGATCTGTGCTAAGCAGTGGCGGTGCTGGCAGAAGCTCGCCGCTATGCCCTACGGTTTGTTCCTGGAAGTTTCTGTGAGACGGCGCCACATAGACATGCAAAAGGCGGATACTCATTCAATTAACTTTGCAAACGTTTAAAGTTTAATGTTCGTGCACTAAAATCGCTCTAGCACAAAATCGCCGACTGACTTCTCGGAGCTCCTCGTTTATACGCTGAATTTCCCTGCTCAATGCAACCGTATATGTGCATGCTTTCGATTTCCCAGGTGCAATGTCGTAAGCATTGGTGACAGCAAGTTGTTCGAGTGTTTTACATGGGCGCTTTTGTTTTCGTTGATGATGCTAGTCGTTGCTTTCAGAATTGGAAAGCGGTTTCTGTGGATCCACCTCGTTCAGAATGTAACCACTGCAATGATTTTTGTTTTCTTGATTTGGCACCAAACCTCACATTTGCGTCCGCTGTTCACGGCGGTTACGTAGCGCTTGTTACGCCTACCAAGCCTGCAAGTTTGCTGCTTAACATGCTGCCCAGATAAACTTGCCCTAGATTATATGAGATCGAGCATCGCACTTCGAGCTCAACAAAGGCCAGCATGCGTAAAACGAAGTTTGGTTCCGCAGTCAGGAGAACAGCTGCGGCAACTGCAGTGAATAACGTAGCAAGCTTGCAAGTGGGCCTGTTGGTGGAAAAGACAAAAGCCTGTATCGCAAAGCCTTTACATTTGGGTAACACCACTGCCTACACTAATGGTGGAATTGAGAACTCGTGCACAATATCTGTACTCTACGATGACCTAAATATTTTCCAGACAGAAAGTTCACCGCAAGGACAGTTTCACCGCAAGGGTGAACCCATGAATGCGATAGCAACAGATTGTAATGTTATATGATGTGAGGCTGGCAGCTAACTTTTTTGGATGCGATCACACGCAACTCTACCAAACGCTGGTGTAAGAGTATACGGCCGCTCTAGGCACACTTTTACGCTGTGCCTTAGTGTTGAGAATGTAGCACTTAGAAGGGTATATGAGAGACACCCATTGACGGCTGCGCTCGTAAAATCAAGTCTCCGTTAATGCTCTAGAGGTCCCCCCCTCCTCCTTCCTGGCGGGGCGTTTTTTCTCTGCTTGAGCATTCGACGTATACTCTAACAGGTGGTTAGATCTTTGGCGTGCGCCTTGAAGTGACGGTGATAGGTCACCTTGTTTGATCTCTGATAAAGCCGCGTTTTTTGCCGCTGATCACGCGCTATTAACTGCGGATAGAACGTCTATTGCTGCTTTATCACTTGCTACATGAAACCAGCTGGCAAAAAAAGTGTGTTCCACACTCAGCGTCATGGCACTGATTATGCTCAGAGGTTTACACATGCATAAATACCCCATTAAATGTATGGGAGGACGATGTAGCGACACCACGGACCCGAGCTAACGGGGGAGTTTCGGCTCCCTCCCACGCCTAGCCGTGCGTGGCTTTGCCGTGTCCGGGGAAAAGGGGATCCTGGGGGTTGAGCCAAAGCTGGGTGATTGGACCTTGAAGGCCCCCCGGCAGAGGCAACACACCTCTTTGGCCCCGGCTTCACGTAGACGGCACCCCCGGGCTGACCCACCCAGGGGAAATCGGCAGTCGCCTTTTCCTATCTCTCTCTTCCTACATCTTAGTCTTTTCTCGTCTTTAAATCTGTCCTGTCTTCTTGTCTCTTCCATTTACTTCCGATTTTTCATGGCGGCAAGGGTTAACCTTGTGTAATTACTCAACCTTGAGTAGTTATATTTGGTTATAGTGGCAATGTACGGCTGGTGTCTGCAGCCTTATGCTATTAAGTGCTTCAACGTCCCCTGGTTGGACTCCATGGTGGGTGGTCGCCATTGCTGCCGAACAAAAAGTACACTACTATGGGAACACCTGCATTTCCCCGTCTCCTAGATCGTCTCCCGCCTAAGAGGGGACGCACTGATGACATATCAATTTTCAGCCAATCCAGACAATGCTTTCCCAAATTCCATGTTGTGCACAGCGAAAACCCAACAAAACAAGCCAGAGCAATATCTCCATTTCTTGTTGCTAAATCCCTGACAGAGGTCTTTGGCCCAGGATACAAGGTTACAAAAATGGCTAGCGGAGACCTTCTCCTTGAGCTGCCTGAAAAACACCACTATGAAAAACTTGGCAGTCTCGTAGCATTTGGTAATATCCCAGTATCTATTTCACCTCATAGATCAATGAACACCTCACGCGGAGTTGTTTCAGAAGCAGACCTTCTTGAAATGTCTGAACAGGAACTGCTTGAAGGGTGGAAAGAGCAAAATGTCACAGATGTGAAACGAATCGTCATCAGACGAGACAACAAAGAAATACCTACCAAACATTTAATACTCACCTTCGCATCTAGCACACTGCCTTCATCTATAGACACAGGATACATCAAACTCTCTGTTCGTCCCTACATTCCCAATCCAAGACGATGTTATAAATGTCAACGATTTGGTCATGGCTCGCAGAACTGCCGGGGTCAGGAAACTTGTGCAAGATGTGGTAGCCACGGCCACCCATCTGATAACTGTGTTACTACGCCTCACTGTGTGAATTGTGACGGGGAACACGCCGCGTATTCGCGTTCATGTCCTAACTGGAAGAAAGAAAAAGAAATAATCACTCTTAAAGTCAAAGAAAACATCACATTCAAAGAAGCAAGACGAAGAGTGTCGCCATTTTACGGCGCAACATATTCTGATGCGGCGCGTCAGGGGGCAACGCCGCACCAGCCCTCGCCACCCCTTCGGCCTGCACAGAGCGAGCCGTCGGCTGTGGCACCTGCCCCCAAGGCGGCTGTAGCCCAGGCTACACCGTCTACTCCCAAACAGAGACCGGAGACTCCAGAGTCTTCGGGTCTCAAGGCCTCCCCTCACCAGGCGAGGCCCAAAATCCAAACTAACAGCCCGCACGTGCGGGCATCCAGTGCCTCCGAGGAGGCAATGGATACGTCGGCACCCTTGGTGCCGAAAGAGCGGCGTGGCTCCTTGGAGCGCGCCAAGAAAACAAAAAAGCAAATAACAGGGCCTGGTTACGGCCCTGTTAAGTGAACTCAAACTCCCCGTCTAAACAGCCACTCGCTTTTCGTACACACAGCATTATTTTACGTTCACCATGAACACTCAAATTATACAATGGAACGTCAGGGGCCTTCTCAGAAACCTTGACGACATCCAAGAACTCCTACACGAACACTCACCAAAAGTGCTGTGTGTACAAGAAACACACCTTAATTCAAAACACACAAATTTTCTTCGCAAATACGTTATTTTTCGAAAGGACCGTGATGATGCCATGACATCATCCGGAGGTGTTGCCATCATAGTGAATCAAGGAATTGCATGCACACACTTACAACTCCAAACATCCCTTGAGGCAGTGGCTGTTCGAGCGGTTCTTTTTGATAAACTACTCACAATCTGCACTATTTACATCCCTCCTAGCTATCAGCTGCAAAAACGTGATTTACACTCTTTAATTGATGAACTTCCGGAGCCTTATGTTCTCCTTGGAGACTTCAATGCGCATAGCAGGCTATGGGGAGACTCTCGTTGCGACGCGCGAGGTCGACTGATTGAACAATTCCTTCTCTCGTCGAACGCATGTCTCCTAAATAGAAAAGAACCAACCTATTATAATCTCGCACATAACACCTACTCCTCCATAGACCTAAGCATAGTGTCTCCATCTCTTGTGCCTCTACTCCAGTGGAAAGTCGTCAGTAATCTGTACGGAAGTGACCACTTTCCCGTAGTTTTGAGCACAACTACAGCAACTGAGTGTACACCCCGTGTTCCCAAATGGCTCATAAACAGAGCCGACTGGGAACGGTTTCATACCATCGCTCGTATAGATTGGAGTGACATATGTACTTTAAGCATTGATGTTGCTGTTGACTACTTCACAGCTTTTTTGATTGATGCTGCAACAAAATGCATCCCACAAACAAATGGGCACCCAGGAAAACGGCGTGTGCCATGGTGGAACTCTGAATGCCGAAACGCGCGCAAACAGCAAAACAGAGCTTGGAGGCTGCTTCGGAACTCACCGACAGCCGAAAATCTTGACACCTTCAAGAAAATAAAGTCTCAAGGCAGGAGAACGCGTCGGCAGGCCAGAAGAGAAAGCTGGCAGAAGTTTTTGTCAGGGATCGATTCATACACACAGGAGGCTAAAGTCTGGAACATGGTCGGTAGGATAGCAGGAAAACAAGTACACACACTTCCACTCGTGGACACTCGGGGTGATACCTTGGAAGATCAGGCAAACTTCCTCGGTGCACACTTCGAACAGGTGTCCAGCTCATCCCACTATACTGACACTTTCCAAAAATACAGAACAAGAATAGAAAAGCAGAAACTTGAACACAAATGCACTAGATCCGAGGCATATAACCAAGCTTTCAGTCTAGCTGAGCTGCAAATGTCTCTAAACTCCTGCAGTACTTCTGCCCCAGGTTCTGACCGTGTGGTGTATGAAATGTTAAAAAACCTTTCAATCGAAACACGAAAAACCTTACTTTGTTTGTACAATGCTATCTGGTTTTCTGGCGCTATCCCTACCTCCTGGAAAGAGGCTATTATTATTCCCATTTTGAAAGAGGGCAAAGACCCTTCTTTACCCTCGAGTTATAGGCCTATAGCACTTACAAGCTGCTTGTGCAAAGTCTTCGAAAAAATGATAAACTGCCGACTTGTACATTTCCTTGAAACAAATAATTTGCTCGACCCATTTCAGTGCGGGTTTCGAGAAGGTAGATCCACCACAGACCACCTTGTTCGTATCGAGGCACAGATCAGAGACGCCTTCGTCCATAAAGAATATTTTCTCTCTGTGTTCCTCGATATCGAAAAGGCTTATGATACAACATGGCGTTTCGGAATTCTAAGAGACCTTTCCCACCTTGGCGTGCGCGGAAGAATGTTTCACATAATCAAAAGTTACCTGTCAAACCGGACATTCCGTGTCCGAGTGGGCACGGTTCTTTCCCAAACATTTGTTCAGGAAACAGGCGTGCCACAAGGTGGTGTACTTAGCTGCACACTTTTTCTCATAAAAATGAATTCCTTGCGCTTGACCATCCCTCGCAATATGTTTTATTGCACATATGTCGATGACGTCCAGCTTGGCTTTAGGTCTTGCAATCTGGCATTGTGTGAGCGGCAGGTTCAGTTAGGTTTAATCAAGCTCTCCAAATGGGCAGAGGAAAACGGATTCCGACTGAACCCACAAAAAAGCACGTGTGTTTTGTTCTTTCGAAAGAGAGGCATGCACTCGGAACCTGACATTCGACTGAACGGGCAACGTCTGTCCGTCAAAGCCGAGCATAAATTCTTAGGCCTAATCTTGGACAACAAGTTGTCCTTCGTGCCGTACATCAAGTATCTAAAAACAAAATGTTTAAAAGCCATGAATGTTTTAAAAGTGTTGTCACGTACTACTTGGGGTAGTGATAGGCAATGCCTCATGAACCTCTATAGAAGCCTCATTCGCACCCGCTTAGATTATGGGGCCATTGTCTATCAGTCTGCTACTCAAAGTGCCTTGAAGATGCTGGACCCCGTGCACCATTTGGGCATCTGCCTTTCTACGGGTGCTTTTCGCACCAGCCCCGTAGAAAGCCTTTACGTTGAGTCAAATGAGTGGTCGCTTCATCTGCAAAGAACCTACATGTCCTTTGTTTACTTCCTTAAGGTGAAAGCATTCAAGGAGCACCCCTCATACTCTACAATTAACGATTTGTCGAGCTCAACTCTGTTTCAAAACAGGCCTTCGATGAGGCAGCCCTTCTCAGTTCGCCTGAAGTGTCTAGCTCAAGAAACTGCAGTGTCACTTGAACACAGTTTAATGGCTCCTGTAGCATACCCGCCGCCATGGCAGTGGCAGACTATAGACTGCGATGTGTCTTTCCTAGAAGTTACAAAACATGCACCTATTGCCCATATCCGAACATACTTCCTGGAACTTCAACACAAATATACACATCCTGAGTTCTTTACAGATGCCTCCAAGTCTAACTCCTCTGTGTCCTACGCTGCTGTCGGCCCATCCTTTTCGGATGCTGGCCCTCTACATTCAGGCACAAGTATCTTCACAGCGGAAGCCTACGCGATACTTGTGGCGGCTAAACACATCAAGCAATTACAAATACAAAAAGCAGTAATTTATACAGACTCCCTCAGTGTAGTAACGGCTCTGCACACTCTTAAAAAACACAAAAACCCAGTCCTTGTCTCACTTTACTCCATTTTATGCACACTATACACACTCACAACATGTTGTAGTGTGCTGGGTGCCAGGGCACCGTGAGATTCAAGGCAACGTGAAGGCGGATCAGCTCGCTGCATCCGTCCACAAAAGCACTGCCCCTACACCCATATCAATCCCGGCCCTTGATCTTAAGCCGTCCCTCAAACGAAACCTCAGAGTATACTGGCAGAGCAAGTGGGATACACACACACAAAACAAACTACACGTTATTAAGCCACAGCTACCTTGGTCATTGGCTGCCCGTATCGAAATCGCGTCATACAGAGGTAATACTAACGAGACTCAGGATAGGACACACATACACGACACACACACACCTTTTGTCCGGTGGCGATCCACCATTGTGTGACAGATGTAGTGAAGTATTGACAGTCCTTCACATTTTAATTGAGTGCAAACAATTGGACACTGTAAGAAAACGACACTTTCCATTACCCTACCGACAACATATACCTTTACACCCTGCAATGTTCGTCGGTAGGGAACCGCTTTTTAGTCACAAATCATTGTTAGCGTTTTTTAAAGAAATTCATAGTTTTCATATCATATACCCGGGCATCCCGTAGCATGACCTCTCCAGAGAGGTTTTTGCTGCGGTGGTTACACAAGAAAGCACTTGCCTCACGGCCCTTGGACGCAAGGGTATGAACGAGTGAGGCACTTGTGCTAATGCCATACATATCCACCATCGTCTTTTATCATCACCAACTTTTGTCATCTATTCACACCACACACACCTTTCACGACATGGTCATGATTTTATTACTTGTATGTTTTTTACCCGCCTTACCGCGAGGAATTTTATGGCCCTTATACAGCCGCTTATCACAATCATTGCTCATGTTTTTAGTAAGATGAACTGGCGCTCTTTGGCCGTGAAATAGCCCTTGCGCCATAAAACATCAAACATCATCATCTGTATGGGAGGACGACTGCCTTCATAGCTCAATTGGTAGAGCATTGGGCAGGTTATCTGAAGGTTGCAGTATCTGCTGGCTTTTCATCCATTTTAGTTTTATTACATTGATATCATAGTTACAACAGTACAATTAAAAGACTATAAATAAAATCACCTGCACCTTAGTTGGCTGTACTGTCTGTTGGTTTTCATCGAGGTTGCATCAGAGAAAAATTGGCCCTTTTCATGTGGTGATGAGTGATGCTTGTCAGCCAAACAAAGCAGCCGGAGGCTGCTTGCCTTTTCAGTTTCTGAATAACATTTCTCTGCGTCACGCACCCTGCACCCTCCTATGCACCATGGCGCATATACGGCCCAATTTATTGGCCGCAGAGAAAAGAATGCGCACACCAAACCGGTTCCCCACACTTTTCAGTCCATGTGCCATTTTATGAATGTAGGGAATGACGGCCACGCGTTCGTTTTCTTTATTGCATTCTGCAGAAACACACGCATGTTTATCACCGTTTCTCACCATCTGCAGAAGTCTCACACACCAATGCAATTAGATACGGCGGGTACTCAGCCCCGAATAACCGTCCTAGCTGCGCTAAGAAATTATGGTGCACCATGTGGATACAGCTTTTTTCAAGTGCTGAACGAAGGCATGACAATACAATTCCTCATTTTATAAGCTTGGAATGGCCGGACGGGTAATCTAAAACAGGTTTCGTGGATCGAGGGTTATATTGCCAGCAAAGATGGATTGACTCCAAAGAATAAAGAAAGGTCTAGAAATTTCAATTTATGATTACTCGGAACCTCCGAGGTGCATCGGAGGCCTATGACCTCCGTCTCGAAGCATGCCAAAATAGTGTCATAGTTCACTGCAGAACATTTCTTTACAAAAATCAGATAATCATCAATGTATCTGAAGATTTTGGTGCCTGATGGTAGTTTAGTGCTTAAGGCGGTGTCCACTTTCCCTAGAAAAATGTTGCTTAATGCAGGAGCCACACTGGAACCTCTACACATACCCAATGTATGCATGTACAAGTTTCCAAGCCATACGATGAAGGTCGACTTTAGGTAAAACGTCAAAATTTCTAAAAAGGACTCAGTTGACATTCCTGTACGATTCCTGAATGATAGTTCGTCATTGTCTTCCACAATGCACTGCTCAATGCAGCTTAGCAACTAATCATGCGGCAAAGAATAATATAGGTCGACTACATTAACACTAAATGCCGTTACCTCTGAAAACTCACTGGTGTTCAAGTATTCAACCAAAACATCCGAGTTTTTAAACGTAGGAGGGGTTGTTCACGTGCAACACGGATAAATGCTTTTGCAGATATTTCTACACAGCCAGCTGCCATGAGTCCCTCTCCGAGATAATTTCGCCTAATGGCTTATTTGGTTTGTGCGTCTTTATGGAAGAGATTTCCAACTCTGCGGATTTGGCCTTTGCCACAGAAGAACCGAGCTTTTCCAGGTTCACTCTATTTAACAGCGAGACGGCTCTGGCTTTCACGGCATTTCTTTTTACAGAAATGGGTTTGAAATTTCGTTCCAATGCTTCCTCCGCCTTGTTGAGGTATTCCTGTTCACTAATAATGATGAAGAACCCTTCCTTGTCAGAAACAAGTACCCTTAGCTGCATTTTCAGGGAAAAGTCTACGGCAGGTCCCACATGCAATGTTCTACTAAACTTAATAGCATTCCTCGAAACAACATAAACACTTTCCGTTACACATCTATGTCGTTCTTCCTCTTTGGCTAGCTTGGAGACCGCCCTTGCTGTAGTAATTTTTTCCTCTGGTCGCAGGTTTGGTGCCACGGTGAACTTCGAGCCTTTTTGCAGAACGTGCTGAATTTTATCCGGCAGGTTGACACCACTCAGGTTCATGAAATGCCCCCCATGTGAAACTTGTTTTTTTTGACGGGAAGTTGTGGCCTGATGCAGTTCCACAAGGTTTCAGTCGCTTTCCTTGCTGTCTTGCACCACTCGACATAGGAACCGCAGTTTCTTCGATGATTGTTCTGGTCGCAAATGACCCGTAGCCAGACCTTATAACACCCGACTTGTCTATACCACTCAGAGCGGAGAATTCGGCATATCCTTTTGGAATGATCGAAAGATGGGTTCATCCATCCAAAAAGCACCTGTACATCGGTGGGACAAGTTCCTTGACGAAGATGCCATGATGCCGAAATGGCGGGGTCTTGAAAGAAATGCATTACAATAGGATGGAAAGGTGGGCTTGTTGGTAATTCATGATTGTTCAGCGAACTGGGGGCGCGGGGGTAAACACAGAGACAAAGCAAAGAGGAGGCACACAGCACGAGCGCTCAACTAACAACTGGTTTATTCTCACGTTCGAAGGACATATAAGTACACAAGGGTGCGCATGTCAACAGGAATAAGATGATAGTGTGAACAGCAAGCGTGGCGTTCATTTGAAGCACTTGTCTACGAATTATCTATATAGTTGAACTCACAGTCAAGTAGTGATAATGACGGATGGCTGATGCATTGATTCTTATTTCTATAAATGTGATATGCTTCAGAAATTTCACGCGTGGTTTGAAGCGGATGCCGGAAAAGTACACTTGTTTTTTTCAAAGAACGGTTGACAATTGTACATTCAGGAGAGGAGCTACAGAGCAGCGAGATCTGCCAGTGGGCATGCATGGGGACTGCACGTGGGAGGGTGAGATGTCTACCATGTGATCAAAGCCCCATTATTTTCTGTGAAATATCAGCAGAACATAGGTGAATTCTGAGGTAGAATCGCCAGTGTATTGTGTGGCGTGAAAGTTGGGCAATGTACATGAGATGGTAAACTACGGATAGGCAGGCTGGATTGTGTTCGTGTAATGTTCCAGAGTGCACTGTTTCATGTCGCATGCTTCATTGAAGTCTGCTTATTTTCTTCCCCTAATGACTAATACATGCTCTGGCAGTCATGACAGTTGGGGTAGCTGTTGTACTCAAAAGACGATGATCAACACCTTGGTGTGGTCTGCACAGGGTCAAGCAAGGATCGATTCAGCAAGAACAGCTCATTTGGCAGCAGTTCAAGCACCAGTGCAAAAGACGTGCACGTGTCCAAGTCTCGGCCAGTGGAGTCAACTACCCATCGTAGCAATCATGAGAGAAGCCATGTTGAGGTGAGAGTGCTCTGTTCATCACACTTTCACAGAGACTAAATGTTTGTATCTTTCTTTCTGAGGAGTAGGGAAGAAGTTTAGCATCAAAGGGCTCATTTTGTTTGTTTGACACAATATTAAAGAGATCTAACAGACAGTCATGGGGAATATTATTAGAGATAATTGTAATCTAAACGTGAACAAAGAAAAGTGGAGAAAAAGATAACTTGTCGTGGGCAGAATTTGAACCTGCGACCTTCGAATTGTGCGTCTGATGCTCTACCAACTAAGCTGCCATGGCAGATATCTCCCCTGTGCACTCTCTGGGGTATATAGGTGCATTAAACTTTGGAGCGTTAGTCAGCACCACCAGTTGTCAACGCTACGAATGTGGAGCACTCTTTGTCTGCCTGTTTGGCGTCACGCACCACATGTAGTTGCCATATTTTCGCGATTCAAAGCACTCCCCCTGTTTTCACTCGAAATATTTTATTTTGTAAAAAGTTTGCTTGCGAATCTAAACACCACCCCCTTTTTTTTTCTTTCTGTGAGCGTGGCGCAGTCAGGGCGACCAAGTGCGCTCTCTTGTCGCTAATCTCGAAAGCCACCACATCGTATGTTGCTAGATTCTGTGGCACAAAAGTCAGTGGCCAATCCAATCCAATTGGTAAGTTCGGACTGGTTGTGCTGGCTTGACGGTGATGGGTAACTTGCGGGCGTTTATTTGTCAGTTGTTTGATATCTTTGAGAGCGGTTAGAATGAGTGCAGAGAGTGATTCCTTCTACTTGAAGTTTAAGTGAGCTGTGATCGTATTTGCCGAGGACAGTGGCAACCTGCCTTAGAAATGGGCATAAACCGAGCCTGTATCCATCAGATGGAGGAAGCGGCGGGACCAGATTTTCAAGGGCACTGTGGCTTGCAAGAAATTCACGAGACCGCGTAAAGGCCGATACTCCAAACTCAAAGAGAAAGTCTGTGAGTTTGTTTGCAGCGAAAGAAACAGGGCATTCACTGCCGATGCCATTTAGACGAAGGGGATGGAGATCGCAAGGAGAATGGAGATTCCCCCCGCGTTGTTTCACGCTAGCCATGGCTGCGTGGAGCACATGATGCAGAGGAATCGATTTTCTTTGAGGCACCAGACCATAGCATGCCTAAAGCTGCCAAGGGATTTCGATGACAAACTCATTAATTTTTAGCAACTTGTGTTGAATCTCTGCAGTCTAAACTGCTATGATTTCAGCCAGATCAGCAATGCCAATGAGACACCTGTTTTTTTCTACATGCCGAGAGCAAGCATCGTTTACAAAGTATGAGCCCAGTAAGTGAGGGTGAAGAAGACAGTAAGGTTCTGTTTGGCATTGCAGAAGTCTGTTGCCAGATTTGGAGTTTAGTGTTGCCAGGCTGCCACCAGATTTAGGGGATAAATTCGCCCCTGTTGCCAGGCTGCCACCAGATTTAGGGGATAAATTCGCCCCTGTAGCTGTGCCTTTCACGTGAGGGCTCTCTGTCATCCGCTGTGCATTTCGCGAGTGCTTGTGTGACTTTTGCCATTTTAACGAATGTGAATTAACGTACACCACGCATTGCAGAAGTCTGGGTGTGTTCTATTGCTGTGTCGCTCGATCGTCGCTCGATCGTGTCTCAGAAATTCGGGAATCCTCTTGCAACAACGCGTTTGAATACATGCTCGAGGAGATCTGAATTTACGCAACATTTTTCAAAGCATCGGACTTGTGTCCCCAAAACATGGAATATCTTCATAGCTGTGCGTGCCTTGTCGACTACGCATGGCACATTTTCTGGGGAAACTGAATAGAGCCTGCGCTTCTTCTAACAGGCCGTGCTCAATCGTGTCTGAAAAGTAGTGAGCTCTATGCACATCATGCTGCGTCGACCACGCGCGACGACGGGGACGCTACGGTGCATTCCTTCGCTGTGTTAGCACAATTCATATAGTTCGGATTTGTGTATATATCAAGATTAAATGAAGGCTGGATGTTTGGTGTACATCGAATATGCTATAGATATATATACGCCGTGCAGACTGCTTTATCGCAGCTGCTGGAGCGAAGCACGACTTGCGCGTACCTGTAAATGGTATCAGACCCGGTAAGCCGCCATCGCCTGTAGGGCCCTTGAAGAGCAGCCCCACCTACAAAAAGCGCAAACGGCCAAAATTCCAATTAATGAATGTGTATTTTCTCTCAGCTTGAAAAAGGGCACCATAAAAATAAATAATAATGACTCAGAGTTTAATGTCCCAAAACCACCATATCATTGAGAGACGCCGCAGTGGAGGGCTCCGGAAATTTCAACTACCTGGGGTTCTTTACGTTTCCGTAAATCTAAGCACACGGGCCTCAAGCATTTTCACCAGAGAACACGTATACCACTTCAGAGAACGGAAACTGTACCTTTGGACTGTTGTATCAAAATAACATGTAAATAAGTAGTGGCAGCGTACTGAACTGCAATACCGCGAGGCGAGATGGCACTGCTAGTGCTATCATCATCATTAAACAGCTGCATTTTTTTTTGCTGCAGGTAGGGTGGCTCACTGCTGGTTCGCGCTGCTCGCTTTCTGTGGTATTTTTTTGTTCTCGTTGCTAAATAGTGGTTCGCGTGTCTAATTATTGCCAGGTGACCTAACTGGCCTCGACTGGCAAAAACAACGTCAATGAAGTAAGGTTTGCATCGTTTAATGCGAGTGTCCAAGCCGGTACAACCAATGTATATGGTCGGGTCTGAATAAAACAAGTCACTCGTACATGTCAAATGCTTTCAATTCGTGTGTAAAGACACTTGAAAGCTAACAAGCGTATGCATATAACTCATATAACTGAACATCGAGATCGCTGAATGACCATCGCATTGTGGCGTTCAAGTTTAATAGCGTGGCCTCAGGACAAGGGTTTGGTTCTGCCGTCAGATGCGGCGCTTGCCAAGTAGTGTTAATCTTGAAAGTGAATGCATGATGTGGAACCGGGAACGAAACTTGCACATTGCTGACAGAAAGCTCGCACAGTGAGAGCAATGTAGTTTTGCTAAATTTGTTAGGTAAGCAATCGCAGATGCGGGCAGTTCTGAATCTTTCTCGCTCTGCAGTGCTCATTTGAGTACTTAGTCTTATGTCAACAGGGTAGGCACAAGTGTTTCTTTCTTGGACGTAAGCCCATATCACAGGTAATATGTATTTAGGTGATGAGCATACAAAAAAATATTTCGGGCTTATTACGTTTCTCATTAGAGTTAAGTTACACAGTTAATATAGCTAAAATTTTTCGTTACAAGTAATGATCGGTCTGCCGAGTATGCAGTGAACATGTATGCTAAACGAACAAATTTATGAGATGAGTGCTTACAGATTTAAGAGGCACAACTATAAGAAAAGAAAATAAGGTTTAGGCATGCATTGTACATTTTTGTTGTTTGTACATCTTTGTTGGGGCTCGTACAGTAAACTAACTGTTCAGCTCTGAGCAGAATCTCTTTTTCGCATAGACATGTCGATAGAACTTAAGCACTCTCTTGCAAGCAAAAACTCCTGAAATCAATTGGTGGTGCATGTTGTGAATCTGTGCAAATGCTGGATCAATAAAGGTCACATATATTACACACTTGTTATTGTGTTCACTTTTTCAGTATACTTGTGTTTGAAAGCTGAAATTGTTTTCTTCCTGCTACTTTTAGAGGTTTCGACTTGAAATGCGCACTATCTTGCAGTGTGGCTGTGGATAAGTCAAGATCATGTACGTTTCAACTACCTCTGCGATTTCGTAGATTTTTTTGTGACGGTAGTGCACAAAATTTCATTTTGTAGTGGTAGACACTATAGCTATGACAAGTAGATTTAAACAGAAGCAAATGTGCTAAAAAAAAAAAACTGAAACGTTTCTCTGCTTTATGAAAAAAACAAAGCAGAACCACATCCAATGAACACAATGTTGCTCATCACGACAGCATTCGCGTGCTTGATGAAGCTGTGCTGCAAGAGCTCATCACCTTTATGATTTATTACATTAAGGACCCCATTGAACATATGTGCAAGGCTAATGCAATTGAGTGCAGCCTTGTGAGCTTTGGAGCGTCTGTTTGTAAGCTTATATGAGCTGAACACAGTTAATTAACGGTGTTTAGACAAAACAGTTCTGAGTGTAGTTTGTAAACTGTCTCACAAGGCACAAGTAAATGTCAGAAAGCCTGTTAATGCCCCTCACTGCGGGGGTGTTCATTTTGTAATGAAATTAATAATTTCTGACGATTCACATGCCAAGTAGGAAGTGATCATGAGTCGTACAGTAGTGGGCAAATTTAGATTGATTCTGGCCTCCTGGGGTTAAAACAAATGACATCGTAGCCTAGCAGGAGACAAGACTGCTTGTCGAAACATTCGCTGTGACACGTAGTGTTCACAGATTTTTCATATTTTCAAGCTTCCGTTTTTAAGGGTCACCAATGGGAACTAGATCACGGCTGTGCAGGAGAAGTTCAGAACTTTTGCAGTACGAGTTCAGCAGTGCGACATACAAGCGAATGACAAGGTGGAAGCCTTATTTCTGTTCGCTTAATTTATTGAGGTGCAAACATCTGTGCAAAACACGCCGCGTTTGTAGAGGCGGGTACGGCACCTACGTCTAATGCTATGTCGTTTGTTAAGCTGTGCATGCGGCTGCAGCAAATCGGCCCCGTCAGTGTAGGAGGTACAGGAAAATCATGAACTAGTTTTAGTGCTGTACCTCTCCTGCACTTTTTGAAATTAATGGCCAGATTCAGAGGCCGCCATTGCAGCACCACTGAAACGAATGGCGAGGCACACCACCTCGTAAAATGGATCATGTGCTGCAGGCGAATCAAACAAACCCTTAAGCACAAGAGCGTTTTTGCATTTCACCCCCATTGAAATGTGGCCACTGTGGCTGGAATCAAACCTGTGTTGTTGAACTCAGCAGTGCCACATATTGTAAGTAATGTACAGAGGTAGTGTTTCAGTTTCAACATTATTGAAGTGTAGATTCCATAACACAGTAGACAGCCAATGCTTGTGGCCAATCAAAAGCACCCCTCCACAAGATAGGCAATAAAACATTCGCAAATGCAGCGTTGCAAGTGGAGGTTTGAGATGACTTGTTGTAGTGGACGTTCAGATGTTTTAACGTGCTTGCAGAGAAGACATTCGGGAGTATTCATCCTGTCGTTGCATGGAAGTCTGGAAAAATAAGTGACATCACCAGATATTGATAAGCATAATCAATGCAGGAAATTTTCCAAAGTAAACAAATAAACTCGGTTAACTAGTAAACAGCAGTGTGTTATACATATATGTAATGGTACTTAGTGTATCACTTGGGGCTACTTCTTAACAAGGCATGTCATGTAGCAGGTACCTTACCCATTGTACACAGGTGCTTCCATGCCAGGCCAGAAGGCTGTGGCAGAAAAACAAATATTTTTAATTTATCTGACGCTTTCTTTCTCACTCTGTAGTAAAACCACATGCATAATTATGTGATGCTTCTCAAGTGCGACTGTGGTAAACTCTTAAGTTGTTGAGGGTGGCGATTTGGGCTTGTTGGTATGGTAGCATGATAATATATAATAGCGTAGAAAAAGGACATGGACAAGAAAAGGCACGTTCAAGACAACACAGCGCTAACTTTCAACACAATGCATAGACCCTTGTCCATGTCCTTTGTCTGTGCTGCTGTATATTACAGTCTAACACGGATTTATCGAACACGAAGAGATCGCGAATTACTTCGATATATGAAAAATTTGATATAAAAAATAGAACCTCCGAGAGCTTACCTGTAGCCAATTATCACCTACAATAGGTGCATTTAAGAATGACAACTAACTCTGCGCACACTCCGAAACAATGATTTATTTGCGTGAAAAAAAAAAAAAAACGCTAATCTTGGCCTGCTTTGTTTTTTGACATGTTGAAGACGCTAGTCTCGATTTTATCAAGGCTGTCCTGGTGCGACGGCCTTGTTCCCTTCATGTCACCTATACAAGGGCGAATGATGCAGAATGCTGCCTCCACTTCAACGGCGGAGTACGCACGTGTAGCCAGCGCCTCGACCTGGACATTGTAGTCTGCTTCTACGAAGTTCTCCGCAGACACTTCGTGTGGAACTGCGGGACGACAACTCCCAAAGCGCGTCGTCCATGCCCTGGTCGCCGTCATCTTCACCAGTTCCCGAAGTTCCGCTATCTCCAAGCCTGCCTTGTGCAAGCAGTTGACCACTGTGTCTGTCTTCATGTCTCGCCAGGCATTGAAAATTGCGGGAAAAAGCTTCGCGAAGATTTCTGGCCCCTCCTTTCGTCATCCAGTGCTGGATGTCCTGGCTGCTGACAGCTTCGATTTTGCCAGAATTAGTTTTGCCAACGATGTTGTAGCGCTGTTGAAATCAGTGAAGCCACCCGCTGTTGTCGGCGAAGTTGTTTCACTAAGTGCAGTGGCAAACCATTTGGCCTTGGCGATCAGCATTGGGCCATTCACCAGAATGATCTTTGCACGCAGTTCTTAAAACCAGGCATAATGTGCCTTTTCTACATTCCTGTGAGCAGAAGCGTGCACATGACAGGCTCCCAATGTTCGGTGCTCCGCCGCCTTTGCTCTGGTATCTGCCTTGTTTTTCAACAAGGTACTCAAGTGCTCCGTGATATCCCGAAGCCGTTCGCGACGGTCGAGCATTTCTCGCTCGCTTCATTACGTTGAATAGCCTTCAACTGTCGCAAAGTCAAGGGTCTTGCGCTTCTTGACGCTGGCTATAGCTACACGAGAAATTCACAATTCAAGGAGTCCACAGCGGTTTTGCACACCATGCACGGAAACGAGAAATGATGCACATACGGTGGTACGTAGGTGACACGACAAAGAAAGCAACTAAGCACACGCGAGGCGATGGCCACCTGCGAGGGCAACGGCAAAAGGCACGAACTGTGGTTGACTGATCAAAACTCGCAAAACAGCAACAAAAATGAAAATGAAAGGAGGAGGACGTTAGCTTCATTGTTCCTGCTCTCTAAGCCAACGGGTACATGGAGAAAGTATGAGAGTGAAAAAGAGAAACGCAAAAAAAAAAACGTTTTCGCAAGTTAGAGTTTGTGCAATCTGAGCCCTCTTGCCTTTTTTTTATTTTTTTTTGAGCGTTTTGGATCTTGGCGGAGGTGTGGTATTGCGCGGAGGTCGCCGGGTGCTGCGAATGCCAACGTGCGCCTTCTTACTCACGTGCAGAGCCGCGCTGTTGCGGAAATCTCGGGGGGGGGGGGGGGGGGCGTGGCGTGTGCCGAAGCGCACCTTCCAGCTCGCTGGGTGTTTGATACCGTTCGAAATACCGTTCGAAATACCGTTCTATATAAACATGCGAATTTCAATACTTTTACTGAGGAATTTCGAGGGAATAACTTGCGAGTTCGATATACCCAAAAATTCTATATGTGGGTTCGATATAACCATGTTTGACTGTATCATATTAAGTCATAGGTTTTTTGCACTAATATAAGGGCGACCTACAAAGGCACATGCGAGGCAGCAGTGATGTATTTCCCTTCTTTCATCGCAACAGCCTGGTTTGTGTTTCCTGGCAGTACAATTTCAGAATTAACTATAGAGTTAGCGACTCCACGTTAAGCCACGCCACAAGTAACGCAGGTTTTCTCGGTGATAGATTGACACATTAAAAAATTTTAAAATTTAATATTGTAATTCGCTGCCGCCGTGTGACACCTACGCAGTGATTGGCAAAAAAACTACATATGTTGAAATGAACCAACTAGCCCAGAAAGAAACCACCCTTAAAAAACTGAAGTTGTTACTACTCACCAGCCCGTGATTCTTGGGCTCGCAACGGGTGTCTATTCGATGAAAGCTTCAACGGTCGCTTCGTTCCCCTGAAGTCACTTGAATTCCCTTCGCGAAAGCATTCGAACGAGTCAAAATAAACAGAATGAAAGAGACTATGTCGGCCGGCAGTGGCTCCAAATATTTACAGTGAAACGAAGCGGTGCGAGACACATTCGAATGTACCGCGAGCCGTTCCCTGCCGTCGCTACCGCTGGCCACCGTATATTTTGAAATGAGGATAATGATGTCAATAGGCTGCTGATGACTACAAGTCAGCAGGAGCAAAAACTATTACAAAAAAATGATCACACAGCATATGTTCAAGCAAAGCTACTAAGTATAAGAGCAAATTGTTTTTTATGTGTACCGGTACATAACCTAGTATTCAATAATTTTAAAATTGAAATTCGGTACCGACGAGGACGGCCCTGCGAGAAAGTGCAATAGCGCAAATGGCAGCGCCCATGTGATGCATAACGCAGAGGTCAGTGGATCCACTCTGGTTGTTCGAAGCCAGAGCGCGCCGCAATTGATTTTTTCGCCCCCTACCGGTGATCACTTGAACTCCTAGGCTTGTTTTCACCTCCATCAAAAATGCGGCCGCTGCGACCAAGATTTCATCGTGTCACCTGCAATAAATAAGAATAAAATGGACATCTTGCTGAGACTGTTCTCAGAGGTTTTGAAGGAGAGGGGGGAAAGGAGATGGTGCTTGCTTGGCCTTGGGTGCTTATTTCATATATTCTGAAAAAGGGAGGCGGGGCACTTGCTTGGCATTTCACTGTAGTAAATGTAATGTAAAGGTGAAAAAAAAAAAGCGGACGTAAAAAGAGCTTGCCGTGGGCAGGGACCGAACCTGCAACCTTCAAATAATGTGTCCTAGGCTCTACCAACTGAACTGCCAGCTCATTATAGGATCATGTGCTTCGTGATGCCAGCAAGCAAAAAAAAGGGTGTTGCACACTCGCCGTCATGGCTACTGGCTGCATTGACTGAAGTTCCCTCATATATGCACATATATGCCCCCAGAGCGGACGGGGGGGATGGCTGCCGCAGTAGCTCAGCTGGTAGAATACCAGACACGTTATTGGAAGGTTGCAGGTTAGCTCCCTGCCCGCTGCAAATTATCTTTTGCTCTACTTTTATTTCTTTGCCTTTACATTAAGTTTACTATTAAATAACAACCCCTATACTTTATTTGGCATTATTGTCTGGTTAGTTCTCATTAATATTGTGTCTAACAAAGTAAAATGAGTCCTTCTTTCTGTCCGTGTGATTTCACCTTCAAAATGAATTACCAACATGCCCATACTTCTTTATTTGTTGTAACCAAAAAATGAATGCCACGAAGCAACTGTGCCTCTCTTATAACAATGTTCAAGTGAATTTCACAACCTTGAGTTTGGCACTTTTTTTGGCATGTCATGGGGCTGCAGGTGCAGCTGCAACAAGAGCCACAGCAGGAGCAGCAGTTCCAACAGCAGCCGGTGGATAGTAAAGACAGACGCCAGCAGGTGGGGGACTGGTCAGAACATGTCAGCTCATCTGGGAAAAAGTACTACTACAACTGTAGGACTGAGGTGTCTCAGTGGGAGAAGCCCAAGGAGTGGATCGATAAGGAAAAGTGAGTACAAATGAGGCTGAAAAGGTTGCCATTCAATCGATTGATTCATATTAAGACCAGTAGACAGAAAAAAGGTGGAACGAAATGTTTTGTGCCAAAGTACTAGTGGACATGTCGCACTTGTACAAGTCAATTTTTTCTTTAGGTTTGAAATATGGGTTGCAAAAAACATCGTCCATACTGTTCTTTTGCTTACCCAGTCGTTCTCATTCTTTTTGCCTGCCATTCTTCTCGTAGTGCCATATAACTTTTAAGATAAGGTTTACAGCACATTTCCTATCCACCGGTGATTTAAAAGGGACACTGATGTACCTTTAAAAAAAAAATCAAGGTTATAGTTTTTTGTTGATTTTGTGTGTTAAATGCAAAAATCAAGTTGAATATTGGCATAAGCCAGCGAAAGTACCTTTTATTTTGCCAAAAACAATGAACAGGTGCCTTGGGCCAATGCTTTTGGAAAATTTTTCAGTTTTCGCACTCTTCCTTTTGAGGCGGGCACAATTCACTCCTAGGTGGGGGGGGGGGGGGGCTGCAGTCTGTCTTTGTGCCAAGTAACTGGGTGCTCTCCGCTAGCTTCACTGCCACTGCAGTTTAGCGCGTTCTATGCCGGTGTTCGGTGACACTTTATTTTTTCTGTGTGTATGTTTCGTCGCTTTCTGTACACGTGGTATGCTTCCACGGCCTTCTGAATACAATTCTACGGCTACAGTCATGAAGACACCCAGGCATCTACGACGTAGAACACTCTTAGATTGTTGACATCGTGGGCACAATCTAAGCATTGACCACGTGTGGATGTGCTGAGCATGTGTGTACGTCTCCTGAAGTTAATTCTACTGTTGCTGCTATCCTGTGCGCCGTAGCTCAGACCTTCCGGACGCAATACACCAGAACGCAGCGAGCTCAGTGCTTGATGCCATATTGAAAAGCGTGTGCTGCCGTCTGTTACAAGCGCGGCAAAGCGACACACTCAACTGCCAGGCGAGCAGACGTCCCGCAAATCAAACGTGAAACTTCACAACTCGAGTCCAGCTGTAAGCATGTTTCGCGCTGTCCCTGTGCTGCAATTTTATGCTGGTTTCGTGTGAAACGTCGAGGAGATCTTCCTCGACAGTCCAGAATGTCTGCAGCACGTGCATTGCAGACTAAGGAAGCAGCTTCATCAGGTACGTACTATTGCGACTGAAAAAAATGCGAACAGTGGAAAGTGTTGCTTTCGACACAGTCGAACTGCAGCGTGCTTTGGCTATGACAAGGCAGAAATTGTGCTGTAAGCCGGGGTCAACGTAGCGCTAGAATCTGGTTCCAACTTGCGCTCGTGCACCGCATTTGTATCGATTGTCAGTCCTTCCGGGCATTTGAAACACGCACGCTCTGCAAAAGTACCAGCCAGAACAAGATTTTAAAATGCTACGGTGACGCCGCCCAAAAGCACATGTAGATTTGCCTAGGGACAGTCAAGGCATTTCGCAGTTCGACTGACTTGAAAGTCATGCTTTCCGCGCCGTTCACGCATCGCGATAGTAGGCCGTTGCAGCTGCACTAAACATGCACCGTGCGTGCATCCACACGTGAGTCGTAATATGTGTATCCTATTATTGATTGACATGCGGCCTGTGAAAGAGTACAGCAATAGTTTTGTGTCTTGTATATACTACAGACATACTGCACGCAAATCCCTGCTGTAAAGTAGAACAGCTGAAGTCACGCTTGAATATATGCAATAAGTATACTTACTCGTACACTTTACTGGGCTCGTAGTTTTTCCTGTCAATTGCGAATATATCACTACTTGCGATACTAAGGCGGCGGAGCTCGGCTTTTTTCGTTGTGGGTGGAAATCTGTGCAATTGCAAAACACCGCACCGGCACGACTCCCGCAATACGCAGTGAACTTCACAGGCAGTGCTCAGCAATCTCTTCCTCTTACGCTGGTTGTCGTCACATCAGATGACAGCGCAGTGGTACCCAGATGACATTTTATAAGCGGGCGCAGCATGAACAGGCGCTTTTTCGCATTTTAAACTCCCAGAGGCACTGCATTCCATGCTAGCGAGGCGCGCCTTGGAAGTTGCAAACAAATATATGGCGTCTCTGGGAGCGAGGGTATACCGCCAAAGGCGCCTGGGTGAGAGATAAGCGTGCTCTCATCTATAAAGGTGTGTTTTGTGCCAAAGCACACCAGCGGGTCCAAGAAAAGCCCCAAGCAATGCCACTTCCCTCTGCCGTCCCACCCGTTGTTACTACAGAAGTGGAAAGGATTCATGGGAAAGTTTGGGAAAGACGTGCGAGGTGGACGATGTTTGTTCACTTTCAAGAAAGCGGCATTTGGAAGACATATAGGCATATCATAAATGGAGAAGTCAAAATCGGCTATGGTGCATGGGCATTGAGGAGTGATACTGTTCCTTGTTTGTTTGCAAACCTCCCAGTGTTCTTGTGGTGAAGTCGCAAAAGAAAGGGTACCTGTACCAGAAACAACTGATGCTGTCTTGCAGTCTGCCAGAAGAACCTCTGTAACAGGTACCCGCTCCTTGCGAGGACTCCAGTTTTTCGAAGCGATTAGAAAAAAAAATGTGCTTCACTTTAACTTTCCTGCAACTAGAGTTCGGCTGTCCCTGAGGAGGCAGAAAAAACTGCAGTGATGGTCTTCTTTAATGCTGAATTCAAATAATACATCTACTGCATCCTCACACTGTCATCCGCGAGAGTTTGACCTACGTACGTAGTTTCGGCGAATGGAAAATTGCTAAAAAAGTTACTTTTGATATACCAGTGGGGTCACTCAAGCATGTAAAGGCAATCGTGTATGTTGCGCTCTTTGTAGCCTTGCCTCGGCTGTCCGTCTGTTGGGTCAGCGAAAGGAGAAAGTGCGTCACTAATAAATACTCATCACAAGGACTGTGTGGGCATGTCTGGTGATGATAGAGGTATGCATGTCTTGTGTCATTCTAGCGAGAACACTGAAAAAAAAAAGAATGCAAAAACAACCATGAACAATGTCCAGATTGTAACCAGCAAATTAAGGAAACGCTTGATCTGTGCCACGGCTGCTCGAGAACAGAGAAAACTTGAGATACAGTCAAATACCGCTACAAGGAAGTTGGTGGAGCATGTTTAAGAATTCTCCCAGAATTTTGTTGTAGTGAAATTTCATCTATATATCATAAAATTTGCTAAGATCTGATGATTATGACTTGTACTTTGGTCCGAGCAAGTCATGCATCGAACTCTTGCCAACTCAGCTGTACCCGCCTGCATACTGAGTGGACATATTTACTCGTGTATAACGTGCTCAAAATATACAGAAAAACTTTTCGTGCACAAGTTGACTGCATGGCAACGCAAAGGAGGCCTTGCGTCAATACGCGGGTAGTTTGTCTTCCTCCTGCTGTTTGCGGTTGGCGGTACCAGTTATAAGGACGGGCGGGTTATACAGAAGAAAATACGATGTTCAGATGACCTTTGTGGCGTGCACTGAGTGTGCAGCGCCGTGAACGAGCATTCCGAAGTTCCGCTAGAGGCCAACTGATAACTGCATCTGAAAGTGACGAAGCTTCGCATTACCTTTAATCCATGGCTGTGTTATTTGCGCAGCTTTGGATCCTATTTGTTATCGATGAATGAGACAATAGTGACCGCAGTTTTCTGCGCTGCATTTGTGAAAAACAGTACCGTAACTACTCGAATCTAACGCGCACCTTTCTTCCGGTTAAGTGAGTTCATAAATCGCACGCGCGTTATAATCGAGTACGAAAAAAAAAAATAGATAGATAGGCACAAGTCAGATAGGCACAAGCTTCCCCCGTACC
Source organism: Rhipicephalus microplus (assembly GCF_043290135.1). Classification (NCBI taxonomy): domain Eukaryota; kingdom Metazoa; phylum Arthropoda; class Arachnida; order Ixodida; family Ixodidae; genus Rhipicephalus; species Rhipicephalus microplus. Next base: position 8,238,043 of record NC_134710.1, read on the forward strand.
TCATATTTAAACGGAAGACGCTCCCGAAAGGAGTCTTTTTCCCGAGTGGTGTGATCGTGTGGGTAACGAGAAAAATGGGTGTGCGTTGCAATCGATGTCTTACTTTTTTTTTTTTGTCGTGAAAACCCGGTGCGCGTTACAATCGAGGGCGCGGTAGAATCGAGTAAATACGGTAGTTTCATTTTCAATCTGTGCGCTCTGCGCTGGCTGTGCGCGTGAACTGCGTCGTTGCTATCTTTGTTCACATCGTTACGGCAAAAAATATTGGGCTGAGTCAATGCACGCTGACTGCACGTCTACTTTTGTGGTCGCACGTGATCGCATTCGACACGACTGCATTCGAGTTCACAGTGGTTGCACCAAAATGCAATTACGCTGGGACTAGGTGCGCGCTGCTCGCGTGTGCACCTCCAGGACTTGTGGTTGTCATTCACGATTCCACGGCTAGTGACGACGAGCGGTAGTTTTGTTTTGAGCGCGACATCAAGAACGTATGGCAGGGTTTTTTGAAGATCGCGATTCTGCCGCAGCCGGCACGTGCCCTGTTATCTTTTATGAAATGGAACACGGGAGCGCGTGACCGGTGCTCTGCGGCAGCCACCTACAGGGCCATCAACCAACAGCGGAAAAAACAAAAACACGTTCACTTTTGACGTAATCTATCGGTGCACAAAATAACCAGTCACAGCCAGCAGACAAGCGCTGCTGGATTACGTTCTCGCTCCGATAGCACAACCGGCGATGCATGCAGCGCGTCATCTGCTGCAAACAAAACGACCGTGGTGCGCGAACGACACCTGGCACAGATAACTAGTCACGGCCAGTCAGGCCAGTCTGAAAGCGCGCTTGCGAGCGCGTGCCTGGAGACCGGCCATGACTGGTTATTTTGTTTGCTGATAGATAATGCCAAAAGTGAACATGCTTTCTATCGTGGTCGGTTGATGGTGCTGTAGGCGGCCGCTGGAGAGGGTTGGCCTCATGCTTCCGTGTTCCTTTTCATAAGGGACGACAGAGTACATTGAACCCACCGGCAGCATTCGGTGGATATAAGCGAGCTGTCGCCAAGCATCTCAATGGGGATAAATTTAGTAGGATGCGTGTGTGGTGGCAGAAAGCGTGTTTCTGATGTAGACATGGTTTTTACGATACGGCCGTGCGCTCTGGATGTCACGAGCCGTCGAGAAATGGCTGAGTTGGTAGCAGAATTTCGCAGCAATCAAGTTCATTTTTTTTATGGGGCAGTACTCGCGAAAACTTCGTTAAAGCAGAAATGTCCAGGAGAAGTATTTGTTGTGACAGACATTTTTCACATTTTTTCGTATGGGTGGCTGGTGGGGAATAGAAAATTATTCGTTGTGGCAGACTTCGTTATAGCAGGATTTTACTGTACGCCGGCAAAGTGAAAAATTGAAGACTGCCTCTCCACCGACTCGGAATAACCTAGTTGAATATTTACCTGAAGTGCAGAAAGTGTCCATTCACGGTACATCCATCGTGCAACAAGAAGCAAAATCACCGAGTGGGTATAGGTACACAACAGATTGGCCCATGCTTTGTTTGCTGTTCAAAAGCCTGAAATGTCACAGGAATTCAATTATTCGAACTTGTTTGAAACTCGAATGCTCGCGATTCGAGTGTGATCGTGGCAAGTGTTCTTGTCTCAATGCACTAATGTTCTGCTATATTAAAGAAAAATTACATTTTTTAATGATCCCAAGTATACACTGATAGAAACCCATAAAATTAAATACTTCAGAAGAAGAAAGTGGACTGATTTATGCCAGATGACCACAGAAATAGTGTTGTTTCAGTGGGATTTTAACGCGGTTGATACGATGTAGCAATGGCTTGGTTCCAACTTACTTTAAGTACAACCCGCCGAGGTACTTAAGGTGATGTGCACAGTGTCGAAGATCCCTGTGCTAAGACTCGCGAACATAGCTTCTAAACAACTAAGCTGGAACCAGATGAGTCACAGCTTTTACCAAGGCTTTGTTGAGATGTAGGTAATACAATTGAGCTTGAAATTTTCTTTCTATACCTGGAAGAACAAAAGGTTGCAGGGCCATAAAACAACTCTTTAATCGACAAATGCTCGCCTAGTACCACGCTTACGCGAACTATTGTTTTTTATACCAAGGACCCGGAAAGACGCCGCACACGCATCTAGGCTTGATGCTATTCTCCTTATATATGTATCAAGAAGTTGCGGTGTGGGGCTCTGAACATGAAATGGTTGTAAACGCTGCACACTGGCTGCACTGCGCCTAGCTGTAGCAGGTGACCCTTGTTTGCTTGGCGCAAAGTTCGACTGCAGTGCTGCGGTGGCAGGAACTATAGCTGGCCGCCTGAAGGCTAAGCGATGGTTTCGAAAGTGAAAAAGTATCAACTATAAATGTTGCCTCGGGCAGCATTGTGAGTCTCGCCGCCGCCTGTGATTGTTCGAAGCTCCGTGACATCATTGGCGGTATTCTGAAGACAGCTGATGGCGCATGTGAACAGGCAATGCAGCGTTGTCAGTGTGTTTTTGTCGAAATCGGCGTGTAGTTGCTGTTATGGCAAACTCTGGCAGTTGCAATGAATTCATTATGCATTCGTACATGTTCGAGCTGGTTACCACTAAAAGTGACCTGCCGGAGAAGCAGCTAGCACCGACGATGTGGCACAGGAACACGCGTCCCAACCAGCAACCTTCATCGGCTCCGCAAACATGGACTGGTACATAGATGCATGTTAGTGCTTAATTTCACTACAGTGAACTGATAGAAATGCCAAGTTTAGCCATGGATATTAAATCCAATAAGGAACAACAGCTCTGACACCCTCTTTTAGCCACTTATTGGCCCCTTCCACGCTGCGTAGGTGTGCGACAACAGCTGTCTGTGAATTTTACTGCTCAAGGTGCAGCGCTGCTGACAGCCAATATCACACTTCGCAGGTGGCAAGAAGCATGAGATGAGTCAGTGTGCTATCTCGAAAAAGAAAAAAAAGAAAGGCACGCAGGAGCAGCTTTTTGCTGCAGTGGTGACATATGCTTCAAACTATGCGGCAATCTTGCTCATGCATAGCTTGGCTCAAATATTGCAGTTCTGTTTATAATATCATCACTTTTTTGGAATGTTCGTCAGTACTACAATGACGGTGTGCTGAAATTCAAGCAGTACATTAGCTGCACGACTTTTGCGTAGAGGGTACCTCATTTCGTGATCCCATCGTAAGCTATGTCAAAGCGTTTATCACAGAAGCACCTTATACCTCCTGGGTACTGATATATGTGAATGCAAGATTTTGCCATAGGCACTCGTGCATTTTTTTCTTTTCGTGTTGCCAAGGGAAGTTGGGGGGGGGGGGGGGGGCAGCGGGAGCCCCCTCAGGTGTAGATACATAACGAACCAGACACGATAGCCAACCCCAGGGACTGCCTCAGGGACGGGCTTCGTACTCACTGTAGCGCTTCGAGTATAGCAAATTTGCTCTCACAAGTTTGATGTGTTTTCTTTTGATTGCAGTGACCCATTTTGCTTATTGTCCTATGTGTTAGCTACATATACAGTGGACTCTCATTAATTCAATCTCGAAGGGACATTTGGTTGAATCTCTCGGATGGATAACTCTGGGTGAGGCAACACCGCACATTATGATTAGGCATTGATTTTCATCACATTAAAAAATTTTCTAAGTGTTTTTAAACCCTAACTGCATGCAATGAACAGAAAGCAGAGGAGTAACGTCCACAAGTTTATTGGCCATTTGCTGCTGATCAGACCTTTTAAAGTGCGTCTCTCATAATCATATGGTGGTTTTGGGACGTTAAACCCCACATATCAATCAAATCAGACCTTTTAAAGTAATCACGAATTGCCAACTGTTTCTTTGCTATAGGTATGAGACTCCAGCACAAAATTATCTGTACAAGTTGAAAAGCATCGTGGTTTACCATGCATATGCTTTGTTTCGAACATTTCTTTACTAGCAAAGCCTTTTTTCTTGAAGGTCTGAGGTACTTATTTTTCATTTTTAGACTGTTAAATTTATATAAGCATGGAAACTTTTAAATAGTAGTGGGAAAGCAGCAGATATTTTCTGGTATGAAACCGCAAAATGTATTAATCAACGGAATGATGGATTTTGAATTAAGAGGCTTTAAGTACATTAAAGAATGCAGGGCCTACAAAAAAATTGGATTTTGTTTGAATTAACCGAAAGTATGAATGATCAAAGTTTTAATTATTGGGAGTCTACTGTATGTTGCTTTTTAAATAATCTTCAATTGTGTGTGTGCACCTGTGTCACTGTATTCTTCCTCAGTTCTTGTTTCGTACTGCACCCAATTTTTCGCAGTAAAATAAGTTGGTACCAAAGAACCCAAATGGGTCTTTTGCTACAATACATCTTGTGATAACGAGGAAACTTAAGAAAAGCGACCTCATTGCGACCAGAAGTGCTGTAGAAGCCATATGCCATGCGGTAATGCTGCATTGAGTGTGCGCCTCAACCCTGCACAACTAGTGAATGTCAGACAGCTAAAATCTCTAACCGAACGGTGAAACTGAAAGAAATCACTGCGAACTGGCACAACTGATGCTTTGCTAGGAATCAGCAGCAGTAGAAACAAGGAACCTACTGAAGCAAACAGGCACAGCGGCCCCACTCGTTCCTCTCCATGGTGTTGCCTCTCTACGCTTCTTTCTCTGCCGTCATCCTCCCCGCGGCACTTCATGTGTGTGTGTGGGGGGGGGGGGGGGGGTCCGTTGGCCAAAGTTTGCTCGCTTATGGCGCCGTTGTTTAATCAACCATCATGGAAAAAGACCTTTGCAGGCATGTTGTAAGAGATCACAGATGATGAATTCACGATAGATTCGCGAATTCAGAACTGCTTCAGTGTCTTTATTTTTACCATCCTAACATTCTATTTTTTTAGGACATTTTTTTGAGGACATGCTATACGACATAATAATAAAATACCCTTCTTTATCTGAAATTACCGATGTTATTGCAGAGTAACCGAATTACTACACAGTAACCAATCACCACACAGTAACCGAAGGATCAGGGGTGGAAGTACTGTGCCAGTTTGCTTCTGCTGCGCCACCCTGCTCCAAAATGCATTATTGCGCCAAGGTTGCTCCCAAACGGTCTTTGCTGCCTTCATGTGGCGCCGTTGCTTGCAACATGGCATGGCCATGTGAACTTCTAGCATCACCAACGCCTGGTGTGCTCTCCATAAAGTTGGTGACGATGCGAAAAAACAAAACACTTCTGCCTTAAGGGTGAGACAGTTAATGTGATAGCAAGAAAATGTAGTGTTACATGTAGTAAGACTAGCTTATGTGATTCTTTGAATCCAATTTCGCATAGCTCTACAAAATGCCGGTGTAAGAGAATATGACCACTGCTAGGGGCGAAGCAGTTTTCGTGCTGCCTGCTGTTTCAAAGCGAAGTAAGCAGGCCGTTCGCGAATGTCTGTCAAGATAGCGCGTGCATCTGTGCTAGTGAGCACAACGTTCTTACCATAGCGCTTGCTCTTTCAGCTACGCTGCACGCTCTTTCTGCCCTCCGACTTCCTTCGTGCTTCCTCGCCCGACCAAACACAAGCGAGCCGCTTCCTGTCCTTCTGAGGAGCGGTCGACAGCAGGCCATGCACGCAGGATGATGTTTTTGTATGTACCCTTTGTGCAACGGAGATCGCTGGCTCGTTTCATATCTGCTTCGGCTATGTTCATCCCCAGCGCAAATGCTCTAGTAAAAGCTCTAGGAAAAGCACTCACATGCTTTTTTAGAGCTTATAACATGCGCTGATCTGGGTGATGTCATCGATAAGGGCTTTATATGGAAATGATTTTTAAAGTCTTATCGGGTTTAAAATGAAGGTAACCGTTATTATCTTGCTTTAGTTTTCAGTTGTTGTTCACGTCAGCTGTGGTGTCTTGTTAGCATGAAAGTTTATTTTGTATGAAGTCTAGTCAAGTGTACTTATTTAAAGCACCGCTTATCTCTTGTTTTCTCCGAGTTAATTTTCTGTCAGCAGTAGCATTTCAGTGATGAAAACGCGCGTATGCACCGGTGCTTACGCCCATGGACACACGCACACTCAGAGACAGACAGACTGACGGACAGACTGACAGAGAGACAGACAGATAGAATTTGGGATTAATCAGGGAAGTTCATACTAAGAATAAATTTAAATTAACAATGATGTTTGTCGCGGCAAATTTGCTCCAAAACTAACTGCCATTGCACTATAACACACCTTTAGGTGCTCCAAAGCAGTTGCCAAACAGCATTATTCTTGCTCCGTGAGCTGATCTGAAATACTGAAGCCCATTTCCACTCCTGAAGGCTAGATGGAACCAGGAGTGCATAACGTTTCCTAAATATGCACTAGAGGGAATTCTGGCGCTAGTGTCTATGGGAGCTGCAACACACGGCGCTTCAGCGAGCGTGGGAATGATGGGTTAGAGCACTGCACAGGCTGACCCGGCCCACAGGTTGGGTTGGGTAAGGCATTGTTGGATCGGGCCTGGGCCGGGCTCGGGCCCATGAGCTTCAGGCTTGCCTGTAGTAGGCTCAGGTCTCATATACCATGTGTTTGAAGAAATTACTGAAAGGGGGCATTCGCATGCTACCTGCTGCGTTTACTTTGGCAGAAGGCACCTTCAGATGTGCACAAACATTAATTACGGCAGTAATTAAATGAACCAAACAGATAACTTTTCACCCAATTTAAAACCGGTAACTGAGGGTGTTTTCCAAGTGAATGGTAGATGGGCTGCTTGTTGCTCCTGTTTTGGTTTCACCAGCTAAATCAGCCAGATTTCATCGCTCCCGGTGATTACCAGTTGCCGCCTTTCAAAAATTTCAAAGTAGCTGTAGACTATTCATTGGAAGAACTTTAATTCGTCCGTTCGACTCGGCTAGCTATATACAGTGGTTAAAAGATTGATTGTTTAAATTTCTGTAATTACTGTCATAATTATTGTAGATAGAAGTTGTTGTCATTCAGTTCATCTTGAATCTCAAAAGACATCATTGAATCTTCAAAGACGAATAATCTTGACCAAGTCATCATTGCAGAAGGTAAATCATCGGTGAATGCAGTTGTTTTCCCAAGTGCCACAAGTAAACCCATGGTAAGTTTTCTGATTGAATCGGACCGATTGTGAGTAAGTAATGACAAATAACAGTGAAGTCCGTTGGGTGTCGGATAACAGAGCGTTAATCGCCATTACGACGAAAATGAAGTGGACTCTCCAAGGATTATCATCCGTCGAGGAGCAAGGTGGCCATTATGCCAGCAGTCATATCTGCATCCTACAAAGAGATGCCTAAGAGAAGAGGGTTTCTCTTACTCGTCACAATGTGTCTCAGAGCCCGATACCAGTGGTATTGCCAGAAAGACATTCCCGAAGCAGCACATTGACATGAGAAGGTTCAACGAAGCCATCAATTTTCGAAATGGTCGCGAAGATGTTGCGCTACCAAGGACATCAGTGAAGGATAATGGCAGTGTTGCTATTTCTTGAAGAAAGGAACAGTTGAACCTTGTGCAAAAAGTATCAAGCTAAACATGATAAAATAATTACACCATGTTCTGCTAAAGAAAACTATGTGAAGATGCGAAGCAGTGGGGCCAACTTTTACACTGGCGGTGACATTGATGCTGGCACTCAGTGCAGCGTTGCGCAGGAAAGAAACCTGGGGAAGCGCAAAGCATGCAGTCATGGATCAGTGAATCCTACTGGAACATGATTGCTGCTAATGTGCAATGAAAATCGGAAGACTCTGAATGGACATAGAGACCTGCAGTCCGCTTTTAGATAACATGCACGCTGGGAATTTTGAATGCCTTTCTTAGTTGGGCTAAGTCAGGCGTCCGTCAGGATCCGTTCACCGCCCTCTCCCATAGCAACAGCTACGAATGCATGCACTTATTATCGCCCCTAGCAACCGGAGCAAAGGTCGCGAGAGTGTAGGAGAGGTGGTGGTGGTAGTGGTTAGAAGATGAGAAAAGGCACCTAATTTCTGCAACCCGGTCGGGAGCACGGCGCAGTGCCTAGGAGAGGTTAGGTGTAGTGCTTCGCAGCTCCTTCGCTCCCGTTCACTCTCTCTCCTTTGCGCACCCCACTTTTCCGTCCGCTTGCACTTGCAGCGTTCGCTGGCTGGGCGCCTCTCGAGAACATCTGGAAATGTGTCCTCAAAACGCCGCTGTGAAATGCTAACGCCGAGCCGAGAACGCTGTTTGTTTTGTTTACTTCATAGTATTTTTTAACAATGCACGCTAGCTACTAGAGATGGAAATGCATACTGAGTTTCTCGTGACAGAAAAATGCCACTTGCGGCAAACGACGCTATTGGCTGCACGATGTAACAAAAAAGAAATGGCAGCATATCAATGGAGTGCACGATGATGAGTGGGGCGAAGTGTCTGTCAGTCCGTCTGTGATTCCGCCTGTCCGTTCGTTCTTGCTTCCGTCCTTCCGCGCATCCGCTGTGGAGATAGGTTTGCACAAGGCTTACCTACTATGCGCAACCTTGTAGGGATGCGACGTCCTCCACTGCTGCTGCGTGCGAAGACGTTGCGGCCCGGTTCGTCGTTTTCTCCGGCACGGCGCAGGAACCACGCACGAGGCAGGATAACAACAACAACGGCTTTATTAACCCAAGACGCAGCACAGTGCAACACTCACGGGCTTGCAGGCTGTATAGGGAACTCCGCAAGACCGAGCAAGTACGCTTGCCTAGGGCGCTACGACTCCCGCACTAGGGCCGAAGTCGAACGCACGAACGAGAAGCCGCCTGCTAAGCAGTGCGTCAACCTCTCAGGGAAGCCTGAGAGCATCTGCCGCGGCGAGCGAATCGTCGGGCGCAACACAGCTCGTAGGAGAGGAGGATGTCACGCGCGCCCAATGGGAAATGGCGCTGCGTTGTGACGTAGGCCCGCGCAGCGCACCAGCGTAGCGTGCCCGGACATGCCAGCGCGGAAAGAAGCCGACGGTGGACTGGCTCAGACCAAGAGGCGCCCTGGCAGCCATCTTGGCAGATGCCGGTGCTTATGCGCACCCGGGCTACGCTGGTGGCGCGTGTGCGGCAGCTAGGGAATGAGGCGCCAGGTATGAGGGCGCTCTCGATTCCCACACCGTCTGTGCGACCGTCCGTGGGCCTATCCGTTTGTCCCTCCGTCCATTGCTTCCCTTCGTGCGTCTGTCCCTGCGTCAACCCATAAGTCCGTCCATCCGTGGATCTATCCGTGCATTCGTCCGTCCGTTCTTGCATATGTCTGTCCTTGCGTCCGTCTGTGCATCCGTACATCCATCTGTGCGTGCTTGCATCTGTGTGTCTGTCCATCTGTTCATCCATCTAGTGAACACTCGAAGTACTGCCATCTCACATCTTTTCATCATATATTCATCATATAGAAGTACCGCCCTCCAGCAGACATTCCAAGGACTAAACCAGAGGTGGCACAGCCGGACTAGAGGAGCAGCATGTGTGGACTTTCTTACAGCCTGCGCTTCGTGTCTAGTTCCCACCTTTCACCGCCGCTAGTTCATGGCACTGCGACCCAACCCTCGCTAAACCTTGCTAAAACCAAGGAAGTTATGCCCAGCGAGTTTAACGTGGCAACCTTTTCTGCTCAGATAGTGCTCAAAGTGTGTCCTTGATAGTGCTCAAAGTGTGTCCTTCTGTTACTAGTTTTATTTAGAAAGCATCAAATTCAAGGCAAATTTTATTGGAGAATAAGTCACTGATACTCGTCTCTGTAGGTTATTTCATCAGAAACAACTTTTTATTTATGAGTAACGTGTGCTGCCTTCTTCCTCAATTCAAAACGTTGCGCGCGTGCCACTTCCCTAGTCCAGTCGTGGAGGTGGCTACTTACTACTACTACTACTACTACATACATCGCGGACGCACGACCCACGGCTTAACGAGCTTTGCCCCTAAAAAGAAAACATTATTCTACGTTGGGTTCTCACGTGCGGAACACTGTTATGGACACTACGCGATGCGTTCACATTTCGTCACAAGTCCTTTCGGGGAGGTGGGGGCACTTTTTTTATTGTTCAACAGTGCACGGGAGAAACCTCCTACCGGCATTACCTTGGAGGTCAAATCCAGTGCCTATATATATGTTGTGGGCAGTGAGTGTGATCAGTCTTCTTTTCCTAAATCAGAAACCTCGCTAGCACATGGTGCCTGCGTCGGCGTTGCGAGGCAAGAGAAGGAGGGGCGGACGCGCATCGCCATAACGGTGGTCACGCCGCACACCGGATTGAGCTCGACCCTTAGCTGCTTCGCATCTGAAACGAAAATACGGAGATTGCCACTGATAAAATGTCGGAAGTAATCTGCGAAAGAGAGAGAGAGGGAAGGCTTTATTAAAGTCGGTCAATTACTTCAGGCATGGCCCGTCGCCCCTTGCTGTTGGCCGGAATCTCTTGGGACAGGGCAGCAGCAAGGGTTTGAGTGATTTGAAACATGTACGACAAGAATCACAGTTTTGTTAGTCACCTCTTCGAACGGAGCAGAAGAGTACCCTTCAATGTCCAACTTGAGGAGGGAGGTGATGACAAAGACACTCTTGGCATCAGCTCTTGCTCGACAATGCGACAACTTCCGAAGACTGCAACTGGCCTGAATGGCTGCCGCGATATTGCATATCAGCATTATGCACACCTCAATTCGAGTGAGATGCATTGATGCTGTCGTCATGGTGGCCTTCATTCTCGCTGAGCTATTTGAATGGTTGTGGTCACTAAGACGACACCCACGTGTTAAACAAGTGCTGCAGTAATTGTGGTGCATGGGCACGATTTTTGCTAAATGCTCCCTCAACAGCTACAACATCTTTCCGAAAAACAGTTCGTCCCGATCGAAGCTGCTTAAAAGAGTACCGACACAAAATCTTTCGGTTATCGTTTTTTTTTTTGCGTCAAATGGTGGGCCAAGGCCCCTAGAGCCTAGAAAGTGTACGGGTTAGCGTGAGTGCACTCTGAAAAATTAATTACAAGGTGTTTTTAAAAGCTAGTTTCGGTTTCTACTGCACTCACGTCACGGCGTAGTATGAGCAGCGCCCCCAAGTATTGGTATGTGCATGCGCAAGTTATCGTGACGTATCCCCGGGCGCCCGTGGCTCAGTTGTCATCTGTAGGGACCTCCGTTGAAGCACGCACCTTGGAATCGCCAACACGCTTCAAGTTGTTGCCCCTGCAGTCCCTTTTAGGACAGCCTGTCAAAGGATCGTGACGTGCTGTTGCGGCAAGGTGACACGGGATGGCATCACTTCTGAGGCGCATATTCTTTGTTGACAATCCGAAATCGGCCATCAACTGCATGCTGTACGTGTACGTGTCTGCGATGAATTGAAAAGAACAGAGCAAACTCTGCTTGGTCGGCGTCCAGTCTCCGCCTCGGCCGTGGCGCACGAAGTTGACCCATGCTTGTCTCAGCGCCGGATCGAATGGAAATCGGTGAAACTTGCACCTATCCCCCGTTTCAGTAGCGCAAGACTTTGCAGGGCAAAATATCGGTGTCATGGCGACAGATTCGGATCAAATTGCCCCTTGCCCTCTGAGCAGTGTATATTCTGTACTCACAAGGACACGCAATACTCTAGACTCCACTTGCTCACTTAACAGGGTCGCTGGATGATAGCGACCACACGTTGCGAGCAGACGACCGAGAAGGCGACGCGCAGCCAGGCTGCCATTTGTTGTTTTTTGGTGCCTGACGTCATTGCAACTTACAAGGCTGCTGTGTGAAGTCACCGAAATTAGTACTGTAGCCTGACGTCAAGCTAGTGTTGATGTCAGTAGGATCGCCAAAAAAAATTTCACTTTAACATCAAAATAAAATATCTTATCCGCATTTGCTGAGTTTCACACTTCGCGAGAGGGATCCCTGTATACAGGAGATTTTTATGGTGGAATAAACTTGCCTTCGAGAAAAGGTGTCAGTCTTCCTTTAAAGTCAACAGTGTCGACGGTGTTTGTGCCTGTGGCTGCGGGGAGACTTCACCGTGAAAGGGTATATTGTCATCGTTAAACATGTACAGGTTAGCGCAGTGGCATTGTGGCTAACTCATCTCTAAAGGCTTTCCGTTCTTTTATCTCGTAGTGCTTCATATTCCAATAAGGAAATAATGCTCAAGACAAATAGTCGTGAACTGAAGTTGAGGCTTTTCAGACACCTGCATACGGAAGACTCATTGTTTTAAGACTTCTCTACACACATGCAAATAATGTTAAAATTGTAGGTGAGTGTTATTTATAGTGGGGAGGATTTGGGGAAGGATGATACGGCCTGCAAAAGACTGCCTGGGGGTAATATTAGTAAAGGTTAGTGAAATTATCGGGGTGAAAGATGAAAAAATTGCGTGTGATACAGGCTGAAGAGACAAAGAAGAGTAGTGGGGCTGAAGCGTGTTTGTTCTTGGACTGTTCAAACGTACGCCATGTTGTAGACAGCACTGCGCAGAGCGCCAATAAAGGCCCCAGACATATTTTGCCACAAAAACAGAACACTTTCTAAGATCGAAGGTCATCACAAGAAGACAAAGCAATGGGCACCTAAAGGGAAAAAATTCCCAGCATACCCACGGAGTGAATGATGATGAGTAGGGCGAAGCGGCGAAGCGGCCATCTGTCTGGTTGTGTGCCTGTACACCCGTTAACTATAGGAAATCGTCTGTCTGTCCATCTCGGACTGTCTGTCTGTCAACTATATGAAATCATCAACTATACGAAAACCACTAACACCCTCTAGCGATATTTCCAAGGGCATATACACATAACGCCATCTATTGAGCAGTTCAAAAACTAGAGGTGGCTACCTACTACTACTACTACTACTACTACTACTACTACTACTACTACTACTACTACTACTACTACTACTACTACTACTACTACAGAGGAGGCAATGACCCACAACCTAAGGAGCTTCGCCCCTAAAATGGGGACAATGGCACGCTTGCTGATGGGTGTCGCTTGCTTTGAAAGATTATGGAACTGTGGTGGCAGCTACTCTGGAAGAACAGTGGTGAAAACAAACTTCTTGTTTTGAGCACGAAAACATGGAGACAGCCGAGGAGTCAACACGACAGGTTTAAGTTTTCAAACGCTGCCAAGCCTGGTGCATCCCTCCCAGAAGTAGCTGGAGCGTGCTTTTTTTTATTGCATGGTGTAATAAATTACGCCCGTTGTGTCGTTATCTTCTCGTTCATGTGTATTTTATGCAAAAATAGCCATATTGCATAACGTTTGCAGGAGACGACTTAATTTTACTCAACAGCCACGGCTTGTATGCAATTTATGTAGACTCAAACTATAAGTGACTGCCATTTTTCTCACCTTATGTGGGTAGTATATATTGTCACGGTTATTAGCCGTAAGCACAACAGAGGAGGAAGAAGCCAGCATCACGAGTGGCAGTATCTGGTGTTTTTCGACGAAGACGACGTTGCGCGTCTGCTCTTGTTTCAACGCCATCACTTTCATGCGGCAACATAGCATTGAGCATGGTTGTGAGGTCACGGCCATGGATAAGATGGAATGGTGACATGCGTGTCATCTTTTGCTGTGTCGTATTGTAAGCGAAAGTGATGTAAGGCAGTATCTCATCCCAATTTTTATGTTCCACATCGACGCACATGCAAAGCATATTCGTAAGTGTTTTGTTCAGCCGTTCTGTCAGACCATTTGTTTGGGGATGGTATGCCGTTGTACGCTGATGAGATGTTCCACTTAGGCTTAAAACTGTGCGTAATAGCACGGCTATGAATGCTTTCCCTCTGTCAGTTATTGCTACAGATGGAGCGCCATGCCTCAGGACTATATTCTCAATGAAAAACCAGGGTGCTTCACTTGCTGTGCCCCGCTCCAAAGCCTTAGTTTCGGCGTAGCGAGTAAGGTAGTCTGTGGCTACAATTATCCATTTGCGACCAGCAGCCGAAGTTGGAAATGGTCCCAGAAAATCCATTCGTACTTGAGCGAATGGAGTTTCTGGTACATCAATTGGATGGAGGAGCCCTGCTGGTTTGACAGTTGCCACTTTCCTACGGTTGCCGTCAGTCTCGACCAGTAATATATTTGTCTCACTCGGCAATGCGTTCGTGTGTGGCCTAAATGACCGGATGTTGGTTCGTCGTGACACGCCTCTAGTACTTCTTTCCTGAGTGCTGTTGGAACGACAAGTAAGTAGGTGTTGCCGCTTGGAGAAAAGTTCACCTTATAAAGGACCTCGTTGCGCAAACAAAACGATGCTACCCCTCTTGCGAAGAGCTTTGGCATAGCAGATGTGCGTCCCTCCAAGAAATCAATAAGTGACCTGTAGAAAGGGATTGCGAAAATAAAAGACATAATAAAGCAGCCAAAAAGTTCTTGGTATTCAGTAAAAACTTGGAATTTCATCAAAACCAGCTGATGATGTCAATTTTAGATTATCTATGTGAGATATTATGCCATCAGTGGAAAAACAATCTCAGGCATTGGCAGTTCACTGGTTATGCACTTTGATCTTAGTACGATTGGATGCATGGCATGATCATTAGTAAATACACTTGTGAAGGCAATGTTAAATATGTCTGCACATTCCTCATTACTTATAGCTTCCTTGTTGTCATTAGAAAGTGTTATCGTATGTTTGTGTTCAGGGTTAATCACACACTAAAATTGTTTTGGATTTTGAGTTAGCATACAGGGAAGGTCATCGGGGAAAAACTTGTACTTAGCCCTCTGTATTGCCGCGAGGTATTCGGTTTCAGCTGAGTAGTGCCTATCCCACACCAACGAGTTGTTGCGCTGTTTAGCAGCTTGAAGGTATCTTTTTTTTATTTTCTAGTCGCTTTAGTGATTTGTTAAACCAGAGTTTGTTTTTATTAGCGCGAAAACTACATAAATGAATATACTTATCACTTAGTTCGAGTACTTTGCCCTTGAAAAGTAACCAGCTTTCTTGCACTGAATGATTACTAAATTGCATCAAATACCGGGAAAAATTGGGTTGGTTTGCTGTTGACAGCTTTATAATTGGCCTTATCATAAAGTCAAACTGCTTTCTTATAGGTTTCACATACTAGTGGGGCAAAGTTAAAAGTGGCATGAACAACCTCGTGATCGCTTATTCGCCTTAAGTATGTTATAGATGTCATACAGTCGGAATGGTTGGTTAATGTTAAGTCTATTATGTTTGAAGAGCTCTGTGCGACACATATTGGTTCAGTTATCTGTGAGAGGTCAAACTCGAGACACACATCAATGTAGTTGCTTCAGGGCAACTTGTTAATGTTGTATGGTTATGCCAGTCAATGTGAGGGTAATTGAAGTCGCCGAACAGAGTAGTGTCTGCGTTTGGGTGCACTCTTGTAAGAGTGTATAGAATGTTGTTCAGTTTTTGTGCGAGAAATTGGGGTTACTTTGGGGCGGCCTATAGCAGACACCTAAAAGTACGGCTCGCGGTACTGCGCGGCAGATGGCCCATAATATTTCAATGCCTGAATTGATGTGCAATGCTGAAGATGATAGTTGCTGATTTACCGCTACAAGGACTCCACCACTATCCATTTTTGTGATAAAGATTAAAGTTAGACAGGCCGGCAAGAACTTCAGTGTCACTGATGTTGCTATGTAGCCATGTTTTAGGTAGTTTGAGTACATTGCTGGTAGATGACAAGACAATATTTGACACAAGTTGACGTTTTGGCAAGAAGCTGTGAATATTGGTAAAGATTACCGACAATGTAAGGTTAGCTCGAGAAACATTGCTATGATTCATTTTTTTTCTTTTACAGCCTCTCGATTGCTACTGTAATTCTATGGACTGTTTGTGAGACATCATCATAAGTATATCTATATGAGCCAATAGAAATTGTTTGTAAGACAGAGAAAAGCGAGCAGATTTAGCTTTGGCAAAAGCAACCAAATGTTTACAAGCGTTTCTTACAGAGAGAGAAAAGTCTTGTGCAATACTATAATTAGTTCCCATTAGTTTTCGAGCATTAGAAAGAACAGTTTCTTTTGTCTTGTAAAAGCAAAATTTAACAATAATAGGACAACCACGCTCGATAGGGTGACGGCCTAGGTGATGAACCCTTTCGATTTCTTTCAGATTAAATGTAAGGCCAAGGATGTCACGACAATGCTGTATGACCAGTTTTTTCACTTTGGGTATAAGTTTTCGATTAACTAGGGTTCGGAAGGCCATAAAATACAAAATTATTTCGCAGTGATCGATTTTCGGCATCGTCAAGACGTGCCTCGAGTTCTAAATATTTGACGGCTTGTCTGGTTAGTATTGAACCTAATGTTGTCTATGTCTGTGCAAAGCAAAACAAGACTGACATTGTTTCTCAACATCATTCAATCGCTGGCTCAAGTGGGCGATAGTGTGATTTGTGGTTAGAAGTTGATTTTTCAGGTTGTAGCGGTTCTGTCCGAGAATGCGGCAGCCCCCGCAGGGGCGTCTGCGTAGGCAAGCGTTTGGTGTGTAGCGACACCATGGATTCGAGCTAATGGGAGGTTTTGACTCCCTCCCACGCCTGGTTCTGCGTGGCTTTGCCGTGTCCGGGAAAAAGGGGATCCTGGGGGTTGAGCCGACGCCAGGTGATTGGGCCTTTAAGGCCCCCTGGCATAGGCAACACACCCCTTTGGCCCCAGCTTCACGTAGACGGCACCCCTGGGCTGACTCACCCAGGGGAAATCGGCAGTCGCCTTTTCCTATCTCTCTCTCTCCCTACATCTTCGTCTTTATCTTTCACTTTTTGTCTGTCCTGTCTACTTCTCTCTTCTGTTTGCTTCCGATTCTTCCTGGCGGCAAGGGTTAACCTTGTGTATGTGCCCTCTCTTGGTCACATATTATTGGGTTATAGTGGTTTTGTACAGCTGGCACTGGTATGCCTTTATAATTGTGCTGCTGCGACCCCATGTTGAGCTCGATGATGCGCGGCTGGCATGGCTGCCGAAATTATATATACTTTATAGCCTCTTTTTTATTTCCTAAACTGTCTGATCGCCCTCCTCCTAAGAGGGGGCACACTGAAGCAACACTGAATGTATTCATAAAGCCAAAAGAACTTTTCCTGCGCTTCCATGTGATCCACTGTGAAACACAAGAAAAGAATGCAAGAACCATCTCTCCGTTTGTCGTTTCCAAATGCCTCACCAGTACCCTTGGTCTAGGGTATCAGGCTACACGTATGGCTAGTGGGGACCGTTTTTTCAAAGTCCAAAGCAAGACCCAGTATGAAAACCTGACAAAACGCACCTCTTTTGGAACCACACGTGTATCTTTCGCACCACACCGCTCCCTGAACAGTTTACGAGACGTAGTGTCTGGTCAAGACCTAATTAACCTGACAGAGTGTGAGCTCCTTGAGGGCTGGAATGAACAGCATGAAACGCATGTAAAGAGAATTAAAATTAGGTGTGACAACAAAGAAACTCCGACAAAGCACTTCATTCTTACATTTTGCACAAGCACACTTCCAGAATATATCGAAACAGGCTACTTGAAGAAAGGTCCGATCCTACATCCCCAACCCCAGACTTTTCAAGTGCCAGGGATTCGGCCACGGTTCTCAGAGCTGCCGCGGCCATCAAACCTGTGCAAAGTGTAGTTTGCTCGAACACTCTACAGACAAATGTGAAGAAGCAACTACCCACTGCGCGAACTTCGATGGTGGACACTTTGCTTACTCTCGCACATGCCCTACATGGAAACGTGAAAAAGAAGTACTTACACTGAAAGTGAATGAAAACATCTCGTTTAGGGAGGCGCGCAAGCATCTACTAATGCAGGGTCCATCGTTTACGGAGGTGGCACGAAAGGGGGCAGTGCTATTGAAATCCGCGGCAGCCGCATGTACCACGCAAAGTGAACGAGTGGCAGCGCCATTCACCCCCTCAGGGGAAGTAGCACAAGCTCTTCTGCCACTGAAAGGCTTGCAGGCCTCCGGCCTTCTGTCTCGACAGATAGCCCTAAGACTTGCATGCCTGCACGCGTAAACTGCGAGCGGGCATCCAGCACCTCAACCGAGGTGACGGATGGATACAACAGCAAGTTCAACGGTGTCTTTGGCGCTGAAGGACAGGCGCGGCTCTTTGGAGTGTGCCAGAAAGTCAAAAACCACTATCACGGGGCCTCACAAGGGCTCCTGACTTAACACAATACTTCTTTAGTACACACAGCACTCATTTACACTCATAATGGATACACAAATAATACAATGGAACGTCAGAGGACTGCTTAGAAACCTCGACGATATCCAAGAACTTTCACACAAACATTCTGCAAAAGTGTTGTGTGTACAAGAGACGCACTTAAATTCCAGGAACACCAATTTTCTACGTCAATATGTAATATTCAGAAAGGACCGCAATGACGCTGTAGCTTCATCTGGTGGTGTGGTTATTATAGTTGATCAGGGCGTAACATGTACACCTCTAGCACTACAAACATCCCTTGAGGCAGTGGCTGTTCGAGCAGTTATTTTGAACAAACTTGTCACCATCTGCTCTCTTTACATACCGCCACAGTACCGTCTCGGAAAATACGAATTCCAGTCGCTGATAGATGAATTACCTGAACCTTATGTGGTCCTTGGGGATTTGAATGCACATAATGGTCTATGGGGCGACTCTCGCTGCGATGCACGAGGTCGCCTAATCGAACAGTTCTTTTCTTCGGGTGCGTGTCTGTTGAATAGGAAAGAGTCAACATACTTTAGCCTCGCCAACAAAACCTACTCATGCATAGATCTCAGCATTGTCTCCCCATTGCTTGTACTTCTGCTTTAATGGAAAGTGATCAACAATCCTTTCGGAAGTGACCACTTTCCGATCATTCTAAGTACACCAATAGACAAAGGTCCTCCACATGTTCCCAGATGGCAGACAGACAAAACGGACTGGGAAAAGTTCAGAGAAGCTACTCACTGCCAATTAAGTATAGATGCAGCTGTAGACTTTTTGACAGCACTTCTTATTGATGCTACAATAAAGTGTATCCCACAAACTGGATGGTCCACCATACAACACGTCACAGTAAGTGTCAGAATGCACATAGAAAGCAAAATAAAGCATAGAAGCTGCTTCGAGACTCTCCGACAGCGGATAATCTTACATATTTTAAAAACATGAAGTCTCAAGGCAGGAGGATGAGTCAACAGGCCAAAAGGGAAAGTTGGTGCAACTTTATATCAGGCATCAGTTCATATACTCGGGAAGCTAAAGTCTGGAACATGGTTAGGAGAATAGCAGGAAAACAAGCATATTCACTCCCTCTCATAAACACACAAGGTAACAGCTTAGAAGATCAAGCAAGCTTCCTCGGTGCACACTTCAAACAAATGTACAGCTCATCACACTATAGTGAAGCCTTCCAAAGATACAAAACAAGAATTGAAAAGCAGAAACTAGAGCACAAATGTACAAAACACGAAGCATACAACCAAGCTTTCGGCTTAGCTGAGCTCCAAACATCACTTAACTCCTGCAGTCATTCCGCCCCAGGTTTTCATCGTGTGGTGTCTTAAATGTTGAAGAACCTACCAATCGAAACGCAAAAAACCCTACTTTGCTTGTACAATGCTATCTGGTTTACTGGCACTATTCCCATTTCCTGGAAAGGGGCTATAATTATTACCATTTTATAAACGGGTGAGGACCTTTCTCAGTTTCGAGTTCTAGGCCCAGTGCACTTTCAAGCTGCCTTTGTAAACTTTTTGAAAAGATGATAAACTGCCGACTTTCACATTTTTTTAAAACACACAATCTGCTCGACCGATTTCAGTGTGGGTTTCGAGAGGGTAGATCCACCACCGGCCATCTGGTGCGTATCGAGGCAGAGATCCGAGACGCTTTCGTCCTCAAACAATACTTCCTTTCTGTGTTCCTCGATATTGAGAAGACTTGCGACACATGGCATTTTGGCATATTAAGAGACTTGTCTCACCTGGGTGTGCACGGTGGAATGCTTTCCATAATCGAGAGTTACTTGTCCAATCGGACATTCAGTGTCCGTGTGGGCAGTGTTCTCTTCCAAACATTTGTCCAAGAAATGGGAGTACCACAAGGTAGTGTACTTAGTTGTACACTTTTTATTATCAAAATGAATTCCTTGCACCTGTCTATCCCCCGTAATATGTTCCATTGTACATATGTTGATGACGTCCAGCTTGGTTCTAAGTCATGCAACCTGGCAATGTGTGAGCGACAGGTTCATCTAGGTTTAAACAAGGTCTCCAAATGGGCAGAGGAAAATGGATTCCGACTGAACCCACAAAAAAAAGCATGTGTGTCTTGTTCTCCCGAAAGAGAGGCATGCACTCAGAACCTGACATTCAATTGTGCACGTTAAAGAACCCCAGGTGGTCGAACTTCCCGGAGCCCTTCACTACGGCTTCTCTCATAATCAAATGATAGTTTTGGGTCGTTAAACCCCATATATCAATCAACCTGACATTCAATTGAATGGTCAACGTCTGTCTGTTAATACCGCGCATAAATTCTTATGCCTAATCTTGGACAACAAGCTAACCTTCATGCCCCACATCAAGTATCTAAAAACAAAATGTGTAAAACCCATGAATGTTCTAAAAGTGTTGTCACGTACTACGTGGGGTAGTGACAGAAAATGTCTCCTGAATTTGTATAGGACTCCTGCCTCATTCGCACCCGCTTAGACTATGGGGCCGTTTATCAGTCTGTTATTCAAAGTGCTTTGAAGATGCTGGACCCCGTGCACCATTTGAGCATCCATCTTTCTACGGGTGCTTTTTGCACCAACCCCATAGAAAGCCTCTACGTTGAGTCAAATGAGTGGTCACTTCATCTGCAGAGAACTTACATGTCCTTTGTATACTTCCTAAGGTGAAAGCAGACGAGAAGCGCCCCTCATACTCTACTATTAAGGATTTGTCGAGCTCCATTCTGTTTCAAAACAGGTCTTCGATGAGGCAGCCCTACTCATTTCGCCTGAAGGGTCTAGCTGAGGAAACTGGTGTGTCACTTGAACACAGTTTAATGGCTCCTGCAGCATACCCACCACTATGGCAGTGGCAGACTATAGACTGTGATGTGTCTTTCCTAAATGTTACAAAACACGTGCCCATTGCCCATATCCGAACATACTTCCTGGAAATTCAACACAAATACACACGTCCCGAGTTCTTTACAGATGCCTGTAAGTCGAATTCCCGTATTCACAATCGCTACTCAACTCAACTTTCATCCTTCACTTGACAGAGTTGAGCACTGCGCTGCTGCTTGGCTGAGGGTGAGGCTGTGCTACGCAAGAATGGCAGCATATTATCGCTGATATGCGGTGATTTGCCATGCCTACAGATGGCGCTTCCATCGGCTTTCTCAAGTGAAGGTGAAGCGTTGAGTGAAGAGACGTTCTAGAATACGGTGGTTACTCTCTGTGTCCTACGCTGCTGTCGGCCCATCGTTTTCGGGTGCTGGTCCTCTACATCCAGACACAAGTATCTTCTTAGCAGAAGCGTACGCAATACTTGTTGCCGCTTAACACATTAAACATTTACAACTACAAAAAGCAGTAATTTATACGGACTCCATCAGTGTGGTAACAGCTCTGCAAACGCTTAAAAAACAAAAAAACCTTGTCCTCATCTCACTTTACTCTATTTTATGCACACTCTACACACTCAAACAACATGTCGTAGTGTGCTGGGTGCCAGGGCACCGTGAGATCCAAGGCAACGTGATGGTGGATCAGCTTGCTGCATCCGTCCACGAAAGCACTACTACTACACCCATATCAATCCCGGCCCTTGACCTTAAACCGTCTCTCAAATGAAAGCTCAAGGACTACTGGCAGAGCAAGTGCGATAGACACACACAAAATAAACTACATGTTATTAAGCCACACCTTGGTCATTGGCCGCCACTATCGAAATCACGTTGTACAGAGGTAGCAATAAAAGGGCTCAGGATAGGACATACATACACGACACACTCATATTTTTTGTCTGGTGGCGATCCACCATTAGACAGTTATAGTTTAGCGTTAGCGTGATAGCGTAGGTTAAGGGATTAGCGTTACCGTGCAGCAAACGTTCGTTGTGGGCAGCGTAATCTTATAGTTTAGCGGAATAGCGTTTATGTGGTTTACGTGCCGCAGCTGGGATGGTGGCGCGGCGCCACTTATTAGGTGGTTAATAAGTTGAACAGTAAAATTGAAAAGAAAACGCCTATGCCACCGCGCGAAGAATTGTTAGAAGTTTCTTTTTGTGATAACAAAAGTAAATAAATATGAACCGCGCACCAAACGCGAAAACATCTACGTTGCCGATTTGTTTACATCGACCTTGTAGTTAGGCCCAGGTGCGTTCGAAATGGGAAGTTATCTAAAACACTACGCCAACTTACTCGTAATACTCAGTCATCGAAACTAACTGAAGGCAAGCGAAGCCACTTTGAACAGTCGTTTGCGGCAGACAAGGTGAATCTTTCAACAACTACGCCAAAATCACTTCGAAGCAGGCGTCCGAGAGCGCCACTTGTTTACGTACACTACGGTCAGCTACGCTACCACGATAACGTGAAATCTGATAAAATACCGTGCGTACGGGAAGCGGTATGGGTGATGTACGTATCTGCGCATGCGCACTTCGATTCCGGTATCGTGGTACACCCGGTAACCCGGTAAACCCGGTATACTATAACTCTCTATTGTGTGACAGATGTGGTGAAGCACAAACAGTTCTTCACATTTTAATCCAGTGTGAACAATTAGACACTCTGAGAAGACAACACTTTCCATTACCCTACCAACCACATATACCGCTACACTCCGCAATGTTCGTCAATAGGGAACCACTTTTGACTCATAAATCGTTGCTAGCTTTTTTGAGAGTTGTCCGCTTCTATCATGTAATATACCCAGGCATCGCGTAGTGCGACCTCTCTAGGGAGGTTGCTGCTGCGGTGGCTACATTGAAAGGGACTTGCCTTGTGGCCCTTGGACACAGGGGCGCTGATGAGGCACTTGTGCTAGTGCCAAATATCTTCACACATGCTTTTATTATCAGAATCTTTTGCCACCCATTTTTACTATACATTTCCCGACACTGTCATTATTTTATTACTTCTATGTTTTACCCACATTAGCGCGAGGAATTTTAAGGCCCTTGTACAGCCACTTAACATATTCATTGTTCACATCTCATCTTATGACCTGGCGCTCTTTGGCCATCAAATGGCCCTTCACACCACACATCATCATCAAACACCACACATCATCAAGGCGGCAGCGGTTCATCGTACCCTATTTGTTGTTTTGGAATTACCCTCTGAGGGGTAAAAATGTTTGGAATTACCCTCTCGTGGTAAAAAAATGTTGATCTATCAATAGCTTGCTGAAATGTCAACAGCTGGTCAAAAAAAAAATTCTACCTGTTGAGGTAAAAAGCCAGGTTCTTCGACTTGTTTGCAACTTTCAGTCACTATAGGGGGCGCCACAAAAAAACTAAAATGGCTGTCTATGTGGTGATCCCCTGCCTGCGCGGAGCCTTTGTCATCAGTGTTCTCACTGCGTGGTTGCCGCTTTCGACTAGGATAATTTTCCGTGGCATATAAATTCTATGAAGGAAGCAGCTCATGCCAGAGTGCATAAAGTGTGGGACACGTATGATCTTTCACCAGATTCGACGTCCAACGCACTCGTGTAGCAGCTGGTTCGGTGATGTTCCGTCACACTGCACTGCTGGATTGGGCATGCAGCTTGCGTGAAACTTGGCAGATTTTTGTCATCCACTTGGTCCGGCGATCACGCGGCTGTATATTGACAATGATAAACAACACAGGAGGCAGGTGATGTTGGACCGCTTGGGCTACCGGTCGTTTCTTTACCACTCCAATCATTTTGACCGAAGGTGCCGGTTTCATGCCAGCAAAGATGAGTTACAATTGTTTCATTACATAAACTAATGCTTAACCCAATAAACTTGTGCTCCAGTATGTCACATATTCGAAATAGCGCCGGCTTACAAGCTACGAGCGAGATTGGGAACCACGATGCTTGGGCATTTTGCACGTAAACATGCGACACTGCAGGCCATCTTGTCCAACCAGCGTACTTTGCTTCGAACGGTGTCTGCCCAACATGCTGCACAACTGACGCATGCTGCTCACACGTCTCAGTTGCGGCGAGCTGTTAAGTGTTTTTCACTTGCGAAAGCATAGTTGTATCTAGCGTGTTATTGTAACCCTCCCCCCCCCCCCCTGAAGAAAAAAAAAAAGGCACTCGCCTGTTGCCTCAGGATTACGCACCATGGTATATCCCAGCACGCTATGTGCAGTGCTGCTGAGTTTGTTGGCACGGGCTGGATTACCGGCCAGGGCGGTGGAATTTCAATAAGGCTAAATGCAAAAGAACAAACGGGTGCTAAAATTGAAGAGCACTTTAAAGCACTCCCAAGTGGTCAAAATGAATCCCAAAGTCCTTACTACATCGTCTCATCACTCATCCTATCGTGAAAATCTATGCAATTTTGTTGAGTCCTTGAAGTAACCAGATTGTTATTGTGACAAGTTTCAAGATGTGCAGTTCTATAGCCCATGACTTTTTCCGTCACCAGCCGAAAAGAAAACCAAGCACGCTTATGACGCCTTTCACGGTGCGGTTTGACCATTGCAGCTCGCAGCACATGCGATTGCTCTTGTATTATTTACCCATTATTAAAGCTAAAAGGTTCCACAATCTTACACCAACAAAATTTATCGACTTCATTTCCCACACGCGCAAGAAGTTGTCCGACTGAATGACGACGAAGCATGGCTGGCACGTTGTCGCCAGGCAAGTTTTCATTCTATTACCACATCACAGCTTTCGCCGGTTGCCGTATGGCGGCGCCACCGTAACTGAAAGTTGCAAATACTCAACATGAAAGCAGAGGAAACCTTCAAATTTGTTGAAAGCACAGATTGCTGCCTTCTGTGAGGAGGTTATAGAAAAGTTGGTGCCATGGGGGGGGGGGGGGGGAAGCAATAATAGATGTCTAAGTAAAAACAATGACTGGGTAGAAAAGTAGCTGGTATATGTACTTAAATGTTCCAAATTTAATTTTAATTCTCACTTTTGGAAATAACCGATTGGATTTTCAAAAAAAAAAAAGATAGTCCTTGAATGCATGTTCTTCATTCTACTGGTTGTGTGCTGTGATCAACTGCTCAAGCCATTTCTCCACAGTTGGAGGTTTCATGGTTGCTGGCATAGCTGGTGTCCGTCTGCTTTATTGTGTTTGGATGGTGTCTTTTTCTGACAGCGGGCAGTAATTTAGCTGCAGCTTCTAGTTTGGATGATTTTATTATATTTATTATTTTTATTGTTATTTGCACTTGACAGTTTGAAATATCCAGACATTTTTCGTAGTTCTTTCTGTGCACAAAAAGTAATTTTAGGACTTTTGTTGGATTTGGTGCCCAGCTCAAGCAGAGTGAAATACTGGTGTAATGAAAGTAAAGTGCTCATTCTGGTTTATAAGTGCATTTTTTCAAGGAGCTCGCATGAATATTTTCTGCAGACAACAGCCTGGCGGGAGCAGCAATAGCAGTGGAGTCAACCAGCCACTGGCATCCTCCACACCAAGCGACCCTGGTGGGGGTCGACCTAAGTCGCACACACAGCAACGAACACCCACTTCGGTCGCTTCCCCAGCACCCACTACGGCATTGGGTGCTACCACAGCTACTGTCACTACTTCCAGCAGGAGCCGCATCAACAACCAGCGTGAGTGTGCAGCTTCCTACATACAGGGTTGGCCAGGGTTATAGGGTTTATAGTGCGATACCGCTTGTAGTTGAGATGCTTGTGACTCCGGAGACTTATAAGTGGTCTCTGCTGTAATTTCTACAATATCAAGCATTTTATGTGCTTCAAGATGTTTCCTAAGCTGTTGCAAAGTAAATCAGCATATGACAATTATCTAAAAATGAGAACTGTTTGTGGAATGAATCCTTTGAACCTATTTGGACAAAAGTAAATCAGCAAGCGAGTTGTTGTGAATTTCACTTCCAGATGTTCCAACATGTCATCATTTAGTACCTTTCACTTGTGTGAGAGCAGTAGCACTTTTATTTGAAAAGGCAATTCATCTATGCCTTTGCAGAGAACAAGAAGCATTCCACTGGTAGCAGTAGCAGCAGCAGTAGTAGCAGTAGCAGCAGCAGCAGCAGCAGCAGCAGCAGTAGTAGTAGCAGTACTATCTCGGCGGGGTCAAGCTCTACTATAGCTTGCCAGCAGCCAGTGTCAAGGCAACGCAACGACCCACGAAGGTGTCCGCAGCAGCGCAACGTGGATCCTCGGAAAGGTGTGTAACTTTGCGGTTTCTTATTGGGGCACAGGAATCTTCGCCAAAAGTTTCTACTCAGATCACCCATTAAAAGCCGCTCGCACTAGATTGTGGTCTAAGGGGACTGGCAGCTGGCCAGATGACTCCACCGATTGTCCGTTCCATTGACTCTAAGCAAGCCTGTGTGTGTGACCTGTATAAAACTTCATGGCTTTTCATAGGCCTTTGCTAGGAGCCTATTATGAAAATTATAAATGGTACCAGCAACCATGAGGTGACTCCACTGATGGGAAAATTGTCTATTGCATTGACTCAAGCCAACCCTGCTTTTATTTTTTTTTCACGAGAGGTGTTCATATTTTTATTTCTTTATTGAAAGTCTCTACAAATAACCTTTGGCACTCGTTGTGGCAAAAACATATAAACGGTCTGATGTACCCTGATCATGACCATTAATTGCTGTATGCAGTCAGGATTTTTCTTGGTACAGTTGATCCCGGTTATATCACAAACTCAGATATATCAAAATATTAGCTATATCGAACAGTTGAAAAATCGTCTTGAATTTCCTATAATAAAATGTGGGACCAGTGCACCTACATATCGAACTCCCGCACAGCGGGGCATCCGCTATATCGAACACTGTACCGGTGTGAAGCCCAGAAAATGCATTTTTCCTAGCAAATTTCGATCAATTTTTGGCCGTGTTCTAACAAGTTCTGATCCCTTTTTTGCGCGCAGGAGCCAAAAAGGCGGTGTTATTTTATCGCGCTGATCTGGTTAGTTGCGGGGTGCTTGCAAGTGCACTGGTACGTTTAATGCGCAATCATCAGGTCTAAACGTGCGGGCATAGTGTTTTTCAAAAGACCAATCGCTAAGGACACCAAAATGAAAATGTAAAGCACCTCAGCGATCTCGTTGCAATGTTTGCATTCTCTTGTTTATGAGTGCACAATGGCCAGAAAAGTATGGCCTTCAAGATGTGCAACCTCGTGATGTAGTTTTAGTGTTTTCGGTTTTAAAAGGCGTCTCTCGGAGGCTACACTTTTTTTAGCTTATCATATCAAAGCAGCTGAAAGCAGCGGCTGCCAGCTAAAAAGCCACAAGTGAAATCAATATCTCCAACATGTCGACGGCGGGAACTCGAGGTCATGACTAGGCATATTTTGCACCTAGAGGACTTGTGTACTTCTCTCCTCATTTCTGATAAATCCTCATTTGGCAGTTGAACAGAACGTTGACCTGCACGTAGCAATAAAAATTATGACTGGTGCTTGGAGCGACGTCAAATTATGCGTCATTGTAAACTTTCCTTGCGGGCCAGGTGACGACTTCGTGTGTGTCATGACCGCTGACAACGGCGTATGGTGCCTCATTCAACTCTGCAACTTATCAACTTTTCCGGGCACCATACCTGCCCAACTCTTCTGATTTGCCCGTAAAATGTACGAATTTCGACCGGGCTTACGATTTTATGAAACTTGCCTGAAATTTTACGATAAATAATTCATTTTCGGTGGAAAAAATAAAATTAGTAAACTAGCATGGCCTCCGCAATTAGCTACGGCAGATTGCCGTAGCTAGTCGCGGACGCCACAAAAACGGCGTTATGCTATATTCCGCCACCAGGAAAGAACAATATGTATTGGTGTTATCATCATCACATACCTGCCAAGTCTCCCGCATTGTCCGAGAGACTCCCGGATTTTGACCGCTTCTTCGGTTTGCACGTACGGTTGCCATAAAAATCTCCCGGAAACACAAATTTGTGTGCGAGATCTGGCCGCATTGACAAAAATGCAGATAAGTCCACTCCAAGCTTTTTGCAAGCCCACTACATTTTAATATAAACAAATTTCAGAGGCGTTCACAGTGATGTGATAGCTGCGCCAATTGAGCCAAACTGTGCCAAGATGAGAAACCTGCTTATGGTTGCCACACTATCGAGGCAACGATCAGTGCGTGGCTTGTGCCTCCGCAGCAGGCAAGAACTTCTGCGGGCTGCGCTCTCAACAACAACAAAAAAAAATCGGCGCCAAAAGTGTACCCAGAGGGGCCGTGTTCTTTTACACCAGCGTTTTGTAAAGTTACGTTCGATCGGATCTAAATGAGTTGACCGCCAGCCTTACTACTTATAACGTAATTTGTCGCTATGGCCACGCCGCTGGAAACTTTGTCACTTATCAGCGCATGTTTGCTATAAATTATATTGCTCCTGAAAATGCTAGTCTTGCTTCGTAAAACATTCGAATATGTTGCTATTGCATTCATTGCTTTGCCCTTTTGGCGAAACTGTGACTTTTTTGTTTGGGTGGAAACTTTAAAAAAATCTAATTGCAGAACGGTTTGAGTGATATTTGCTCTTACTTGGCATATTAAACTAATTCGGTTGAGTTAGTCTCATAGAAAAAGTGGAAGAAACGAAAACATTTATAACTTGTGAAAATCATTGTCTAAGTTAGAAAAATTTACTCTAAACATGGGTTTACAGGGTGTCTACCTACCTGGAACACTTTAAAATGTCAGGAAATTCGAACTTGTCTAGAAGTGTCAGGTAGTTTTCATGAAGTTTTGAAAAGTCTGACTGGTTTATGGGACCTGACCAATAGTAGTCTGTGCAGCAGCCTTAAAACAATATCGGCTTTCAGTCAAACTTTATGACTGTGCTTTTTTTTCTGCAACTGCAGTAGGTGGCTAAGTGGAAGCGTAAAGCTTGTTCAACATGTCTTAATTCCTGAGCATGCTGTTACTCATGCTGATTAATTTGTGCTGTCTGGGTTATCACCTGAACTCAACTTGAAGGCATACTGGTTTAGAAGAGGAGGCTCACTGGAACGAGTCAAGCTTATTCAGTGGTTCTCCGGGGTTGAGAACTGGTAGTTATGCGCTCTCTTTATGTCCTGGGTTGCCACTTGAAGGCTCATTATCAGTACACAAGGATGCTTATTAGATGGGATAGTTGGTTCGTTGACGTTATGGCAGAGCAACTCAAAATGTGGGGCAGAGCACAGCACCGCGTTCTATGCATTTTACTGCCCGGTGTTTCGCACCATTCTGCTATAATGTTTCAACAGGCTCTGCCAGTCAAGGAATATGCTCAGAATCATCATGGAAAACCTCAATGAGTCAGTTAAATTAGTAAATGCCCTGGTTTCGCATTGGTCTTGCTCAACTGTCTTGTGAGATAACGTGATGGCACAGGCTTGAACCAGCTCCTCAAAGCCACGAAGGAGGGAATATGCGAAATGCCACGAGCGTAATGGTCTCAGGTGCTTCAGCAGTGGCATAAGAAATTTCAAAGGGACTGCAACCAATTTTTATGGTACCTAGTTTCTTTAGCCCAATTGAAAGTTTCTTGGTCAGTGTGTCCAATCACGAAATGGTAACAGGAAAAATGCCACTAGACATTTGTAATCAGAATTTTTCTATTGTTAGCCCAAGCGAGCTCCTATCATCACCCAATGCTCTCTCCGTGACGTTGGTGACGGCACAAAACAAACAGTCTCGCCTCAAGGGCGAAGCAATGAATGCTACAGCAACAAATTGGAATGTCATATGAACTAAGGTTATTCGCTAACTCTGCTTGATTCCATCTTCCATAACTCTTCATAATGCTGGTGGGAATACGGCGACTTCATGGAGCAGTTTTGGTGCTCCACGCGAAGTAAGCGGGCCATTTGCTGATTGCTGCCGAGATATCGCTAGCATTAGTGCAAGCAACCGTGCCCTTAAAAGTTCCATGTTGCTACTCTAATGACGCAGCCCCTCTTTGCCCACGCTTTTTCGCACCACGATAGACACGCAGGGCCTTTCCTCTCCACTTGAGGGGGCCATCAACAGCGTGCCTCACACACAGGGCGATGTTATCACATGCACCTATGGTGCAATGGAAATGGCCAGCTCGTTTTATCTCTACCTCAGCCGTCTTCGTCACTGGCACTGGTGTGCACTTGCTCAACCTTTATAGAACCTATGTATGACATACGAAGTTTTGGTCGCTGAAACTCTTGTGTTCTAAGCTTTTAACTCAAATTGCGTGTCCGAAAATGCATTAAGAAAGCCACTGTTGCTTTTGCACTGTAGTGCCTTTTGGAAGTCCGCTTTGCCCCAACGCTACATCACTGGGGCGAAGCATACCACAAGTACCAAAGTGCACTGGGAGATGTTGGGGGTTGTGGGCGGGAGTTTACTGGCTTGAATTTCTTGTGTATTTTTTTATCTTCAGGGATTTCGTGCCCCATTGCCTTTCAGCACAGGCACTCTACAGCCAGAATTCATTGTTGTTACTGATGATGCGCCATACGGCTCTAAGCAGGTTATTCCGCCATAGAAATCAAAAGTTGATGTAGCAGCAGCTTCTCATTGTTATAACAGATATATCTTTATAAAACTTGTATTGGTATAAGTGGTTTCGACTGTAAGACGTATGTCGTAAAGAATGAGCCTCGCACAGCACCGGTTCTTTTGGTGGGCTGTTCTTTAACTTCATTCCCTTCGTCTTCACGCTCGCCTCGCTCGCGCCAGTCCAGCAACGCCGATCTTGCTTCCTTACACTCTGTCATGCTGCAACATTGCAAGGCTAGCTGCGCAATCGCCTCTGGAGGCCAGCGTTGGCTGTTGTGTGTTGGTTGGTCCTGGCCATACACCGACTTGTCTCAATGATGTGTCAGCGATGCCACAGGTGGTCATCGGCCTTGGCTGTTGGGTGGCAGTTCGTCTCGGCATCACAGTGATTTGATTTCATAGGCTGGGAAATATGCCCCCATGGGTGGTTTTCCCAATGCTGGAACTTGCCTTGATATTTTTGCAGGAATATCTCCGGAGGGCAGCATTGACTGTGCCGTGGTGATAGGACTTGTGTTTACCCCAATTTGTCTAGCCGAGTTGCCAAACATTCAGGGCAGTGACAATGGCTGTACTAGCTTGGTCTCAGAGCTGGCTTACACTTGTCCTATCGATGGGTAATAATTCCCTGCTCAGTGTTTGGCCTGCGAAAAATAAGAAACCGTCAGCTGAATGATTCGGTGCGTCTCTGCACTAGTGCGTTTGTCTTCGAACTGTCGTAGTTAGAGATGGCCTTTAAGAAGTTCGAATGCTTAGAGTTTTTATTGGGGGGTGGGGGAGGGTCTTTTTCTCTGAGGCCCAAGGGGCCGATGTCCTCATACTCGGCCAACGACTAATGCACATGGCATCCGAGGATGTGGCTACGACTTGGGGGGGCATCTTGTTGGCATTGTCTGACTGGTCTAGTTTATGTTGAAGTGGAATCTCCTGTACGGCAGCAGTTCGTGCGTTTATGTGTTCGAGCGATGATTAGCGTGAAAACAGCCTATCCAACTAATGTTGGTGGCAAATGCTCTCGGTCCCTGGCGGTTTATGGCAGTGGCATCACATACCACCGCACACTCAAACAGCTGTGACTGTGCACAGAATCCAGGGTGAGTTTCACCAGCAAGGGAGCTGACGGTATTTTTTACCGAATTCCGTGTGGGAGCTGCACCTGCAAACAGCTGCGCTTACATGTTGTCGTTATGGCGCCTGTCTAAAGCCAGACAGACTCGGAGCCACTTGATCCCGCACTCGAGTGGGTCAGACGGTTTGCGCTCTTGAGTCTTTAAGTGGGATTTCAAGGTGCAGGTGCGTGGCAGTGCGTATGATCAGTGCTGCATTGTTGGGTGAATTGCCTGGGGTGCCCTTTGCGGCGGCCACGGATTATGTGGTCGTCACAGCAATCAGTGTGGTGACGATGTCCTCGATCATGGAAGCGGACTATGCAGTGGTTCCAGGACTGACATTGGCAGGATCCATGACCGAGGATGCGTGGATGGCGTCCCTTGTCATAGACAGACAGGTGTGGGCGGGTGCAGTAGTCATGAGCCGCTGAGAAGTCCTAGACGCCGCCCCCAAACAGTGGTTGCAGCATTCGCAGGTGAGCAGCTGCCGAGGAGGCCTGGACTTCATTCTCTAGCTGTGCTTACCATGGCTGCAATCCGGGACGTGAGACTTTGTTTTCGTCGACAGCGCTATTGTAAAGAATGAGACTCGGACACAGCACCCGTTCGCTTGGTTGTGTGTTCTTTCTCTAACTTCGTTCTCTTCATTTTCGCTTGTGCTTCGCTTCGATCAGAGGCCAATCTTAATCAAGAACCTTTTTTGACGTTTTCATGTTGACCAATAAACAGTTCTTGAGAAGCGTACATTTTTTTCCTATTTGTTAACAGCAACCAAAGACAGCCTTTTCATAACCTGCGTTATATAGAGCATGGTTGCTTCATCAGCATCGATTATTTACTAAAAACTACTGAAACGTCGTGCTTTTCAGAAATATGCTTCAAAATAGCATTATTTCTGCTTTCTGTGCTGCTCTAAGCTGAAACTTATTAAGTGACTGCGTAGAGCAAAGTAATTGACTTCATAATCAAGCTTCAAGGTTCTTTTGCTAGGCTGCACAACATATTGGTTTTTGTTGCTTTTAAACACACTTTAAAAATAAAAATCTTGCTTAGCTCATGAAAAGAATGCCTGAATCTGTCTCATTATTCATGTTAATTTCAGTTCTACCGGAATGTAATCATACGTTCAGGCCAGATGTGTTGGTACCTTTAAATGGGAGATACCTGTCTGTGCAAAAAAAGTGTTCTTATATAATCTGGATCAAGAGGAATCAACTAAATCAATACTTGTAATGTGTAGTCTAGAGTTTCACGAAAGCTCAGGTGGCGAAGAAAAAACATTGTTGGAAAAAACTTACACTTGTCAACTTAAAAGGAACTCAAAACAACAAAATTGAGATTTCGGCACCTAATATGGATGCCTTGTCCCCAATGGACAAGCCAATGGACAAGGCAACATAAAGGACAATGGACAAGGCATCATAAAGACCACCATGGCATTGGCCATGGTGGTCTTTATGATGCAAGTGTTGAAAGAATCAATGTGCTTGCCTATACCTCAGGGAGTGGACCTTGTGTCTGATTGATATTGTATGGTATAGATTGTATGCAGAAAGATTCGATGAGCAGGCGGGCTGATAATGTTTTTGATGATGGAATGGAATTACCAGTCAAGACAGTGTCCAGCTTTTTCATGATATTCTGCTTGTCAAACCGCGCGCTTTGGCTACATCATTGCATCCCGGCTGCGGTGGCTGCATTTCCGATGGAGGCGGAAATGTTGTAGGCGCCCGTGTGCTCAGATTTGGGCGCACGTTAAAGAACCCCAGGTGGTCGAAATTTCCGGAGCCCTCCACTACGGCGTCTCTCATAATCATATGGTGGTTTTGGGACGTTAAACCCACACATCAATGGCTACATCATTGCAGTGTTGTAGGCATTTTTTTATAAGGGGTTTTAAAGGCAACTATGAAAACGACGTTGATTGTTGATTGTTGAAATAGTGGTCCAGAAACATTGTAGTGCTACTTTTGTGCCAAGAAACGGCTTAGTTTCAAATAATATCTTGTTTTAGGGGTCCGCATTTGGTTAGCGTACTTGAAATTACCCGCCTCAAGAAGTGGACCATCTAAGGTTACTGTTGCCATATACAACATTGCCCGGCTTTACTGCGCGGCTGCCGACACTAGTACCAGCAGAACAAAAACAGCGGGAGCCACAGCAGCAATAACGGCCATTGAACAATTTCCTGCTATTGGCTCCGAGATGGCAGACGTGTTTTGGTTCAACTGGGTCCTACTAGATGGCACGACCTGTTCGGTTTAACCAGGCCAAAGTTGAACTTTTGAACTGCTCACGCCATTCTCCATAGTAATGTCCGGTGGTTCTTTTTTCTGTGAATCAAAGGAAAACGAAACAAGCAGCATTTAATTACATCTCATGATCCACAGAAGGGTCTTTATTTAGTGCAAATAGTTGATTACTAGTGAATAATTGTAGGTGGTACGTCTGACGATATCGGGATCATTTTGTGAATGTCCTATCACAGTGCATGTGTTCTCGTGCATTTACCCTAATTCCTAAGTAAGTAGGGCACTGCTTGGGATACTATTGTCGTTTTAGACACCATACATTAAGCTTTCACTCTGTAGTAAATTCTTGAAATCTGTAAAGACAACTATATCCATCCGTCTGGCCGCCATTCTAGTAGGACGAACCATGATAAATGTATACGTCCCTTCAGTGCCCACAGCAATGTGTTTAAATATTCCTTTTTTCCTCGTGCTGTCAACACTTGGAACGCGCTACCAGGTGAAGCTGTTAATATTACAAATATTGATGAATTTTGTTCTTTTGTGGAGCAGGTAACAGAGCCAGTATAGTTATATTTTGTTGCTGTTGTTCTTGTTCTGATAACGAAAAACGTGTTTTGTAGTGGTTAAGTGTACTCTTTTGTACATATATATTGTTTTTCATGCGTAGTACGTGGTTTTTATTTATTTTTTTTCTCGTCCTCTCGTGTATGGGAAGAGCACCGATGTAGTATTGTTGTATACAGTCGAACCCGGGTGTATCGAACTCACCGAAAAACGTTTATTAGTTCGATATATGGTATAATTAAATATTGGCCCGGTATAGGTTTTGACACAAAGGCACATAACTAGAAGAAAAGTATTATTAATATGGTGGCTTACTTGCGTGCCCTACATTAGAACAAAATAGTCCCGGATTTTTTCTGTGTCAACGACTTCGCTGCCTGTGACAGCACGCACGCCTCCACGTTGTCCAACGAGTCGGAGCAGCTGAGGCCGCAGCCTTCCACATTCAAGCAATAGCGCCAGACCAACGCAAGTGCACTAATCACTTCGGAGGATGTAGGCAATGGGCCGTCATCA
Source organism: Rhipicephalus microplus (assembly GCF_043290135.1). Taxonomy (NCBI): domain Eukaryota; kingdom Metazoa; phylum Arthropoda; class Arachnida; order Ixodida; family Ixodidae; genus Rhipicephalus; species Rhipicephalus microplus. The sequence goes on from NC_134710.1 coordinate 8,273,142, forward strand.
ATTTCCATATTGCTGTCGCTTTGGCTCGTGGTCGGCATGTCGTCTGTAATGTAATCCTCACCCTGTAATTGGCCCATGATGGGCACATCGTCGTCCGCACTGATGAACTCGTCGAATGTCGATCCGTCGATAGCACCCGGGAACTCTGCCAGCTCGTTCCAAACTTCGGCGAAACACCTGCGGTGTCTTCAGTGCTGTCAGAATTTGGGGTGTCATCACCAGGCATGCGGAAGCCGGCATGCCTAAAGCAGTTCTGGATCGTCTCCTTCTTGTCATCTGCCCACTATCTATTCAACATAGAAATAGCTCCGAGCAAGTCGATCTTAAGCTCCCTGCCGACACGAAGGTTCTGCAGCAGCCTCTCCACCAGGCGTTTCCGATAGCCGGCTTTCATTGCGCGTATAACGCCTTGATCCAGTGGTTGCAGTACAGACGTAGTGTTCGGGGGCAAAAAACGCAGCTCGATGTTGCTGAAGGTCCTACTGCAGTGGTGCGATGAACAATTGTCCACGAGCAGGCACACCTTGCGATTTTCGCCTACCAAATCATCATTCCACGGCGATAGCCATCTGCTGAAAAGCTCCCCAGTCATCCACGCTTTTGAGTTTGCTCGGTAGGTAACTGGAAGCGACAGCGCATTTTGAAAACACTGCGGTGCCGTGCTTTTTCCGATAACCAGAGGTCGAAGCTTTTTCGATCTGTCTAAATTAGCTGCCAACAGCACGGACACACGAGCTTTGTTTGCCTTGCCGCCGCTCGTCTTGTCGCCACGACACGCAAGTGTCTTGTTTGGCAACATTTGCCATAATATAGTGGTTTCATCCGCATTGAAGATATCTTGGGCTCTTTATCTTGCTGTGATATCTCGCCAGTTTTCCTTGAGCCATTTTTCTACGCTGTCCAGGTGCGCTGCTCTGCTTTCACCTGTAACAGCTTTGCCAACGATGTGGTGCCGTTCTTTGAACCGCTGACGCCTTGGAAATCACTCCTGCCAAGCAGAAAAGCAAGGTCCTTGGCTTTCTGCTCGATCATAGGGCCGGACACTGGGATGTTTCGCAACCGAACGTCCACAAACCACTTGTAAACGGCCGCTTCAACATCTTCGTACACAGCAGCGCGCACACGTCGGGCGCCACAGGCACCTGGCTTTTGTCCGACTTGGCCCTGATGTCTGCCTTGTTCTTCAGGATAGTACTCAAGGTGCTCCTTGGAATTTTGTACGCGGCGGCAATGTCGGACTTCTTTTCACCTCGCTCAACCAGATTGATGATTTCGAGTTTCGTGGCGAACGGCAAATTTTGCCTCTTTGCGCAAGCCGTGATGACAGCGCGCCAATACAGTTCACAGAGCACCAACAGGCAATACCACAGACCACGCTGAATCGGCAGCAGCAGGCACACAAGCATAATGAAAGAAAAAACGGCGCTCACTTCTACCGCCTCCGCGCTTCGGAGAAAGCACGACGGCCTCCGATTGGCTGTAAGCGCTGCGAGCGGGCCAGGATCATTTCTTGGAGGGGGGTGTTCGCCGCGCACAACCGGGTCTAACCACCTTTTTCTAGGGTGGCGCCGGCAGTTATCCCGCCACCGCGAGGGAAAGCCAACTTGCTGGCGCACTTTTGAGACACATGGAGTTTGATATATCAGTTGTCGTTGCTATTTTCGTTCGATAAAACAGTAACTTTTGCTATATATTCTCAATGTAAACTTACCGTGTTTAGGAATTGTTCGATATACGGGATAATTTTATATAAACGGGTTCTATATATACTCGCTATTGTAAGTGTTCGCTGTTGTGCGTATCATCCCTCAAAATATTGTATTTCCTCAACTTTGTACCTAATTGGTTACCTGTGATGTTGTATGCCCACTTCCTGTATGGGTCTGCAGAAGACCTACAGCATTGTTAAATAAATAAATAAATAAATAAATAAATAAATAAATATTTGACTTTAGTGTTCCTTTAAGGTTTGCAGTCTTGCTTATATTTCATGCCTAGCAGGGAATTTCTTAAAAATGGGTTTGACATGCATTGGCACCAACTAAAACTTTTTAATATCACCCAATGGCCCTCAAGTAATACTAAAAAGTTAATTGTCAAATTTTCTGGTAATTAGTTTTGTCAAGGCCATTCAAGGGGTCTTTGGGACCAAAAAGTGACAGAAAAATTATTTTTTATAATTGACATATTTGGTTTCTGCGAGTATGTTTCTATCATTCTGCAAGTTTTCACACACCAGGAAGTGGTAATTTTTTTGTAATGTCGTTCTAACTGTCCATATTCTTGGTGCTGTTAACATGCAGAACCTGCAAAAAAATAGGGAACCAACTTCGAGGCTTTTTATAATTTGCCAACACCTGTGTTAGAAGCTCTGCTACAAATTTATGAACACCTTTATGAGGATTACAAAACATGCACACCATGATTGTTGCTTTTTGAAGAAGCTGCGTGTTTTCAGTTTTTTCCCTTTTTCTCAAAAAAGTAAATTTACGACTGTTCAGTTTCGAAGCCTCAATATCTCTGCTGCTAGGGCAGGTACAACAATAATTCTTTTTGCAATGTAAACCTGTATATGTGTTGAATGCAAGTATGGGAGGAGAATTGAGAGCACAGGCCTTTTTTATTAATTACTCATCAAAATTATAGCACAATTCCAACTGCTTTTGAAAATGTATAGTTCATTTTGCTGTAAAATAATAAGAAAGGCTTAAAAACAAAAAAACTTTAGCATACTTTAAATCTATAGTCATTAGTGTATATTGGTATATTTTAAATGTCACATTTAATTAAGCATCTTTTTTCTATGGTGGCCTTAAACAATAGAAGGTGAACATGAGTTAAGGAAAACTAATGAAATATTTGAAATCAGCAGAAAAACTGTATAATCCTGTGCAGTTTGATCAAGGCCACTGAAGAATTAAACAAAAAAATGTCTAAGACCAGTCTGCCCCACTAAGTTGTGACAAAGTATTTTTGTCTTGACGTGGTGCACATACGTGAAAATGACTGGAGTGTGATTGTCACAGAATTTTCATTTGAAAAATCTGTATTTTCTTAAAAAAAACCTGTATTTTGCATGAACCTTATAGCTAGATGATTAATATTTTCATGACATGCATTGAGGACGTCATAAATGCTCTACAAAAAAAAAATGTGGGCTATGAGCTCTGTGTTTTTTTTTTTTTTTTTTTGAAGTTTCAATGTTTCATGCAACAAGTATAAATATTAGTTTATTATTTTAAAAACTCATTACTACGTTTGCCCCCACGTAATTTGCCTTATTTATGTTTGGTCATTAGAAAATAAAATTATCACTAATGTGTTGTCTTCTGTATTAAAGACATGAATCGCTCTAATTGCTGTATAACCTCAGTCACTTTTGCTGAAGGAGTATTTTAAAATACATGATACTGTGTACAATGTGTAAGAAATGCCAATACCTGACTCCCTGTGATTTTCTAGTAGTGATACGAGAGAGATACTCGATGAGTATCTTCAGATACCGGCCTGCCCAGCTTCGAACTAAGTTGGTGCCATGGTGTGGATGCATCTCATCGAATCTGTGCTGTTCTTTGCCATGAAAGGAGATGTCTCGGGAGTGTCGTCATGAGGTGCTCACAGCCTTTGCCCTGCAGATGCGCAGACACAGGACATGGATATTTCTCCACCAGCTGGAGGTGGGAACACACCAAACAGCACCCCGGAAGCAGTCCGCTCCTCAGCATCTGCTATGCTTCTGCCACAGTCACCAGTGACACTGGCCCAGTTGCCCAAAATGATGTCGCAGCTGGCTGGCACTCGTGGACTCCCCAAGTTGGACGACATGTCTCCACAGGAAGGTCAGCAAAGGCGAAAGGACTCTCTGCACGCTATGTGGTGGTTGGCTCTTCTGCATGTGCTTGGCTGTGCTGCATGAGACAAAAATGGCTGGCATGACTCAAGTGCAGCTGGCGCTTGCACGCTGTTCCTTCCTCTGACGTGCTTTGTAGTGAGTGAAAAAGTATACACTCTGTATTACACATTGGCAAAGACATTCCTAGTCTTTGAATCAATAATTGCACATAATAAATGGACTATATTTCAGCTTTTTGCTGATGTTCTTAGTTGTTGAAATCGCATGGTGCTGCTAGCTTTTTGCAGCACTTGCAATGGGCACCCAATTTAAGATTCCAAACACCATTTCCTTATTTTTCATTACACCACACCTACTTGTTGCCATGCTGCACATTCGCAATTTTGGTTGCAGATACGTCTTTGTCTGCTCTTTTTTTTTTTTTTTTGCAAGAGGGGAGAGTGCAGAATTTTGGATTTATACATTACACAAAATATAGCAATCCTAGTACTTATTAGGTATTACCAGCTCGTGTTTTAAAAGGGCTGCAGCTTATATTTGGTCTATTGAAATAACACAAGTGTGGCTGCATCCATATTCCATTTTACCATCTAGCACACAACTTGTGGCAGTGAAAACTGATGACAGGCACATCAGACCTTGATTTTTGTTGTGTGCTCGATGCCGGAATTTGGCTGTACGTGTTATAAACTATGCTGTAATTATCAGCATCTACCCGATTCCAAGCGCCCCCTTTCACGATCGTGATACGAGGGAGTCGCTTAGATTCGAAAAATCTAAAAATGGCCACATGGCCCAACCCCTTGTTGCAGCAATATTTTGATCGGATGCGTTTAGCAAATCGCACTTTGTTTGGTGAACAGTAGAAATAAAAATTTGTGGACAGTGAAGTCACCACTTCTGTTTAAAGTCTATCACTCTCGCATACGCTTGAGTTCATTGCACCGATTGAGCCTGTGCTCTCGGTGTCCCACAACAGATCGTCCTCTGCGCCGTCCAAGTTGTACGGGATCAAACACTTCCTAAATGATTAAAAGGGTACTGACATCATTTTTTGAAGGCAAGTTCACGCTACCATAAAAATCTCCTATATGCTGTACACAGGGACGATATTGAGCAAGTGTGAAGCTGAGCAAATTCCGAGATACTTTATTTTGATATTATAATCCCAATTTTTTAATGGTGCAACTACCAACATTGACACATTGACAATAGCTTGATGTCAAGCTACATACAGTACTACCGTATTTGCTCGAATCTAGGCTAACCTTGATTCTAAGCTGACCCCCAAAAGTCTAAAGCCCAGGGGGGTTGAATGTAGGCTGAACAAAACAGCGACAGCGTGTTCACATAGAGAAAACTTTTATTGAACATGATATGAAACAAAAGATTTGGTTCATTATGCAAATAACTGGAGAAAAATACAGCTACTAGTCCTGTTGTGTGTTTCTTTGTCGTCTTTTTTTTTTTGCGGCTTGATAGCAACCTTTTCAAGCTTGGTTTGGTTTTGTTCATAAATTTTTGTGCGCATTTTGTTCAGTTTTGTTCGGTTTGTTTTCCACAGAACAGCAGCGATCGCAAAAAAACTTTTTCTATGCATCCTGCCTTTAATTTTTGGTTTCTCCTGTTGTCTTTGTACACTTGAAATTCCCCACTAGCTTTTGAAAAGCTGCTGTAGTGCTGGTGCCCTTTTGCTGGAATTTGCGGAAGTGAATACATAGAAAGCCTAGTGTGATGATCATCGTGCAGGGCCTATACTCCGTCTCGGGAGTTCCCTTCAGCTCCATTAAGGCTGTGGGACCCCTTGGCCAATAGGAATGGCGTTAGTCCCTCCACATGTATTCACCTGTGCTGCCTTGTCTCCTAAACATCCCCACTGACGTCTGCACACTCACACGTTCGTCAAGCAGACAGCAAATAGAATATGGCTGCACACGAGGATGCTGGTGCCCTCCACCTCGCGCTCTAATCTTTGTAGGATGGCCCTTATTGGAAAGCGAATTCTTCGCTGCGTGGTAACTAGCAGGGCGGCTTGGCCCTTGCGTGCAGGAGCCTAGAAAAGGAGCGACTTGACTCGTTGGTGACAGTTTCAAGATTGTGTTATTGAAGGTGACTAGAAGGTTAGAAAGGAGAGAGATAGGTAGAGTAGGAAGAAGGAAAGATCGGAGCCGGTCCCACAAAGGTTACTGTGGGAATGTTGTGGACAAAACCTCCTTTGCTCCTGTCAGTTTTGTGTTGGTGGCCCTTCTCTTAACCCGTGAAATTGGGCAGCGAAGATGAACTTCTGCAGCGGCGTCTGTACAGAAGGAAGGCAGGACAAAGCCTTTGGAATTCTTAACATCCTTTTCCGCAATGAGCACACACTCATTCCTGGTCATCTTTGGCCTATGGTGGCTGTTTAGGGGTTGAGCTCAAGCGGGTAAAAGGCTTGCACTGGTTGTCCAAGTTTCCTTTTGTTTGGCAGCAGTATTTGGCTTGCGCATGTTTGACCATCTCTTTCTAGGAAAATTTTCAGAACACGGCACAGTTTCCACATTTGGCGAGGAGTTCTTTCATCTTCTAGGGGAATGATATCTCCCTCATTGATGCTTATTCGTTTCCCTGCCTTTACTACATGTGCAGAACGCAGTTGCTGAAGAAATTCGAGTTTCCAGCATCGTCAGAATAAGTCAAGAACGGTGCTGCACTGTTTCCATCGTCAGATCGGCCTATCTGCGGTCGATTTCACTTCTGGTCAGCTTGTTAGTTTGCGGCCAACCAGAAAATGTGCAGGAGTCAAAAGCACAAGCTCCCCCGCATCCAAACAAACAAAGGTCGAAGGACGTAAGTTAACCAGAACTTCTGCCTGCGCTAAAACTGTGAAGAGGATGCCGTTATCGAGATCATGAGCCAGTGTTCTTGAAATTATTTTCCAGAGTTCAGGAAGCCGCCGGCACCATTTGTCCCACGTCTCCTGCACATCTGGAGGCATCTTGTCATCCCATGCTGTTTGCCGAACCCAGAGGCTTTGACACATTATCTTTGCGGTGATTGTAATGGGAGCGACGAAACCATACACGTCAGAAATGCAAGCTAAGGCCAGTAGTAGAAATCGCTTTGTGTTCTGCCAACTTGCCAGAAATTAAATCAGCGCGGACATCTCAAAGACAAACTCATCTTGGTTGGGCCTCCATTCTTCACGGACAACCTTTGCGGGGCTCAAATGCGGTGGAGCCTTTAGGGCTGTCTCAGTCTCGGCAAACGATGCCAGTACAACTGGATTGTTTGATCGCCATTTCCTGAGGTTCATGCCTCCCATCTCTAATATAGACTGTGCTTTCTTGCATATCTGTTCTGTCTATCCTACACTGTCAGCACCAAAAACAAAGTCATTGACATACAGGTTGTCACCTAGGATTTTAGCGGTGCGGGAAAGTTTCTTTTCGGAACCGTTCAAATGATGACGTAAAGTAGCTGCGAGGAGGAATGGGCTGTACATAGCACCAAATGGTACCCTTGTTATCCGGTATTCTTCGATTGGGGGTGGCATTTCGCATTGCTTTGGTGTACTTTGATACCACAGAAAGCGGAGGGTGTCTCGATCCTTCTCAGGCATCTAAATTTGGAGAAAAGCTTTTTCTATGTCAGACATTATGGCCATATTGTGCACTCGAAATCGAAAATTAGAATGTCTGATAAACTTGCATTTAGGTTGGGTCCTGCATAGAGAACATCGTTCAGTGATAGCTTCCCTGCTGCTTTGGAGGACGCATTGAATACAACCTTAACAGGTTCTTTCGCTACGTGGCTGGACAACGCCTTGGTGTGGCATGTAATAAATAAGCCCCTGCGGGTACTCACCCACTTCGTTTACTTTCTGAGCGTGTCCGGCTTGAAGGTAGTTTTTGGTCACAGGATTTTTTGGTCATAGGAAGGATTTTTTGGTCATAGCTGCGGATCTTTTCGTTATTTTGCAGTAGTCTCGCAGAGCGTGAGTGAAGCCTGTGCGATGCCCTTCTGCGATGAGTTCTTTTTCTATGGAAGCCTAACTTCTTATCGACTGTTCTTGTGGACGATGGTGTCCTAAATGCCCTAAGGAGGTCGTCATTTCCAGTGGTGGGCGGGGCATCATCAACAATGCCAAGGTGTTCCAGTTCCCAGAATGATCTAAGTTGTCGTGAAATGTCGTCTGGGTCCTAGTTCACGCGTAAGCGCATCACGCCGATGCTCGTCAGGTGTGTTGAGGCAGACGATGTTGTGTCTGTGCCCTGCAGCACCCATCCAAACAGTCTCGGTGGCTATGAGCCTCTCGTTGAAGTGCTTGATACTGCTTGTTATGTCCCAGTAGTAATCAGCTCCAACAAGCAGCTCAATTCCAACTTCAGGCTGGTAGCCGTCAGCAAGTTTGAGACCTTATTCCTGTTCGAGGTGGGTAACGTGGTCGTCCGGTGGTGGCAGCAGGTCTCTGCTGATCTCAGGCATCTCAAGTGTTTCTATGTGGACTCTGGGGTTGTTGTGACAGTTTTTTCAGCCACATCACTCTACCCAATGACAGCGTCTTTCCTCCAGCGGCGTCCAGTTTCTGAGGACATTGATGGTCAGCCTCTCCTCTCCTGTGTCATGGAGCTTTAGAAGACAGGAAACCCCGCTTTCGTATGAATGTTCTCTGGCTACCACCGTCAAGAAGCATTCGCACCAAATCAGTCATATTCTCTCCTTCTGCAAATGCTCGTGCCGTCTGTAGAAGTACCCTTGCCTTTCCTCAGGTTCGTTCCACCTGTAGCGATGACTTGTGACACCGGCTGGCTGCTGAAGCACCTTCAATTGAGGGAGGCGGCATAGCTCTTTGGTTGAGCTAGCAGACGTTCATTGTGTGCCGTCCTGAACACTTCGCACACTTGAGCCACCTCGATGTTCGGCACTCGGTGGCACGGTGATTTTTTTTCGCACACTTGTAACTGCGCCGCACCTTTTTCTTACCATTTTACCATTTACCATTTTACCATTTTACCATTTTTACCATTTTCTTGTATATTGGACCAGAGGTGATACAGCTTTCCACGGTGTGCCCTTCTTGATCACAGAAGGCGCAGAGCATCTCACCTTCAGTGACCGCTAGAGCAGACACAGACAGTGTTAGATGGTGATCTCTAGTGATTAGAATTTTCTGTTTCATAGCGGCCTCAGACACTGGTCGTACTGTGCACTGGGCTTTCTCTCAGCTCTCTACCTCCACCTTCAGGAAGTTTCGAAACTGCTGAAGGTCATTTTCAGGAACAGTTTCTGATGTCTTTCTCCAGTAGTACCGTATTTACTCGATTCTACAGCGCCCTCGATTGTAACGCGCACCCGATTTCCACCGCGGAAAAAAAAAAACGTAAGACATCGATTGCAACACGCACCCGTATTTCTCGCTGGCCCGCACGATCACACCACTCGAAAAAACGACTCCTTTCGGGAGCGTCTTCCATTTAAATATGAGGTACGGGCGAAGCTTGTGCCCATCTGACGTGTAACAGAGCATTGCCGTCACTGTAGTTTTACCGTGGACCTATGTCAGCACGCGAACTTGCTTCGCCCCCTTCTTCTCGACGGTTGTGGTGCCAGGCATGTCGAAGTAAAAAGGCGTCTGATCGGCATTCCCGATTTGCCCAAGCAGGTAGCCGTTGTTGCGCCGCAAGTTTAGGACGAACCTATGAAAACTGTGAAGCTTTTCATCGTACTCCTTCGCAAAACTTTTCGCATATGCATGTTCCCCTTCGGAGGAAAAAGCCTTTCCTCTTCATAAAATTAGCCAGCACCTGCTCGCTTTAAACTGGCTCCGCATTAGACCTTTTTCTAAGACTAATTGCATAGCCCGCACTTGGAGCAGTTCTGTCGTCACGGGCCGCTGTGCCGCTCGCTGCTCAAGCACATACTCACCGAGCAGCTCTTTAATTTGCGGAAACCGACCCTGCTGTGGTCCACTGAAGCCTTTGCGTGAAGCTTTGCTGTCAACAATCTTCTGCTTTTGTTTCCGCCGGCCCCGCACGCACGTTTCGGGAACTCCGAACGACCGAGATGCGGCCCGATTTCCGTCCGTTTCTGCACACGCGATGACTTTTCTTTTAAAAGCGGCATCGTCGTGCACTCGAGTTTTTGGAGTCGGCCCTTCCACGTTGTCGATGCTAATGCACTACTAGATGACGAACTCCTCAGCACACGTACGAAGTGCCGCACATGGGAAACACATAGGCAGAAATGGCCGACCGCCATGCCGACGCACGTAGGGGGCGGCCATTTTGGATTTGCCGATGGCAATAGATTGACCGTAATTTTTTTTGTTAGTACTCGATTCTAACGCGCATGCGATTTATGAACTCGCTTAACCGGAAAAAAGGTGCGCGTTAGATTCGAGTAATTACGGTACTCGACGCAAAAGTCATTCAGGATGCTTTTCCGGAAAACAGTCAATAAAAATGCGCCGTATTAGCTCAAAGCCACACCCAACGCCTCGATATTGCGGTAGCCTGTCTGGAATTCATCGTAGAGTGTCCTTAGCCTCTCGGTGTCTTGAAGATTGTGCACTGGGCAGAGCACAAGCAAACGCAACATGTGCTCTTCAATGATGATTTTGTCCTTGCCAAATCTTTCGACCAATGTTTTCAAAGCAATTTCGTAGTTTTGTTAACTGAGTGGCAGTACATCGATAGCAGCCACAGCCTTTTCAGTTAGATAGCTGATCAGATACTGGAACTTGTCGATGGTATGGAGTGTTGGATTTTTGTGAATCTTACACTCGAACTGGTTCCAGAATTTGGTTCATGAGTGCACATCCCCATTGAACCTTGCGATCTACAGCTTCGGAATCTGGTTGTCAATGACAGCAACTGGAAAGCCAAAGATGCCACTATGCTGTGAACAGAACCAAAACATACTGCTAGTTCCGAATTGTTGGTTCCTGATGCGGTGCTTGACCTTGTTTCGCTGAAGGCATCTTTAGTTCATTTGCTTGCCCTGGCTGGCGCTTGCTGCAATACGCTGCTCTCTGCGATGATGGCATCGATGGCTTGTTGAAGGGGTGACTTGCTTTTTCTGCAGTCGCTCCATGGCACTTTCAATGTTAGCTTGTGAAGTAATCCTGGGTTTCGGCACCAGAAAATGCAGATGATTACTTGCACTCTAAGTTTCGTCGGCTGACCCTAATTGTAAACTGAATTCTTCGCTGCCTGGTAACTAGCAGGATGGCTTGGGCCATGAGCTCAGGAGCCTACAAAAGGAACAACTAGACTCGTTGGTGACTGTTTCAAGACTGGTTTATTGAAGGCGACTAGAAGGTTAGAAAGGAAAGAGATGGGGAGAGTAGGAAGATAGAGAGATCAGAGCCGGTCCCACGAAGGCTACCGTGGGAATGGTGCGGGTGAAACACCCTTCGCTCTCGTTGGCTTTTGCGATGGCGTCTGTATGGTGGGTAGGCGGGACAAAACCTTCAAATCATAGTTATGAACGACGCAAGAAAACACCCGGGACACAGATGAAGGAAAACACACAGACACGGACGCCGGACTCTCAACTAATTTTTATTGATGTGGACTCGCACATATATACAGCCTAGTGGTCCAAAAAAACATGTGAAAAAGCATGAATGGTTTGTCACAAGTTCTTATTCAAATAATACCTGTGTCACACGGGCGCGCAAAAAGTCTTTTAAGTAAGCGGTCTTTTACGAAGTTGAAAGACTTTTAACAAAGAGGTGTTTGCGGCGCAGACACACGGCAGCAAAGATCTCCTTTTAGTGTTTTCGTTCGAAGACGCTAGAGAAAGCGTGGCGCTAGCAGTTAAAAGAGAAGCAATGAAAATTAAACGATGTACAGTCCTCGACCGTTTATTCGGACTCGACGGGAACCGCCGAAAAGTCCGAATAATCGGGAGTCCGAAAAAACGGATTCACTCGAAAAAAAGCACTTTTATTGGCCCGATCGCCCGAAAAAACTGTCTATGCGCGTCTGCACACACGCACGCTTACGCGCGACCACGTCGGCCTGTACCTCTGCGAGTGTCTGGCCGTCGCTGTAGACAGACAACTGCATCGATATGGCCTGCGCTAAGTCCGCATTTGATGGCTGTGGTGCGGGCGTCGCGTCATCGTCGGAGTCACTGTCCGCCAGCGCCGGCTCGCAGACCTGACGGACGATCTCGTCATCGTCCAACTCTGCGCAAGGCAAAACGGCACTGTCGAAGTTGGCGAACTCTTCAAACGTACCCGCCCCCACATCGACCCCGCTAGCACGAAGGTCGTCCAAAATGTCCGCTGCTGCGGTAGGCGGACTCTCAACCGCGGGGTTCTGGCCTGTGGCACTGTCCTCAATCCCAGTAATAAATCCTGCGTGGCGGAAGCAGTTGTGGATCGTTTCCTGAGTCACTGACTTCCAGGCATCGGACAACATGCTGATGGCCGTCAGAACATCCACGACGTAGTTTTTGTTACTGTCGACGCATAACAGCACTCGATTCAGGAGGCGCGACCGGTAATGAACTTTCAAGTTTTTGATCACGCCCTGGTCCATGGGCTGCAACACGCTTGTCGTGTTAGGCGGCAAAAACTCCACTGTCATAGCCTTCAAGTTGTCGATATGCCCATGGGCACCGCAGTTGTCGACGAACATCAGCACCTTGCGATTTTGCTGTTCGTACCGGCGGTCGAGCTTGCGAAGGTACTGTTCGAAGAGGTTTTGCGTAATCCACGCCTTCGAATTTGCTTCATACCACACAGGGAGTGATTTGACGCCTTTAAATCATCTTGGATTTTTTGATTTCCCTATCACGAGGAGCGGAAGTTTCTCCGTCCCCGTCATGTTGCCTCCTACAACAACTGTCAGTCGCTCCTTGCTATGCTTCCCCCCATGACAGGGTTCGCCAGACAAAGCTAGCGTCTTGTCGGGCAGCATCTTATAGAAAAGTCCAGTCTCGTCACAATTAAAGACGTTTTCTGGTGGATACTGGCGCAGCAGTGCGCACAGCTTGTCGGCGCGGTAGTTGGTCACGAGCGTTTGGTCGACGGAACCACTCTCGCCGCACATTCGCTTGAAGGCCAGGTCGTACCTTTTCTTAAAGTTGCGCAACCACCCGTCACTGAACTTGCAGCCGGTAATACCCATGCGCAGGGCGAGCGTCTCTGCTTTCTGTCTCAGCAGATCGCCAGACACGGGTATTTTCCTAGCCACCGTGGCACTCAACCACATGTTCAGCGCTTCTTCAAGCTGCGGGTGGCTGCCGTCCCGGAAATTTTTCTGCGTACCCGCAGACGCTTTCTCAGCTGCCTCCAGGATCTTAGCCTTCTGCTTGAGGTAGTCCGAGACGGTTTGTTTGGAAATGGAAAATTCCCGAGCAACTTCAGACTGAGGTCGGCCGCCTTCTACCTGTCGAATTATCTCCGCTTTCTTCGCCATCGTGAGCGTCTTGTAGCTCCCACGTTGGCCGCGTTTCTTCACTCCCGACGGCGCAGCAACGGGTGGCGTCGGAGCCATTTCAGCCCGCCACGGAACACACAAGAGAGCGAGAACACAGAGAACAAGACGAACCAGGCCTACCCGCAGAAGCAACTGACTGACACCACTGACACGCTGACACAAACGCCAAACCACGCCAAACGCCACAGCGAACAGACTCCGTAAGTGGCTTGGCTTGGCCGCTCGACTGGCTAAAACCGAAAAAAACGTGTCGCCAAACATAGCCTTCGAGATCGGCAATGGCGATTTCTGCGTGCATTTTGACACTGGCCCGACGTCCATCCATAGCTAGTGCAGCATACCAGTGCTGGCAACCTAGCAAACGTATTGTTAACGTCCCTGTCAGCGTGTCATGGCGTACGGCGACGCATCCGGTCAGTCAAACGGAGTCCGAATAATCGAACGGCGTACAGCGGGGCGTCCGAATTTTCGGTCGTGAGTTTACATTAGGTTCAATGGGGCGAGTGGCGGTGCCACGAAGATGTCCGAATAAACGGGCATGTCCGAATTTTCGGCGTCCGAATAAACGGTCGGCGACTGTATCACGATGTACAAATTAAAGACTGGTTGCACTGCTCGTTTCTTCAAATAAATTTAAGAATAAGAGATGAAGAAACACCAATGTGAAAGTTTTTTGCACTAGATAAGGAAGCATTACCATAACTGGCGACGTGCAAAAGTCCGTCTGGCACCACTGTGCTTTTATTTACCGTATTTGTTTTTCGCTGCTCTCGACACGTTATGGGCGACCGTACGGGAGAAAAAGCGAGGATCGCAAGCCTCACGGCCTGCCTTCTCGCTTTGGAAAACGAGGCAGACGCTGCAAAAGCTGCCAAGGAGAGGATAAAGCAGCGCAAGACCGAGCGTCACCACGTGATATTGCCGACGCGTTGTAGCTGCTTACGAGAGTAGAAAAGGAAATAATCATTAAAAGAGTTCATTACACCTTCTGCAGGATATGAAATTTGTTTTTACAAAGAGTTTTGGTGACAAAAAATAAGCATTCGCTCTTTTTTTCCCACCACTCGAAAATTGCTGGCGCCCACTGGTTTCGAGGCTACTCATTCAGAGCCGTAAAAGAGATCGACGAACGCCATTTACGAAAAAGACCGCTTCTGAAAAGGAGTTCGCGCTGTGCCGTGTGTCTGCTGTCAGGAACTCCTTTTCGGAAAAAGACCGCTTACTTAAAAGACTTTTAAGTGCCCGTGTGACAGGGGTATTAGATATCTCCTTTTGTTTCAGGGCGATAGATAAAACACTGATACATGAGTTAGTATTAAAACTGTGCAAAGCCTCGATTATTTCCCGAGTTGTCTGATTGTTACTCCTGGTGATGCTAGTTTTTTTTAATTGAGGGACGCACCCGCACACTCTGCTGTGTGCGCCTACATGTAAAAAGGCATCGGTGTGAACATTGGCCCCGTGTTGCATGCATTGCTGGCAACCAACACCAACTTGCCCAACTGTCAGTGTTAATGAAGCCTTCGGAACTTAACATTTCAAATGTATCTTGTCATCGTGCGCTCTGTGGCCTGCAAGTTCCAAACTGACGCTTGAATTAGCTTTAAATTTATGTCTTTGTGCTTCAGCTGATATGTATTCGGGACTACATTGCACTATTTCTATGAACTGCTGTCAAATTCTCTGTGTGTTAGGCTAGCAGGCGGGAATAAAGAAATGGCTTATCTTGCCAATAATGACAGAGCCCACCTGAAATTTTGTTCTGATTGTGAAATCGCATGAAGGGTGAGGTCATTACGCCATTAATTTGTTCGTGTGAGCCTTAAGGGCAAATTCTGATCGAAGCGGGTGGGGAAGTCTGCATGAGCGCTGCCATGTTGATTTTTAACTACAGTTACTGAATACGCATTATGCTTATTGATGTGCAGCAGCAGATGCTAAACATGGGCAAAACCTTGGCAAAAGAAAGGCAATTATATCTGGAACTATATTTTTCTGAGCAAGCATAAGGCTTGCTTACACTGTGTAACTTCGACAGTGCTTAACGGTTGCGGTGAGATCGGAGTATAGGGGTGCATCGAAATACTTGATGAGTATGCACCACAAGGGGACATGTTCTGTTGTTTGTATGTTTCTTGTTTCGAGTTGTGCCAGCTTGAGAGGCACTATCTGCCCTGAATAGCACTCCTTCCTTTTTCTGCAAAAACGGCCAATGTTTTGCCTGGATGTGCACTACAGGCTACGAGTCTTCCAAGAAGAGACTGTCCCTTTGTGGAGTTTGAAGAAAGGTCAGTGTTTGCACACTGGCTGAGAGCATGGTGGCCAGCAGCTGAACTCCTCTGTTAGCGAGCTGCACACAGGATATACATTCGAAGATATTACATACCAAGATCTGCAAGATATTACGTTTGTAAGAAACTGCCAACAACTAGCAAATGCATGGTGGAGTGCAACCATAGCTCAACCCAGCAAGAAAAGTGTGGGAGACCACTGTTCACCTGTGAGTATTTACATCAAAAATCCTCCCTGCTCAATGATAAAGTCTATGGAAAAGGTCATGCAGTTGAGCTTCAAGAAGACTTTGTCTTTCCATTGTCTTTCTGTTTTGTGTCACAATAGAAAACAAAGTTTCTGAAGTATTCAACCTTTCAGCAGTTTCTCCAGGAGGCATGGAGAAATTCTCAAGATAATTTTTCTGTCTACCTTTTTTCTTGAAACGCTGTAGGGACACTGGCTGCTGCATGCAGTGGCAATCATTGTGTCAGTGAAAGCTAAAAATTTAAACTACATACAATTTTTGCAGATTTTATTGGTCTTTGTTTAACAATAAACTGATTACCGCAATAGACGACATTCAAAGCACGCAATCGGTCAAATGAAGCATTATTACCTACAGTCTTTTGAGTTTTTTTAGTGTGAAAAACTACCGCACTCCAGCAAAAATAAAAACGTGTGTTCCAGCAACACTGGTATGCCTTGTTGGACCCCGAGGTTTGCATGAAGAGAACTGAAAAGAAAAACTTCACAGAGGTTTATTTCAAGTTGTTTGCAAGTGAGCATTTTTCACCACATGACGAACATATAAACGAAGAGTTCGCCCTACATCGTGCGGATCCCGTCGAATGCTCTCGCAGGGCCCTATTCTAAAGAGTCGCTTCTCCCCGGATCCATAAATGGGTAAATGGCTCCAAATTACACTGTCCAATCACAGTACACATGTCACTTCTGATGGTGCCACTCACACTCCCCTGCCCAGGTCAACATCATTTTCAGGGGCGTAGCCACCACATTGCACCTGTGGCACCGTTCCTTGAGGTGAAAAGGCCACTGGGTCATGGGTCTCACGCTTGTACTACTGGGCACATTAAAAGGCCCGCCACTTACCATGCTCAATTAGCAGGACGGGTTGTCATATGCGTTGACACTGCTTTTTCTTTCAGGAGGGTCTCGCAACTGAAATAATTTCGGTTGTTTCATGGTACACCTTGCGGCATCGTGACTGCATGGCACCTCGCTTCCAGATGTTGGGTCTCGAATGTGGCTCGCTCTCGAAACAAACTGACACAGCAGGCGCGGTCGAACCAAACCTAACAAAAACATTTAACTACTTTTACATCAGCAATATTGTCAGTCGAATCAAATACATCACTAGTGATCAACACGCTAAACACAACCTTATACAATGTTCCAGTGCACTCAATCAACATAACACATAACGGTAATGTGAAGGCGGCGTCACCAATGCTTGACTCGCCACAAGAGGCCCGCAGGAGACGGATCGCGGTGCCGTCCCCATGGACCCCCCGCAGGAAACGACCGCTCGTGCCAGCTGCTACGCAGAACATTGCTGATGTTTCATGTGCTGCCACCCAGCCTCGCCACCAGGCATCACTGCTGGCGTTAGCGCGCTTATCATGATCATGATGACGATGATGAACTAGTGTGCAAGCACAATGCCGCCTATTTCTTGATGGTTGTTGACCCTAAATGCAGCTTATCCGTGGGACATGTGTGCACCATGAGGCGCAAACGATTTTACAGGGGGTGATAGCACCCCCACATTGTGTGGGAAGGACAATGGCCTTTCAGTAGGCCCACAACCCCTTGGCGACTTGTTGGAAGAACCGCGAACAACCCTTTATCCTTAGTGCAGGTGCTTATTTTAACAGGTTGCATTATGAAACGAACTACAGTAGACTCATTAGACGGAACCTGAAGGGACTAGAAAATTATGTTCCATTCAACAGGAGTTCCATTTACTGAAAGATGAACAGGAATGCAGCACACATGTTAGAAATCCAATCACATCAGAGGCAGTTCTATTTGAGCAGCACTTCCGTTTACAGATTTCTGTTTACTGAGAGTCTACTGTGTAGTGGTTCCACTCACCCCAAGCGTGCATATTGTTATGAATTTGCTCTGTCGCGATGGTAGCGGTGGCGAAGAGCGGCGAGCCGTCGAGCGGACTTCGCTGAAGCCTTAGCCCGAAGGTGAAACAGGGAGGCAATCCGTTTGGAAAACAGCAACAAAAGTAGCGTTTACTGTAGCAGGTTGTCGTTTGTACAAAGCCGGCCAGCACGACAACGTCGGCTGGGGCAAAATCTCTCTAACATGGGGCCGGCTCGGCCTTAAATAGCGTCTTTGGTCCATTCTCTCAGACCAGTTCTCGGGCTCGGGGGGGGGGGGGGGGGGGGGGGAGACGTAGCCATACCCGGAACTGCAAAGTGGTTCGGCGGAGGAAGCGACGTTATCCCCGGAACTGCACGGTTCTTCTGCACGGAAGGCGGCGCTGGGAGGGGGGGGAGACAGTTCGTCGAAACAGGGTTCGATCTTGTGAGACGTGCTCCCGAACGAGGAACATGTCTGTGGCACAACAGCACCCCCGCCGCCAGACAATGCATCCGGAGTTTTGAGCCGTCAGCGCGGCTCGGAAGGAGGGATGCTGGTTGACCATCGGTAGCCGTTCCGCTCTCTCCGCCCGTTGAGACTTCCATAGGCCTGCAGAGGTTCACTGGAACGACGGAGTCGAACACAAAGGCGAACCACTCCGGCCAAAGCAAGCACCCTCCAAATGCTGATCAAATCGCCAGACCAGCAGGAACCAAATGTTTCTTCGAGATTACGCTGGGCTAACAATTAGCATCACGAGCAACGAATCTCAGGAGGAATACACAGTGCGGACACACCTTTAGCTAAGTGTCAGTGCATGACACCGCTAAACCAAACAGAATTTTTTTTTCAAGCGATTCTCAATTGTAATTTAGGCAGAATCTGGATGATCGAAGCTTCTGAGGATTGTTCAATTTAGCACCGAAACTACAATTTAGTACACCGAGCAGTTCTGAATCACGCCCATTGGCGTCGCCTGCAAGCGTCAGATTGTTAAACATAACAAAGTTTGTCATCCTACCAGCAATCATTCAATGCGCGCCGCCAACAATCATCACGACAAGCGATAACACGCTCGATAAGGTAAGAAAGTAACACTAAATTTTAAACTTGCACACGTTAAACAAAACAAAGAGCAAAGTTGACCTCCATTGACGCGAATAATAAATGTAAGGTCAAACACAAAAGGTATATTTAAACAGGGGCTTTTACTTAGCCTTATCTGTAAAATTAAAACACACTAACTGTTACTTTTGAAATATTATGAAAACAAAATTAATCAAACAAACATATCAATGCCTGCGTCTCCAATTGAAATGAAAGGAAAACTTACAAAAATTTAGATGCACTCATAGCTCATAGGAGGGCGACCAAATTAGAAAAGGTTATTTTCAAAATTTAAACACAATGTCCATTCATAGTAATGGCAAGACGGGGCCCCTCTCAGACGAACTCTGGGGAGTCGCGCACTCCATAGCTTTCGAGGGATCCGGTCTTGACAATGGCACCACGAACAAAGCTGTTTGCCGAACTCGGTAGCAGCGATTTTTGGCCCGCAGCCGCTGAACTCGAAGAAAGGGGCATCTGCACTGCATCGTTTACGCCACCCGTTCGACCAGTGACCCTTTCGCCACGGTGAGGAACTACAGCCTTTGTTACAACTCAGAGGTACGCGATGTTTCCTCTTGTGCTTGCCTCTACGCGGCTTCAAAATTTGTAAGGCCCGACGAAGATCTCGGCGTCCGAACTTTCCCGAAAGCCGGTTTTTCTGAACATGCTGTCCGCCAAATCTTGATCTGCGTGACAATCTGCGCTTCAAACATTTCATGGGATGCCCTTTCGTGCGCCTAGCCTTGAACCTGGCGTCTCGAATGAAGACGTCACGGCGCTTAACAGCGGCTCTAGCGCACGTGGCGCCCGTCGTCTTTACCACGTTACGCTTACGCAGATGCCTCCTTTTGACGGAATGGCTAGGAATGGCGGCTGTTTCGACACACCTAATTTCAAGTGCGCTACCTTTGACAGGCACTGCCAGAACTCTAGACTGGTTAGCTAGCCTTTCTTCGGGCCCGTTGCTAGCTGTCTCTGCTTGCGACAGAACGTGATTTCCAATCCCTTCAAAGCCAACCAACACGCCTAGAGAGCTTTTGATCTGTGGGGGTCTATCGCTGTCATGGATAGCCCTAATTATCTGGCCTTCGAAGTCGGCCTCATGCTCTCTTTGACGCGATTCATCCTGATCGCGTGCGCTGCGCAGCTGCTCCATCTCTAGCACTTTATCATGCACCTTGGCGTCCTTAGGTTTCCGATGGGCTTCCGCCCCTAACTCCTCGTGAGGCTCCTCAGTGTCCGGCTCTCTCTGACGCACTTCGGTGTCTTGCACCTTGTGACAGGCCTCAACGTCAGATGCCTCGCGACTTTCCTCATCCTGAAGCGCTGCGCGACGGGCCTCCATCGCTTTACTGCGCGCGTCGTCCTCCAGCGCTTTACGACGCGCCTCGTCCTCTCGCTCTTTTCGGCGGGCGTCTACCTTCAGCGCCTTACCACCTGCTTCAGCGCTGTTACTATCGCTCTGACTTCCAGCAGGACTTGAAATGAAAAAATATTTAATCAAAGCATATCTAGCCTGACTAAAATCTCCTGCTTCCTCGGAGGGCAAACAATTCAATACATGCGCGATCTTGCGCGGCAACAACGTGGCGAGCTTCTCCACCCAAAGGTCGCGGCTAACACCAACATCACAGCAGACAACTTCAAAATCCTCAAGAAAATGCGCGATGTTCTCGCCTGTCTGAAAGTTGTGGAGCTGGTGTTTCGCTCGCTCCCACTTAAGGGCTTGAATTTTAAGGTCAAGCTCTCATTTTGAGAGCATGCTCTGTCCTTCTTCTGCTCTCCTCGGCTTGCCACTTTTCGTGCCTTTGAGCTTCGAAGTTTTCGCGGCTTTGCTCACAAACGAGCTCCCCAAACTCGTCAGCTTCCTCGGCCGTCACATTCTCTGCCCGCATCACCTCGAGAATCGCTTCCTTTGTTTTAGCGGACCCGGTGGAAATCCCCATGGCTCCACAAATTTCAAGGAGGTCCTGCACCAGGTACTGCTCCATCGCGATCTCGTCTCTCGTGATGCTCTGCTATTAATATTCACCGTACTCTAAAGCTAATCTCATGGTCTAGAGCACGTGAATAATTAATTACAACCAACCAAACACGAAATGCTCTCCTAACATCTGCCTGTGCTAGAGAGGTCTGGCGAAATGAACAGTAAATGTTGGGCACTCACCCAACCAAAGTAGCCGACGATGGTCCAACTCGTGGCTGCCGTCGAACAGTATCAGGCCTTCAGGGATCCGGTTCCACTTGCCAATGTTGAGATCCGGGGTTGCTTGTCCCAGCTTGCCGAACGATGAGAACAGGGTAGCGTATCGCAGCGTAGCCAAACGTTATCAGGGCGGTCGTCCTCGTGCTCGGAGATCCGATCAGACTTGCCAAACGTAGGATATCGTATCCCGAAGCTGCCAACCACTGTTATGAATTTGCTCTGTCGCGATGGTAGCGGTGGCGAAGAGCGGCGAGCCGTCGAGCGGACTTCGCTGAAGCCTTAGCCCGAAGGTGAAACAGGGAGGCAATCCGTTTGGAAAACAGCAACAAAAGTAGCGTTTACTGTAGCAGGTTGTCGTTTGTACAAAGCCGGCCAGCACGACAACGTCGGCTGGGGCAAAATCTCTCTAACATGGGGCCGGCTCGGCCTTAAATAGCGTCTTTGGTCCATTCTCTCAGACCAGTTCTCGGGCTCGGGGGGGGGGGGGGGGGGGGGACGTAGCCATACCCGGAACTGCAAAGTGGTTCGGCGGAGGAAGCGACGTTATCCCCGGAACTGCACGGTTCTTCTGCACGGAAGGCGGCGCTGGGAGGGGGGGGGGGAGACAGTTCGTCGAAACAGGGCTCGATCTTGTGAGACGTGCTCCCGAACGAGGAACATGTCTGTGGCACAACAATATACAACCAATATGCCTGGCCATTTGGCATGGCAAGTACATGCTCCATAGAAGAAAAGTTCTCTGCTGCTTTTTTCTCATGACGATAGTTATAGCGCGAGAACAAAACGACGACACAGAGACAAGAAGGACACGAAAGACACGAGCGCTAACTTCCAACTGAGTTTATTGCGCAGAGCACGAAAATATATAGAGGAGACAATGACCATGGCACAAGAGCAGAACATGAGTAAGAAAAACCATAAACAAACAACACAAATACAAAGGCACTGAAAAACAGCAAAGAAAAACCTAGAAGAAACCGAACCAGAAAGGTAAAGCTACCTGCCCGCACCGAATCCTTCGAGGAACCTGCGTTCCTTCTCGGACTAAGCCACGGCATAATCAGCTGAAAATAGTAACACAAAGAAATACACGGTGCTACACTTCCAACAAAGATTATCATTTGTTGGAAGTGTAGTGCTGTCGGCGTCTCTTTCTTGCCTCCTTATATCTTGCGAGAAAACAATGCGAAAACAAGACAAAGGTGAAGGAACAAACAACACTAGCATCTTTGTCCCATTTTCACACTGTTTTCTTGCAGTGTTATCTACCAGCTGATTCTTCAAAACACACTTCTTGTGTTTGTATTGTTGTTGTCCAGATACGCTCACAGGCATGTTTCAAAAATTCTTTGAAGACGGTCGCACT
The DNA here is from genome assembly GCF_043290135.1 of Rhipicephalus microplus. Taxonomy (NCBI): domain Eukaryota; kingdom Metazoa; phylum Arthropoda; class Arachnida; order Ixodida; family Ixodidae; genus Rhipicephalus; species Rhipicephalus microplus. The sequence continues at coordinate 8,295,494 of NC_134710.1, forward strand.
ACTGTTTGTCTAGGGTGGCTGTTTCCCCTCTTTTATTGTACATAATGTGGTGGCGCCGAGTCCCATGCTCACACGGCTCGCATTTTTCTGCCAATTGACTCGAATGCATTGCTAGCAGCCCCACTGAGCGCCGCCTTTCACCACAATTAAAAAATTAAAGAAGCTACAAGAAACTGCCAAAGAAAAGAAGCTACAAGAAACTGCCAGAAGTGTAAAAAATCAGTTAGATATTTTTTTCACCATATTAGGCACATTTCTTGCCATTGCTAAATTCGGTGGGGTCCTCTTGCACTAACTTTCCCTCGTACATTCAATGCCTGTCCTGCTTATCATCAGACCAGCCCCGACCATTTTGCCCAGGAACTTGACTAAACCCCGCCATTCTCGCTTTCCATGACCCCAGCGTCACCAGTCTCGTTATCCACAGCCGTTTTCTCTCTCCTTCCCACGACATTCCCCGGCAGAAAACTAAGTGTTGCAGGCACCCTGGAGGTAGTGCTGCATCACTCAAATTGACCGAATATTCTCTATTGACTATACAGATGAAATGGAACCTTATTGACGTCTAAGTAGACAGTGTGCATGGGACTGCTTCTGTCAACACTGGGACTCTACTTTCCATTATGACAAGTGACTTTCGCCATAAGCTCCTGAAAGTTCTCACACTTGTGACCACTCAGTTCGTCCTATGTTGCCAACTGCAGAACAGCATCTGTCATTGGAATGTGCTATGCTCATTTAATCATTGTGAATCGCCACACAGTTGTTCTCTTCACCGCCTTGAAAAATGCCCCCATGACGTACAGTTTCCAGCCGTTTATTTGGATTGACGAGAACTGCTGAAAATTCCAAATAATCAGGAGTCCGAAAAAAAGGATTGAGCCACAAAAAACACCTTTTTTAGCCCAATGGTCGGAAAAGCCTATTTATGCGCGTCTGCACACTCTCACGTTTACGCGCGACTAAGCTGACCTGTGTCTCGATGAATGTCTGGCCGTTGCTGAAGCCAGACAATAGCAACGATGCGGCCTGCGCGTAGTCAGCATTTTATGACTGTGGTGTGGGCGGCGCGTCATTGTCAGAGTCGCTGTCTGCCTGCAGCGGGTTGCAGACGTGACGATCTCTGCATCATCTAATTTGGCACAAGACAGTACTGTCGAAGGTGGTGAACTCTTTGAATGTTCCCACCCCCACATCAACTCCACTAGTGCAAAGGTCACCCAAAATGTCAACTGCTTTGGCAAGTGGACTCTCAACCACGGGGCCCTGGCCTGCGGCATTGTCCTCCTCAATCTCAGTGTCAAAACGCGTGGCGGAAGCAGTTGCGGATAGTTGCCCCAGTAACTGCCGTCTAGGCATCGGTCAAGATGCGATGGCTGACAGCACTATGATCACATAGTTATTGTCGCTGTTGACATATGAAAGCAGGCAATTCAGGAGGCCCGATCCATAATTCACCTACAAATTCTTGATCACGCCCTGGTTCATGGGCTGCAACACGCTTGTCATGTTTGGTGGCAAGAACTCATTGTGATTGCTTTAATATTGTTTATATGTTCATGAGCACCGCAGTTGTTGACGAACAACAGCACCTTGTGATTTTCCTGCTCGTATCGCCGCTCGAGCTTGCGCATATACTGTTTGAAGAGGTCTTAGATAATCCAGGCTTTGGAGTTCGCTTCGTACCACACAGGGAATGATCTGACACCATTGAAACACCTTGGGTGCTTTGATTTCTGTGACTAGGAGCGGAAGTTTTTCCGTACTCGTCCTGTTTCTTCCCATACAGTAAGCCGTTCCTTGCTGTGCTTGCCCCCATCACAAGGTTCGCTGTACAAGGATAGCGTCTTGTCAGGCGGCATCTTGTAGAAAAAGCCAGTCTCGTCACAAATAAAATATTACTGGTGCAGCTACGTTACCAGTTACGTTACCACACATGGCTCTGTCTCTCTTAAGGAACTCCACGTGCCATCTGGTAGTCAATTTGAGGTGGACACGTTAAGTGCTGCCGCAAGGCATCTCTTCGGCATTGCGTTGTACCTTAGAAAACAATGCAGTGGATGCTTTAACGGTGGCTGCTCCTTCAGATCCCCATGTTCCGCACCAATCTAGTACTTGCCCTGACAGCACTATAAAGTGAGTGATTGCGTTAAATTTAACATGGCAGCAGACGAATTCCACTGGGTTCTGCGGTCCTACACCGTTCTTGATATCAGCAGCTGTCCATTGGGGAAAGCGACTGGTGTGACCCACCGCATCTACAAATGAGCTTCCGATTTGTAGACCTCCATATTGTGTGTCCGCGACTGAGCATCAGGTTGTCCTAATTAAGGTGTACAAAATGCTTGCCAAGTGCATTATTGAGGTATGTTGCAGTCCTTGGGCATCCCCTGTCAGGTTAGTCTGCAAGAAAGATGGCACAAGGCATTTTTGTGTCTGTTAAAAACATCTAAACAGAATTACAAAAAAAAAAGACTTGTATTCTTTGCTATGAACAGATAATGTCCTTGATTGCCTCGATGGTGCCCGCTATTTTTTTTTCATCGACCTACGTTCCGGGTATTGGCAGATTGAGATGGATGACATGGGCTATGAAAAGACTGCATTTACTGCTCCTGACTGCCTTTGTCAATTCAAGGTCATGCCCATCGACCTTTGTAATGCTACAGCCACGTTTGAACGAATGATGGACTCATCGCTTAGAGGCTTTAAATGGTCCACTTGTTTGTGTTACTTGCACGATGTAGTTTTTTTCCCCGACATTTGAAACTCGTATACAGCGCCTGTCAGACCTTTTCTGTCACACTGGCCTGCAGCTGAACTCATCAAAATATCACTTTGGCTGCCACCAAATTACAGTACTTGGCCATCTAGTGGACGCTAGCGGTGTATAACCAGACTCGGCGAAAATCAGTGCAGTCAACTTTTCTGTGCCAGGATCTGCAAAAGAAGTTTGCAGCTTAGGTGGACTCTGTTTTTACTTCAGGTGCTTCGCGAAAAATTTTGCGAACATAGCGAGACCTCTTACACGGCTCCTCATTCAAGATGTCCAGTTATTATGGGGCTCGGAAGGGGCTTCTGCATTCTAGACTCTTGTCGCCTTCCTCACTACTCCGATTGTGACCCACTTTGACCCTGCTGCTCCTACTGAGATTCATACAGATGCAAGTCGCCGAGGCATCGATGCAGTGCTAGATCAATGAAAATGTTGCCTTGACTGTGTTATCACATACTCCAGCTATCAGTTATTCCATCACAGAGTGCGAGTGCTTGGCTTTCGTGTGGGGGGTTGTGAAATTTAGCCCTTACTTATATGGGCACTCATTTTTCTTTAGTTTCCGACCATACATGCTCTGCCGGCTGGACTCTTAAAGATCCCTCAGGATGGCTTGGCTGCTGGGCTTTGCGTCTGCAAGAGTTTTCCTACTCGGTCGTCTACAAATCTGACCGCCTGCACCTGGATGCCGATTTCCTCTCCCAGTACATTGTTGCCGATCCTGATGACACCGGCGTGAACATGGTGCTCTCCATCTTTTCTGTGTTCGAATTCGTTCACATGGGGGAAGAATAGAAGCGGGATCCTGTGCTGGCTCAACATTATGAGCCGCATAGAGCTCACCTCAAATGACACCTCCGTCCTTCACTTTGTGCTTCAAGAAGACATCTCATACCGCCACAATTTCTACCCTGACGGGCATGAAATTCTTATTGTCGTGACTCAACATACGCAGTGCAGTGTCCTTGCTCAACTTCAGGATGCGCCTACAGCTGGATGCCTTGGCATATCTCGTAGACACGATCGCGAACGGAGCCATTTCTTCTGGCTAGGTCTTGCTCACTCAATACGCTGATAGGTTGCCACGTGTGAGTTGTGTCAACGCCATAAAACACCATTGCTGCTACCTGTTGGCTGTCTTAACCGATTGACATACCCATGGAACCATTTTATTGTGTTGGGTTAGACCTGCTTGATCTTTTTTTTTGCATCAACACTGAGACACGAATGGATAGCCGTGGCTACAGGTTACGCTGCAATCTACGCTATTGTACATGCTCTCCCGACAAGCTAGGCACCGACGTTGCTGACTTTGTCACAAGACGTTACATTGGTTCGCGGTGACCTCTGTACTCACCATAGCGAAAAATCACCGCGGGTTCTGGCTTAGCGAGCCATAGGGCTGTGTCTCCGTTACCTACTCACGTGTAATGCACCGATCCGTGCGCGCTTAACTAACAAAGCGTTTAGCACAGCACGGGAAAACGGGTAGTGTTCGATCAAGAGCAATACACAAACACTTTATTGTCTTCGGCGGCACCCCCAAACAACAGTAAAACGTCTTCTCCCGGGACGTGGGGGAACAAATGCTCCCCACGCAGACGTTCACGATAAAGGGAAAACTGCAAGCACGAAGACTGCAAGCAGCTGGCAATGGCGAACTTTGACATGCCGGTCGGGAAAAGGTCCCTTGCGGCTATGCTGCGCACTCTTACGATGGCCACTGGGCCTGGTCGCGAGAGTTAGGGCAAACCCCGTACGCGTGGGCCTCCGGCAAGTGCAGCTTGGCGTGGTACGACCACTTCAAGCACTAGGCACTGCTGTTTGGCTTAGCATACGGTACTGAAGCTAACACTCAGGTAAACATGCCTGCCGAGGATGCCTAGGCACCCAGGCAGGCTACAGTCTAACGATTCCCAAAGGGTACGCGGACGAAGGAAAGCCACGTGCTTACCAGGCATCGACCAATGGAGGAGAAAGCGTTCCCGGCACGCACGTGACTCGGCTTCACTGATTCTCGCAGCCCCCGAGAACATGTGCCGCTACCAGAGCACGGGAAAGGAAAAGGAGCAGCCATATGGCGGAATGCCCGTAAAATGGTCGCAGCTGCCCCTACGATCCCCAAAGATTTATGGTGCCCCTAGAGAACTGCTCACAGACCGTGGCCATGCATTTTTATCTCAAGTCATCGCTGACATCTTGTGTTCCTGTTCCATGTAAGACAAACTGACCACTGCTTGCTACGTTCAAACCAGTGGCCTCACAGAACGCTTTAACTGTACTCTCATGGGTATTCTCGCTATGTATGTGTTGCCTGATCACCGAGACTGGGATATTGCCTTACCCTATTCAGCTCTTGCGTATAATTGATTGCATCACGACATAGCAGGCTTTTCGCCATTCTAGCTATTGTACCCAGAGATGGAAGTGCTGTGCCAATTGTTCCAAGCGGCACCAAACCGCTTCTGCTGCACCGTCCTGCTTCTAAGCGCATTATTGTGCCAAAACTGTTCCCATGCGGTCTTTTGTTGCTTTCATGTGCCGTCATTTATGATGTGGCCAGCTCAAGCGAGCTCCTATCATCATCATCACCACCTCCACCCAACGTGCCCTCTGTGTCAGTGGTGGTGATCTCGCCTCAAGTGCGAAACAATAAACGCTGGGTTAGTTTGTTATTCATCATATTTTAAGATAATTAGCGCAACTTTGACTCCCGCAAACACTCATACAATCACTCACACATCCACCTGAGTAACACACACAGCACTCAGCGCTCACTACCAGCAGTTTATTGCTTCTAAATGACTCTCCTATATACATACAGAAAAAGTGACCCTCTTATATATGTACTTGAGCGCTGAGTGTCGTGTGTATTTTTGGGGTGGATGAGTGAGTGATTGAATGAGTGTTTGTGGGAGTCAAAGCTATGCTAATTATCTTACAATAAATGCTGTAGCAACAAATGGGAATGTTATACGAAGGAAGGCTATCAACTAACCTTTTTGCATCGGACCTTGCGTGACTCTTCAAAATGCTGGAGGTGTATGGGAATACGGCAGCTGCATGGAGTGAAGCAGTTTTCGTACTCTGTAATCTCATCGTGAAGTAAACAGGTCGTTCGCTTATGTCTGCCGGGACAGCACGTGCGTTAGCGCCCGCACTCCCGCCCTTTCAAGTTGTTGTTCTAACGATGCAGTGTGTGTGTGTGTGTCCCCCCCCCTTAGCTTCTTTGCCGGATGGTAGACAGGCGGGGCCTTTCCTGAGTTTGAGAAGCCATCAACAGCATGCCTCACACACAGGGCGATGTTATCGCATGCACTTTTCGTGCTACGAACATTGCCGGCTCGTTTCATCTTTGCCTCAGCCCAGTTATCACTAGTACCTGCGCACTCATGCTTGACGATTTGGACGATTTCATGAGACCTACAAGCTTTATAAAACCAGTTAAATGACATCTGAAGTTTGGACGTAGAAATGCTTATAAGTCCGAATGTTTTATTCAAATTGCATGCCCAAATATGCGTTAACTCTTTCATAAGTGCACGAAAATGGTTATTTTTGTATGTCTCAAGAAGATAGTTTTTGCCAGTTTGAAAAGTACTTCAGCACATTTTGCAGCATACCAAATTTTGCACAGTAAAATGCTCTCTCCAAATGTTACTGTTACGAATGTGATGGGTTTACGGTATTTACTCGCATAATTTGTGCACTTTTTTTTGCGATTTAGGGACCCCGTAAAAGAGGGTGCGCAAATTACGTGGGGATCTTGCAAAGGCTTACAAAATATTGTGTCACACTCGTAACGTGTGCAGCATATACATTTAAAAAAAAAGAAGAAATAAGTTGGAGTACAAATCAAGTGTACTTGTTAATTTTAAAAGAATTGGCACATACTTTAACTAGTCAGATTCAGTCACGCGTGGTCTACCGGGAATCACTGATCGCGAAGTCTAATTGAGACTCAGCGTCGCGGCCGCTGCTACTGCCCTTTCGAAGCGCACCGTCTTGGTTCCGTCGAGCGCAGTCGAACGCCCCATTTTCTTAAAGCTCTTTCGACGATGCTGAGAGAAACTATGTCCCATGACATGGCGATACCTAAAGAACTAAGCATCCGCACATAATTGAAAAGGCCTCCTTTAATAGCAGGAAACTTGCATTAGCAAGCGCGCACTTTTGCTTTCATGCGTACCTACTGATCGTGCTAGTCGTAACGAAGTACGTCCCCTTGAAGTGCTTTGCGGTGGCACGCTTCGTTTTCTTCAACGAAATTTACAACAGCAAGCTTCAATTTCGCCATATATATAATTACTGTAGCATATCGCTAGGGAGCCATCGAAACGCGTCACCCGTATGGCGAAATCTAAACTTCCAAAATCGACCAAGCGTGCGTTGCAGCGTGGATGCAGAGAACGAGGGGAACAGCTGGCGCGACAGGCCCTCGCACGCTTCCGATGCAGAAAGTCGTCCGTGCCGTGATGCGAGCGTGCATTCTCGCCATTATCGCAGTAGTAGAGATTGGAAGATGGGAGAAAGCAAACCCTCGAGCATTTCCGGCGATCTGTCAACAGATGTGTGTTCGGGTGCGGTATTCTAGGGACCCTAGTTCAGGGGAAGTCTTCGGAGGAAGGGACTTCGCTCTTGCAGCCTGTTTGACTGCGCTTGTCTGCTCGGCGAGGCACGCACCCGGCCAAAGCATCGAAATGTCCAAAGGTGTGCGTGCCAGTGAGCTGAATCGGGCAGGCCGGGGAGCAGGAAATATGCGAGTAAATATGTTTTCTGTAAAAGTTGGCAAAATATTAGGTGTTGTAAATTATGTGAAGGGCAAATTATGCGCTTAAATACGGTATTTACACTGAAATGCCAGCGCTCAACTGACGCTGCCAACTAGCCCTCACTCGAGCCCATCCTTCCTCTTCTTCTTTTGCGCTCTTTCAGTCCGCGTTACATTATATATATTGTAGAGCTACAAGACTATTTTAGAATTCATAAAAATGTGAAAAGAGAGCAATTTTTGGTTGCCGTCTGGTAAACAGCACAATAAAAAACACTATATATGCAAAAATGTTCTAAAACAGAAAGTTCAGAATATACATATTGAAGATAAATAACCCAGGAACAGTATGAAAAATAATAAATGGTGCACAAAACGTTTCTACTCACACAGACGAAAGAAAATCAAAACAGAGGTGCTGCTTCATTGCTCAAGCCATGCTGTGAAGCAATGCTTGGTTTTTCTTCACACACTAGTGAACTCGTAGACTTTTCTCAGTATTTTTTTTTTTTTCGTGATAACCTGCAGGCCCTTCAATATAGATTAATGCTCGTAATGTGAATAATTCCTGTATAAATCAGATGTCCAATGAACTTAGCTATTTCATCTAGCGTCGTCTTTTTCCATGAGCCACCTCAGTGTGCGTAGGTTGGCGTTCCAGTATATGCATTTCTGCATATATTTTTTTTTCATTTCTGCACAATGTATGAAAAAAGAATGATATTGCATGCAGTTACAAAACATTTCGTGCTACTCCATAGTCAGAGCCAACATGTGCTCCAGTGGCCTTCTTGTCGTGAGGAGAAGCTCTGCCGCCGGCGCCAGCACACCGCTCCCCAGTGGCGTGTGGACCTTGCATGTAACCAAAGTAGTTATAACATTGTGCTCAAAGGTCAGCAGCTATGCACTTGTGGTGGAGGAGATAACTTCATGCCTTAAATAAAACAAACCCATGATCGGCTGTGAATGTCTCAGGTTGATCAAAACATCATTGCCATAAAACTTGAAGCTGAGATGCTGTCATCCTCGGACTCTAAGTTCATTCTCACTCAATTCGGGTGGGGTTGCAAGACATTTTCGAGCAGCGCGTGTTTTTCGTAGCGCAGGTGCGCACGTGACGATGGCAAAAGACCGACTATAGTGACACTAGATGCGGCCCTGCATCTAATGTAACCATACAAGCATAACCAAAGCTCACGGAAACTTGCTGAGAAGGCCACCTCCACAATTTATACATGTGGCGAACCTTCGGAAATACTATTGTAGAATATTTTTTCCCCTACTCCTAGTGACAGCTCTCTATTCAATAGCTGGTATAAATTTCTGGTAATTATTACTGCTCAACACTGTCAGATTGCGAAGCTGACACCTTAATTCGATATTTTCCTTGCAAAGGCTCGTGTTTACAGAGCTTTAGTGTTTTCGTAGCATAACCATGAGGGGCATGCACTTCTGTCAAGTTCGCCAGCCAAGTGCATTTTTCGCACAGCACATACACATTGGTTCGTGGAAAAGTCTGTCGAAAATCACTATGTTCCAAAAATGGGCAAATTCAAATTGATTGTGAAAGTTGAGGGACTAGACTGACTACTAGAAAGTGCTGAGTGCACGTGAAACAGATCAATCATGCCAAAATCGATGATCCAAAACATCGATCACCGGTGATCGATTTGAATAGACGTGGTAATCAGAGTTAAAACCGCTCCCGCGTCCCAACACATTTGGGAAGTCGGCTACAACACTGTGCAGAGAAGCATATTGCAAATCTATAGGAGAGAGGTGGGGGGCGGGGTTCTGGGCAGAAGTTCAGTTGCTTGAATTTCTCATGTTCCTTTTAGGAGCTTGCTTGGCAAGCTTCTTACGCTCGCTCCTTGTCCGGCGGCAGTGCCGGAGTGTGTACACTTCTCGGGGATTTCAGAAATGCTTTCGGCATGAGCACTTTTTTCTCTTCGCCGGGAGCTCACGCAGTTGAAAATTTTTGTAACCGCTCGGCTGCATGAATCCCTGAGACGCCAAGGCTGCAGGGCAGCGGACTAGCAAAGCAGCAGCAGCTCGGGCTTATCGCCAAGACCCTGCGGTGACAGCCTGGTAGGCCGAAACGATGAGGGCTCGCCGTCAAGCAAACACAGAGCTTTGGGCCAGTGAAGCAGAAGCGAAGCAGGCGCGCCATCAAGCAGACCCTGCGATCAGAGTTTGCGAAGCAGAAGCAAAATGGAAGTGACGGCAAGAGAACCCTGAAGTGCAGTCGTGGGTGGCCGCAGCCAAGTGCCAAAAGCTGTCGCTACCTGACGTAGGCAGTGCCAACACGCCCTTCAAGCGCGACCTCGACTGCTCGTTCGGCCATAGCTGCAAGGTATGCGACCGCTTGTGGTAAATAACATCTCTTGGGTATATATAGATGCCTCATGCATCATAAAGCAATCATATTTAACAAAAATAAGTCTATGAGCTCATCGAGGGACGCCCTTCTTGTACTTTGCTAAAAATCATTTCTTGTGTATATATAATGTACATAGTTCATCGAAATGTATATAGTGCATCCAAATTTAAATGAATGAACATTGTGTATGTAATCTATATATAACAACATTGTCACGTCTGTATATGGTGGTAGGAAATGTGAACAGAGGATTCGTGGGTTACCCGATCATCTCCGAGCAAGCTCCTCTAACATAGTTCACTTCCCCGCAGGGGCGCCTGCGCAAGTAGGCGTTTGGTGTGTAGCGACACCACGGACCCGAGCTAACGGGGGAGTTTCTACTCCCTCCCACGCCTAGCCGTGCGTGGCTTTGCCGTGTCCGGGGAAAAGGGGATCCTGGGGGTTGAGCTGACGCTGGGTGATTGGACCTTTAAGGCCCCCCGGCAGAGGTAACACACCCCTTTGGCCCTGGCTTCACGTAGACGGCACCCCCGGACTGACCCGCCCGGGGGGAATCGGCAGTCGCCTTTTCCTGTCTCCCCCTCACATCTTCGTCTTTTCTCTTACTTCAAATCTTTCCTGTCCTCTACTCTTTTCCGTTGACTTCCGTGTTTCCTGGCGGCAAGGGTTAACCCTGTGTGGCTATCCTACCTTGGATACACCATATTCAGTTATAGTGGTGGTGTACAGCTGGCGTCTGCAGGTCCTGTGCTTACAGACCCTGCAGCGTCCCCTTGTAGGACTCCCATGGTGGGTGGCTGGCGCCGCTGCCGAAAATAAACCTTTGCTTATGGCTTGTTCCTTCCCCCCACTCCCTGATCGCCCTCAGAGAAGAGGGCGCACCGATGAAGTCTTCCAGTTTTTTGGTCACCAGAGAGTATCCTTTCCACGATTACACGTTATCCACGCTGACACACCCGGCAAATCAGTGAGAACAATTTCACCTTTTCTTGTTTCGAAGTCTTTCACAGAAATCTTTGGCCCAGGATATAAAGCATCGAGAATGGCAAGTGGTGACCTCCTGTTGGAGCTCCGCGACCAGAAACAATATGAGAAACTGCCTAATCTAGTGAAATTCGGAGATACCAAAATAATAGTAACCCCACACCGAACCATGAACACCACCCGTGGTGTTGTTTCAGATGATGACCTGTTAGGGCTGACTGAGGCTGAACTCCTGGAGGGTTTCAGCGAACAGAATGTCATCAACGTGAAACGAATTAGGATGAGACGTGATGGTAAAGAAGTCCAGACTAAGCACCTAATACTTACGTTTAATTCAAGTGTACTGCCCGACTCCGTTGAGGCTGAGTACATCAAGCTTCGAGTGAGGCCTTGTATTCCAAACCCTCTACGATGTTTCAAATGCCAGTGGTTCGGCCACAGTTCGCAGAACTGCCGAGGCCGCCTAACTTGCGCAAAATGCAGTGCTGAAGACCACACATCTGATGCCTGTGAAAACTCTCCTCACTGTGCGAACTGTAATGAGGAGCATGCCGCATACTCACGGTCATGCCCATGCTGGAAAAAAGAAAAGGAAATTATCACAATTAAAGTAAAACAAAATATTTCATTTAGGGAGGCACGAAGGCAGGTGTCCTGCCTTCCAGAAACTAGCTTTGCCGAAGTGGCGCGTCAGGGGGCAGCGCCACGACGGCCCCCGGCACCTGTCTGGCACACGCGTAGTGAGCCAGCGGCGACGCCATCCGCCTCCTCGGCGGTTGCAGCAAGTGCTGCTCCGCCATCCAAGAAAGACCCACCAACCTCCGGGCTGGGGGCCGTGAAGGTCTCGTCCTTTGAGGCGAGGCCCTCAAAACAAATGCAGCGCTCGCAAGAACGCGTGTCCAGCGCCTCGCAAGAGGCAATTGATGGACACAACACCGAGTGTGAGGGCGCAGCCAGCGCCTAAGGATCGGTGCGACTCCGTCGACTGATCAAAAAAAGAAAAATCTCGTGTCACGGCTCCTGGAAAGGGTCCGTGAGCTTACTTTCCATCCTTGAGCACAGAACACAAAACACACCTAAAATGGACACACAAATACTACAGTGGAATGTCAGAGGCCTATTTAATAACCTAGATGATATCAAAGACTTGCTTAATGACTATCAGCCAAAAGTGTTCAGTGTTCAAGAAACTCATTTAAAGTCGACTCATGTGAATTTTTTAAATCAATATGTGGTTTTTCAAAAAGATCGAAATGGTGGCAATTTCTCTTCTGGAGGTGTGGCCATCATTGCATAAAGAAGCGTAGCATGCCAGCACATTGTGCTACAAAGCTCTCTTGAGGTTGTGGCTGTTCGCGCTATTCTATTCAACCGTCTTATATTTATCTGCTCGATCTACATAGCCCCTGACGAACCATTCAATAAAACAGAGTTCGAAAAGCTTATTTATCAGCTTCCAGAACCATATGTGTTAATTGGAGATTTTAATGCTCACAGTTTGCTATGGGGCGATACCAAATGTGATGCGAGAGGTCGTGCAATAGAAAACTTTCTCCTCGCATCTGGAGCCTGCTTGCTCAATAAGGCAGAGCCAACATACTTCAGTACCACACACAATACATATTCATGCATAGATTTAGCCATTGTTTCACCGTCACTCCTACCTTACCTAGATTGGAAAGTTATTAATAATCCATATGGAAGTGACCATTTTCCAACTCTTTTAGCAACAAAAGAACGGGATGACCGGCCGTCTTATCCCAAAAAGTGGAACTTTCATGTTGCGAACTGGGTGAAATTCAGAGAGCTATGTACACTACACCTCGAAGAGGTAGACCATTTGGAAGTAGAAGAGATGGCCAACTATATTTCGGAATATGTTCTTACTTGTGCAAAAAAGTGCATACCGCAGTCCAGGAATGATAAGGTTAACGCAAAGCCATGGTGGAATCGGGAGTGTGAAATTGCTAAAAAACGGCAAAAGAAAGCCTGGAGGGTTTTTTCTCGCTACCCAACAGCAGAAAACTTGATAACCTTTAAAAGTTGCAAAGCGAATGGCAGGCGTGTTCGCCGTATAGCCAAACGGGAAAGCTGGACACGCTATATATCCTCAATAAACTCCTACACAGACGTCAGCAAGGTTTATAATAGGGTGCATAAACTTAAAGGACAAGGCCCAAATCCCTTCCCTTTGGGGAATGACTGCGGTGATACAATAGAAGAACAGGCAAACGCTCTTGGCGAACACTTCGAGAAAATGTCAAGCTCAGAAAACTATACCACTAAGTTCTTACGCCACAAAAGCATAGCTGAAAGTGTACCTCTGTGCCGGAACAAGCCTCGATCAGACGGATACAATAAACCACTAACAGTATATGAACTGAAGCTCGCTCTTGGTTCCTATGGAAGTTCTGCTCCTGGTTCTGATACAATTACTTATGAAATGATCAGAAATCTCCCTGATGAAACCCTGAACTGCCTTTTAGCACTTTACAACAAGATTTTCAGTACCGGCAAAATACCCTCTGCTTGGAAAGAGGCAATAGTACTTCCAATCCTTAAACAGGGCAAAGATCCCTCTTCGGTAAATAGTTACAGGCCTATCGCCCTCACAAGCTGCCTACTCAAAGTGTTTGAAAAAATGATTAACCGCCGCTTGGTCTATTACTTGGAATACAATGGCATATTGGACCCGTGCCAGTCTGGTTTCCGTACAGCTAGATCCACAACCGACAATCTTGTCCTCCTCGAGTCGTATATACGTGACGCGTTTGTACACAATCAATACTGTCTGTCTGTTTTCTTCGATCTTGAGAAGGCACATGATACTGCCTGGCGATATGGAATCTTGCAAGATCTACTGTCTTTCGGTATATGTGGCAGGTTGATTACCATCTTAAAAGATTACCTGTCTGAAAGGAAGTTCCCTATAAGAATAGGTACTGTGTTATCGCGCACATTTCTTTAAGAAAATGGAGTGCCGCAGGGAGGAGTATTAAGCTGCACACTATTTATAGTTAAAATGAACTCTCTTCGCTCTGTTATTCCCCCTGCGATATCATACTCTCTATACGTGGACGACATTCAAATTAGTTTCAAATCGTGTAACTTGACTGTATGCGAACGCCAGATACAGTTAGGTGTTAACCGACTTGCAAAATGGGCTGTCTCGAGACGACGAGGTGTGCATCCTGACCCCTGCATAATTATGAATGGACAAAACATAGTCATCACGAAAGAACAAAAATTTCTCGGTGTAATTTTTGATTCCAAGCTCACCTTCATCCAGCACATAAAACAGCTGAAGTTAAAATGTCTCAAGATCATGAACGTTTTAAAGATTTTATCGCATCAGTCGTGGGGGACAGACAGGCACTGTCTCATATCTCTGTTTCGAAGCCTGGTTCTGTCACGCATAGACTACGGATGCATAGTATATCAGTCAGCTTCAAGGACAGCACTGAAAATGTTGGACCCTGTATACCACCTAGGTATCCGGCTGGCACTTGGTGCCTTCCGTACCAGCCCTATTCAAAGCCTTTATGCAGAGTCAGATCAGTGGCCACTAGACTATCAGCGCACGTATCTAGGAGTCAATTATGCAGTTAAGATCATGTCTCTGAAGCAGCACCCATGTAAAACACTTATGAACGATGTGTCTACAACCCAGTTATACCTCAACCGTCCTTCTATCGCCCCACCGTTTCCATTGGCAATAAGACCTGCAGTAGAAAAACTTGTGATTTTCTTCAATGACTTGGAGGAAAGTGACCATGTCGAACACATCCCTCCCTGGCAGCAATGTCCAGTCACTTGTGACTGGTCTTTCAAAGACATCATAAAGGAAAATTGTCCAAGTGCACTTTTTGAGCAACATTTCTTGGCCCTTGAACACAAATATCGTTCAACCGCGTTCTTCTCTGATGGCTCAAAATCTCAAACATCTGTATCTTGTGCAGCCTATGGACAAAAGTTCTCGGACACCAGAACCATGCATACACATACCAGCATTTTCACTGCGGAAGCCTATGGTATCCTGCTTATTATACAACACATTAAACAACACAAGATACAAAAGTCTATTGTGTACACAGATTCTTTAAGTGTTGTCAGGGCCCTGTCTTGTGGCAAGTACAGCAAGAACCCTACTTTCAACAAGCTCCTTAATGAAATCTATGCAGCCTACAACTTAAAACTTTCTATTGTTATTTGCTGGGTTCCTGGTCATTCTGGAATTGCGGGCAATGAAATAGTGGACAAGAATGCACGAGAAGCCGCTGGTCGGCAAACCATAGATATAACCTCTGTTCCGGGTGTAGATCTAAAACCTGTTGTACGTAGAGGTCTACGCAACCACTGGCAAGCTGAATGGGACAGAGAAGTCGACAACAAACTCCACCTTGTAAAACCCCAGCTGAGAAAAGTTATCTCCCAAAAACTCAACAGGTTCGCCGAAGTCACTCTAACACGGCTCAGAATAGGCCACACTTATGCCACACATAAACACCTTTTGACAGGCACTGATCCACCTACATGTATACACTGTGGAGTGAGTCTAACCATTGTGCATGTCCTCATACAATGTCCTGTGCTTCACCAAGCACGACTGACCCATTTCAGGGAGCTCTATCGATATCATATCCCACTCCATCCAGCGCTGTTTTTATCACTTAATGCAGTGGTTGACTTTAAGAGACTTCTTCATTATCTTGGGAAAGTGAAATTTTTAACAATGATATCATTCCATCCTAGGCACCAGGCTGCGCCTCAAGTGTGATGTACCCCCTGGTGCATAAAAAGTATGTCTGAGCCTTCGCAGTTCTTGCTCAGGCAAGGACTTCAGTTGTGAGGGTCTTGGGCCTTGCAGACTAATTTATTAGCACAGACTTCAGCCAACAAAATGAAGGTTTTAGCAAAGTGACATTCCTTGTTTAAACAAAGTGACATTCTTTTAAATGTACTGCGTTTTAAATGGTTCGTAGATATTTGTTTTAATTTTTAATCATGTTTTAATCATTTGTTTTAATTTTTAAACTAATAACCGAAATGAAACACTTGTACTGGCGCTCTTTGGCCTTAGATGCCCTTGCGCCAATAAAACTTAACGTAATAATAACATAGTTCACTTTGTGTATACGGGGATGATTTTTTTTTTTTTTTAAGCATTTAGCGATCCATTACTTTTCTGCACAGACACGCAACAGCTGGACCTCATTGTTGTAACCGATAATGTAGCATGCAGGCATTGCTCTAAGTGGGCTATTGTACCATAGAACACATGCAAAAATTGATGGGGCTGCAGCTTCTCAATGTTATAACCGATATTTTGTTAAAACCTGTATTGTTATAAGTGAGTCCAACTGTACGTAGTATATGTATGTATACATATATGGGGAAAGTTGTTTCTTCATCCACATTATTTACTTGAATACCACTGGAACCTCATGCTTCCCAAAATAATTAAAAAAAAAATTGAATTTGATGCAATTTGACAATAAAGCTCAGTTGGAAGTTAGCGCTCTGTCCTCTTGTGTCGGTCTGCTCGGCCGTTTCTTCTTCCCCGTAATGCGCTATACCAGTTCAAGTTGAATTAGCAATCTTGTTTGAACCCAGAAGTACCATATTTTCACGATTGTAGGTTGACTCATTTTTTTCCGAATTTGACAATCCATTGTTTGGGGGTCGATCTATAATTGAAAACGAGTTTCGCCTGTGAAGTCTTTCTGAAGATGATCTCCATGTATTTTCGCAAAGCTATCTTTTCTGCACAGCTTTCATGTGCTGCTGTGAAGCCACCTTTGCACATTGGTGGCTTCATGGTGTGCCTTTTTTTTTTTTTGAAAAAATAAAATGTTGTGTTTCTCTCGTTTTTCTTTTTCTTTTTTTTTTTTTGCGGTGCCATTTTCCAGGGTAGACCTACATTTGAGTCGGCTTACAATCGTGCAAAGATGGTATGTTCCAAAGCTAACTTGCATTGCTCCAAAGCTGCACCAAAAGAGTGAAACCCACTTCCACCCCTGTGTACCTATGAGGGACGACTTTACCACTGGACAAAGTTCATCTCGGCCCATACCTTGTTCACTAGCGAGTATGCCTGCGACGCGATCACACCATCCGATCATGCCCGTTGGCTCGCCCGCGCTCGGTAGGTGGCGTTCCAACCTACATTGTCGGTACGATGCTTCACATCGAGACGTACATTTCGCTCTCAATATCCTATTGCTACTCTGGTCCCCTTGTCATTGGATGGGTCTATCTGAAAAACTTGTCTCGTTATGCGGGACATTAGGGGGCATTTTGTGAACACCTGTTATCTTCTAGATCCAGGGATGTTGTTCACGTCACGCGGCTTAAACCCGACAACACTTCTTCTGAAAACAACCTTTAAAGCTCCAGGATAGTGCTGCCCCCGCGAGGGGTAATGCAACATGCCAATGGCGGCCAAATTTGCAAAGAAGAGGATGACAGAGGTACACTGGCGTGAGCTGATCATATTGGCAGCGCTGCTCGCGGTTGTCAATACATCTGTACCTACTTCCTTGAGTTTGTATCTTTCTCGTAACAATATAGCCATGTAGATGAGATATCAGACGTGTTTTCAAGTTAGATAAGTCTATCTGTTTGGATATTTTACCTTTTTTAATCGGTTGACTTACTTAAATTGCTATTGGGTGACGCTACCGATCATTTCATCACCATTTTCATAGCCAAATTAGTAATATTGTTTCTACGTTACAAGACAAATCTATGTTCTTGCTGCCAATGTGAAACTCTAGATATTTTCACCACAAGTCAAGAATATTTCTGATTCGTAGACAGTTTTTAAAAATAGGGTAAGCAAACACAAAGTTGAAGCCTCCCATGACCTTGTCTGTGCAGGGTCGCACAATCGAAAAGTTATTCCTGCTTTCACAAAAAGTTCTATGAGGATCGCATTCGCCCTCTTTGAAAAAACTGCATGTTCCACTGGAATTTTTAGAATAAACCTTCATTAAATTAGTATTAGAGAAGATCTCACGCCCAACCATATTTGATATGTAGTCATGTGCACAGGGAAGTGGATAGCTGTCTGGTAAAGCTTGGGTGATCAGTGTGCAGCAATCCCCTTAAATTTGCCAGATGTAGTGATTCACTGCTGAAACTCTTAGGGAGCGATGATGTGTTCTCCAGACAGGGCGGAGCAAAAATAGGAAGTCTGGGGTTGCTGATGTGGTTCAAGTACTTCACCAGTGACTCTCTGGTATGTGCCTTTGTAAGGTCAAGAAAACAAGCAAGGATTTTTGCGTACAGTGGAGCGGGTGCAAGTACTTGATTAGTGAAAACGCCTTTCTGCATGTGCTGAGAGCAGTGGGGCGATGAACATTTAAGTCTATTGCAAAGTTGTAAAGAAGTTGCCAATGAGAGAGAGAGAGAAGAAACTTTATTGAACTGTCCCTGCTGGGGTCAAAGGTGGTGGGGGGGCCGAGAGACGGGCACCCCTCTGTTACCCCCTTTCTCAGGCGGCGGCCAGGCCTTGAATCCTGGCGGCATCTTCGGCCAGCCGGATAGCCCAGAGCTGGTCCTCCGGGCACGTGCTGAGCAGCAAAACCTCCCACTGCTCGGCTGTGGTGATTGTGAATGTAGGGTTCGCGCTGTGTTTAATTAATTAATTTATTTATTTTCGATACTGCCAGTCTCATACTAGACCAATGCAGAAGGAGACCAAAGCAGAAGGGCATTAGTTCTTAGATACACAATACAGTTTTCAGTTTCACATTTGTACAACTGAGTGAGTAGCTGCGGGGCAGGCCCATATAATATGGTCGAGCTCAGTATTAGGTGCACCGCACACTTTGCATTGTTGTGTGTGAACAGCGGGGTAAATACAGCTGTACAGTGACGAACAGGGGAAAGTGCGTGTCTGTAATAAATGCCAGGTAGTGGACTGCTGCTTACTAAGGCACGTGTCCGGTAGTGGGTATTTAAGTCGGGCCTTGCGGTAATCCTAAACATTAGGATTTCTCCAAAAATAACCATTCTGTCCCTAGCATTGTCGCGAAAAGAGGAGACCATCATCTCTCACTCAGCTGCATCAGGTCGCAAGGGGTGGTGCTCTGTTGGATGATGCGCCCGGTGGACGAGAGCTCAGGCGGCGTCACGAGCATGTTCGTTCCCCGCAAACCCTGAGTGGCCCGGAGTCCAGATGATCTCAACACGGTGGCGAGGTAACAGAGGTGTAGTTGTGAGAATGCGGGGCGCCAGTTGGGAGATCAAATCTTTGGTAAAGTTGCGGATGGCAGTCTTGGAATCGCTGATGATGCAGGTTGCTTGGGTTCAGGCGTAGGCTAGAGCAATGGCTGTTTCTTCACCCTCTTCGGGTTTGTTTGCTCGAATGGTGCCAGTTGAGGTAATTATGTGCTGCGGCCTGGTGGCAACGGCGAGGGCCATGGCCCGATGCATAGGATATTCCGATGCGTCTAAATACGTCACGTGCGTGGCGTGCGCATAGCGCTTAGCTAGTTGCTTGGGGCGGTCTACTCGTCTTTGCGGGTTATATTCAGGGTGCATATTGCATGGTATGGAAGAATCACGAAGGTGTCTCTAATGTCCGGAGGAATCGGAAGTTTCTGGCCAATGAGAACAGCTTGAAACACATATTAGATAGGATTAAAAAAATCTAGCAAGACGTATGGTGTTATTCAAGATTGAGTATAAGATGGATGGAAAGTTTTTTATTAAAAAAGAGGGAGCCACTTGTTTTTTCTCAGCCGTGATAAGTGGGACTTTTAAACATCACTAATATTTCATAGCGCTGTATGATTTGCACTTCTGCAAGTCATAATCACTGCAATCATTTGTACTGCGGCAGACAAAGAACATCAACATCACTGTTTGCTTCAACTTGATGACACGGTAAGCTACAACGATACTTCCTTTCTGCTAATGTTTTACTTGTTTTGCTTGTTGTATCACGTAAACATACCGTGGTGTCTTCATGAGATGGCATCAGCGTCATCGGGCCTTTTTGTGTGTGTGTGCGTTTCTGCCTCGCTTTTGGTGATGCAGAAAACACAAGAAAAAAAAAAGGTCAGTGGTGCTGTGAGTGAACCGAGTAAGGAGTACTATTTTCCCGTCAGCCGAAAGAATACTATGCAGATAACAGCAGGAAAAACCCTGTTCTAATACTTGATAAATTTTCCCACAATTTTGTTTTCTTGTGACAAACAATAAGCTTTGTGTGTGTGTGTGTGTGTGTGTGTGTGTGTGTGTGTGTGTGTGTGTGTGTGTGTGTGTGTGTGTGTGTGTGTGTGTGTGTGTGTGTGTGTGTGTGTGTGTGTGTGTGTGTGTGTGTGTGTGTCCGTCCGTCCGTCCATCCGCCAGTTCGCCTCTGTGGAACAGTGAAAGATGCTTGGCTGCTGATCCGCAGGTCGCGGGTTCGATCCTGGCAACGGCGATTGCATTTTAATGGAGGATAAATGTTAGAGGCACAGTGAAGAACACTAGAGGGCCAAATTTGCAGAGTCCTCCACTGCGGCGTACTTCATGTTCATATTGGGACGTAAATGCCCCCACAGACACATAATTCCCATTAGGTCAGCACGTGGTCGACGAGTTAAAGAAAGCAGCGCACGCCATCGGTTCGCTGACCGCTGCGGATACCTATCGGCGGCACGACCCAACTTGAAGACATAAAAGCGTTGCCATAGCCACCAACGCTTTGCGAGAAATATGAACTTCCTCGTCCAGCAAACGTGGCCATGGCATGCTAGCAACTAAAGCTGGAAGCGTGTGCCACGTTTCCTACACGCGAACAGGACTCAACGTGCTGCAAAAACGGCGTTGCTTGTGACCACGTTGGTTTCCCTAGCAATGACACATAAAACATTTTACTTTCTTGAAGTTGTGTCGTCCCGGCGATAGATATCCAGTGCCGTCGCTGGACCAACAAGCACGTGTCGTTGTTACTTCATCTCGTTGAATGCGCCTTGCAAGCGAGCCAAGTTGTTGTGCCCTAAACCTAATCCTATCGCGAAAAAAAGGGGGGGGGGGGGCACAGCGGTGTTTCACGACTTGTTCTAGCTCGTGCAAAATGCTGTTTAATTCACCTTCACCGCAGTACACCGGTGCCCTGCAAAAAAGGGTGTTGAAGGGGTTGTTAGCACTAATCACATAGCACAGCACATTTTGTTCAATTACTCGTGTATCTATATAGCCCATAATTGTAAGTACTAGTAGGATTGATGACGGTGAAAAAGGTTACTGGCAATCATTTGAAGCAGTGTATGTCATTTCTGCCCCCCCCCCCCCCCCCAAAAAAAAACTGTGCTGTTTTTTCTTTTTTTTTTTTCGCTACCCCTATGAATCCCCTTATTTTCAAGGTTGCCAGTTTGGCAGATTCACATTTGAATTCGCAGCGTTCAAAATGTGGATCTGCAAATGCTGATGTGGATGTTAGCATTATTTACTCAGTGGGGTGGTTCAAAATACTACTTTTATTGAAGTAGAAGTACTCTTACTCACACAGCACGATTTAGAGCACATTGAATCTCATAGTTCTTTATTATACTGCTCCAAATTTGGTCTTTCATGATAAAAAATGAATGTTTTGTTTCCTGTAACCTGCTCGAAATTTGGAGTTTTGTGCTGCAAAAGTAACATTTTGCTGCTCCGAAAATTGCCTAGGCATCTCCTAGGCATCAAATTCTAGTTTGGCTCTTGCACCCCTGTACACACACACACACACACAATGCAACATCTTTCCATAGACATCGTTGCCCCCACTCTTAAGATACACTACTGAAGCCCCTGGGTGTTTGATAAACATCTCCACGAAGTGAATCATGACAAGAGGGCTAAGTACTGGGAATCGTTCATTGGTTTTGAGCCGCTGCTTCCTACGCCTTCAACTCCGGGGGAGCAATTTATTGCCGTTTTGCCCCAGCTTCCCGAGCTCTCTCCTCCAGAGTAGCAGCGGGCAAGAGCGCTTTCTTAATCGTTTTGATCCATGGCAGAAAAAGAGTGTGTGGTCTGGAAGAGCTTACTCTTCATTCTCGTCAGTGTCCTCATGACGTATAGTAGGTACCTTGCATGGGTTGGGCCGTGATGGCAGAAGGAGAATGTGTGGTCTGGAGTGCGCTTATTCATCATCGTGGCGTATTGTGGCTACCTTACTTGTATTGTGCCATGATGACAGCATCATTTTCATCGGGTACTTTGCATGTGCTAATGCGCCCAGTCATCATCATCATTGTGATGGCGTATAGTTAGTACCTTTAGTACCTTTCAAGTGCTGTTCTGGACAACACACAATGGACAAGCCTAGACCCTAAGGTGCTTTGTCCCTAGAGATACAACCAAGTGCTTCCCATGTTTTGCTGAAGGCCACAGCCGTGTTCGCTTAGACACTGCTGTTTATCAGACATGAATGGTGGCCTCTTATATTGCCAGCCTTCGAATGTGCGCAGGTTGAGCATTTGAGCTGTAACCCCGCAGTGCACTTGCTGGAGCCAAAGGTAGACGACTTCGCATGTTCAGGGGTGGAACAGCTGCGTCATTTGTGCCATTGTGTGCCAAACTTACCTGCACCATCCTGTGCCGAACCATGTCGGCTGTACCAAACTCGCCTAGCAGCGTCATACTGGGTCGCAGCACGAGAATTCAATCGCAAAGTGTGAAAGCCATCAAGTGCCGTGTCCGGAAACATGACTGAAACATTGTATTTTTGGTTTCATGGAAACTAGTGTAGTTTCAGTTTCATCAAGGCTGTGATCGCTCTTGGAGCAGCTTTGAACTTTGACCCTAAGGGCGTGGTTGGGATCCAAATGCGCGCGTGATCCTGGAAGGCATCAGCGCGAATAGCTTGTGAAACCCACAAGAGTGAAAGCTTGGGCTAGTTGGTGCGTAGTCATATTTGCAAGATGTTTCAGCGCGCGAACAAAGGAAAAAGGACAGGGTAGACAGAAAGAGCGCTGACTTCCAACTAACTTTATTTCACAGAGTGGCAAGAATATATACTGCTAAAAAGGATGATAACAGAGCATGAAGGTAAAATGCAAGTCTAATCTACACATCAGTAACAAAACACATGTGACGGGTCCTCTATTGCCTCAAAGCACAGCCAGGTAATCACGTTCAGCCTGTGATAAAGCAACCGATGGTGTGCTTGACGACTCTGTAGTTTTTAAAGTTTGCCATTTTGTTAATGATTATTTAGTGTTGTTGAAATGCGATAGTCAAAATCTTCAGACCATTTCCTCTGACGTGTTGACTCTTTTCCGAGAGTGCCTGAAACCACTAATTCTAACCCATGAATCACCCACTGACAACCTGAAGTTTCTAGATTTGAAGCTTTTGCTAGAATCCCGACATGTTTGCTGGATGTATGAACCAAGAACCGGCAAACCACTTCTGCCTTTCAGCTCAGCTCACTCTAAATTGGTCAAGCGGGGCATCGCTAACCTCTGCCTTGTCAATGCCTTAAAGAAGTTCTGCCCCCACATGGTACACCACAGCTTTGCTCTACAAGTGGAGCGGCTTACCAAAGCTGGTCACTGTCGTGAAGCGAGGCGACAAACCGGATAAGCGAAACAGTGTCAGAAAGAGCCGGCCTGTCGTACTGCCTTACATGCACGACGTCCCACACAGGCTGAAAAAGATTGCTCGACACGCCAACGTTCTTGTGGTTTTTTCTGCACTTGAAAAATTGCAGAGGCTTTGCAAACGGGTCAATGCACCTCCTGCAAATTCTGCCTCGTGCTCTGTCGTACACAGGACACGCTACGTCCCATGCGCAGTGGGAGTCGTATACTTGATTCCACTGACGTGTGGGTGCATCTATGTCGGGCAAACCGGCAGGTGCATAAATGACCGCCTCCAAGAACACCGAAACAATGTGCACAATGTGGTACAAGGGCATCTTGGCATTCATTGCCGAGATTGTGGGTGCACCCCTCTCTTTGATCAGTGCTCAATATTGGCAAGGCACAGGGACCAGCTTACCCGAGAAATTATCGAAGCCGAAAAAATACACTTGCTCGGAGATAAATGTGTAAGCACACCATCGGTTGCTTTATCACAGGCTGAACGTGATTACCTGGCTGGGCTTTGAGGCAATAGAGGACCCGTCAGACGTGTTTTGTTACTGATGTGTAGTTTAGGCTTGCATTTTACCTTCATGCTCTGTTATCATCCTTTTTAGCAGTATATATTCTTGCCACTCTGTGAAATAAAGTTAGTTGAAAGTCAGCGCTCTTTCTGTCTACCCTGTCCTTTTTCTTTTGTTAGCGCGCTGAAACATCTTGCAAATATGACTTGTGAAACCCTTCTACGTGCTGCACTCTCAATGCGAGGAGAGTATCTCTCCCAGGCATGGTTGTATTCTCTTACTCGATATCTCATCTAAAAGAGTTGGCTTCCGGCCTTGCAATTTGTTCCGGTGAAAGTGTGATTCCGTTGGAACTGTTTTTTAAAACATGATGGCATCGTTCGGACATGATATGAAAGATGGCAGCATACCTGCCAAGTCTCTCGGATTGTCTGGGAAAATCCTGGATTTAGACCGTTTCTTTCAATTGTACAGTTGTCATGAAAAATTTCCGGAAATTGAAATTTCTGTTCGTGATCTGGCTGCATTGACAAAAATGCAGGTCAATCTGCTCCAGGCTTTTTGCAAACCCACCGCATTTTATTATAAACGAATTTAGGGGAAGTTCATCAAAACGTACAGTAGAACCTCAGTTGTGCTAAACTGCGGCAGATACGAATTCAGGAAATTCCTCAGCCAAATTCCACTGTGGCTTTCGGGCCATAATTTTAATGTTCTGAACACTTATACTAATCGCGGCGGGCATACGAAGTTGTACCGAAACCGTGGAAGGAAAGCTTCGGAAGTACGCGTGCAACCAATGCACGCACTGTCTTTTAGTAGTTGTCGTTGCCACAAGCCCTGTGCACAAAACCGCAGTCGTTCTTGACACGATCATGTATGGCGACGACGTTACTGACAGAACTCTGAAAGTATGCGTGCGACCAACGCTCGACTAGTCAAAGCAATGCTGCTTTCCGCAAACTTAGTGGACAAAACCGCCGCCCACAAAGCCGCCGTCGTGGCGATGCGATAGCGATCTACAAGCTTCGAGGGCACGTGGCTGACACAGCGGTAGATTAAAGGCAGTAAAGACGTAAAAAAGGCTAGAAGCGTTTTCGCGTTCCTGTCCAAAGAATCTAGCAGCGAGCAAAGCTTTGACCCGCGCTTTCGTGACAGCCAGCTACGCTATGCCGTCTGTTCATGTGGGTCCTACGAAGACATACGCGAGTTGTTTTGACGGGAATAGATCTTGCTAAATGTTTTGATGACGCGAAATTTCAGGAGTGTTTGCATTCCCCCTTTGAGACTCACCTTCGTGGGAAACCCTACTTTCGTGTTCAGCCACTCCAAGCCATTATAAGACCGCAATACGGATACTTGCACTTGCAATTGTGATTCCCCCCGTTACTTTTTGCATTGTTTTTTTTTTCTTTTCGTGCAAAAACGAATGGGGGAAATAATTCGACGTGACTCTCCTCTCGCCGTTGTGTAAATCTCCCGGGTTCAGAATCTTTGAACTTGGCAGGTATGATGGCAGTAACGGTGCTCAAAAGAAGGGGGGGGGGGGTGGTGTCTGGTTCGCGGAACAGCCTCGCAATGACAGGTGCACAGCTTTGCTTTTTTTTTTTATTGCGATAGCAATTATATGGACAATCTCGGCTGTTTATTATTTTTTTTTTGCCATCGCTGCCGTCATTCACTGTATATGTATAGGTGCCCATCTATTTGAAAACTGAAAGAAAAAAAAAAAAGCCACCCGCGCTCGGCGCTGAGCTTGTCACAATGCGACAACGCACGCTTATCTACCACGTATGCTTGCGCTTATCTTTCTGTAAGGAGAATCGCAGATAATCGCGTGCAAAGATTACTTCGCTCACTGTGCAGGCACAGTTTGTGAAGAGTGCGCTTTTCAAACATGGCGAAGTAACAGCTGGGGCACTTGTTAGTATGCACTCATATCTGAACCTATGATTACGTTTCGTGCCTCATTTTTGTTTAAACAGCGCATTAAGTGTCGAACGGTAAACGTTGTTAGTCCTCTCTTGTTCTGTGTATGTTGTTTTCGGGCTTCATTTTGTGCATGAGCAGGGCGCTTCATGTTTCGATCTGCTTGCTGTTCGGAGCATTGCATTACAAGCTGTTGCTATCGCATTTATTGATTGGCCCTTGGCGAAGCTGTGACTTTTATTTCCTTAATTTCGGACAACTGTGTCGCCACAACCAAGGGGATGTCAGATTAGAAGCTGACGGAAACTCTCCGAGACCACGGTGACAACGGATCTTCGGAGGTCAACCTTCTGTCTTGCGCCGCGCTGCGAGTTTGCGGGCTGGTAGCTTTCGTTATTATCCGATGAGTTCCGGCAACACGACCGCGCGTTGAATGCAATACAATGAACACAATAGCAAAAAAATGTTATAAGAAGTAAGGCTGGCAGCTAACTCTTTAACATCTGATATCGCGGAACTCCTTCGAAACCCTGGTGGGAGCAAATACGGTCGCTCCAGGGAGAAGTGCTCTCTTCACGCAGTCTCTTCGCGTTGAAAGCGCACTGATTTACTCGCCGAGATAGCAAGCGTGCCAGCGATCCCGACCGCCCTTCTTAAAATCCAAGTTCATTATTGCTACTCGAGTGACCCCCCCTTCCCGCGTTGCTTCATGGTTATTAAATACGGGTGGTTTACTTTCTGTTTCAGCATTGAACAGCAGTCCTAACACGCGGGAGATAGATAGGGATGGGCCAACTCATTTGATCTCTGCTTCAGCAGTGCTCGCGCACTTTTACTTTTACCCGCTCGTGAAAGTTAACATGCGCAGGCATGTTATCAATCTGGACTTGTTACGTAACATGGCGATGACGGCAAAAACCGGCTGATAGTGTCCATATAGTAGGCATCGCAATAATATCACAGTTTGTTACTCTCAAATGAGTGTTTTGGGTTAGCTCTGCTTTCAGTCTCCCTTTTGCTTAATTTGCGCATTTATTTTCCGAATTTTTGTACCACACCTCCATATAACGAAATCCTCTTAATAAAGAATTTTTCTGGGAATTTGTCAATTTCGTTACATCCAGGTTTAACTGTATCTAGCATCAGCACGGCCACTGGGAGGTGAACTATATAAAACAGAATGAAAAGGATAGCATGAATGAATGTACATAGTAGGACAGAAAGAAGGCATCATGCCCAAAACGGTGAGCAGCCCAAGCTGAAGGAAGGAAATACTTCATACGCCGTATTTACATTATTCGCTCTCAGGGAATAGCCTTCTGAAATCCTTGAAAAGCGTTGAATTTGAAAAATGCATTTGCAAGGCCCTTGAAAGTCGTCTAGTTTTTTCATGTCCTTAAATATCCTTGATTTTCATGAGCAGTACTCTCTCATATTCATGTTGCAACCTCCTAAACATGGTAGATTGACCCCACCACGGTGGTCAAGTGGCCAAGGTACATGGGTAGCCATCAGCCCAACACTTTTTTCTGCTGAAACAAGTTTTAAGCAATTGACCAGTATTTTTTGGACCTTCAGCTTTCTTTTACCAGTTGCACTGCTGCTTATTGAATGTTTTGTGACTAAGCTGAATTGCAAGACCTGTGCTGAGCCACTGCATAGTGGCGACCAGAATTCATTACAACAGTGCTAGTCATACTTGCCCGAAAACAGAAAGGTTGCCACCAAAACAGATGCGTCCTGATTTGGTATATCATCATGCTTTCATGCCATCTTAGACCAAAGCTATTTTTCTTCCTTTTTTGTGTTTTTTCTTCTTTCTTATTGCAAAAACAACTCTATAGACGCCCCAGGTGACATTTACCATCTCCATCACCTTCTACATCAAGATCCAATTGCAATTACATTGCCCACGCATCTTGCGTTATATGTGCAAGTAACAGCAAGCGATTGCTGTCTAGGAACGAGGCTCAAGGAGAGATAAAACAAGCTGGTCACCTCCTTTGTGTGAAAGGCGCAAATTGATATGAGCAGGAGGGGAGTGCGGAGGAGTTAGCATGACTCCGGCAGGAGTTGCGTATTTTGTACCTCTAGGATTGGTCACCTGCGGTCGCACATGCCCCAGTATCTTTCGTAGGGACGAGCAGCTGGGTGGATCATACCTTTCTACGTGCTCTGGTCACAATGTTTCCATCGAAGCTATAGACAGATCACTTCACTTGAGGCAATGGCCATGTTTCATGGAGTAGTTGTGAGCTCATGTGTGAGCTGCTATCACTGGCGCAGTCAAGGGGGTATAGAGTAAAGTTATGAGGGTTTAAACCCCTACCTAGATTTTTTTCTATTTTGCATCTGTGATAGAAATGCAACCTCAATGCTACATAAAGCATGATCGAATCCCCTTGCCCCAAAAGAAATTCCTGGCTGCTGTAGCCTGTATTCGTTCAAAGTTTTGTGGTGTGATTGCTGCGCCAATAGACCTCTGCCAGGGTACGTTACAGCATGACGTCACCGACACACGGGCAAGGCAGTGGTGGGCGAAACAGCCCCACTGGTGTGTCAGCATGGTACAGTCGCATGGTACTTAGGACACTTTTTTTTAAGCTTAAACTTGAGTTTACTTTGGCAAGATTAAATGTGCTATGTGCCAGAGAAAATCTAAGTGTGGGATAAACTATGTGACGAAATACTTGCCACGCTAGCTGACTGTTTATACTGGAGAAGTGAACACACGTGGCATGGCAGCCTGTGCGAGGAACAGCGGCATCGTCTTCGAAAATGTGAAGTATGCGTTGAAAGGCGTCGAGAAAATTGTTTCACCTTTATGAGTGGTGAAACTGCGCGAATATTGTGTGTGGTGTGTCTGTGCTGTTCTAATAACGATTCGTCTTGCTTGCGAAAACATGGGCACTCGTTGCGGGCTGGTGGCAGTAACTAACTGGTTGTCGACGAAACTTATATTAGAAATTTTTGTCAATGTAAAAATGCATTTGACGGGATTGTTTTTTTTTTTGCACTGCGGGCAGAAAAAAAAGAGCGTCATCTCCAGGCTAAAAGACTACGCATAAGCTATTAGCACGTTTTAGAATTGCCAAAGCTGTATATATGGTGCACTACGGCGAATACACAAACCCAATAAATGTATAACTTGTGTTGTGGGAAATCTCACACATCTTAATGAAAACAGCAAAGATTCTTGTTTCTCATATACTTGGTACCTTTACGGCTCAATTTTTATGTCGGGTTTCAAAACGGGGGCTGATACAGTGTACCTCACTATAATAGACTTGCGTAGGGAAGAGGATTTAGGTATGTTTTAAAAGGAGTGCGTAAAAATCCAGTACTGTTACAACAGACTTTTACGTACCGTATTTACTTGTGTAATCCTCGCACGTGCATAATTCTCGTAACACCCACATCACCCAACAAAAATAAGATTTCTTTTTTTCCTCGAGTAATTATCGCACCCCAAAAACTGCCGCAATAATGTTGAGTGTTCGTTCCAGCCACTGATGGTAGCGCGCACCATCTGGCGTCATCTCTTAAGCATCAAGCGTACTATTATTGCACGGAGATTCAATCCAATGAAAGCCAAGCCAAAGTGGCAACTGCATGTTGCGGTGTGTTTTTTTGTATGTTGTGTCGGTAATTTTGTCACGTTATGGGGCGATACTGAAGCTACACGGCTGCTTTCAAGTTGAAAGTGATTGATCATGCACTAAACAACGGCAACAGGGCCGCCGGTGGGTCCTTCGGGAGTCCACGAGTTCTGTGTTCGCTACTGGTGACGGCAGCTGAAAGCCACCAATATGCTAGGGCCTGCCGTGTGCCTAAAACTGGGACTGATGGTAAACTTTATTTCTTCAGAAGGAAACTGTGGATGATTCTGTTAAATAGCCATTAGCCCAATACTGACGTCCTACACTTACCTTTTGAGGGCTCTTGTTGAGCCACGAATGCTACTGCTACGCCCGCAATGCCCACAAGCTTTGCGTATGGTATTCTAATTCTTGACTTTTTGCTTGGACTTTTTGTGTCTCAAATAAATCTTCCCTTGTGTTGAACCTGTGCTTTCATTGTTGAGGCAAGTTATAATTGGTACTTCACAAAGTTTGCTGTTAGTTGCTGGTGTGAGAATCCCGATTTGCGGCCACTTCGTTTTCTTTCTGGCTCTGTACGTTTTTGTGGAAAGTTTTCCCCACATAATTTTCGTACCCCCCATTTTTGCATCAGTTTTCCCCCTCAAAAAGTGCGAGGATTATGCGAGTAAATATGGTAAGCACCGAATCGGTCTGTTATAGCCAGAGAGAATTACTAGTCAAAAACAAATTTAGGGGTGAGGGATTATTTTTTAAAATCACGCTAAGTTTATGCTGCCTCCCCCCCCCCCCCCTTTTTAAAATTTGATTTCACAATATTTTCACTGAAAACTATGCAGGAGTGCTGTAAAAAAACTTTTACGCTTACCGAAGTGTCAAAAACTATTGTGAAAGTAAAAAAAGGAGAAAGAAACGGTGTTTTTTATGATGCAACCGTAAAAGATCACGCTACTTGGTTCTGTGTTGACGGGTCGGTATGGAGTCAAGGCAGCTGCAAGTGGAACATGTCGTGAACATAGCAGACAACTGTCTCGGAGCCTCTGTAATAGCGTCTCGTTGGACTTGGCGCGCTAGACGCAAGAAATCGTGTCGTAAGGATGGCTCACGGCAATGAATTTCGATCACAATCAAGTCCAACTCGTATATTTAGCTGCTACACAAAAAAATTCGCTGGCCATTTTATTCCTAGAAGGGTGTCTTGAAAGGAAAGTTGGCACATATTTCGTTAAAAACTGCGCAAAGACAGGTTAAAGGCTAAAGGAAACAGCGCTTATGTTGTTTGTTTCTTAGCCCTCATCTGATTTGCATGCTGTTTTCAAGGCATTGATTTTATTCGAAGTTGTTCAGTTAACTGCAATTGGCACCTCTCAGTCATGGTCACATTTTCTTATATAATTGGCACATCACACTTGGTTATAATGCACCATTATGGGCTTTCACAGTGCATAATCTACATGTGCTGAGGGAGTCTGATTGTGTGGCTACAATAATTCTTAATTGCGAGCAGATACTTGACCTAGGTCGACAGTAATCGCAAATGTTCATGTAACACTGGTGTTACACAAGCGCACCATTATTTCTCGCAAACATTATGACACTGGCTTTCGCACTTTGTTCGCTTCACCAAAGAAATGAATTGTGCTCACCCAGTGATGCACATATGTGCGTAGGGCCCATGCTTCCAGATCGGTTGTTTAGACGTTTCTGTAGTTTAGCTGTACCTTCTGCATCGTTGTACTACATGAGCAAGTCTGTAGTTAACACAGCATTTCTTATACGCAAATGTAGGATGGGGCGGGGTCACTTCTGTTCCGCGTCTTCCAGCATGGCAATTGTCGACATGCGATCAACTGAAGCTAGTGTGAATAGGATTCGCTAATCATGCATTTTGTTTAAAAGGTATTACAGATCTACCTGAAGCTTGAATTTCATTTTAACAGAAGGATCACTGTATGTCAAAGTCATCCAGCGTTTTTCCGACTATCAGAAATATGACTTCAAAAATTCTACATGTTTCTCGAAGTTCAAAACTCGTCCTGCTCGTTAATTTCCGTTGCCAAAAATTTTCCTGCCTATTTATTAGTGTGTTGTTTGGTGCCAACTGGGCTAGAGGGCGTCAAACAACAATTTTTTTTTCAAAAGGCATCTTTTAATGCACTCATTAAAATGGTATTTGCGGCAATTAAATGAAGTGATCTAACTACAAAAATGATCATTTACTTTTATATATCTATTATATATGTGGACGGCAAACTTGGTGCTATCTGTAAGGCAACCGAATCGGAAACGGTGTTATCATTTGCATTCCATTGCCAACAGAGGTGCACTACAATGAATGTGACAACAGTGTGAAGACCAGTAGCATAGCAAAAAATATATTTAGTGAGGGGAGAGGTGATGTCGGTCATACTTTATATACGTGCATGTGTTTGTATATGTGCACATATGTATGCTCACGCACAACTGAAAAAATACCTGGACGGTGGGATTGGGGGTAGGGGGTGAGTTAAGCAGCTCCTTTTCCCTTCCTGGCTATGCCACTGGTGATGACTCCCTGATGAGCCAGCCATCATGCCGTTAAAACATATAAACAATAATATTGTTACATTGAGAGATGTTTATTTTACAGGACGAGGTGATAGATGGTCGCGGAAGGCTTAGCCCAGCAATAATCCAATTGCACTTCCTCCTCCTTTTCTACACTTCGTCCAAAGTACGGTATCAGTTGCCACAGTGCAGACGATGCCCACAGGGCGAGTCAGTCAGTATTGTGAGCACGATATGTCTTCAAACGGGCAACATGTACAAAGTCAGTTTTTCTGGAGTGACGACAGGTAGATGTGAGCTGTGATACGATGTACGTAACGTCGCTAAGGCACGACAAAATGATTAAGGGAGCCGTGTTGCAGGTCAGAAACTTTTTGTTAAGCCACGTTTGTAGTATGGAACCCACAGCCACATTCTTTGATGTAACAGACATGTAGATGTCACTTATGGTGGGGAGCCTTCCAAGGGTCTTGGGTTGCAATAGTCCGGAGACGCCTGATGCACATCACTTCCTTTGCACGACAGAGTGCTGCACCAAGAGGTGGCTTTTTCCGCTCCGAAAACGGAGAATGGTGTCAAGGAGTTGTGCATGGTGGACAGATGTAGAGCGGATAGAACGGGCTAAAACCGGTGCTCTCATGGAGGACAGTATTGTAGGCGTATGCCATAAAAGGTAAAATTGGATCCCAGTTTTTGTGCTTAGAGTCGATGTACTTAGCAAGCGGGTTAATGAACGTTCTGTTGAGGCGTTCAGTCAATTTGTTAGTCTGTGGGTGGTATGAAGCGACGTGTCAAAACTGGGAAGCAGACCTGCGAAGCAGCTCTTCCATGACGTTTGCTTCAAACTGTCTGCCGCAATTACTGATAATGGCACGAGAGGACCCATCTGTCAGAATGATGTAGCGTAGTAAGAAACGTGGTGAGCTGTTGCGGCGGTGACCGCGGTGGTTTCAGCGTAACGAGTGAGGGGATTACAATCCAGCGGTCCCCAGTGATTGGCCACAGAAAAGGGCCAAACAAGTTGATACCGAAGGCCTCAAAGGAGAAACACAGAGACGGTAAGGATGAGCAGGGGTGGAAGTGCTGCGCCAATTGCGCCATTCTGCGACAATCTGACCTGCGGTGCCAAGCTGCGTCTAAACGGAAATTTGCGCGTGCAACACTAAATTCAGTTCAGTTTTATCATTAACAAAGTAACACGTGCGGACTACACAAAGGACGCAACCGCGTCCCTGTCAGACTAGTAACAGCAAAGCTCTTACGCAAACTGTAAAGATGGCAGTGGTGTGGGAAAAAAACAACACGCTGTACCATTGCCGAGCAACCGCCGAGCACATCTCGGGCTCAGCAGTTGCTCAGCAACAGTGCAGCGAGTTTTTTGCCATAATAACTATAACAATAAAAATAAGTGTCACCGACAAAGAGATGACTGCAATAGCAACTATTTGTAATGGTGTATTGGTAAAGTCGCATGCTCTCCTTTCTTTCTATTTTTGTTACCGCACCATTATGCGTGCCTTGCGCAAACCGTGCCTGAATGGCTGGGCACCATCTAGACAATTTTAGAACCTTCCGATGAGATTATGCGCACAATGCGTACATTACAGTTTGTTCTGGAACTTGCGCACTTTGCTGCGTGGCAGATTAGCGACGGCTGACGTTCTATGTTGGCTGCTATCAGTCTACAGCGTGTGTTGCTTGTAGAGTGGCGTTTCGTTTTCCTGGCACAGGTTAGCCCAAATAAGTTCTCATGAAACCAGCGGCTGCTGCCTTTGTCGACATCATGACCCCCGTGACAATACAAAGGCTGACAGGTAACTATTTTGCATCTGACATCACGACACTCACAACTACAAGACGTTAGCGTAAGAGAATAAACACGTTCGCTCCAGGGAGAAATGCTTTTATCGCACAATCTAGTGTTATGACCGGCAGGGCAAGGACATGGCCTCCAGGGGCGCTCATTGGCATACCGTCCAAATGCGGTACGCATACTGCAGGAACGCAAGCAATGTCCGTGTGCGTACGCGCATCGGCATAGGTGGGACACGCAGTCCGCGTTTGACAAGCGCGTGCACGGACCGGGGGATATAAAAAGAGGGTCGCTTGTGCGCTGTGTGCTCTCCTTCATGGCCTTTGTTTCTGCCTGTCGTCTCTCATGCAAAGACGCGTCATGACTCGTCAGACGCGTCATGACCTGTAAATATGTAAATAAAGCATGTGTTTTTTTGTCATCAAGAAGTGTCGTAAAGATGATGATATGTGAGGTTTAACATCCCAAAACCATCCTATGATTATGAGAGACGGCGTAGTGGAGGGCTTCGGAAATTTCGACCACTTGAAGTTAAATGTAGCAAAATTGAAGTTAAATGTAGCAAAATATGGACAGAGCTGCCAGGTAGTAGTCGAAATTGTCGGTGTCACATTCCGTCGAGAAAAGGGAAAACCGTGACAGGCAATCACTCTTGAAACACATATCAAAGTCATGTTCTTGCAAAAGTAGAGCCCATCGTGCAAGGTAGCTGGAAGGATCACGTAGACCAGTGAGCCAACAAAGTGAGTGGTGGTCTATGACGATGGAGAATTGGTGGCCATAATAGTACGGTCGAAGCTTGTGCACCGCAAGAGCGACCGCCAGCACATTCTTGCTCTGTAATGGCATAATTGCGTTCAGCTTTGCTCAAAGAACAGCTTTTGTAGATAATGGAATGTTCGGCGGCTCCATGACGCTGAACTAAGACTGCACTGATGCTGATTCCACTGGTATCACTATGCACTTCACTTGGCGCTGATGCGTCGAAATGGTGAAGGACAGGCCCGGAATTTAGTCAAAACTTTTAACTCTGAAAATGATGATTCGCACTCGTTCGTTCAATAGAAAGGCAGATCTTTGCTGAGCAGAGGAGTAAGGGGCTCAGACACATCAGCGAAGTTCGGCACAAAGTGCCACAAATATAAGCACAGGCCCAAGAAGCTCCAAAGCTACTGAACATGGTTGAGGGAAGGTGCTCACCTCACCGCGTTTACCATATGTGGAGGATCAGGTCGGACGCTGTGCTTGTCTACGAGATGTCCTAGGACTATGTAGTCTCACGGTCACCGAAATTGCCTTTTTTTTTTTAATCCAGGGTAAGAGCTGCTTTCTCAAGACATGTTAGAACGGTATCAAGGCGACAGTTGTGTTCGTCAAATGTGCGTCCAATAATTACCACATCGTCAAGATAGCAAAGGCATATTTCCCGTTTCAAGCCGCGGAGTACTGTGTCTATAAAATTATTAAATGTAGTAGGAGCATTGCATAAACCAAATGCCATGACATTAAAGTCAAATAGATCGTCTGAAGTTGTAAACGCTGTTTTCTCTTTGTCCGCACATTGCA
This sequence comes from Rhipicephalus microplus, assembly GCF_043290135.1. Classification (NCBI taxonomy): domain Eukaryota; kingdom Metazoa; phylum Arthropoda; class Arachnida; order Ixodida; family Ixodidae; genus Rhipicephalus; species Rhipicephalus microplus. The sequence goes on from NC_134710.1 coordinate 8,330,943, forward strand.
TATTGATTTGCCAATATCCCGGGATGGCCTTAGGTCTACAGACAAAAAAATGTGAGGCTTAGTGTAGATACTCAATGACGTCGACAGTGCGAGGCAGTGGTATACATATTTTATTGTAACTGAGTCACCGGTAATCTGCACAAAATCTCCAGGAACCATCTTTCTTCTTTACAAGTATAACAGGCGCTGTCTAGAGGTTACACGACTCCTGAATAACTTTCTTTGCTAGAATTTCTTCCATCTGCTGGGCAATTATTTTGCGCTCGGACGTAGATACTCTGTATGGCCTCTGGCGGATGGAGTGAGCAGAACCAGTATTGACAACACGGCGAGTCCGTGAAGCTGGTATAGAAATTTTTTGGTCATTCAGCGCGAAATCGAAGACGGATGCATGCTTGGAGATAATTCGCACTGTTTCCCCTTCTCTGACACCTATTCACTATGAATAGGTCATCACAGAGGTACACCACATCAGATGTCGTCTCGCGGCTCATAATTGTCGGTATGCCGACGCGGCTATTCCAGCGCCCTTGAGTTGTCAAAGCTCGCAGCATTGACGGCTACAGGCGGGGTGTCGCACTGCATAAAAGCGCCATGGGCATGTGCTGCGAACATAGTAGTAGCGTCTCGCCGATCGAGTTTTTCATGCACTATGTGCCGTATAGTTGATGCCAGATAACTAGATGGAGGGCCCACATCAATGCTCCCAACATGAAGCCAACCAAACTTTCCCAAGATGTTAAGTGCTTTGAAGGTACCTCAATGTCGGATGATGTATTTTGTCAACTGTATGACATCCTGTCTCTGAGGTAGTGGTAAATGTCCTCATCGATTCCTTTGAAGAAGTGGCCGACCTTCTTCTCATCGGTCATGAGTGGGTATTTCCTCTACGGATATTCAGTATTTTCTCTACGTAAATAGTGCACGAAGACAAGTGCATTGACTCAGTGTCTGCTCGGCACGCTTCTTTTTCATAGACGAGTCGCCAAAGCACTTCTTTGCCTCATAACGAAAAGAGCCCATGTAGTCAAGTTCTCGTGATTCTCAAACTACATCAATTCAGTTTCATCATGAAGCAATGGTATGTAGTCCCACTGGCTGGCAGTGTTCCAGTTGTCCCCCCAGTAGTGCTTTAGCCATTCCTTGACATCTTCCCCAGCTTTCCCAGAGAAGGTGCGAGGCTCCCTGTAGTGTTGTCCTAGAGTGTTGGGCGAAGGCAGGGAGATGTTCTGTCGTGGTTCATGATGGTTGGCAGTGGAGGAAGGCCTGTGGCTTCGACGAAGCTCCATGGGTTGGTCTTCCATCGTCCTTCCTGGGGTCTCCAATGCGTTAACCAGCACATCCACGGGGAGAGATGTTTATTTTACAGGGCAAGGTAAGATGGTCGCGGAAAGCTTAGCTTAGCTAGAGTCCAATCGCACTTTCTCTTCCTCTTCTACACTTCGTCCAAAGTTTGATATCAATATATTACGCACGACATAAATGACACTTTTTAATATTAAGTTTTTTCACTTTTATAGTCACATGACAGGCTTTGGGTCTCAGGGAGCAGGGCGCTCTCCTGAAAGCCGGAAAAGGAATGAAGCATTTGTATTACGACAGCATTTATCAGTTACTGCATCAATGCTACTACAGTATAACCTCATTACAACAGACCTAAATCTAGGTGCTGTTACAACAGACTTGTATGGAAACACTGAATGGGTCTGTTATAAGCAGAGATAATTTCTAGTCGTATACAGATTTATTCTCAATAGGGTGTAAACAATTGATTTTTTCGGAGATCATTTTCTAGCCCTTTTTCTAAGTGATTTCAAAATATATTCACTTTAGAGTACGTAAAGTGCCGCAAAAAGTTTTTTGTGCCTGACGAGGTGGTGAAAATCATTGTAGAAATCGGAAAACAAAATGGCGTTTTTCACTGGACTCGTCCTATAAGTATTTTGTAAAGAGTGCTGCGTATTTAAAGACAGATGTTTGAAACTCACTTGGAGGCCGTCGATCGGCTGCTTATGCTGTGTTGTTCCAGTGCGTCTCGCTGGTCCGGTGCTCGTTCCGAGTACGTACTCTGCTTCTTGTGCGTCGCGAGGTTGCGGCTGTCTAAAATCTCCCTACTTAGTGCCGTTTTCGCACTCGTTCTCTGTTCACGGGTCGACAGTGATTTGGGATACAATTATGCCTTAGTTAAGGTAGCTGCAAGCAGAAGTTCAGTCATCAGATTAGGATCGCGCATTGCATTCGTCGCGAACATCGCGCACACACGCGTCTTAAACAGACTGTCAGGGTGTTGACTCGTTTATGTTAACTGCTTATCAGCGCTTCAGACTTCGGACCTTGTGACGAAGACCAATCTTGGGACAAATCTTTGTACTCGCAATTGCACATCTCTTACTTTAAAAGATGTCATGGGCACCGCGACCATGCACATGGCAGCCGTGCTTTCTGCTCGAAGTCGTGGCTAGGCCTAACTCCGCCCTGAACTTGGCGGGCAAGACCGTCACGATAATGGATATGTGAACACGAAGAAGCCATTATCTGTTTTTGGCAAGTAACGAATCACGTCGGCCGCTAGCTCCTTGGAACCGCAAATAGGCATCTTGCGGATTGGTAGCGACCAAGCTCGCCACGCACCGACCGCTCGGAACAGTGGTGGCAGCGGCCAGCAATTTCACGCGTCAGCGTTGCAACACGCAGAACGAAGCACGCTGAGCGCCCACTTTTCGTCCCCGTAGCTTGGCGTGATAGATCATTGAAGGGAGCGGAGAAAACTTTTTTTTTTTTTTTTTTGAAGTGGCGTGAAACTGTTGTTGCTCTTCCGCGTAGCCTTCGCAAACCTAATCTTTTTCCTACCCTCTCGGGCATCCGACGAAGAGCTCACCTGCGCCGGTGTGCCCAAACAAGCCCAACCCTCAAGCACGCGAGTGGCGTTGTTTTGTTGAGCAGCGTTATTTTGTGGTCTACTGCCTCTTTTTGTGGGGTGGTTGGGAAACGCTGGCTTAGACGCAGTAGAATAGATGAGCAAAATGAGTGCGCGAACGCATAGGAGCATTTATAGGGAGTTTTAGCTTGTGCGTTAGCGTGTTGCCGAATACCGGTTTGCGTTTACAGTCATACCGGAACGGATATGTTTCAATGTTTTAGCTCCTCATGCGTAAACGTTTACGTACGTACATAAACGTGTATACCTTTATGTTTTTGCAAACCATAAATGATGATGCTAACTGCATATAAACTAAATTTAACTTGCATATGATTGAACCATCATTGTGGCAAAATTACGAGACGTTCTTTTATCGCGTACAGTATCCTCGTATATACAAGGCTACTGCAATGATGGTGTCGACATCTTGTGACACTTCGTGCAACCATAGTCATGAATACGGTGGCTTACGCGTAATGTTTTTGAGGTGAAAATGGTTAAAAAGGTAACTCATTTTTAATAACGCCGCTGCACAGTTTTTTGTATCAAATATACAATGCACGATGTTTTTGCAATTACAAATTTTGTGATTATCTGGTTCACTATTGCCCCGCTATATGGCGCCACATATCCAACTTGTTGGAAGTTTGCACGTTTATGGCGTCTATGTGCTAGGCCATTCTAGCTTTGGTAATCCGACTGAAACAATGTAATGGCTATTGGCGCTCGGACTGGCGGGTGTGTTCTTTTAACGGGTACCTGGTTACATCCACGCCGGAGGTGGTGGCGAGCCTCTGTAACTCAGCGTCTGGGGGCGAGGTACCTTACAGAATGAAGTTCACACGAGTGGACAGTGGTCCACTGCGCCAAGGTGTGTTTCCAAGGAAGGCTAACACCATAGTTCGCTTTGCAAAGAGAACAATGCCGGAATGGCTGGGAGAGTGGTAAGCTCCTGTAATCTGACGACTCAGAAGTGCTGGCATTAGGAACGCATTCCTTGAGACAGGACCTGACAGACTAGGCAGCTTTGGCAGGAGGTGCTTGCGTCCCTCTGTAATCCAGCGTATGTGGATGCCGCTGATAAGGAGTCGGTCCTTGCACACCTAGCAGAGAAGTGTCCGGTCTATTCCGTGATCCAGGTGCCTGGACGGTACGGGTGGTGGCGTGCCCATGTAATCCAGCTTAGTTGGAGCCGCGACCTCGGATCATGCCCTCCCCACCTCCTAGAGGTCCGCTACGGGCAACGTGTGAGTGGAGTTGGATGCTCACACGGCTAAGAGGGAGGGAACAGCGGGTAGCCCACCTCGCCCCACGGTTCTCGTGAAGTGGTTCCCGCGTGAAGCGGCACTGCCACGCTGAGGTGGCACTCAGGGTCGCCTGTCTTTGTTGGCGTTAGTGCGCGAAGCACAGCGCTGGGCTTGCAACCCACCGAGGCTTGGCTATTTTGAAAATGGAACTTCCTAAAGAAAACCGCCGCCTCTCGGCGGCGGTACCAAGCCACTGCAATGCGAGCCCCCGCAATGCGGATACCACAAGTTTCTAAAAACGAAGGTGGATTTGCGAGTTAGGGCGGGAAACGTAAAGCCTATATGGCGGGAAACGTGAACTTTTAAACCTGATCTGGCGGAAAATGTGAAGGTGTACATTCCGTCAAGACCCGCGCATGCGTAGATTCTATCCGGTATCCGGTAACACGGTTACGTAAAGAAGTATACGTACAAGCTAAAAGCCCCTACTTTTGCTTTGACGGCTGTTATCTGCTCGATGTGGGAACACGAAAGCATGTGAAATGCTGGCACAGTAGCCGCGCATATCATTGCAAAAAAACTGGGAAAAAAAATGGAAACAAGGCGCACACATTCCTTCTTGCTTCTCATTATTTAACTCAAGTTTTATTAATCTCTACAAGCAACAAATGACATAAACTACGCATGTCGTGGTAAATAATTTTCGCCGTGCCGTGTGCCTAGGGCAATTCACACGTGCACATCTTGCCCTCATTCTCTGGGTGCGTGCCTGTGAAAGAAAAGGGGAGCAGCGTTTATCTTGAAATTTGACCAATTGCGGCGGCGCGTAGCATTGCAAATTTTGACAGACTTGATCTTGACGCCCTTTCTACGCATTACGCTTGTCAGCTCAAAATCGTCAAACCTGGTGAATGGCCCTTCAACAGACTGGAGATCGGTGGCTTTCATTCTTAATTTGGTACATCGATATCCGCGGTGCTATTCCCATCCCAAAAGTATGCCAAGCAATGTTTGCTCTCGGGAGCTTTACCCCCGTATTCAGAAATGCTCTTTCACTTGAACTTGACTTGCCACCGCCTTCAATGCAGCCTGTTTGAAACGCGTGTGTGCATCCTTGGCAATGTCCAAAGCAGCGCGTTCGAAATGCATTTGTGCTGCGTTGAAGGCGGTAGCAGGCATAGGTGTGCGCAGGATCCACGTTCGGAGGGGAGGGGCGATGGTTCATCACAGCGCCCCCTCTCTAATCAAATGATGTATGGGGCAGGATTGGTGCCCCCCCCCCCCCTTTAATCGACTAGGAAAGCGTCCCGCCCCCTAGTAAATGTATGGAAAGAATTTTTAGCCCCCTTCTTAAGTGAGTAGGAGGGGCGGCCGCCCCCTCTGCCCCCGTTGTGCGCACGCCTATGGTGGCAAGTCTAGTTCAAGTCAAGGAGTGTTTCTGAATTCAGGGGTTAGAATTTAGGATGTCTAAAATAGTTCGCGATACGGATCTCCCGACCACATTGCTGGCCTCACATTTTAGTCAATTATATTCAAATGTCCGTTGTACCAGAATCCGTAGTATGCGAAGCCCAATAAATAAGACCAATCAGGTAGGTCGGCATAATGCCGCCAATTAGTATGTAGTATCCAAATGTCTGTTCTAGCAGCTCAGTTCTAACGATGTTGTACTGTAACGTACTATAAAGCTTATCTACTGAATATGAATAAATATTTTATAAAGTGTGTATAACACACCTTCTGTATTCGCGGAACTCCCCAAAAAGGTAGAATTTGTTACTTTAATATTTTTGAAGTTGGCTCATCTGCAAGTCACCACACTGACCCCTTTCCTTGTAGTGCACTTCTGTGTTAACAATGGCACATAGATGATAATCCCATACCCATTTCTATTCCTCTGTAGTGAGCACCAACTTTGCTTTCTGTATCCCTGGTCACTGGCCTTCTGCTGAAGATTGCTTTTGCGAGTGTGTCTTGCCGCTTGAGTTATGTAGGCGAAAAACTGGTGGTGGACACACACGTGTGTGTGTGTGTGTGTGTGTGTATGTGTGTGTGTGTGTGTGTGTGTGTGTGTGTGTGTGTGTGTGTGTGTGTGTGTGTGTGTGTGTGTTAAGTTCAAAAAGTAATACCCTCTAGAAACTTCAGCTATTTTTAGCTTATGCTCGACGCTTTCAAATTAGCTATTGTGCATATTTTAGTCCGACTACCAAGGCAAGTTTTTTGATGCTGAATACAGAGCTCCCCCCCCCCCCCCCCCCCAATTAGTGAAATTTGCAATTTTTTTTTTTCAGACTATTTGCTATAACTTCAGCGTCTAAATAATTTTAATTTATAGCTTGTCAAACAGGCCTTTGTGTCCTTTTGAGCAAGCCCTGTTCCCGGAACAATGTACCGAATCTGGCAACTTTATTCAGTATTGCTCTTACCAAGAAAGCTCAAAGAATAGATAAACATAAGTAAGTCATCATTTTTACAGTTGGATCACTTCATAACATTACTGCAAATACCATTTTATCGAGTGTATTCGAAAAACATCTTTTGAAAAAAATTGATTGATATGTGGGGTTTAACGTCCCAAAACCACTATATGATTAAGAAAGATGCCGTAGTGGAGGGCTCCAGAAATTTCGACCACCTGGGCTTCTTTTATGTGCACCCAAATCTGAGCACACGGGCATACAACATTTCCGCCTCCACCGGAAATGCAGTTGCCGCAGCCGGGATTCGATCCCGCGACCTGCGGATCAGCAGCCGAGTAACTTAGCCACTAGATCGTCGCAGCGGGTCTGGAAAAAAACATAAATATTTGATGCCCTCTAGCTCGGTCGGCGCCAAACTACAGACTCTCAAAAATAGGCAAGAAAATTTTTGGTAATGTAAATAAACGGTGAGAACGAGTTTCGAACTTCGAGAAACATGTGGACATTTTTTCCATCTTATTCATGATGGTCAGAAAAACGCTGCATTTGGCATGCAATATCCCAGAAGGACAGGTAAGCACAAAAAAGAGACGGGGGGGGGGGGGAATAAAAAAAAAACATCTCAGATCATTTCAATATTCTAGCATTCTGATTGGCTTAAATATTGCCTTATAAAATTCAGTGCAATGCATCTTTGTGAATATTCTGAGCCCTTGCTTTTAACTGCAATGAAACAGTTATAAGGGTTACTGACACAAAAACTTTGATGTGTCACGTTTTTTTGAAGCGACTGGTCAAACGTGAGGCTCAAAAGTTTTGAGCCTTACGTTTTTTTCGCTGCAGTGTGTTCCTGGGAGCTTCTTAGTCGCAAGACGACATCGTTTGCTGCAGCAGGTGGCATGAAATCAATTTCAGGCTCCTCATTACCGACCAGTTTTGGTTTCAGATTGAGAGGCGCAGCTCTCGACCATATGAGGACACAGGACTATGACGCACCTCCGCACGATAAGCATCAAAAAAGTCCTTTCAAACAAGAAATGGGACAGCAGTGGTGCCAAACACAAAGCTTTTCATGCAGACACTGTGGCCACGGAGTCGTGGGCAGCCGCAAAGAAGTACCGTAAAAGCGCGCGTATAGCTGGGACCCGCATATAGTCCGGGGTGTAATTTGGGGATAGCGAACACTAGAAAAACAGTTTTCACCCGACCAGAATATAGCCCGAAAAAAAAAACAAAAAAAAACAGGAAAATGCATTTATTGACGCACTTCATTCATCGTCATCGTTTGAAGCACACTCTTTCGAAGTTCCCTTGTCGAGAATGTTCTCCCACAGCACATCATTCTCAGGGTCATCAAGCACATTCAAGATGGAGCACTTTTTGAACGAGCGCCTTGACTATGCATGAGCACAACATCGCTGGCGAGGCCCGTTTCAACCGTCCGGCAGGGGTCACTTCTGGTTCTCCGGACCTCATCCACTCCGCGTACAGGTGCTTGACATGATCCTTAAATGAAGGCACACATCTAGCGGCTGCAGCTGTGATGTCATCCCAACGAGCTCAGTGCGGGAGCCGTGCAGCCATTACAGAGTCGGTCAGGTGACACCAAAACCCGTCGAGCACAAGCATTGAAGGAAGCCCCAGCAGTGCTCCTTTATCCAGTCAAGCATTCGTCCATCCACCCCTTGTCCTGGCAGCAGACGACATTGTTTGGGGGCAGCATCTTTCGTTTTAAAACCACATAGGGTGATAGCTTGTGACCGTCTGCAGTGCAGGAGAACATTACAGTCACCCGCATTTTTTTCGTTCCCAGTCGATCGCACGATAAATTGCCTGGAGCCTCTCTGATGCACCGTCAGCGCCGAGGGTATATCCAGGTAGACCGGCATTTGATGCCCGTTGCCGATCTGGCCCAGCTGAAAGGCGACAAAGTAGTTGACAAAGCGTTTGACTGCTTACAGCACAATATCCTTTTTAAAAAGTTATGGTGTAAATTACTATGGTGTAAGTGGTGTCACACTTGATGCAGGATTATTTACGCCATTGGATGCAGTCCGTATGGGCGAATGATGTGACAGCTAAGTGACTAACTGTCATTTGTGAAGTCCCTCAAGACTCCATGTTAGAACCACTTTTGCTATTAATATATGTATTATTGACATTAATAAACTACCAGGCTCTACCAGGCTCTCATGGCATGATTATGTTTACGTATGATACGAACATATTTTTTGCTGTAAAATCTCTTGTACAAGCGGTGGCTACAGTAAACAGGTGCTTGTGAAACTTGCATTCATGGCTACAATGCAACATGGTCTCCTTAAATTTATCTAAAACTGGGCATGTTTTTATAGGCTAATTAATACTGGTGATTCCTATAAGGCCAATATTCAATTTGGATGGCTAAAAATACATGAAGTTGATCGGATTAAATTTTTTGGTGTCTGGTTTCATCAGAACCATTCCTGGAACACTTATGTGTCAATATGAGCATCTGAAATAATTAAATGTTTTGGCTGTCTCTACAAAGTAGCTTGTCTCTTAGCGTGAGGTTGAGACTGCAAATGTATTATGCGCTCGCTTGTGTATTCTAAGTTCACCTCTTGTATTCTCGTATGGGGAACAACTACACCTACTATCAAAAACTACTAGTACTTAAAAAGGGAGCTTTTCGGTGCATTTATGGGTACCATGGCATTACCAAAAATTTTTACATGTTGTTATTGTTTTGTAGTTAAGACTTGTTAAAGTGAACGTAGTCTATCTTTTTCGACTGTCGCAGTATATTAAGAGCACTCACCTACAGACTCAAAACTGCACTTTGTCTAATATTGCATAGCACTTTCGAAAACAAATACACTGGATTCCGTGCGCAAACTATGGGAAACAGACAAAATATTATCCGGTAACTGTGGCTCTCAATATAATGTTGACGAATGTTGATTTTTATATTGGATTGAAATTATTAAAAAAGCAAACAAAGAAATATTTATTCATATCTGATTTGTGCTTAGGACAAGTTGCTATGTTGTATCAGTTTGTGTTTTTTAATACTTTTATTTTGTCTAAGCTGCATGCTTAACAGCATTGTTTTACACTGGTAAATGCAGCTAACACTGCAATTATGTGTTTTCGTTTATTGATGTCAGGCTGTACAAGGGAGCCGAGGCCTTTGTCAGGCACTCCAGCCTTTAGTCTCGGCTTCTCCCTTTGTGTGAAAGGAAAATGAACTTCATGTAATTACATCGGCAAAACGGGCAGCAAAAGATCAGGAAAGGATCACAAAAGGAAAGGTTGCTATTGTCTACTATACACAACGTGTTTTGACGGCAGGACCAGAAATTTTTTTCGGGGCAGGGGGGTCGTCATGAAACGGTTGTCACGGGGATAGGGTTGCCATGAAAATCTCCCGGAAATCGGAATTGCTGTGCGAGATCCGGCCACATTGACAAAAAAGCAGCTCAATCCGCTCCAGGCTTTTCGAACCTACCCCATTTTATTATATAAGAGGCGTATTAGAGGCGGCGCTTGAAAACCGGGGTTCCGGGCTTCCTTGGGATGCACGGCAATGTCAAGCGCAGGATCCGACCTTGGAGCAGCTCCGTATGCAATCCGCCGTCAGCTTCCAGCGGTGTATTCCTGTACAAGAGAAGCCCCAGCCAAACATCTTGTTTAGCTTCCATGCTCTTTTTTAAGATCCTCTTCACTATTTGTACCCCTTTTTCCGCTAGCCTGTTGGACTGCGGAAATCCTGGACTGGAGGTAACATGTCGGAACTCGTACGCTCGGGAAAATGAAGCAAATTCTTTACTTGCAAATTGTGGGCCATTGTCTGTATAGACCTCAATGGGGATACCATATCGGGCAAAGATAGCCCTGATTGATTCGATGACCGCTCTCACCGTCGTTTCTATGAGCATATCTACTTCGGGGAAGTTTGAATAGGCGTCGTAGTCGCAGAGGTATGGTTTTCCATCGTAGTGAAAGAGGTCTATACCAACCCTATACCAGGCTTGGTCTGGCATAGGACGCATTTGAAGTGGCTCTCGTGGCTGGCGGTACGCATACTTTTTGCAAACTGCACAGGTCTGAACAAATTTGTCAATATTAGAATTCATTCCGGACCAAAATACTGAATGCGGTGCTCTTAATTTACTCTTATTCAAGCTAATGTGTCCTTGGTGGATCTTTTCCAAGATTTCCTTCCGCATGTTTGCTGGTATTGTAATCTTGCAGCCTTTAAGAAGGACGCCTTTGACTTCAGATAGCTCGCCAGCAAATGACTTGAGCTGTCCTTCGATAGGCAGGCCGGCAACAATGCTGTTACGAACAGAGCTTAGATACAGGTCTCTGCTGGTTTTCATTATAAGCCTGTTCCACGTGTAGTCACTGACAAGTGACGAGACTAAACTTACAGCGTGCACGTCTGCGTCGTCACTCATGATGTCAGCCCCGTCGTTTTTGATTGAACCCCTTGATAACATGTTGGCAAGCACCAGCTGCTTCCCTGGAACGAAGCATAGGTCGATGTCGTAACACAATAACCGTAGGAGAAACCGCTGCAGCCTGGTTGGGATATCGCCTATTGCTTTTTTATAAATGGCAATCATGGCGCGATGATCAGTTTCGACTATTACTTTGCGTCCGTGCACGAAGTGGTCAAATCCTTCACAGCCGCACAGAATGGCCGTTGTCTCTTTTTCTGTTTGAGAATACCGCTGCGCCATATCCGATAATACCTTTGACGCATATGCCACGGGTTTCTAATGGCTGCCATGACGTTGCAGAAGCGCGGCGTTCATTTCATTTTGCGACGGGTCACAGGACACATTAGTTTCTTTTTTGGGATCAAATATTGCTAGCAGTGGGTGCTTGCTCAAAGTATCGCATAGTTGTTTCCATTCGTGCACGTGGTTTTCTGACCATCCAAAAACTGCGTCGTTCTTGATCAAGCTTCTGAGCAGCGTTGTTTTCTCAGTGAGGGACGGCACGAACTTGGCAAAATAGTTTTTCAACACCCAGCATTCGTTGGACTGTGACCTTATCGGCTGGTGGCAGCATTTCTATCATACCCTTTATTAGGGTAGGGCTGGGCCTGATGCCTTCAGCACCAATAGCATCGCCCAAAAATTCGATCTGTTCAACGCCGACCGTGCACTTTGCTCGATTGAACGTCAAGCCCGCCCGTTCTGCAGCATCTAATGCAAGTCGCAGGCGCTCGTCGTGCTCTGTCCTTGATATACCCCAGATTAATATGTTGTCAACATACACTTTTACACCAGGGACTGCTTCAAAAATTTCATTGAGCGTCTGCGGAAAGACCTCTGCTCTGGCGCCGACGAAATGCCAAATGGCAACCTCAAAAACCAATAACGTCCAAACAGTGTTGACAATGTACAAATCCTCGAAGTTTCGTCATCTAACGGGATTTGATGAAACCCAGAGTTCACATCTAATCATGAAAAGACTACGGCGTCTGCGAGTTTTGCTTCAATATCTTCGCGTCGAGGCATTTCGTAGTGCTCCCGTTTTAGGTTTTCGTTAATCTTTCGAGGGTCAATGCAAACACGCAGCTTGCCGTCCTTCTTTCATACAAGAACAAGTGGGCTCACCCAATATGTAGGTTCCTTGGCTTTTACGGCTATTCCGGCTCGCTGCATGCACTGTAGTTCTTCCTTGAGTGGTGTTCTGTAGGGCCAGGGGCACCCGGCGAGTTGTTTGGACGACTGGTTTTGCTCCCTCGCGGAGCACCATTCAGTAGCGTCGCTGGATGCAGCCTGCGCCAGAAAGCAAGTGTGGAAAGTCTTTAACCACTTTCTGTGAGCTATTTTCAGATACCCTGTGAACTCATCAGGACAGGAATCCTGCTTGTTCACATGCTTGCAGGCCAAGTATCGCTTGATGTCCGTGCGTACGATGAAGAAGTCCATTATGGTATTGCGACTGTCAATTTCTACTTCTGCCCTGATAACACCCAAGTGTTTAATCATACCCCCACCATACGAACGCAAGACAGCACTGCTCGGTTGATGTGGCTTCGGGTGCATTTTTTTTTATAAGGTCCGAAGGGCAGCAAGGTAGCTTCAGATCCCTAGCTTCAGGGTTAGCTTCAGTTAACTTTGAGTTGCCCTGACGCATTGTTTACACGTGCTTTTACAGTCCAGTCCTGTTTCCTGTTGATTTTGTTTACCGAAATCTCGAGGACGTCAAAGTCGTCTTCGAGTTCGTCGATATTAGCGCTCGCCCTACAGCAACCTGTGAAGTGGTTCTTTTTTTTGCACTTTCTGCATGCCTTTCCAAACACAGGGCAATTACGCAGCTCGTGTGTTCGTCCGCATTTCAGACACTTGTAGTCTTTGCGCCTGTCAGTACGTGCCACGTGGCTTTGTTTGCACACCGGGTCATCCTGCTTCGTGTCTAGACCCCAAGCTTCTTGGTGTGCTGCGGATATTTCTGCCGCCTTGCAAGTTTTCTCGGCGTTTTCCAAGGTAAGCTTGTTGTCTGCTAGCAGCTTCTCTCTTACTTTAGTATCCCTAGTTCCGAAGACGATCGGCCGGCCTGGCATTTTACAAAAATAAAAGTAACTGTAATGGCATTTTTCATTACAGTTACTGTGTAAAAAAGTAACAGGGCTACAGTTACAAGTTCCTATAATTAAAAAGTAACTGGTTACAGTTACAAGTTACTGCCCAAGACTGGAGAATGTAGTGCACTTCTAGCTCAGCCGGAGCAACGTAAACTCTAGTTGCGAATTAGAAGTCCTCCAACTGCAGCAGCTATGTGGGCCAGGAGCTACCGAAGTCAAACGGTGATAGTGGACGCGCCTGAGCCCTGTCTGGTAGAAACAGAGTGGCCGACGAATTCAGCGTTTCGGCAGAGCCCTCGGCACCACTAGTCGTCATGGGGGAGCACTGGTAGCGGCAGCGGGGCCTTGTCATGAGGATGCAAGCGCGGGATCAGCGGAGATGAATTCTGCCCACTTCTGACTCCATGTTGAGCGCATCCGGGGAGTAATGACACGACATCAGAGTCTACAGGCAGACAAGTGACGTCATGTTTTATTGGCAGCCCTTATTATGAAAACTAGTAAATGCTGCATCTGGCAGTACTGTTGTAAACTGCATTGATAGTAGAGCCATCCAGTGGTACTGCCATACACTACAGGGTCTCGCGCGAGTTTCACTTATTCATGGATTGGAAGGTTTTTTTATCTTGTCTTCATGTGATTTTTGATCAAGTACAACGGTTCAATTGCCTTACTCTGCTGGCTGGATGGTTATTGTTGGGTCTTTTCAGAGTTGTTGTTTTTTTTTTTTTTGTTAGGTTCTCCTGTGGTCATGCTGCTAGTTTTGAGTTTTACGTTGTCTCTTGCACATCTATCTAGGTGCTGTATGCCATCTTCAATAGCTGTGATGATTTGGGGCAGAGATGGAGTTGTATTGAAATTATGTCCTTTAGACAGAACGCTTACCTCTTGCTCTGATATTGTCTGGATGAAAGATTAACGTTGCTTTTGCAGATTTTGCTGTCGTTCTGTTGCTCTCTACTGTTCTTCAGTGCCGTGAGTTTGTTCTTTAAGGATGTTTGTTTGATTTGGTCTGTGGTCACAGCGGCATTTTTTGCGAATGCATCCAGGGACTCGAATATGTCAGGCATCTGGTACTTCAGTTGCCTACGGAGGAAGTGTAAGTCTAGTTTCTGCTTTCTTATGTAGCATTCGTGCACTGGGGCTTTCACCAGGTGGCACACGGCTTGTGCCACAACGTTGTTTCTTTCTGGTGTGTGGACCAGGTGTAGGCTGTGGGGTATCACATTCAGGTGCTGGCACGTTGGGCCAGTTTTTAGTTTTTAATTTTATCATTTGGAGTAAAAATGGCTAGAGAGCTTATTTTATTCGTATTAACGTGATGTCTGTACTAAAAATTGCTTAAAGATGCCTGTTCCGGGAACCTCTGCATAAACACTGTAAACCCCAAGTGTATTTGGCTCCTTGTGAGTGTTGGTCCGGGGGTAAAGAGGGGGGAGGACACATATTGTTTGAAAGTCTATAAAGGTAGTTTAAGACTTTCTTCTTCTTTTTTTTTTCCAGCATTTAGAACCCTACAGCAAGCTATCCAGTTGACGAAACAAGCACAAAGTGAGTACACTTTGAAACTTACAGGTTCGCTTCCACCATTTAGTGCTTTTAAAGAGACACTGAATCAGATTTCTAAAGTTTTGTCGGCGTTTAGGCTATAATATCATTAAACCATTGGCACCACAAATTCAGCGACACGCTGAACTTGTGGTCATACCCTCCTGCATACTCATATCATATATGGTCATACCCTCCTTCATATCATACCCTCCTGCTCACCTCAGCGGTGCCTCCTCATCTCGTGAGACATGGTGGCACCACTGGTCATTACAGAGCTCTGATGAGCGCACTCGATGATTTGAGCTTCACCCAGTCTAGACCTACGAGATTGCGAGCCAACAGGTTGAGCGCAATCTCGGTCTACACAGCCATTGTTGCCTACGCGAAGTCGTGACAAAGAACCAACAGTTCGGAAGCATGGGAAGCCGTCGCAGTAGCAGTTCTCAGAGATGGAGCACCTGGACTGCCGTGTTCGAGAAATTTCTGGAACACTGTAGCTGAACGCAGGCTTGGACCATTGTTGACGTTCGTGTCAGTGGCCATCTCCCCGGAGGTGATAAACTTTTCCCCTCCACCGAGCTTTATCTCCTCGCCCTGCAGTGTCTTCAAGGTGTAGGCCGGGTGCGTCATTGTGTGGTGCGCTCGTGCTAACCAATAGACATTTTCACCCACATTCTTCTTCTCATGAATGGCCCAATTTCTGCACCCATCCTGGTGGGTGGATTACTAATACTGATTTGTCACCTGATTCACAGCAACATTAGTTATCGCCTTCTTCGAACTGCCGTGTGTATTAGTCAACGAGCTATAAAAGCCGAAGACATTTGTATATAATGGTGAAATTTCTGTACAGTGTTTTCTCATCCATCGTGTAAATAATCCTTCGTTCTGTCTCCAAGAACGCGTCTTCTCACTGGCGAGCATCGGCTATGTAGACGACGACGGAAAGCCAGCTACCGTAAAGAAGCCGGCCGTACCTGTCGTCGACCTCCTACCCATTACACACTCCAGGCATGGCTTTGGTCAAGAAAAGTTGGCTTGCCAGCTCTTCACTGATTTTGGAAGGTCATAACGCTGGCAATCCGAGGCGTGGCCGTCATCCACTACGACACTTGTCGGTGGTGCTGCAGCCTCTTAAAGTGGTTTGGAGACTCGCAGCAGCAGGCCCTCTTTAAAGGCTGGGCAGTAATGGGACATAAAGCAAGTGTCGGGTACTTACTACGGGCACCTACTGTGCCTGTAACTCTACAGGATTATGACCTTGTCGGTGTATATGAGTGAGGCATGAAAGCAAAGGGGGCCTACACTGACTGCAACAAGGATAATGATGATGCGTTTATGCACGTTTGTACCAGCAGTCCTGGACAGAGTGCGGCTAAAGTCTGGACTTGGAGAAAATCCAGTCGATTAACGAGTAAAAACATTCCACTGTACCCTTGACTTTGAGGCAAACGTTGGCTAGCTCAGGTTAAGATAACTGGTTAGGGAACTTGATAATATTTTTTCCAGTTGGGTAGTTCAAATATGTATTTCTTAGGTATATTGATATTCATAGTGTGCTATGTGTTTTGTTCTATATTTAATGTGTGAATACATCTAGGGGTGTGCAAATATTTTAAATTTCGAGTATTTTTTGCCTAGGGCTTGTTATGCAATTCGATTTGTACTAGAATTTTCACTTTTTGAACTGTTCTAACTTCCCAAAGACAAATGCATTCAACACTTAATTGAAAGTGATGCCTTCAGATTTTCAGTATATATACTTCACCTCATCGCATTCTTTTATTGTGGCAAAGCTGCCTTTCAAGTTATGCTGTGGTCCATTTTTAAAAAGACATACAGTGAACATCTGTTTTAAATGATCCCTTAAAGAATTCAGTATGTTTCACCTCATTACACTTTTGTATTGTGCTAAAGCTGCCGTACAGTCTCCATGGTCGCCAATGTATTGACTCAATAAAACACTGCTATCAACATCGAGATGATAGGTGTGCCAGAGGTTGGGGCTTCATTAATGCCCTTTTGGAAATGAAATTTGAACAGGAAGTGCAAAAAATTCAATGCCAAAGATTTTTAGCATCTAAAACCTGAAATGTTCCTGTATGTTGATGTCTGCGAAGCAGATGCCATTTCTAACTTGAAGGGAGCACGACCTCGTCTGCCACATCAGTCGCGCTTTTAAAGAAGTTTAAAGAGGAGGAGAGGAAGTAGTATTTTTGCCTTTCACGTGTTAAGTGTTGTTGGTAACATTTTGTCTGCACCAAATCATGTATTAATTAATACATTGCGGCCTCTTCATTGCCTTATGCTTGATAAGACAACTGTGAAATAACACCCCATCAGCACTTGATCAACCTACCCAGCAAAAAGAAACACACTCATATTGCTATATCTCATAAGAATATACTTAAGGATCCTCTCCAACTTTTCTCCCTGCACTTTGCTTTGAACTGTTCAAAAAATATTCTAGAAATATACAAGAAATATTTTATCTGATTTGTACTCACACTTCAATATTCGAATTAGCTTCGAAATTTTGTTCTTCGCACAGCTCTAATTAAGTCATGTTTGTTAGGTTGCCCTGCACCCTCTCATTCTATATTTCAAACGCATGCCCCTGAGATCAGTGACAACATTGTCGAGATTGCCAGGAAGGACTTCCTTGTCGAATCACTGATCTCAGAGGTTGCAGAGTTGGATTTGGAATATTTGGTGGCAGCAGCTGAAAATCTAGAAATGACCTAGAGCAAACATTTTAGTTTTTTATAATGCACAATGAGAACACGATAAGCAGATACTAGTGCAGAAGGAAGTCATCTTTGTGCAAAATCTTCTTACTCATGGCACTTTTGCCGTGATAGTATGGTACAGTTAAATGCTGCAATCACGAAACTGGCTAGGAATCAGAAAAATTTTGTTGTTGCAACAGTTTTGTCAACTCAAAATGACGCAGTAAATATAGGGAAATGGTCAGCAAAATGGAAAGTTAGCTTTATTGTGGACCCTTGATACCTAGTAAATGTATGGATCTTCATTATGCAGCAAGTACTCCACATTAAAATCATCTTGTGTTCTGGCAAGCATCTGAATCATCCAACACATCCTGTTAGTCTTCTGCTCCTCATGGCTTGTGCCCTGTTCTTCAGTGTCATTGGTTCCATACACACTGCCTGCGATGGCCTCGTTATCAGCTCTTCATGAATGACCACGTGTTGATCACTGTGATTGACACCGATGCTCTTTGGGACCTTATAGTTGAGGGAACAAAGTGTGCCCCATGCGATGGTCAATGACGGAGTGGCACAAGACATTTCAGGACTGCGCAAGGTGTTATTTTTTGTTCTTTTTCAATACTATCTGCAGAAATACAAATAAATATGCTTGCATGCAGATGTTGAAAGGCTAACTTATGTGGAGAGAGGTGACTATGGAATGAGGTGATGCTAGACAACCTAGTGAAGTTCATTGGACATAAGATTTAAGAGGGATTGTTCACATCACTGGCATTCATCTATATTGGAATACCTGCAGGCTCATTATTGTTTTAAAAAATAAACAAAAATACTGGGAGAAGTTCATGAGTTCACTTGTGTCACGAAAAACCAACTAATGCTTTGCCACGTAGCACGAGCAATGCAGCAGCACCTCAGTTCAGGTTTTCTTTGTCTCTGTTTATAGAAGCATTGTGTAAAACATTTGTTGGTTTTTTTTACTATTTCTAGGTCATTTATCTTCAAAAAATATATTATTGTTTTTCTTTGTTTTGAATGTTTTTGTTTGTCGTGCTTTTATTGCACTGTTTACCAGCCGGTCACCAAAATAACACAATTTTCATTTTTATTCATTCCAAGTTATTTTTGTTGCTCTACAACTTGCATTTTTGCAAAGAGCATTTCATTGTGCATAATTTAGTGGGCGGCAATGCATGCTGCATTACTTTTCAAACTGGTAAAATCTGTCTTCCCAAGGCATAAAAATAACCACTTTGGGTGAAAACAATTTGCAGAACAATGTAAAAGTGAGAATTCTACTTAGGGCTTCAAAGTTCTTAAAAATTATTTACAATGGTGCTTTTGGCTCCACGTAATCAGCGTAGTACCATGTTTGTTTGTGGCTTCTATTATTTATGCTTTGGCATGTTTTATTTAATCATGAAGGCAAACATTTATGTTGAAGAATTTTTGATAATGCATAATCAGATATGGTCAGAAATTATTGCCTATTTAAAAAGAAGAAATGTAGAAGTGATGCGTCTCACTGCTATGTGGAGATGTAAAGTCCAGACATTCATCAGAATGAGCATTCCTGTAGGTAGCACTGCACAGGCTCTGTGATAGTTATTCGAGCTTATATGGGAACCTTCCCTGAAAAAATGGTATATTGGTGAATTACTGGGACCACGTCATCGAAGTGGTGTGGATGAGAAAAGACTCCAAAGTGAGTGATGCAGTTGAGGAAGTCCTTTCGCCGTCCACTCTCATCAGCATTGTGATAATCGCTGCTTACCAATTAATCTTGTCTCAGTAAAGTACTGAGTGCCGCTGTGCAAAAACATTGAAATGAATGGTGCAGCGGCTCAGGTGGAGTCGACCAACAGGGAGGCTGCCAGTAGTTCATCACCCTACCAGGTGGTGCATCCTGGCCGCAGCCTGCCACCCCTGCAGCAGCAACTGGTGCCAGCTGACAAGCTTCTGGTGGATGTCAACCGACGTGGTGCTTCACCTGGTTCTGACTACAGTGCTCACTCAGCCAGGTTGGTGCCTTAGCACAGCCATGTCAGCAGCCCTTGAGAATTTGTTAGCCCACACTTAGCTAGCATTATATAAATTGAATTAGGAGCAGTCAGGCAGGCTAAGGTGAGGAAACAAGCATGCATTTTACAGTGTATGAGAAGTGTGAACAGCTTGCAAACAAGGGAAGCTTGTTGGCCTGGGATTGTGCTACCAAGTGGCATCTTCACACACAAATTTTTACCAATGTCATACGCATGATTGCATTGCTGGAAACTTATTTATGCAGTTTCCTGCAACATGCATGTGTGCAAATGCTGCAATAGTGTGTGCATCACGGCTTTGTGGGCTCACACTGTCATGCTTCCTATTCTGCACAGTGATGTCACTGTCCAACTCAGCGTCCTGGAACCAAAACACAAAATAATGTGATATGGAATTATTTGCAGAGGCTATAGAAATCTTTCAGCGTGTGTCATGCTTGCTCAAGCAGTGAGACATGTTTGAAAAACAATGAAGGCAGTAGACACAAATTCAAAGTCTCACCTCTTTCTGATGAATCCTGTGCCACAAGGTAGTGGCCATTATTATGCAGGCTACTGCAAGACTTTTCTGTTTCCATCAGGCATTTTAATCACCAGTATAGCAAGCACGTTCCAAGTTTTGTGACACCAGAAGTGGTGCGTAGAATTCGATGCGTGATGGCAGCCTCAACTGGATCCAACTGTCGACCTGTGGTAGTGATGATATTTGATAGTGGTATATATGACTCAGCCACTCTGGCCAGCTGCACTTGCCTTATCTCGCAGGAAGTTTTGCTGTCATCTGTGGACAACGCAGGTTGAGATGTGCGGATGATATGTAATGTCGATTTGTGCGGTGTCCACACTCAGTGCTGCCCACACTCAGTGTTCACTCACCAGCTGCATGTTGGTGATGAGCACTGTTTCTTTCAATGGTCTGTGGGGTGTGCAGGAGAGACAGCCCAACCTCCAGTGTGAGCAGTCTGCACAGCCTCAGCAACGCAGGCTCGCTTGTATCTACAGTGCCCAAGCCCTCAGCTCCCAGCCTCACCCCCTCATTGGTCAACTACTACAACGACTCACTCATTGAACATGTCTCAGGCTGGCAGGCCGACCATGCCGAGCGACAGGTGTGTATTGTATTGAATGCACAAGGGAAGTTGTGTAGTAACTCGCATTCTTTCCCTGCATATGGCGAATTGAAATTTGGCCTTTTATTCTAACTACAAGAGTTGTCCGTAAAATAAGATTCCCGCTGAATTTTCACAATGAAAAACATGTTTATTGGCATTGAATATTACCTTTTTTAGAAAGACGTTCATCATATATTTTCTGCCAAACAGTTTTGTTTGAGCTTACGCAGCTTGAATCACTTTGAATGCTTTCACTGATGGGAGTGTTGTTTTATTTTTGGCGTCATATAGTAGCAGTTGTGCATTTAGGTACGTGTTGTGCATTCATAGTTTTCTTCGTAAACTTTACTCACTTTGGAATGATTGCTTACCAGCGCAGTCCCCCTCCCCCTCCTCCTTTTTTTTGTGCTTAAACGAGCACATGATCTGCACGAGCTCTTAACCACTGTCAAGCCAAAACTGAGTGTCAGACATAAGTCATCAGGGCGGCAACTGTGAGAGACTGAAATGAGCTACATGGCAGTGTAGCCGTATCCGGTGTAACAGCGTTCCTCTCGACTGCAGCACCTTCGGAACCTTGACAACTCTTGTATAATTAGCAACAGATTAGTCATCTTCATTGTTACATTGACATTTCCACTAGAAATGTCCGAGTAATAGAACAGCATGAAAAAACTAGAGTCAGTAACAAAAGAATCCTGTTTTGGTGAGCCTGAGACCTGCTGCATAAACCAAGTCTTCATTGAGTGACTGTGCAGCATGTGTAAAGCCAAAAAAATGCACATTCAACACAGCAGTGATAATCAGTGTGAACACATCTCACCTCGGCAGCTTGCTACCAAAATGTTGGGTGCTGCCTAGAGTGGTATGACAGTCATTCTTTAAGCTACCGGTCTCTGTTGAATGTGCAAGATCAGATGCCTGCTGTGAAAATTAACGAAGTGTGCACTAGACCATGCAAGGCTTGACACAGCAAAACTGAACGATTCTGAAAAGTAATTTGGTTGCTTCTAGATCATCACTAGGCCTTAGCTAGGTGATGCTTGGTTGTTTCTGCTTTAATTCTCAGCACAGAGAAGTCACAGACACGACAAATTCCAGAGAGAGAAACTCGCGCTGAAACCAAGCGTTCTCATGGATCTGCCGGTAGGTCCTCATTGATGAAGGCCTTACATCGCTCTGGGGTATTCTAGCAGCCGTCGTTGCTTTTGTCATTCCCTCATGTTGTGCTGTTGGCTTCTTTTTAGTGGACCAGTGGTGAGTGAGGGTACTTGCCAAATTTCTGTGGCACATAGTCATGATGATACAGTCAAATCTCAATAATTCGAACTTCCCGTTAATATGAACTCACGATGAAGTCCCGTCAAAGCTGTGTGTATTCCAATGGGCGAAAACGCCCGGTAATTCGAACGCCCATGCACTTCCGACAGTTAATTCGAACATACCGTGCTCCGAAATTGCTCTCAAAACCCCGCTCAATCCCACGGGGGCACCTGCGACACCTGTGACACCTCAAGGCTGCCCGTGAAGGAAATTAAAAGGAAAGAAAAGGCTGCGGTGGAATATTTGCTCTCTCTCAAATGCCGATCTGTGATGAGCCCGTGTCACGCTTCTCTCTTTTCTGTTCCTGCCATGTAAAGACCCTTCCTCCTTCCAACGACGCACGCGAACAGAGAAAGGAAAAAAAAAGCCGTCGCTGGGTTGAATTAGTATGTTGTTGAAGGAAAGGAAAAAGGCACTATCTTCTGCAGCCCTTGCAGGAGCACAGCTCTGCGTCTTGAGGAGGGGAAGGGGGTCTCTCACGCGCCGGTGCCAAGCTTCTCCTTTCAACAACGCACACGAAGAGAGCAAAAAAAAAGAAGAAAGAAAAGCTGCCGTGGTGTGTTGGTTTTCTCTCAAATGCCGATCTGCTTCTCTCCGCGTGGAGACGCTCTTCCTTTCTCGTCACGTGCTGGCCATGCTGCGGCTGCGTGGCGAAGAGCGGGAGGCTTCGCTCCGCAGTCGTTGTTGTCGTCGTCTTTAGAAAGTGTCGGCGCTGAACATTTCTGCGCGCAACTTCTCTTGCCAGGAGAATGCTGAAGCCGAAGTAAAAATGCTTTGCAAGCTACGTGCGAAATCGATTGACTCGCTGCAAGGCAAGCGTGTGCAGATGCGCATCACTGATTATCAATTAATAACGGATGTCCTGTGATTTATGAATAAATATGTCTTCTGAAACTTCCCCCTCGTGTGTTAGGTCAATGCACATGCGCCACTGCATGGAGAGCCCTCCGTTTATTTAGCTTTCATTAAGGGGGCAGACTGCTCTTTGGGACCAAAAAGTGACAAAAAAAATAATTTTTTGAAATTGACGCATTTGGTATCTGCAAGTATTTTGCTATCTCTCTGCAAATTTTTACACACGAAGAAGTCAATCTAACTGTCCAGATTCTTGGTGCTGTTAGCGTGAAGAACCTGCAAAAAATAGGGAACCAACTTCGAGGCCTTTTTATAATTTTCCGGCACCTGTGTTAGAAGCTCTGCTACGAATTTATGAGCACTTTTATGAGGATTGCAAAACATGCACACCATGATTGTTTCTTTTTGAAGAAGCTTTGTGTTTTCAGTTTTTTCCATTTTTCTCAAAAAAGTAAATTTACAACTGTTCAATTTTGAGGCCTCAATATCTCTGCAGCTAGAGCAGGTACAACAATAATTCTTTTTGCAATGGAAACCTGTATGTGTGTAGGGTGCAAGTATGGGAGCAGAATTTCGAGAACAAGCCTTTTTAATTAATTACTCATCAAAATTTTAACACAGTTCCAACTGCTTTTGAAAACGGATAGTTCATTTTGCTGTAAAATAATAATAAAGGCTTAAAAAAAAAACTCTTGGATTATTTCAATCTATATTCATTAGTCTATGTTAGGATATTTTAAATATCACTTTTAATTAAGCACATTTTTTTCTATGGCGGCCTTAAACAATAGGGGGTGAACTTAAGTAATCTCAGGAATAAGATGAGTTACAGAAAAACTAATTAAACATTTGAAATCAGCAGAAAAAACTGCATAATTCTGTGCAGTTTCATCAAGATCACTGAAGAAATGAACAAAAAATGTCTAAGAGGAGTCTGCCCCCTTAAGTCAAACTTCTTTTAATTCGAACAAATTTTCGTGCCCTCTCAAGTTCGAGTTATCGAGATTCGCCTGTACTAGCAATTTTCTGATAGGCCATACAAATTTCTGTTACACGTGTTGGTTCAACTGTTGCCTTCCTCATTTTTTAGAGCATTTGCATTTATCCAATTTCTGTGACATATAGTACCTGATGGCCACACAGGGCAGGGCACACAGGATTGGCCTCTCAAATTGTCTTCGATCTCGCAACTTGCAGGTCAGCGGTTACTCACTCGCCGCCATAGTTGCAATAGCCACATAAGCAGTCTTCATTGTCTGTCGAAAAGCTGTTCTTTCACCACTGACTATTTTGGTGAACCGTTGCTAATGAATGATTGAAGAAAGTACGTTTAGATTGTTGTATCCACATGTGGTATTGATTAGGAGAATTGTAAGCCGTTCTCATTACAAGAAGTCGGCCGCAGACTCATTTATACCTTATGTACTCGTGTAAGGGCCGCACTTTTTTTTTTAATATTGCTTGGTGTGGCGCCTTACAGGAATCCGCTGATGACAGCTCATTAAAGGTCTGTACCATTTTCACAACACTAGCAGAGTGAAAGAGTCACGAATGACTAGCCAGGATTGTTTTTGTTAAGGTTCCATTTTGCCCTCACTGTCTTGATCACAGGAAACACTCACCTCGACATCGGCATCCTCCCAGAGAAGGTCATCCTCAGTGCCACTCATGCAGTTTGAAATTTTGGTTCTTTGAAGCTTCTCACGACAATTTCAAATGAAATGGCACGCCACGCCACAAACTTGTTGGAGCAATGCCCGCTTCAGCCGTTCCGTCGGCGTCTTTTCATGATTGCCCCCAGCCATCCATTCCGAATAGCAGTGGTGAAATTTCGCTTTAAATGGTCGTTTGATGCACACGTCTAGCAACTGCAACAGACTCATACGTCCTCCAGGAATAACGGCCAAGTCTGTATGAGTCGTGGCGAGTCTGTTCTTCACGCGTTCCGTCAAGTGGCCCCTAAAACTGTCCAGAACGAGGAGGGCTTTCCGCTGTGGCAGGCCTCCAAGTCTGTTTGCCCAAACAGTCTTCACCCAGTCCACGACAAGTTGCTCGCATATCCAACCCTTTTCTTGGGCACACACAATGGTGCCCTGAGGGAACTTTTCTTTCAGGCGAGTCTTCCTCTTGAACACGACGTACGGTGGAAGTTTCCTGCCCTCTGTTGTCACGCACTGCATCACAGTGCATCTTTGACGTTCTGCACCGGTCATGCGCACAGTCGCACTTTTCGCGCCTTTCAAGTCCACTGTGGTGCTCTCTGGCGCATCGAACCACACAGGAGTCTGGTCTGCATTGCCAATTCAGGAGAGGTAATATTCGTGCTCCCTCCGAAGACCATTCACGAAGCGATGGAATTTTATCACTTTACTTGTGTACTCGCTTAGCAGCTTTTGACAAAGCGTCGTTCGGCGGAGAATGGAGAGCTGATTGCGGTTCATAAACCGCATAGCCCATCCCCGACTTGCCTTGAATTGTGTCTGAGGGATTTTCATGTGGCGAGCGATGTTTATGGCTTTCTCGCGTATCGTATCAGTCGATACGGCGTAGTTGTCCCTTCGAGTATCGATGATATATTCGAGAAGTTGCCTTTCTTTTCTGGATATTTGCACTTCTTCCCGTGAAAGGCTTTTCAGCTTTGGTAGGTAGCAGCGAGGGCATCTTTCTACTTCATTCATTAACGCACACGCTCCTCATCTACATCGTACTTGCGTCCAGTTTCGCACTTGCCATGCTTCTCGGCATATTCAATTACTCGCAGTTTAAATCCTGCAGTGAATGACTTCAAATGCCGACCCATTGTCCCTCAGCTGCACTGGCTCGAAGACATTGATTAGACGAAAATGTGTTGACTCAATGTGAACGATGCGCCTCACAAGATAAAAGTGGCGCCGCCCCGTCTGTCATCAGCATAACGGCTGAAGTGGAAAAACTGAAAGTACCATCTGGCCACAATCGAACTAACTGCACCTTTAAGGTGGGGCTATTTGAATTTTTTGAAATTGTTCTCTCCAAAGTAGAGGTGCGTCCCTTACACGAGGGTGGCCCTTACACGAGTATATACGGTAGCTTACTCTTGCAGATAGCTCTTTATTCATTATTGTCATCGCCATTTTTTTTTTTTTTTCGTCAAATTGTGTGTGGTGACGAAACTGGAAAGTAATGAAAATTGTTTGTATACAACAGATTTCTTTGATGAAAAATTCACGGCAGTCAGTTGCTTGATATACAGTAAAACCTTGTAATTAACCCTTGGCCCTCAGTCCCCAGCAGCTGCAAAGCAACTGTCCAAGGTGGCGGTCAGACCTGTGACGCGGCGGAGAGTGCTAAGAATCCCCTGGGTACGGACAGGCCTCCATTGGAATCTGAACATGGCTACTTTCGACAAAAGAACGCTATCTAGTGAGGCTTGTCTAGCTGTGCTATTCGAGGAATTAGAGGGTGTTAAATGAAATGTAATAGGGCTTAGCAAAGTTACGACGACACGTGAGGCTATACAGTGCTGAAGAATGGATACATCCTATGTTATCGTGGATTAGTTGACAGAAAAGAACTAGGAGTGTGGTTTCTCATACACAAGAATATCGCTGGCAACATAGAAAAATACTATAGCATCAGTGAGAAGATGGCACGTATCATAATTAAGTTTAACAAAAGCTACAAGATAAAGGTGGTACAGGCCTACATTGAGCCATCATGATCATTTGCTTAAACGCTTTTATGAAGACGTAGAGTCAGCCATTAATAAAGTAAAGACACGTACTATTCTTATGGGCGACTTTAATGCCAAAGTAGGCAAGAAACAGGCCGGAGGCCACGCACTGGGGGAATATGGCATCGACTCTAGAAATTCCAAAGAGGAGTTATCAGTAAAGTTCGCAGAACACAATAATTTACAGATTACGAATATCCTCATCGAAAAGCGGGCTAACCTAAAGTGGACGGGGCGAAGTCCTTATGGCGAAACTAAAAATGGAATTGACTTCATTCTGTGTGCACACTCAAGTAATTGGTGCAGTGACCATAAAATGGTAAGAGCTCATATACACCTAGATTTATAAAAGCAAAGACAAAAACTGATATGCAAGAAGTCAATTAATGAACAGGCGGTGAAAAGAAAAATACAGGAATTCAGAGCTTTGCTTCAGAATCGGTTTGAGGCACTAAATGAGATAACCGTTCTTAGCATTGACACAATGAACGGTAATATTACTAGTACCATCAAAGAGTGTGCAATTGATGTTGGAGGTTCAGTCATTAGACGGGAAACTGGCAAACTATCTCAGGAGACGAGAAAATCTTTGTAAGAAACGACAAACGATGAAAGCCTCCAATGCAACCGACAAAATAGAGCTAGTGGAGCTTTCGAAATTAATCAATAGGCGTAAAGTAGCCGACATCGGGAGGTATAACAGGGAAAGAATTGAGCAGGTTGTAAAAAGCAGCAGAAGCCTAAAAGCTGTGAAGGCATACTTGTGCCTAGGCAAAAATCAGATGTATGCATCGAGAAACAAGGAAGACACTGTCATAACCAATATGGATAGAATAGTTGAGATGGCGGAGGAGTTTTACAGAGAGCTGTACAGAAATCAAAAGAACCAGGGTGGTATTGGGAGAAACTATAATAGTCCAAGAGAATTCGACGTCCTACCAGTAACGACAGGGGAAGTAAAGAAAATCCTAGAAGGAATGCAAAGAGGCAAAGCCGCTGGTGAGGATAAAGTAATTACGGACTTCCTGAGAGATTATGGAGAAATTGTGTTAGAAAAATTAGCCACCTTATATTCAAAGTGTTTCTTGACGGGAAGGGTACCAGAATCTTGGAAGAATGCCAGCATCATCTTAATCCATAAGAAAGGAGATGTCAAGGACTTGAAAAATTACAGGCCGATCAGCTTACTTTTCGTTCTAGCAAACTATTTACAAAAATAATAGCTAATAGAATTAAGACGATATTAAGACGAGTTCAATCAGCCAAAAAACCAAGCAGGATTTATATCTAGCTACTCCACAACAGACCAGATTCATACTATCAATCAGGTAATAGAGAAATGTGCTGAATACAAACAAACCCTATACATATCTTTTATAGATTACAAGAAGGCGTTTGACTCAGTCGAGACATCAGCAGTAATGCAGGCACTACAGAATCAGGGCATCAAATCTACAGAGGATCCACAACCACCCTAGTTTTTCATAAAGAAAGCGAAAGAATCGCAATAGTAAAGGGTGTAAGGCAGGGAGACACGATCTCTCCAATGCTATTCACCGCGTGTTTACAGGAGGTATTCAGGACCCTAGACTGGGAACAGTTAGGGATAAGAGTTAATGGAGAGTACCTTAGTAACCTGCGATTCGCTGATTACATTGCCTTGATGAGTAACTCAGGGGACGAATTACAGTTCATGCTTATTGAACTGAACATGGAAAGCAGAAAAGTAAGTCTGAAAATTAATATGCACAAAACTAAAGTACTAATGTGCAACAATCTCGGCAAAAAACAGCACTTTGTGATACGTGGAGAGGCGCTCAAAGTTGTTAAGGAGTATGTCTACTTAGGACCGGTAATAACTACGGAGCCGAACCACGAGATTAAAGTAACTAGAAGAATAAAAATGGGGTGGAGCACATTTGGCGAGCACTCTCAAATCATGACTGGTAGATTGCCACTATCCCTCAAGAGGCAGGTATATAACAGTTGCATCTTGCCAGTACTTACCTATGCATCAGAATCCCGAAGGCTTACAAAGAGTGGTCAGCTTAAATTGAGGACGATGCAGCGAGTGATGGAAACGAAAATAATAGGAGTAACCTTAAGAGACAAAAAGAGAGCAGAGTGGGTCAGGGAACAAACCGAGGTTAAGGATATCATAGTTGAAATTAAAAAGAAATGGACATGGGCCGGACATGGTGGTCATTAACCATTGGTCATTAAGGTTAAGTGACTAGATTCCCAGAGAAGGCAAACGCACGAAGGGAAGACGGAGAGGGTATAACGTGGAAACGGAAAGCACAGGACTGAGTTGACTGGCGAAACATGGGAGAGGCCTTTGATTTGCAGTGGGCGTAATCAGGCTGATGATTATAATAATGATGACGAATTCGAAGTCACATGGGACCGCGGAAAATTTTCTAATTAAGCGGGTTTTCGAATTAACAGAACATACACAAAGTTGGATGCAAAGAACTTGGAAATATTTAAAGTAATCAGGGCTGGTCATTTGCTGTGCCGGCTAGTTTGCAGCTCCAAGGGTTATGTTTTTCCGCGATGCTTTCTCTTAATTTTGCCCCAAACATGGAAAAACGGCGGATCTCGCTGCCACCACCAAAAACAAAAACGCTGTAGTGAACAACTGGAATGCGTGCCATGCAGAAAACAAGACATCTTCACTGCAATACAGTAGACAAGTTGCAAAGAAAGATTTGCTGCAGCGCCATCTGTACATATGTACAAGAAACAGTTAATGTCCGCCATGAGCAGTTTCGTGCATGCCTAGGACCTGGATTACGAAAAATGCTCACATGGAAATAAGGAAATGAAACGCCTATCTCGCGTTCATACCACTTTTCACTCGCACAAGCAACATGTTCTCCCGCATTTTTTTTTTTTTTTTCAATTTGTTTTCATGCACAATGGCGGCTCAGCCCAACGTTGCTTGAACACTTCAGGGCTTTTTCCAGCGGTGCTGGCATTTATGCAACTCGTCAGTAGTGATGCATGGACAGCATGTAACCTGCTTGTTACTGCATCAGCACTTCATGATGCATGTTTTGGCTGAAAAACAAGCTCCTTAAAGCTTTCAAACTTCAAGTAGGCATTGCAAGCAAGAACTCTGCCAGCAGTGCAAGTGTGCAAGTTGCTGGAGCAACCAGCAATCGGAGGTTGGCATATATTGAGAATTTCGCCGGACTATCTTTTATTATTTTGTTTTCAATCCCAGAAAGATTGGGTAAACAACAACGCGCTGACATTGCGAGAAATATGCAATAAGCTGCCCGCGCCTCATTGCTATGTTACAGTGAAGCACATCTTGTTCCCCGCAGGCAAACGTATCGTTTATGAGTCCCTTTTTTTTTCTTTTTTTTTCTTTTTTTTTTTTGAGCTGGAAGAAGCGAGGCTGGGGTGCTTCAGCTGCCACTCAGTGGTATCTCTATGTTGCATGCCCTGGTGGCTTTTAATGGCCATCGTTTTCGTGGATTTGCAGCAAAATTAGAATCTGGAGTCAACACATGGCACTTAAAGTTCTCGAATTAACCATACTGGGGCTCACCGCGCTTCGATTCGCTCAGACTTCTATTCAAAAGTACTGGACCGCGGAAATATTTCGATAAGTGGGATTTTGAAATAACTGAGTTTGAATTAAGGAGGTTTTACTGTAGTATAACGCAAGTGGCTTTTACGTGACATCAAGTACAGTTGAAACCCTTTATAAGGAGCATGCTCTGGGCAGCAATTTCGGTCTTTTATATGAGCTGTCTCTTATAAGTAGGGTACCATGTATGCATTTTTCTATCAATCCGTATTTTAGGCACAATCTTATACCCAATTGCCTCCTATATCAAGGTCTCTTATGAAAATGCCAAAACACTGTAAATTAAGCAGATTTTGCACATTTTAATGCCCTTGCATCTCTGAGCTGAACTGGTCTTTGCAAAAAGACAGGAAACAATGAGCAGCTGAGCCTGCAGTTACTTCGAAAGGCAGCTGGGCTGAGCGAGTGCGCAACGGCGGGGCAGAGGGGATGACAGGTAAGCTGCCAGAGCATGATAGAATCGCACAGCTAGAGCAAGAAAACGCGAGACTTACAAAATCGAATGAGAGGCTATTAGCTGAGTTAAAGGAAATAAAAATTCTTCTCACTAAGCTAACCAGCGCGCAATCTTCACAGCCAATGCCTCAGCCAGTTGATGTTTCTGTGGCTGAAAACGTGGGGGACTCGATAACCGCGAAAAAGAGGGCAGTCATGGCAGAACACGTGGAAGCCAACCAAACGACCATGTCAGATATGAAAAAGGTGTTTGACACGCTCAGCAAAATAGTAGCCAATCTTAGCGAGCAGATGGGTAGGCTACAATCAAGCGTGGCGGCACTGGAAGAGCATATGACTTTGCGCATTACAAAGGTCGAAGCATATCTGCACAACACAGCAAGGCCTCCTCATGCACCAAGCTCACCCCTTCGGCCACCAATACTAGTGGTACCAAACCTGTCGACAGGTGCAGCATCAGGCTCTGGCCGCCCATGTAATAACCATGATGGCAGCGCTATGTGAAGCATTTCGTATCTGGCAATGGAACTGTAGAGGTTACCTTAAAAAGAAGGCAACCCTGCAGCAGTATATCAGGAGCAGCCAAGAAAAGCCTCATATTATATTATTACAAGAGACCCTTTCACCGCAAGCAACGTTGCCTGGATTCTGGCCTGTAATAGGGGATACTGAAGGGAGGGGAGTCTGCACCTTCGTATGCAACAAACTAACTCACGTAACCCATGACCTCAAGATAGAAGCAGGCCGATTGGAACACGTCTTGGTAGAGATCGTGCCGGGTACCAGCAACCGTCAGAGCATTTTCATTCTTAATATATACAGCAGTCCAAAGGAACAAAAGCAAGGGTTCAAGACGGTTCTAAAGAAAGCTGTTAATATCGCCGGGGAATGTCCACTCGTCATAGCAGGTGATTTCAACGCCCCTAATCATACATGGGGTTACAAGTACAACACTGGGAAAGGAAATCGACTTTGGCAAAGTGCCAGTGAACTTGATCTCACCCTAATCACAGACCCCAGCCTACCAACAAGGCTTGGTACATCTTGCTGCAGGGATTCCACCCCGGACCTTACATTTGTAAGGAACATCAAGAAGGCCCAGTGGATGAACCTTGCTGTAGACCTAGGGAGTGACCACTGCATTCTTGCCACTACCTTCTCCGTGGAGCGTAAAAAGCAGAGAGAATCCCACTTCACAGACTGGGATAAGTTCAGGAAGATAAGGATGGAAAGGGAACAAGATGGCCACAGACAAGGCTTGGAGCAGTGGGTCAAACAGATTAAAGATGACATCAAATCCGTCTCCTCCACCATTACCACAGATCTTCCGGTTGAAAGAATGGATAGCCGGCTTGCTCATCTTCTTGAGGCAAAGCAAGCACTACTGAACCGTTGGAAGGGTCAGCGCCTGAACCGAAGACTGAGGAAGAAGATAGCTGAGGTAAACAGATCAGTCGAGGAACATTGTCGCGCACTGTCGAGGCAGCAATGGGACGAAATCTGCAACTCCGTCGATGGTCAGATGCGCAATGGCAAGACATGGAATATGTTAAAGCATCTCCTCAACGAAAACACCACCAAAACAAATCAAAAGCATGTTATCGCTCGAATTTTGCATAAAGAGATAGGGCGCACTACAAAACAGCAAGTTGTCCAGCAGCTCGTGCATAAGTACCTCCCAATCAAAAGAGGATTGGCACCACCAAGTAGACAGTACCAGGGCACGCCAAATCCAGGTCTTGAGGGCGACTTTAACATCGAGGAGATCAGAAGAGCCTTGCATGATCTCAACGGCAGGTCGGCCCCTGGCCCGGACGGTATATCAAACAAGGCCCTGCGTAACCTTGATGACGATTCAATTGAAACCCTGAGGGATATGATCAATTCAGTATGGAAAGAAGGCAGGGTGCCAGAGCAGTGGAAGCTGGCCAGCACGATCCTTATTCCTAAGCCAGGAAAGCCCCCTAACTTGGACAACATGAGGCCAATATCCTTGACATCATGTATCGGCAAGGTCGCAGAACATGCCATACTGCACAGGATAAACAAGTACTTGGAAGATAACAACATATATACACACAATATGGTTGGATTCAGGGCAGGGCTATCCACACAAGATGCATTGAAGCTTATCAAACACCAGGTCACTGACAATGAAACCAGAGACGTGAGAGCCATTCTGTGCCTAGATCTAGAAAAAGCGTTTGACAACATCCACCACTCATTCATACTCGAAGCAATTTCCAAGCTTGGTCTAGGGAAAGCCTTCTATGACTACGTATGGTCCTTTCTTACAGATCGGAAAGCCGTGATGAAGATCGCAGATAACGAGACCGCAGCAATCGAACTAGAAGCAAGGGGCACGCCACAAGGGGCAGTGATTTCACCAATGCTGTTCAACATTGCCATGATTGGACTGTCAAAGAAATTATCGAGCATTGAAGGATTGAAGCACAGCATCTACGCAGATGACATTACCATCTGGTGCACAGGTGGAAGCGAGGGGCAGATTGAGAGCGCTCTGCAAGAGGCGATTGACACCGTAGAAGACTACCTTCGCCCTTCCGGGCTCAAGTGCTCCTCGAGTAAGTCAGAACTTTTGCTTTATCGGACTGCACGCCGGGGACCGAAGCCCAGGGGACGGAAGCCGTTAAACCAGATAGACATCCATCTCCGTACAAATCAAGGGGATGCCATCCAAAGGGTCGACTTCATCAAAGTCCTGGGAATGCTGATAGAGTCTACGGGCGCCAACAGCAAATCTATAGCCAAGTTAACTCGGAAAACAGACAGTGCGGTGCACCTCATACGCAGAGTGGCCAACAAAAGAAATGGAATCAAGGAAGACAACCTCATCAGGTTGATGCATGCGTTTGTTCTAAGTCACTTCACATACAAGGCAGCAATGCACAACTGGTCAAGAGCAGAGTCCGAGACACTGAATGTGCTCCTCAGGAAAGTTATCAAGAAGGTCCTGGGCCTACCCATACATACCAGCACCGAGCGTCTGCTTGAGCTTGGCATACACAACACGCTCGAAGAAATAGCAGAAGCCCAAGAGAGAGCACAGTTTGCAAGGTTATCTACTACAAGGTCGGGGAGAATGATCCTGCAGGAGCTGGGCCAACACCCAATAGCAATCAGACGCAATTACAATGATATCCCTGACAACATCAGGGAGACTATCACGGTATCTCCTATACCGAGAAACATGCATCCAGAACACAACGTCGGAAGAAGAGTAGCGAGGGCCAGGACTATACTTCGTCAAGTCTCAAACGAGGAACGAGGGGTCGTATTTGTTGACGCGGCTTCTTACGCCAATGGGAAAGCGTTAGTGGCAGTGGTAGTCGATGGGGCTGGCCATGTCGTCAACTCAGCGACGGTCAGGACGAAAGACCCAATCATTGCGGAACAAGTGGCCATCGCCTTAGCACTCAAGATGGATAACATTGAAGTGGTCTACAGTGATTCCATGGCAGCACTACGGGCGTTCGCCAAGGGGACGGTCTGTGAACAAACGCTGAAAATACTGCAAGGCAAGAACATAACACATCATCTTCTGAGTTGGTTCCCAGCTCACCTTGGACAAATCAACGATTCCCCTCCCAATCTCAACGAAGCAGCACACGAGGCGGCGCGAGAACTCTCCAACCGCGCCTCCCCGGGGATGCGTTCTACCGGTGAAGGGGATAACCGGGAAATTCTTACAACATATAACGAGCTCACTAAACATTTCTACCTGTCTAGAAGGATTTTCCCTCCACCTCACAAAAATCTAACCCGGCCCCAAGCACTTACATTAAGGCTTTTGCAAACGCGGATGTACCCTACTTTGAAAATGTTACACATCATGTACCCTGACCTATACCCAAGTAATCTTTGTCCACATTGTGGGGAAATAGCTTCATTAGAACACATGCTCTGGCAGTGCACCAAATTCGCTCATTTATCGCACATCACCTCTGCCAGATGGGAGGCGGCAATCCGCAGCTCGTCCTTGGCAGATCAGCTCTGGGCTGTCCACCAAGCCCGCGAGGCGGCTGAGGAGCTTGGCATCTCAGTCCCCACGTGGGAGCTGCCCGCAACACAGTGATCTGTGTTTTGGAGGACCAAATAAAAGTTTATCCAATCCAATCCAATCCAATGAGCAGCTGACTTTTTCTTGTAGGCCTTGTTATAGCTGCTTCTTTATATAATTATTCTTACCTTAGTGAACAGTTTGCGTGTTCAATTAAGCTAGAGCTATGATATGACTTTGTGAGTATGATCACTAGTTTGTAGCATGTGCAGTATTTCTGGGAAGTTTCGTGCCACGCTGACCAGCGTTGCGGAGTTTGCACCTTGGAATTGAAATGATTCCAGAATCATTCCACATTTTTCTGACACTAAAATGAGATGGAACACTGGAACCGTGATACTGCAATGCCTATAGTAAAAAAATGGAAATAGAATAGACCTTTCCCTGTTTGTAAACAGTGTGACGTCACTGCGGGCACCCCGCCCCCCATACCCTCTCTCGGAGCAGCTGCTGGTTGGCAAGAAAGTTCTTCCGGCGGCATCTTTCTGCATAGCAGAGCTGCGTGTCTGCATTCCTTCAACAGAAATTTCTACATTGCTATGTTCTAAAGTCAGCTTTTGAAAGAAGGGGGTCGCGGAAAGGTCACTACTCATAGTGTGGAAATTTGCTCGTCATAGTTGGATGGATGGACAAACTTTGTTAAGAGTACTGAGAGACGCGACTAGCACACAGTGGGCTTCACCCATGTAGATGGCAGCCATAAAAAACAATATCTTTTTCGAACGCAAACATTTTGAATGTACAAGGTTACTGGCACTATGAGAAATATTTGCATGGCATGGATGTGGATGTGGATCGTGGCATGTGCAATGTAGGTTTAAACGACGTACAGCATTGGCGGCAGCATGGTTGTGAGCTGCTGTACGCGACGTCAAGGATTAGATTCTCTCTCCTTGCCCACAAGTCTGATCAGAGATGAATAAAAAAAAAAAAGAAACACTTCTTGCCGTGGGTTAGGCTGAGGTTAACATATCCTCGTGAAAATCAGTGACATTCTGCCGCTGCGTTTTTCAATAACCCAGTGAAAATTCATGTGATGTAAAACCCGACATCTTAATAATATATAATATCATCTAGCACACTTACCTTGCTGCATTTAACACCTATAACGTGCTTTCGTACATTTATATTGATCTTTTAGGCCTGACACATTTCTATTGCGCATTGTCACTTCATAAGGATCGAGCCGTAAAAGTACAAAGTAGATAAGAAACGAAAATCTCCACAGTTTTTATTAAAACGTATCGGGTATTCAATGATTAGAGTTATAGCCATGGTGAAGCATATATGCAGATTCGGCAACGCTAGAACATGCTTATAGTTCATGCGTAGTCGTATATATCACCCGGAGATCATGAACTTTTATTTTTCTGCACGCCGCGCATACGCTGAGATGTACCCAATCGCAGATGATCGCGCCAATTGTATTTTTATCTTGACTACAATGTCAGATCGTAAAGTTCCATCAACAACCGGACACGTAAACCGGCCCACAACAAATACCAGTGTTTTCGCAAACAGGACACATCGCGTTATTCACACTGCACACACCACGCACAATATTGCCAGTTTCACCGTCCCTAAAGGTGTACCAATATTATCGATGCCTTTCAACGCACACTACACGCCACAGTCAACACTGCACATTTTCAAAGGCGATGCCGCTGTTCCTCGTAAACGCTGCCACGTGTGTTCACTTCTGCAAGATAAACAGCCAGCCAGCGTGGCGAATATTTCATCGCGCACTTTATGACACACCTAGATTTTCTCTGACAGATACCACAGCTAATGTTGCCATTGTGAGATGAAGATTAAGCTTTCGAAAAGAAAAAAAAATTTGCCCCAAGCACCGAGCAACTGCACCCCATTCGGCCACCGGTGGGAATGTCTTGCCAACCACCACCTTGCACGTGCACCGGTGACGTCACACTGTGACATACCCCACTAGAGTTCTATTGAGCACCTTTTACACGGAATAGAATGAGAATGGAATTGCGTGTTTTTCCGAAAATAGAGGACATTTTCGTTCACGCACTCTTTTTTAAACTTCAAACATTAATAAGTCACAGCCTTGAATTTAACAATTAAGCAGTATTTTTAAATTGGCTTGACTGATGCAAGCACCGGCCAATTTATAAGCAATATACCTACGACAATTCGTTATATAGTCCTTATATAGACTGCGTTGCTTTTAAACTTTGTCTCTATTCTTCGCGTAACCGTGGCACTATGTCGTTGGTATTCGTTTCGCGCAAGCTATGGTTGCGGCATTCCTCCTTTTATGCAATGTGGATTTTTTTTCTTGCCCCATGTTTCCTTACCCTTCCTTTCTTTGTTTTTGCTTGTGTCATTGTCGGCAACTTGGGAGCATATTCAAAAAAGCGCTTCTCTTAGTTGTGATGCATATTGACGATGGCACAATGCTTGTGTTTACTGCAAGCTTCCATATAGTATTAGTTTGCGCATCATCTCAACTCATACAGGCTTCTCCTGTGGAGGAGATGTTGAAGAAAGGAGAAGACAACTTCTGCAACCCTAATTGAGAACATGGCTCAGCGCCTGTAGCGAAGCATCAAAAACTTATGCTGTTTAATTGGAGGAGGCATTTCTCTGAAAGGTCACGCAACATTGCATGTAAGAAAAGCGTGGGAGATCTCTGTGTGTATGTGGGGCAGCATGCAGTGCTAACAAAGTTGCCAGCAGAGACATTAGCAAAGAACTGTTCTCAGCGAAAAGTCTTGTTGCTATCATAATTATCCGACCAAATGTAAATAGCAGTGGTCGCATCGATGCTTGTTGGCGAAAACTTATGTGCATAACTTGACGAGTGAATTTCCAAACTTGTGGGTTCCTAACTAGTTTAATTGCTGAAAAAAATGTGGATCACTACATGAAACTTTCATCATTGTGGGAGTGCTTTTTCAAATTTCTTTGTTTTGAGAGGGGGCAAGCTCACTGAACTATGCACACTTGCCAGTGACTTCACCTTTCCTTGTTGCGTCAAGTTATCGATGGTTAAATGGATGCGTATTCAATAAAACATGTTATAAGCACAAGTGTGCATTTTTAGAGGCTGTCCTGCTCCATAAATGCCTTGGGAAAAAAAGTTTGATTTACGATACAGACGCACTGAGGTGAAGCTCATCTCTAACAGGCAGGTTGTCAGCAAACCCAGGATGCTGTATATAGTCTGGCAGTAATGTGTTGCAGGCAGAGGAAGAAAATTTCGCAGCACCTGTGTGAGCTCCCTAATGATAGAGCTAAACTTCTGTATATTTTTTGTAACTCGTCGGGACATATGATGTACTGTCTTTCAATGGCTTTTCTGTGAAACACATCCTTCTCTATAGTATTATGTGTATTTCAGTGTTTTGTGAAATGTTATCTTTCATAAGTATGGCACATGTATGGCACTCCTTGTTTTTCAAAATAATGTGTTGCATAGTGCCTGTAGTCATCAATAGCAAGTAAGGGATCAGCCAACCTGTAAAGTAGAAAAATTAGGCAAACTTAAGAGGCTTGTGGTGTAAGCAGTTTTAGAAAAAAATGATGTGTGAATGCTCTAAATCCAAAGTTGTTGTATCTACCCTTGAAACTAGTGGTAAGTGTGTGTTGGTGCCCACACTTATGAACTCTTTTTGCAGGCGAACCGGTACAGCGAAGAAGCACACAGCTTAGGAAGTTTAAACTGCACACGAGTTTCGGCTGAGCTCAAAATGGCCCGCTCTCTGGTCAGAGTGTGTGAAATTCAAGCAACAGTACAAGAACAGAGGTACTGTCATTCACTTATGTAATTTTATTTACTGATGGGATATTTGAGTAAATTCAGGGGGTAGTTACATAGCAAAATGAACATGAAGGTATGCTGAAGTAGTTCGCTTGACATTGGTTGTGCGGTGCCCTTATTCTCCATAATATGCTCATATATTTTTCTTTTGCATGAGTGAGAGTTATATATTTCACTTGTTCTTGTGCCTGATGACATTTTTCTTCACACTTCCAAGTTTTATTTGTCTATGGCATGCACTATAAATATGAAACCAATAATGCATAGCTGGTACAGTTTCAGAGCTCCATGTAACACAGAGAACCGCATGCCTACGACAGGCTGCTGCGTAGGTTATGGCATCAAACCTACAGGGTTACTCACATGAAAGTGCTTAGTTGTTTATCTCAATCAAATGTAAGGTCAAGCCTTCAAGAGCCTAGAAAATGTACTGCTAACCATGAGTAAGAAAGTAATTACAGTAAGTTTTTAAAAGCTAGTTTCGGTTCATACTGTACGCTGACGTCGCGATGTGGCATGAGCTCGTCGCATGCTCGTACAAGATGTTCTGACGTTTCCAGAGCAGTTCAGCGCTCCATTTATGATGTAGAAGTGGCCATTTTGGCAGTTTTGGCACCTGAAGTCGTCACTACCGTAAGATGCTGAGCAATGAGCAAGTGCACCCCTGCAGTGAAGGATAGTCTGGCCAGATTTGGGAGGGGGGCGCTTGCTCGGGCAGGGGCGCTTTGTCGGCATTTTACAATAGCTGAGCTGCTGCATGAAGTCACCAGAATAAGTGCTGTAGCCTGACATCAAGCTAGTGCCGATGTCGGCCATAGGAGAATTACTTTATTATCAAAATCAAGTATCTTGTCAGCATTTGTCGAGCTTCATGCTTGCTCATAGCCGTCTCAGTAGATGTATATGGCAGAGTAAGCTCACCTCTGGAAAATGGTGTCCGTACAGTGTAACCTCGTTACAACAGATCTGCTTACAATAGACATTTGGATGCTACATACTCAGTTGCAGCTTTATGTTGATCTCCTTATCTGTACCATTGATCGAAACTTGTTTACAATAGATCCAGGTACAACAGGCATTCGGATATACCATATTTACTCGCATAATCCTCGCACTTTTTTTTTTTTTCTGAAAATCGATGTAAAATTGGGGGGCGCGAGAATTATGTGGCGAAAAATTTCCACGAAAACGTGCAGAGCGAAAAAGAAAGCGAAGTGGCCGCAAATCGGGATTCTCAAACCAGCAACTCACAGAAAGCTTTGAAAATAACTAATAAAATTTACCTCAACAATAAAAGCAGAGGTTCGACACAAGGCAAGATTTATTTGAAACACAAAAAGTGCAAGCAAATAGTCGAGAATTAGAATACTTACACAAAGCTTATGGGCGTTGCGGGCGTAGGGGTAGCGTTCGTCACTCAACAGAAGCCCCCCAAAAGGTAAGTTTCAGATGTCAGTATTGGGCTGATGGCTACTTAACAGAATCGTCCACAGTTTCCTTCTAAAGAAATAAAGTTTACCATCAATCCCAGTCTTAGGCACTCGGCAGGCCCAACGCGTCTTGATGGCTTTTAGCTGCCATCACCAGTAGCGAACACAAAACTCGTCGACTCCGAAGGGCCTACCGGAGTGTGGCAGCTTGGGCTAGTTGGTATGGCAGGACGATAGTCATAGCGCGAGAACAAAACGACGACACAGGGACAAGAAGGACACGAAAGACACGAGCGCTCGTGTCTTTCGTGTCCGTGTCTTTCGTGTCCTTCTTGTCTCTGTGTCGTCATTTTGTTCTCGCGCTATAACTATCGTCATGCCTACCGGAGGCCCTGTTACCATTGTTCTTTAGAGCATGATCAATCACTTTGAACTTGAAAGCATCCGTGTAGCTTCACTATCACCTCATAACGTGACAAGATTACGGACACAACATACAAAACATGCCGCAACGCACACTTGTCGCTTTGGCTTGGATTGGATTGAATCTTCATGCAATAATAGTACGCTTGATGCTTAAGAGATGGTGCCAGATAGCGCACGCTATCATCATCAATGGCTGGAATGAGCAGACGACATTATTGCAGCAGTTTTTGGGAATGCAATAATTACTCGAGGAAAAAAATCGTATTTTTGTTGGGGGATGGGGGGGGGGTGCGAGGATTACGCAAGTAAATACGGTAATTGACCAAAATAAGAGGTCTGAAAAGTAGTCAGCACTCTTTCACAGCGGACTTTTGACATCGCTTGGCATACTTCCAGGACGGGAGCAATGTTCCTACGGTGTCAACACAGGTGGCGGCCCTTTTGAGACGGCTGCGCTTGGCTTGGATTGACCCGGCTAACGAAGCTTACTACGACTAATCGTTAATGCATTGTATGAAAATCAATGCATAATTTTTAATGATTACAGTGTTATCAAAGCAAAAAACAGTCTGCTTATCGACTCAAAAAAGGAAAAAACCATTAAAGCGATAAGTCCTTAGGAATGGCATATTTTTGCCAAAGTAAAAAAAAAAGTTGATAGAAAGCGCTCACTTGGTAGCGGCCCCAATCAGAATAGAAGTTACGTTCGCGATGGCGCTGACAGCGGGTGCTTTGTTCGGCAGGGGCTGTTTCGACGTTTTGTCTAGTCCACTCCTCGTGTATTGTGTACATTGGTTCGTTGTGGATGTGATCATGGTGTGATGAAGCCTGTGGAGCCAAACACATCAGCCAATGCCACGCGTCGTAAGCCATTGCAAGCGAAGTGTAAGCAGATAGCCTAAAAGACAAACTTAATATCATTGAGTTGGTTGAGAAGGGAAAAAAGCAAGTGGACGTCGCCATGGCGTACGGCTTGTCGAAGCAGATTGTCAACACCATTGTCAACGCCAAAGCAGCGATCTTGTTGAAGAAAGTATCAGGTAACTTACAACCCAAGAGGTTTCGGCTCTGTGAAGCTTCATATGAGTAGGTAGAGAAGGAAAAAAAGCAAGTGGACGTTGCCGTGGTGTACGGCTTGTCGAAGCAGACGGTCAACACCATTGTCAACGCCAAAGTAACGATCTTGTTGAAGAAAGTATCGGGTAACTTACAACCCAAGAGGTTTCGGCTCCATGAAGCTTCATATCCTGACGTCGAAGAGGCCCTGCTTATGTAGCTTCATGACTCCCGTATGCGAAATATCCCCGTGAACGGACTGCTCCTACGAAAACGCGCAGAGCAACTTGCGTTTGTTCTTAATCAAGAACAGTTTCAGTGCAGTGAAGGTTGGCTCAAGCATTTTAAATCGAGGCTTGGAATCGCTTTTAAGTGTTTATCCAGAGAGTCGGCCAGCGGCGACGACACTGTTGTTGCCAGCTGGAAATTCAATGTTTTTCCCGCTCACCTGAAAGGCTATGCACCACAGGATGTGTTCTATGCCGATGGGAGCGGGTTTTTTTTTTTTTTTTAATGAGTTAAAGCCAAGGAAGACTTTTTGTTTTGCCACAGACGCGTGCCATGGTGGCAAGAAGTCGAAGGGGCGCATTAGCGTTCTTTTTTGCTGCAATATGGATGGGAGCAAAAAGACCAACCTCAGAGACTGTAACCGAGAAAGTGTCAATTTCTCAAGCCCTGGACTATATTCAAGGACTGAAAAACTATTTAACACAACAGGCCACAAGTGCAGATGATGTGAACACACTTGTGACAATAGAGGCGCATATAGTTTCTAAAGCTGTCCACCACACAGTGCAGGCAAAGCTGACTAGCTTTTTTCAAAAGTCAACCGTGTTGTGTTTGTGACTGGCAATTCTTTCTTGTTGTAACAGACGTTTTACGCATTTACATAAAAGTCTGTTGTAACAGTACATGGATTTAATATACTCC
Organism: Rhipicephalus microplus; assembly: GCF_043290135.1. Lineage (NCBI taxonomy): Eukaryota > Metazoa > Arthropoda > Arachnida > Ixodida > Ixodidae > Rhipicephalus > Rhipicephalus microplus. Next base: position 8,373,210 of record NC_134710.1, read on the forward strand.
CTTCACAACAGACTAAAATCCTCACAGTATGAAGGTCTGTTGTAATGAGGTTATACTGTACTCCTTAGCTCCAGTGTTTGTTTAGGTGCAATTCGATTGTACCGAGTGTAACCAATGCATAAGCATGTGGCTTTCTCTAAGTCCTTCCTGAAACACTGGATTTAAGAAATAGAGCAAATGCAACAATCTTGCATGGCCTTCGAGATGGCAGTGTAGCATGCGCTAATTATTGTGAAACATGCTCAGATGTAATTAATCTGGCATGCTGTAACCATCACTGATAGCTCTTATAAAAGCTAGACATGTTTGAGCTAAAGTGCGTCACAAGAGACAGTTTTCGTGTGTGCAAAATCAGCAGAAACATAGTTGCTTTAAAAACCCCCCAAAAATTTTGCATAGCTTCGGAATAGTATGCACGTCTAGGCATTTAAAATGTCTTGAAAAATTGATACTGATGACTGAAGAAAAGTGTGAATTTAAGGGCTTGCTTTCTTTGTTAGACACAATATTAATGATAACTAACAGACAAACAGACAGTTCTCATTGATCCTTATGGCTGTATGTTGTGAATTCCTGTGCAAGTGCATGTTCACATAGCAAAGCATTGACATAGTTAAGCTACGTTTTCAGTTGATCACTTGTTTAGACACATTTCCTTTGCAATATTTCCGATGAAAGCACTTTCAGAAATGTGATAAAGCGTTGTGCTTAGCCATACCGAGAGTGCATCACTTGTAGTCACACCTAGTACTAGGAGATGTTCAAATATTCAAGCGATTTGACATGAATTTAGATTAGTCGAAATTTCCAAGTGTGAACGAATTTATTTGACTACATATGGCGCCCTTGTCGAGGTGCTTTCATTGTAGTGCGTTGGTGCGACACTATAAAACCAAACAGCCTTAAAAAAATTTGCACTGTCGCAAAGGCACAATTGAAGGTTAAATGTACATAAAGTGTAGACCTTACAGTGCAGAATTGTGCAATAAACTTACGCTCGTCAAAATAAAAATGCTGTACAGGCTCCCCAAAATTCACAAGCCCGATGTCCCAGTACCGCCGATTGTGGACTACACACGCTCACCACTGTGCGAACTCTCGCATTACCTGCACCATATCATGCGACCGCTAGCGGGGCTCACCGAAACTTTCGTCAAAGACTCTGCTAATTTCTATGAGCAATTAAGAGGTGTGTGCCTTGATGACGATGAGGTTATGGTATCATATGACGCGAAGTTAATGTTTACCTGTGTGCCCGTTCACTATGCTGTGGAATGCTGTAAAAAACTTCTCGAAATGGACTCTTATTCACCCCAATGTACGCCTTTTGAAGCCCAGGACGTCTGCCGCCTTCTGAGGTTTTGTCTTGACAACACATACTTCGTGTTCAACAAGAAATATCTCAAGCAGGTGTTCGGCACAGCAATGGGCGCACCCGTGTCCGTTGTTCGCGCCAAAATTGCACTGGAGGATCTGGAATGTGCCGCTCTTTCCTCATTTGTGACGCGACTGTAACGTTGCGGTTCTTGTTTCATTTCGCACAATGTGCAGGTTCGATTGGGTAGGTCCGAGGAGCCACCTCTGGACACTTCCTGAAGGACGAGTCCGTTTCATGCAAACATTAATGACAATAGCTCGAGAGCACTTAACCCCAAATAAAATTACTCCTATCTCTCGGATACAGTTCCAAAAAATGTACATGCTATAACTTCGTCCGTAATCATGAAGTCCTACCACTCAGTCCCTGCACAGAGTTAGTCGCAGAGAGTTGCGAAGGAGCAGGATCTCGCCCACGTCGTTGCGTAGGAGCCTGGGCGCAAAGCACGGGGTTGATGTCGTCGCCGTAGTTGGTGTCGGCGTTGGGCAGCTACACGAACCGTAGAAAAAGCAGCCTTCCTAGGCTGCCAACGGACGCTGCACTAGCTGACGCCGCACCAGTTGACATTGCATTTGCCGCACTGGTCCCGAAGCGGAGTCCCGGCCGGACAGCCTCACCTGAGCTCGAGCCTGAAGATCGACAGTTCAGACCTGTTCACGGGCACAGGAACGTCAGGACAGCCAGGTAGTCCTGAAGCCCCTCAGGTCACCGGACGATGAAGGCAGGAGCCTTGACTGGGGTCCGAAACCCGACTGCCTTGATGCGTGGCTCGTCTTCCTCTGGTCACCGCTGCGACTCTTTTTTTTCCGTCTCGCACGTGCTTCAAATAAAGCTGCGTCTGCGTCGAATTGACGCTTCAGTCGTTTCTTGTTATTCATTAACATCCCTGCCATTTTCTTCTTCCTTGCCGAGCTCGAACTTGGTTCATGGCACGCACTTCAAACCCCGCTCACCCTGTCTGTTTCAAGTTCCACACACTCCAACCACTTTGAATTCCGCGCATTCCATCACGGCTACCAAGGTTTTTTATAAGATACATGGCTTTTGTATCATCCGTCGCCAACACACAGCACAGTTTCTCCAGCACCTGAACTCTTTCAAGGCGAGCATACAGTTCGCGCTGGAAGAGAAAATCAATGGACGAATCTCTTTTCTTGGCGTCCTTGTGGAGAAAACCTCCAATGGGTTAAAAACCAACGTGTACAGAAAGCCATGCACACGGGAAAGTATCTCAGCTTCGATTCGGCACACCCCATCGGACAAAAGAGATCCGTTGCAGCGGCACTTTATTCCTGGGCATTCCGTGTCTGCTCCAGCTCTACAAAACGTACGCAAGAACTGTAGAGGGTGAAAAGGGACCTATTAATGATTGGTTACCCTAATCAACTTCTCAGGACTCGGGAGCGTAATGCACCCAAGCCCTGCCATGAAACAGCAAAAGAAAAAAGGCGAAGTGCACAGCAATTCCTTATGCAGCGGGAACAAGCAAGGCACTCGCAAGAATCTTTAAAGGCTATGGTGTAATAGTAGCCCACGTACCTACTGGAAAACTCCGGCAACAGCTTGTTCACACAAAGCGCACGGATTTCCCGGGAGTTATCTACAGAATACTGTGCGGGCAATGTGACTTGTCGTACATCAGCACGAGTGGAAATTTCAAACGGCATTTGAAACAATACCAAAATGACGTCGCCAAGGGCCACACAACTGCGAATGCCTTGGCAGAACATCACAAAGAAACTGGCCACAGTATTGACTGGGACGCAGCCAGTCTTGGGCAGTAACTAGTTACTACTAACGCGTTACCGGTGACTAGATACTTTATACAGTAACTTGTAACTGTAACTAGTTGCTTCTAATTTAAAGAAACTTGTAACTGTAACACTGTTACTTTTTTACTGAGTAACTGTAACAGAAAATACAGTTACAGTTACTTTTGTTTTTGTAAAAAATTATCCAACAGCCACACTCGTTAGAGGCCGACGTTAAACGCTTCTCATTTTTTCGAACTTTTTTTTTTACAATATCCTCTCCACCTTTCGACTTTCCACGGCTCCCATCGCAGTTTAAGGGAACAGATCGCTAAAAGGAATATCCTCCCTGCACAAGACCGAGTTCGGACTTTACTTGTATACTACATGTCTAAAGGGAAACATATTTTACAATACCTGTCTGGCTGGTTTGAAGCGCAGTGTGTCTGGAGGGTATGTTTATTCCTAAAACTACATGTTGTAAATCAGACATGTTGCCACTGCATACCTTGCCAAGTTCGCGTGCCCCCCTCCCCTGTTTTTTTTTTTTTTTTTTTTTTTTTTTTTTCGTGGGGGGGGGGGGGGGGGGCAAGGTGAATATCTATATATTCTTTTTGTCACTTGAGCTCCTGTCTCTTTTCTTGGTATGCCGGTGGAGCATTCCTCCGTCTGAGGCTTCCAGCAAGTCGCGTTTGACAGGTGGCTAGAAAACAGCAGCATAAAACTGCTGAAAGCCTGAAGCTATCATTTAAAACGTGTTTGTAGCTGATTGTGAAAGCTCTACTTGGAGTTAAAGAGGCTTATGACAAATTCTATTGAAGGAACAGGAGTAGAGGGGTCGGGCAGTGAAGGGGCAGAGCACTGACAGCAGGACCACTCACCCTGCCAATGGAATGCGGGGCACTCCCAGAGGGCGGGTGAATGGGGTGATGAGTGAGGAGACCATGTGGTCAAAACATTCCAAGCCCCGGCATAATCTCTGTGGGGCAGCAGCAAAATACACATAAAACCTGTCAGCCACACGCTCTTTGTTATCCTAATACCTAGTATGTTTGTGCAACAACACTTTCGGCAGGCGCCCAGCTGTTATCGTAGCAACCCGTACAAAACAGCAGTGTCAAAATGCACATGGCTGCTACCATATCCGCCACACTTGCCGGCTGAAGAAAAATTCGGAGACTGTGACATTCAAGGACCACGTGACTCGTTGTACTGCTACTGCGCTCACTCTGCTTTTCAGGCGAGAGCGCTACAAACTGCTCCTGGCTTCTCTCGGCGATGCAAAAGCACTCTCGCCCTACCGATGGATAACAGTGCTTCTGCACCTGTTCGACCACTGAAACACGCCGGCTCAGAAGAGAGCACTTTCAGCGTGCTTTTGAGTGCTCCTGCTCTCCGTCTCCATGCACTTCTTCTGGGTATCATTATAATAAACGTCCTGCCGTCGTTCTAGTGCATCAGCCACGTGTTCCCCTGCATACAACGTTCATTGTGTGTATTCGCTATGTCCATCAAGAGGGGAAAGCTCTCTGATGAAAACTTTGAAAAGCAACTCATTCTAAAGTGTAACGAATTTTGCAAGTAAACTTCCTTGTCACCAAGTGTGCAAAAACAACAATAACAACAAAAAACTGATGTGACAAAGTGAGCCTTACAGAACGATTGATTATATTGGCTGACTCTTAGGTTTTTTTTTTTTTTTTTTCCGTCTAGGGTTTCACAACATGCAACTTTCATTACCTGCATGCCTTCCTACGCCATTATTCATTCAAATCTATCATTTGTTTTGTAATCAATTACTTATTTTACACAGTAATGGAAAAATTGCGACATTACTTTTTCACTGTAACTGTAACAAGTTACCTTTACAAAATCGGTAACTGTAACTGTAACAGAGTAACTTTTTTGCCTTTAGTAACTGTAACTGTAACACTGTTACTTTTTACTGGTAACGTGCCCATTACTGGACGCAGCAGACATTATCGCAATGGAAAGACATTTATCTGCCCATCTTCTTCTAGAATCATTTTACATTCAGCCTACTAACCGCACAATAAACAGGACAAACTGCAATCTACCAGAGATACAGTTAAACCTTGTTATAATGAAATTGGAGGGCCGCCGCTATTTGTTCGTTATAACCAATATTTCGTTATAGCCGTAGCGGGCATTTACCGCAAATATTATGCACTGTACTTACCCCAAAAAAATAGCGGGCGAAGTAGCATCTTGCCGCACGGTGGTATGCAACAAAATAACCGTATTCCCAAATAAAAAGGAAAAGTCATGCACCTGTTTTAAGGGGAGACGTGGGTCCTCAAATGAAGTTTGTTAATTTTGGAGGGAATTAAATGATATTTAACAGTGTTGTTCAGTTTTTTCTGCTGATTTCAAATATGTAACTATATTTTGTATAGCTGCATTAGAACAAAAGATACAAAGATTTTAATACAGAAATTAGGTCGATTTCTTACGAGGCTTTTCAAAAACTTCGCTTGGTGAAAATCAAAAACTAAGTATATGACGAGAATGCCAGAGAGTTCCTCTAACCGGTGATGCTAATTTTATTGTTCTCAGCCCAATTATAATGCAAGAAAAACATATGTATAGTTGATTGCTAAATTTGCGCTAATTTTCATTTATAATCGGTGGCAACTAGAATTTAACACACAACTTTAGAAATAAATGAATAGCATCACCGGCTAGATCCATTCAGCATGAACATTTCGATATCAAACTTTTTGCTTGTACTCAGGAAAAACATGCGAAAATGTTCCGTAAGGACGTGTGCGATGGTCAAAAAAACAAAGCTGAGAAAAATGGATCTGAAATTTCGGTTCACCATAACTTTTATTAGCTTAGAAATCTGGCAATATAAATTGCATCACCATGTAGCCCTGTTCTTTAGCATCAAGTTCATGGTAAATATGTGGTCACTGTGCAGAAATAACACTGAGATATTTTATGTAACATCAGGCACAGTCATTGAAAGTGATGCAAGAAAGCCAGCACCACCCACTTCACTTGTGGTTCCTAGTTGAACAGAAGGCACACAAAAGATCTCCCTGTGCAAATAAAGCAGTTCAATGTTCATGGTGACAACAAAATATGCCTTTTGCACAGTTATGGCAGCAAGGAAACAAATCTAGATCAAATCCCAGTGGTGGCATCCACATTTAGATGGGGAGAAAAGCAAAAAAGTTGTGTTGTACTTGTGCTACAGTGCATCCCAGCTGGTCAAAAAGAGTAGAATCATCATGGTTTTGGCACACAAAATTCCAGAATTCAAAATAACAAAAAAAAATTCTTTGCACACAGCACCAGTGGCGTAGCCGGGGGGGGGGGGGGGGGCACACCGGGCCCGTCCCCCCTACCCCCCCCCGGAATTTTTTTTTTGCCATGGCATACACAGCACAAAATGACACTCGACCACATCTGCCTGCCCCCCCTTCCCCGCCCTCCCCCCCGCCCGAAAAAAATTTCTGCCTACGCCCCTGCACAGCACTGGTCACACCTAGACCTATAGTAGCCCAGGGCTGTAGGCAGAGTCTGCTGCTGGCTTGTGCCTTTTTGCAAGCCTGCTTGTGGCAGCATTCCTGCTTGTGTGGTCCTTGTTGGACATGCGAATTCGTCGACGATCCTTTTCGAGGCTTCGGCGCACTGCATGGCTACCAGCACTGTAGCCCAGTTTCTCTGCTATGACAGTGTTACTTTTCGTCACACCTTGATTGAATCGGCTGATGGCTTCGGCCACTGCCCTCTGGACACTGTGAAGCGAGGCATGCTTAGTCTTTGGTGCTTGCTCCCAAATAACAGAATGCAGGCACTCGCTAGCATTCTGAGTCATGCCATCGTTGCACCGCTCCAAGAGGGTTTCTTCACTCAGCCGCTTGAAGATTGGCTCCAAAGCTTCACACACGAAGCTGGGCAAGCTGTTTTTGTGTGGTGGGAGTTCCTCGTTCTTTGCCACAGCACGATTATAAAAGCACCAAGATTCTAGCCCTTCGGGGCAAAGATCGTGCTTCGGGGCGTCGTCAGTCGACGACATGTGGAGCAGGGTTGCCTCAACTGCCCTCTTCATTCCTGGCACGTCATTCTTATGACTCCTCAAAGCCCAGCCGTAGTAATTCATAATTTTCTTGATTCTCTCCTGGGTGAGCCGTCCCTTTCCTCCAAGTGGCTCACCTTGGGCCTTCTTCTTGTCAACCAGCGCACGCAAGGCTGCTCCCATACGCTTGTGTACGTGATTCACACAATCTTTCTTTTCTACCTTGATGAAGCCGTACACAGCCTGCTCGGTCAAGGCATGGAAAGTCCTGCTGTCACCGTCAGAAAGCATCGTGGTGTAACGCAGCTTGTACTTTTCTAGAGATCTCTGGAACATAATGAGTGCAGCTTGCACCTCCATTTGCCCGGCTTTACAATCAATGTTTTTCTGGCAGTCTGGCACATGTGTTGTGTGCCAAGCTGTGTAGCCTTGCTCACTGGGTTTTGGACCTAGTGAGCAGCCCAAGCAAAAGTTGGACAAGACAATGTGGTCCACAACAAGCCCGGTGTACATTTCAATGATGCACCCGACCGCAATGTGTGAACTGTGGCCACGCGTCAGCCAAGTTCCATCGAAGATCACGTCGATGTTGCCTGGTGGGTTGCCAAAGTCCCTGTAGAGTTCCTTGATTTGAACCACACTTGCGGCCTCACAGTCTGTTGCAGCACTGGTGCATGCCTGAACCATCATGTTCATGTGGCCCTGGAAAGTTTTGTGGTGTAAGCCGCGATGAGAAATGTTCATTACAGCAAAGAAATCGGAGAGGGCTGTTGCTCCCTTGCCGATGCTCTGAATGGCCTTCATCGCTCTGACGTTCACTTCGAACGGCGTTATCCTGGCGTCACCGGCGACTCTCGGGGAAGAAAATCGCTCTAAGCGCATCTCACAAGTGGAGCACTCCACCACAAGCTTGACACAAAGCCCATAATCTTTGGTGGGGTCCTTCGAAAGTGCCACAGTTTTCTTGCCGCACCCGGGACACAGCATAAGTCCAAGAATCTCTTGCACCACGGTCAAAGCCATTACTGCAAATTCAGTTCCGCTGTCGTTGACGTCCTCTTTCATTTCGACACCCAGAAGCTCGAACTTTCGCTCTGTTGCAGACTTCGATGCCAGGCGCGTTTTTATGTTACCGGCGGTCGCTGTGCGCTCCCTGCTTTCTTCAGGTGTGAAGAAAGTGGTGTTTATACGATCTGCGGCAACACGCGAAGTTGAGGCAGACGAAGCGTCGACGCCTGATGTGTTGGGTTGCAGCTCGGAACTCGATCCGGCAGAGCCTCCAGGCAGAGCAGCAACCGGCAACTCGGGCAGCATGACAGGCCTCGCCGCCTTCCGTCGCGCATTCCAGGGCCGCTTTCGAGTCTTGCCGAACGCCTCACGCGTCGTAACCTTCAGACGACGATCTCCTTTAGCCATTCGGGCAGGGAAGGTGACACCTCACCACACGCTGTCGAGCGAGCGGCCGAACAAGCGTAAACAGCGGCGCGATAAAACCACAGAGATATACAAACACAGCGAAACGCGAGAGAGGCAACCGGCGACGGCTCCGAGGCAGAGCGCGCGAAAAACAACCCGCTCGCTGCTAGACCAATAGGAGCGAAGCGCGCGGGGGGTGTGCGCGCTTTGGCCAATCAGCGGCGCTAACGCGTCCTCCAGGAATGACGCGATAGCGTCAGTTCCAGCCCACCGACGCCATTTTGAAAGGGCGCAAAATGCGCACAAAGAAAACAGCTTTCAAACAAATCTAAGATGGCGGCTCCCGGCCACCGCGTTCGCACGTGGCGACGGCGCGAATTTCGAACATTTTGGGCCGATTTTTTCCAATTTCACGTCCACCTTGGGTCACATAAGCGCGCTTTTTTATTATTTCCCAATAAAATTGAACTTTTAGACTTCGCGGAGGGATTCTTGAATGTTTAAACATCGCGAAAATGCACTTTTCCAAAAATCGACTTTTTTGCTATTTTTTGCCGTTTTAAGACCCGCGTCTCCCCTTAATGCACTTCAATATGCACAGCTTGCATTTCAGGCAGACTTAGCTGCAAAGAAGTCCGTTATTGGACGTTGATGCATCTTCCTGATGCGAACGATGGCTGGCTCAGCTGCGGCCGCAATGTTCAAGCCATCTTCGCCACTCTCGTGAGGGCCGAAGTAGCGGCGCAGTACGTGCACCGCGTCTAATGCCTTCGACGCCGTCGGCACGTTTGTCTCCTGTTTGTCGACAGAGTCATCGTCACTGGTTTCGTTCCGATCACTGACAGCGCGCACAATATCGTCATCCAGGAGCTGCTCCGTTGCCACCATTTCCGAGTCCGCACTCACATAGTCGCAAAACGACTCGCTGTCAGGCGCGACACCGGCGCCACGAAATGCCGTCCATGATGCAGCGACTTCGTCCGATGTGGCAAAACCGTCCGGCACAGTGGGCTCGTCTGATGGCTTATCGCTGGCGTCTGGTGCGGCGGCAAATGAGGCGTGTAGAAAGCAGTTTGCGATCGTGGTCGCCGTCACACTCATCCACGCCGCCTGAAGCATTTCGAGCGCAGCGTACAGGTCAACATCGGTGTCTCGCTTCATCCTCATGTTGAGCAGGAGCTTGTCTATCACACGCTTGCGGTAACCGGCCTTCAGCGACATAATCACGCCTTGGTCAAGCGGCTGTATTTTTGCTGTGCAGTTGGCAGGAAGGAACAGCAGCTCGATGTTTTGAAGCACGGCAGCGGTATGATGGGCGGTGCAGTTATCTAAAACAAGGCACACCTTGCGGTTCGCCTTTGCCAGCTTCTCGTCCCATTCGCAAAGCCATTTTGAAAAAATCTCCCTGGTCATCCAGGCTTTGCGATTGGCTACATACTTGACCGGGAGCTGCCTCTTCCCCTTAAAGCAGCGAGGGGATGCACTTTTGCCAATTACGAAAATTGGCAGCTTCTCAGAGCCAGTCATGTTTGCACAAAGTAGCGCAGTGATCAGCAGCTTACTTTGTTTGCCGCCATGGCACGGCTCGCCTTTGAGGGCTAACGTCTTGTGCGGCAACATCTTGAAGAAGAGAGCGGTTTCGTCCGCGTTAAAAATATCCTCCACGCTGTATTTTTCTAGCAGCCGCAAGATGTTTTCTTTCGCCCACTTGGTAGCCTCTGCTTCGTCGACAGATTGCGATTCGCCGCAGACCGCTCTCCCGACAATGTCGGGGCGCTCCTTGAAGCGTTGGAGCCAACCCGAACTTGCTACGAAGTTGTCATAGCCCATGATGCAGGCAAAGTCTCGCTTTTCTTTGCAGCAAGGCGCCGCTCACCGGCAGATTCACGGCCCGCGTGTCCAAGAACCATTTAAAAACGGCCCTTTCGACCGCTTCAAAGGCAGGTGCCCTCATCCTCCTAGCGCTTCCTTTTGCGCCACGTGCAACAGCGTCGATGATGGACTCCTGCTTGCTCAAGATGGTTGACAGTATGCTCGTCGATACGCCAAAGTCTCTTGCCACATTGCCTTTCTTGGTCCCCGATTCGACGGCTTTTATCATAGCCGCCTTCTGATCTAGCGTTATGCGCTTTCGCTTCCTGCCTGGTGCATTCATGTTGCTGGAATCACGAGCGCAGCACGATAAAAGATAAGGCAGAAGCGGTCGAAAAAGAGAAGAAACACGCACGCAAAAGCAATGCGGCTCACGTCGGCGAGCAACAACACTTGCAGAGAAAGTGACTGTGAAGAGGAAGGGGCAGAAAGGGCGCTCTTTTGCGCTGCCCTCTAGGAACTGGTTACTCAAGGGGAAGGGGGTATGTAAGATTATGAAGCGCGTCTCAGCACCATGAGAAAGGGGAGAGGGAGAACATAAAGAAGACACAAAAGAAAAGACAAGGGCGAGACGTTCGCGAAGCTGCTGAGCGCTCCGCTGTCGGTGGTAGCCAAGCGCCGCACGTGCAGGGACCTCTCCTCCAGAAACAGCGCGTGCCGTCTGCTTTGCACGCGTTGCTGGAGGGCGCGTGGTGGGAGTTTTGAACTGCTAAATACAGTTCTCGCGTTGAGCGCCGTCTCAAATTTGCGTTGTGCACTGTCGTGACATCAGCTAAAAATTTTACTTCCTAACAAAATTCGTTCGTTATATCCCATAACAGGCAAATTTTGCCTCGTTAAAACGAGGTTTTGAATACATTGGTTTGTATGGGGACATTCATGGGGAATTAGGATTTGCTCGTTATATCCATTATTTCGTTATAGCCCATCTCGTTATAACGAGTTTTAACTGTATACACCCGCACGCTGCGCCACCTGACCTATAAATAGCCGCATGCTCATGCTGACATCTTCATTGCGATCAAGGGACCCGTACGAGGCCCGAAACGTCAATGCTTGTTTTCTTTCATTTTTACCTTGGCGAGTGCAAGTTTATTGCACAATTATGTTCGCTTGCCAGATGATGGTTCGTAAAACGCTTGATTATATTATTACAGTGAAGGACTGGCTATAATGCGCTTTTTTCTGACTCTCATTTCCTCTCCCTTAGGACTCCAATGTATAGGCATACCGCTTATTTTTTGCTGTCCCCCCCCCCCCCCCTCCAAGATGAAAAGCCAAAAAGTGGAAGTGGTGTGCCAGTTGCGCCATTCTGCACCAATCTGACCTGTTGCGCTAAGCTGCACATAAATGTCACTTTGCGCATACAACACAAAGCAACACGAATTTGATACACAAAGGACGCAGCCACATCCATATCCCGTGTAGTTCGGTGATGACGTATTTCATTTCATACAAGGTGCTCACATCATGCGTGAACATAATATCATGAACAAAATGCATTAATCTTGTTATGGTAGCATTTTTTGTGAACTTCATTATGCAACTTTTTTTTTTTTTAAGCAGCAAAGGTGCAAGTCAAACAAACTATGAAGACGGCAGTGGTATTTCCAAAAACTCGTTTCGGCATTGCCGAGCAACCGCCGAGCACAGCATGCGCTCTGCTATGAAGACTGTCAAGTCATAAAAACAACAGAAACAAAATCAGTTTTATCACAAGGCTGAAGTACCCTATTTACTCGAGTGTAACGCGAGAGGTGACTTTTCAGTGCTGGAGAAGAAAAAAAACACAAATGTGACGCGAGTAGGGGGGGGTGGAGAATACCTTTATTTGCTGTACATGGTAGTGGCAAAGGCATCCCAGTTTCTAAATATGAAGTGAGTTTTGTTGATTTGTCGCTTTCATCGCCATCATCGCCGGCAGTCGAGCCCTCTTGGTCATTTTCTTCCTCTCAGATGAGGTCATCCTCTGTGCCATCCATATAGTTCGATATGCAGCACTTTTTAAACGCGCGAACTATCATGTTGTGCAGCAGGCCGTACCAAGCTGCGGACACCCACTCAGCATTCTTCGCGGTGCCAGGTCGCTTTATCCTACCCGTAGTTGTCAAAGCCCAATCTTCTCGCATCCATTCTCCGTACAGCTGCCGCATTCTATCCTTAAATGGTTTGTTGAGGCAGACGTCTGATGGCTGCAGCACGGACGTTATTCCTCCAGGAATAACGGTGAGCTGAGTCTGAGTTTCTCGCATCAGCTTCTTCACTTCGGGCGTCAGGTGACCGCGAAATGAGTTGAGAACTAGGATGGAGGTGGGGTGGAGGAGCGCACCTGGCCGTCAGCACCACGCAGTCTTGACCCAGTCAAGCATAAGTGGTAACTGGGGTGTTTATCCAACCTTCTTCTTGGCAGCGGACAATCACATTCCTGGAGAACACCTCCTTCGGGATGGTTTTGCGTCGTAAAATGATGTATGGCTGCAACTTGCGCCTATTCGCCAAGCAGGTTAGCATCACGGTTAGGCGTGTCTTCTCGTTGCCTGTTGTCCTTATGCGAACTTGGGGGGGCACCTGTGTCGCTGACAGTCCTTCACATTGACATGTCCAAGCAAACGGGAGTCTGGTTCGTGTTGCCAACGTGCCCCAATGGCATTTGCGACGAGCGGCGCAGGTCGAGCACATAGCGCTGAAACTCCACTAGTTTTGCTTCGCAAACTGCTGGTAGCGTCTGCCTCATCGGCATTGTTCGTCGGAGCGAAAATCCATTTCTTCGCGTGAACTTTCGTGCCAATCCACGTAAAGCCTTGCAGTTCTCCTGAGGGATTCTCATCTCTCGAGCTACGTCTCGGGCTTTCCACTGAATCAGCTCAACGTTGACCCCCAAGAGGCGATTTCGCTGCTCCACTTTTTTTTTTTTTCGAGTTTTGTGTGACGGTCACAACAAGGTCCACGGAAGCTTTTTCGGCCGGCCTCACCCTTGAGGTGCGCTTCACGCTGGTGCCTCCACCCACGGATGGTAGATTCCGCCGCATCTAGCCGTCAAGCCGCATCTAGCCGTCAAGCAGCGGCTGAGTTGTCGATTTTCTCAGCCATCAGTATTGCACTTCTTTTAAAGCGGGCTTCGTACTGCACTCGTCGCGCTGCCATTTGCTCGAGCTGAAGTCACGAAAGCACAAAGGAAATGAACCGTCCACAAAGCACGACGCCATGTGCATGTCGCAAACAATAAGATTGGATTCGATTCGATTCGATTTTGTCAGCACAAGGTTGAAAGATTGCTAGGTTTGTCGTAGCCATTTTAAGGGGGGACGTGGGTTCTAAAATTTTTTTTTTAATTTTTTGCTCAATCTTAACCAAACTTCATTACCTAAGCTAGTTTTTCATGCTGATTTCAAATATCTAATTTGTTTCTTAATATTCCAAGTGGTTTAGAAAATATGAAGGTCTGAACCTTAATTAATTGCGTACTTCTTACGGGACTTCTTGGCAACTTATTCTTTTCAAATTCAAAAAGTGAATGCATAATCCCAATGCTGGAGACTTGCTGTAGGGGGTGATGCTATTTTTATCCATTTGAAGGCATTTTATAAGCAAGAAAACGGAAGAACACTTATGGTCACTATATTACAATAAATTTCTCTCACTAAAATCTTCAATGGTAATTTTTGAAGTGATGCTAGAGAAATAGAAATAGCATCACCCCCTAGATCATGTCAAGACGAATAAAATGATACCAACTTTGTCGCATTCACTCAAGTTTAACAGGAAAAAAACCCCGTAAAGCTGAATGCAATGTACGAAAACATCGAACTGAGAAAAACGCGTTTAAAGTTCCTAGCAACATTAACTTATGTTAAAGTGAAGCTACAACGATATTAATGACATCATTCTGAAGCTGTATAATATAGGATAAATGGCCATGCTAAATTTCACTATACGCACCCAGAATACTGCTCACAGCTTGTTCTAGAACTATAAAATAGTCATTGACTCAGCATGAGAATTATTATTTTTTTACTTTGTGGTCGTTCCAGTGCCTTGCAAGTGAAAGGAACACAAAATATCATGTAATAATGTTCTCCTTGGATAGACAATAGATTTACACAATGTTTAGGTCGAAAACTAAGAATATTTATTTTTGCAAAAATTCTCACTATTTGCCATCATGACTGTTTACAGCAGACCAGGGCTGTAAGCAGAGTCCCCTGCTGGCTTGTGATGCTTTGAAAGTCTTTCCTTTATTGAACTGCTGTCGAGATGCGCTCTTCGCGATTTTTGCAGCCTGCCCTTGTCCTTCTCAAGGCTGCGACGCACCAAGTTATTGCCAGCGCTGTAGCCCAGCTTCTCGGCAATTTCCACGTTGCTCTTGGTTGTGCCTTGGTTGAAGCGGCTGATGGCTTCGGCAACTGCCCTTTCAATGCTCCACAAGGATGCATGCTGAGTTTTGGGGGCCTGCTGCCAAATCATAGCGTGCAGGCTCTCACTTGGCTTCTGGGTAATCCCATCGCTGCACCTTTCCAAGAGGGCATTGTCGCTCAGCTGCCTAAACACAGGCTCCAATGCCTCAGTTACGAAATCAGGCAGGCTGTCCTTGTGTGGGGGCGGCTTCTCATTTTTCGCAAGAGCTCTCTGAAATTTGCACCAGGATTCAGGGCCTTCAGGGCAAAGGTCATGCTTTGGTGCCTTGTCAGTTGAAGACATGTGGTTCAAAGTTGCTAGAACAGCCTTCTGCATACCTGGAACACCGTTCCTGTGGCTTCTCAATACGTAGCCATAGTATGAGGTGATTTTCATCTTTTGTTGCGTAAGTCTGCCCTTTCCACCAAGTGAGCCACCTTGAGCTTTTTTTTTTCTCTACAAGGGTACGTAAGGCAGCTCTCATATGCTTGTGTACATGATTTATGCAGTCCTTTTTGGCCACCTTTATGAAGCCGTACACCCCTTTTTCTGTGAGTGCATGGAATGTCCTGCTGTCGCCGTCCGACAGCATTGTCGTATAACGAAGCTTGTGCTTTTCAAGTGTCTGCTCAAACAAGCGTAGTGCTGCCTCCACTTTCATCTGGGCAGCATTGCAATCAACATTCCTCTAGCACAGAGGGGCATCCTGAATGAGCCAGGCAGAATGTCCTGCTTCTCTTTCCTTGGGTCCTGTGGTGCAAGCCAGGCAAAAGTTCGATAGCACGATATGGTCCATTACAAGGCCACTATACATCTCAACAATGCAGCCAACACATATATGCGAGCTATGTCCACGCGAAAGCCAGGTGCCGTCATAAATGACGTCCACATTTCTGGGCGCGTTGCCGAACTCCGCATAGAGCTCCTTGACGCGAGCATTGCTCGCCGCTTCGCATTCGGCAGCAGTCGCACAGCAGGCTTCTTTCATTATATTCATGTTGCTTTGGTAACTCTGGTGGTGAACCCCTCGATGCGAAATATTCATCCTGGCGAAGAAGTCTGATAGAGCCGTTGCCCCCTTGCCGATACTGTTGACGGCCTTCATGGCACGCATATTAACTTCAAACGGCCTTATTTTGGCGTCGGTCTCGTCGGCTATACGTGGGGACGAAAAACGCTCTTCGCGAAAGTCACAACTGCCGCACGTCACTATGAGCTTCGAACACAGCCCGTACTCTTTCTTGGCCTTTAAAATAGTGACGCTTCTGTCACCGCATTCTGGGCACGCGACAAGTCCAAATAACGAGCGTATCGCTGCCAGATCAACAATAACAAATTCTGTCCCGTTTTCTTTGCCACCATCCTCCAGATCAATATCTAGTAACCCGAACTTACGTTCCGTCGCGCACTGCGATGGGAGTGATGCCTTCAAGCCCGCTGCATTTCTCGCACACTCAGCAAACTCGTCCGCTGAATAAAATGCCATATCAATGCGGTCTAGGATGCTGCTGGAAGTGCAAGATGGTGATCCAACGACGACACAATCCGATGAGGTGCTGCTGCAAGGCACAGGAGAGTGCACCGCTTCGGACACAAGCGGCCGCAGCTGCGCGCTGTCGTCTAAATACGCCACTTCGGCGGCATCGGGCGAAATCGGCTGCACGTTGTCGGCTGCTTTCCTCTGGCGGGCGTTCCACGGGCGCCTCCGTTTCTTGCCGTATGTTTGGCGCGACTTTTTCTTTAGACGAGCATCTCCAATCATGCCGGCAAAAGACGGAAAGTCAGTGTGTCGGTCGCGTAGCGCAAGCAGGCATGTGAAGGAAGCAGACAAACAACGTGCGCGAACGGGAACCGGCGGCCGACGAACAATATACAAAAAAAAGCGCAGGCAACTTTGGCCGCATCAGCCAATGGGAAGCGAGGAACAGGGGGCTCACCTGGTGCGCGCGCTCCGGCCAATCAGCGGCCCGGAAGGGGGCTCCGGAAAGGGGCGAGGGTAGCTGTTCTGTTTAAGCGATGCCATTTTGAAGGGTGGGAAAAATGCGCACAGAGGAATCAGCTTCAAAACAAGCCCAAGGTGGCGGCGATCAGCCGACTGCCTCGGCGGCGGCGCGCGCGGGAAGTTTGAACGAATTTGACATGCCGTGGGTTGTTTTGCGGCTCCCGTGGCAACTTCATAATCAATTTTAATTCATTTGCTGATCGAATTCAGCGTTCACAATTTGAGGACACGTGCTTATA
Organism: Rhipicephalus microplus; assembly: GCF_043290135.1. Classification (NCBI taxonomy): domain Eukaryota; kingdom Metazoa; phylum Arthropoda; class Arachnida; order Ixodida; family Ixodidae; genus Rhipicephalus; species Rhipicephalus microplus. The sequence goes on from NC_134710.1 coordinate 8,390,311, forward strand.
GGTCTAAAAATCTCAAATATCGCATTTTCTCAAAATCGACTTTTTGGCCATTTTTCACCAGCCTAAGACCCGCGTCCCCCCTTAAGGAATCAGTGGGGTGGCACTGCCAAGGCACAATTTGAGGTGTTTTAATTATAATGCGCACCCCCAAATCACGTCAAAGAAATTTTGGAAAAAACTCACGTTAGATTCGAGTAAATACGATAGTGAATGCAATAGCGACAAATTGCAATGTTATACGTAGTTAGGCTAGCAGCTAACTGTTTTGTATCCGATCTCACATAACTACAAAACGCTGGTGTAAGAGAAAGCAGTCACTCCAGGAAGAGATGCTCTTTTCGCCCAGTCTCTTCACGTCGAAAGCGCAGCACTTGGAAGGGTATACGAGCCAGTCGCTGATCACTGTCGAGATAGCACACGCACGACCGTGCCCTTATAATCAGAGTTCCTGCTCGAATGAAACCCCTCTCTCTCAATTTTTCTTCATGCTCATTCAAGACGGACGGCACACTTCCTTTCTGCTTGGGCATTCCACGGCAAGTCTCAAAATGTGGTGAGATGTTATCGCATGCGCCTTCCAATTGATGAAGATAGGCCGTCTCGTTTGATCCTGGCTTGAGCAGCACTTGTCGACCCCGCTCGTGCGCTTTTACCCGCAGGTGAAACATACAATCTTGTCAACTTTCCCTTCAGGTGAAAATTTGTAACTGAGAATTCCAACTGGTTTCAACTGGTGTAAAGAACAAATTTCTAGTTGGAAATGCATTCCCAGTTGGCAACTGGGACGAGTTGCCAATTCCCCGTTGCCTACTGGGACCAGTTGGGAAATGATTCCTAATTGACAACTGGGAACAGTTGCTAATTCCCAGTTGGCTACTGGGACTAGTTAGGAATCTCCCAAGGATTCACTTCGACGGTAGATTTGGGCTCGTAATAAAAAAAGGGGTTGACAAGGAACTAACCAACGACTGCGTCGTTTGTCAACGGCACTTCGAGGCAACGTTTATACAAGGAACTTATCGTCATATCATAAGTGGTGAGGCAGTTTGAATTCCACGTGATCGGCCGCTGCTAGCAGAGGACGCCGTATTACAATGTTTCCGGATGTGCCAAAATACTTCACGAAAAAAACACCAACTAGAAGAAAGGAGAGAAACCTGTGTGAACAAGGTGAGTCCCCGATTCACCTTGTTCACACAGGAACCGCAGCGAAGACGCGATGTTGCCTCACCAGATAAGGCACAGTTGGCACTGAACAGCGCACATTGATTTTATCTGCTGGCTGCGGTATAGAATCGAACACAGCTGGAAAGTATGAGTCTTTTGTTGGCTCGTACTTTTCTTCTAAGTGCAGCCTCACTTTTGTAAGCAAGGGTCCTTGCACACACAGCAAGTATCCATGAAAGCTCTTGCAAAAGCAACAGTCAGGAAAAAAGCGTGGCGTTTCAGTTAAACGCTTTATAAGGCATGCAAACACTCGCCGTCGTCTGATAGCTCCTAATAGTTTTTTTTTTTTTTTCACCGTGTTGAACTTTTTTTGCCATGCTCAACTTGTGCATGATCATGTAGAAAAATGAAATGTTTTTGCAGGACCGGCTGGATGCATCATGCGAGATTTTTTTTTACACTGCCAGAAACGCTTTCTGAATATTCTTAGTGGCAGTAAAATGTTCAAAATGCGGCGTCGTGACATGCACAATATATAAACGTTCAGGGAATGTAGCCCCATTCGAAACATTCAAATTTTTACTTTGGGGTTTAACATCCTGAAACCACCATATGATTATGAGAAACGCCATAGTAAAGGGCGTCAAGAATTTTGATCACCTGGGCCCGGGTTCTTTATCGTTCACATAAATCTCGGCACACGGGCTTCAAGCATATTTGCTTCCGTCTTGGCGTCGCCATTGCTATGCAAACTATTTGCAAAAAAAATAAAAAAGATGGAGTTGGGCGTTGTCAGAGTGGATGGACGCCAAGGGGCAGTGACGTCGAGGACTGCTGAGTTGTGTCGTGGGAATGAAAGGCAGAATTATCTTAGCAAGCTAGACTCTGAGAGGTATCCTGAAAGCACTTCTTTGCTACGGCTTTTGTGTGTAGTAGTTGCTTATTTTGAATGCTTTGCCAATGTTGTGTGTATCTTGCATATAGGCTCTGCTGGAAGTGCAGATTCTGAAAAAAAAAAATTTTTAATATTTGTTAACAGGGTTTGTGTACAACTTCAGCCGTCAAGTGTACTTGCCTTCTTTGAGGCTGAAAAGGCAGAAGACAAGCCCACTTGACAGCTTCAGCCGCACACAACCCCATTTACGGTTTTTTCCCCTTCCTCTTGTGGTTTTTTTATTTTACTTTTGGATTGCCAGCCTTTGAAGTCATTCATCATGACTTCGCACAGGAAGGCATGAATGCAATCAAGTTGTAGTACTGTGAAAACCCAGAAATACGCTTGGCAGTATAGTTGAGGTTTGTTTTCTTTGCAGGTCCCTATTTTTACGACAACTTATTAAGGAGCTGGAAGAGCTGAAAAGCCAGGTGAACTTTATGTCTGACTCATAGTGAGTTTAGGTAAGTTGATTCTTTAATCATGAGCTTCAGTGATTTGGCTATATACTCTAGTTGTGTAACCTTTGTGCCAGGGGCAGCTGCTCTGCTATAGTTTCCTTGTGCACTCTCGTTGCCCAGGAGCAAGCATATTCGAAACAGAGTGCATAAGTTCTCATCCTGTCTGACCCCCTGAAGGACCTCGCATGTCATGAATGCCTTCCTAGCCCAATAAAACAAATCCTGATGCTGCCCCTGCTCTGTGCTACAAAGTGCACTACAAATCTGTGCAGTATGCATCGTGCGGTAGTCATTTCACTTTTGCAGCTGCTGAGTACATGTTTGCATTAAATAAGTGTGTATGAATACCAAGTAGCTTACGAACCAAATACTAAATCAGACTAAAAGAGTACTGACACAAAATATTAGTCAACTCCTATGAACATGCATATGTAATCTACCAAATTTCAACAGAAAATATAGCTTGGAAGCTAACTGCACTACGCAACATTGAAGTCATCTAAGCTGTCACCACTGTGGCTGAGCGCATCGGGCACTTTTTCCTTGTTTTCCTTGTTTTGATTTTTTTTTTTTGCAGATATACTTTTTTTATTGCGCTGTTTACCAGCTGGCAACGCAAAATATCACTTTTCACAATCGGCAAAGGGCTTGGACTATAGCCACATCCTAGTAATCAAATGCGTGCAGTAAGCGACCTATGATTTTTTGATGGGCACAAATTCAATTAACTGTTTATAGTACTTGTTGCCCCTGGATCCTAGCATCGAGACTCATAGTCAAGATGTGAGAGCATAAAAAATTGACCACCTCCCCGAAGGAACCCTGATGGGATGCGAAGCAGCTGGGGTGCGCACGACGTTGACCCAATTGAAACGGGCGTCAATGCGGGTTCTGGAAGAATTGTTTGAAGCGAAACTTGATGTAGCCATTACTCAAGTAAACACCTTTTTTTTTTTTAACGCAGACACTGGAGGCGACTTGGGTTTCGTGTAAGTTTCATCACAGATAAACAAGATTTTGTCGAGCGTCCGCAGCAGCCGTATGGACGCAGCCTGCTAGCCATTTTCAGTTGCAGGCCGCGCCTGTACAGCTGCTGCGGATGCGCAACTAGATCTTTCTAGTGTTCCCAATCGATGTGTGGTCGAGCGTTGCGGGCAGAGAAGCCGGCAGCTGCTGTGGGTGAGGGCAAGAGTGACGTCAATTCGCTGCTGCGACTTGACTTACTTGGCACCGCTCCAAGCTTGCGGCAAGGGGGTTTGTGCAAACGCATGGAACAGCGTTACACGGCTAGTCAAAAAGCTGCTTTGCATCTAAAAAAGTTCCTGTACGGACTCTATTCGGGATGTGACCAGGTTGTATCAACTAGACTATGCTTGTAGACTGTTCTCATGTGTCATATGTCTTTTAGGTTATATAGTATCTACAATAGCCCAAATCTTTAACTATCAAGTGCGAGTGGCAATTTTTGCTGCATTTATTCACTGTATGACTGAATTATGTTCCAAACAGGATGATGGCACATGCATGTCTACATACCACGTGCCCACAAAACAATTTTCTGGAACTTCATTCCATCATGTAGAGCTGACAGGCGAAAAATCGCTGCTGCGCACGATACTTAAAGATTTGGGCGAGTGTACAGAATGCCTTTGATTATTTTTCTTCCTTTATTCATTTTATTTTTATCTTTGTGTGCATCTTGTATATTACTACCATGATGTTGGGATAGCTGTCTCTAACGTAGCCTGCCTTCTCGCGCTTTTTCATATGCATAGATAAATAAAAAATAATTTACACATGCGTACACGAAGCACAGCATGAACACGATAAAAGCAGCACAAACGGCATCACGACAACTCCAGACATGCACTAACATACATAACAGACAAGCACTAACATACACCGGCGCGTGTTAAAAACCCTACAACAAACATGCGTGTTGAAAACCCGGCAACAAGCATTTCTGCCTGCCGGCCAAGGTTGGAAGGCATCGCTGGCACTGGCACTGGCACCTCCTCCCATATGAACGCACACTAGGCCGCACACTAGCCAGTATACAGTAAAACCTCGTTGATATGTTTTACGGAGAAAAAAAAATGCGAAAAATAATTGTAAGTTCCGAGCCCAGCAAAAAATGAGGCTGACAAGTTCATATAGAGGTGTAAGAGAAAGAAAACATTTATTTCTCAGAAAAACATTGCAATTTCCTGCTACTGCCTCTCACCCTTGAACAAGAAAAGCTCATTTTGCACACGTTGCAGACCCTTGTCTGCATTTTCATTGATTTCCCTGCAAAAGAAGCTTTTCAAAGCTTTCAGTCTTGCAAGGGCTTTGGCGAAGTTAGCCAATGGGCGCACGCTTTAGTTCTCGCCAATGTCTTTCGGTGCCTCGTCCCCCACATCCTCCGCTGCGTCGCGCCACACCACCTCCGCGACAACCTCAGCAACACTTTGCAACTCGCAAGTCGGGACGTTGTCGTCTATAGAGGCAAACTCGGTGCAGAGTGCGTCGGCGCGCCGGTGGAGAGGAACTCCTCATCGATGTCGTCATCGATGTCAGACGCGCACGCCACATGGTCGTCTTTGCTGTGCTCTGTATCCTCTTATGCACGATGCTGCCGAAAGCAGCACTTCTTGAAACAACTGCACACTGCCATCAAAGTCAATTCTAGAGGCTCATGCTTGCTTCCAACTCCCCATGGCAAGCTCCACGTGCTTACTTTGTTGCGCCACTGAATACCAAGGCCTTGGTCTCGATATCTTTCCGCTTGACCCCACGGTATTGACAGTAGACACTGGCAGTCCAAGTGTGTCTGCTATGTCGATTCGCTTCCTCTTCGGGTTCCTGTCGACGACCGCAAGGATATTCAGCTTCTCCTTAATCGACAAAAGCTTGAACTTCCTCGACGCCATGCTGACACAACTGTCTCGAATCGCGAACTATGTACACTGAGCAATGTGCAAGCCTCGCACAGGGCCCAGCATCGCCTGCATATCCCTAAACCGTTCGGCATTGATGTCAGAGTGGAGAGTGGTCTCCATTGGCTGTGATATCAGTTATGTCTTTCTAGGTGTCCTAAACCAAGTGTGCCATTGGCTGCATTCAAAGTGACGTCGTCCATCTCGTCACTGCCATGGCGCAGAGCACGCTTGCTGTAGAAAGACTCCACATAAGTTGGCCATGGACAACTATCGCAGAGTGTAAACAGTGTAAACGTGCGAGAGCTCATCTTCGCTGGGCCGATAGTGGAGTACGGTTATGAAAACAGGCTCGGGAAGCCGAGTGCCGGCAGCAGCAATGCCAACCCTAGGAATTTATCCCTAGATCTATGGATTTTAAAATCCTTCAGGGATTTGGTTTCTTTTTTTGTTGAATCTAGGGATTTTTGTAAGACTCTGGAATTGGCATTATGCGGTCTGATTAGAGGCATTATTAAGTGATCACGCTCTTTCAACTAGAAGCGCTGTAAAAACTGACAATATAGGCGAACTGATGTGTTTTTTTTTTTTTTTTTGTAATTTAAGGTCCTTAGTCTTGGTATTCAGTCTTGGTATTATGAGGACCATATGAAAGGGATAGCAGTTTTGTAAGGCGAGATTATTATAGTCTGAATTCCTAGGAAAATTAAACTCTCTAGTTGTAAATGTTAAGCAGGCATATCATTAGCTTCCTGAGTGATTGCACTGTGCAACTAAGATAAATTTTGTCTTTGTGACAAAATGTGAAACACGTGTTAATATTACGCTCACTGCGTTCCTTTGCTGAGCAATGTCTCCATTTGAAATATCCAGGAATATTATAGGAGAACAGAGAAAAAGTAGGACTGAATATTTGGTAAGGTGGTAAGTACGAGTTTAATATAGCAGAAATGGTGTGATCAAAAGAAACAAGAAGGCTGTTCGGGCGTTTCAGTCTTTCCGTCATACTATTTACATGAGAGCGAAAAAGTGACGAATAGATTCAGATCAAAAGTACGGAGGAAAAATACATAGCTATCAGCAATAGGGCGCTCACTCACATCTACTGAAAATTTTGCAACATTGATTGCAAATATGGAAAATTAATAATCGACCACCAGCTGTTGCCCCTCCTCGGATGCTGACTCACAGGTCATGGGATCAAATCCCTGTGGCAGAGGCGGCTGCATTTTCGATGCAGGCAGAAATGCTGTAGGCCCGTGTGCTCAGATTTGGGTACACATTAAAGAACCCCAGGTGGTCGAAATTTCTGGGACCCTCCACTATGGCATCTTTCATAATCTTATTGTGGTTTTGGGACGTTAAACCCCACATATCAATCAATCAATCCACCAGCTGTTACGCTGCAAGTACAAGAAAGGCTTGCGGTTGACTCGAATGATCACATCTAAGTCAGAAACTCTCTATGGTCATAGTAACTCTCTGTGGTGGCTGCATTTGGAAAGGAGGGAAGCATGTTTTCTAGTAGTGTATATTTAATTAGCCCTACTTAGTATGTCTTTGGTTTTGCAGTTGTAGCAGGGGGTGGAAACACCCTATACCTCCTCTGTATTCGCTCTCGCATGATGATACGCAGTGGCAGCGCTGCTTTTACGGGGTTCGTACTGGTCCTTGAAATCTTTAAAAAACCCTTATATTTGAAAAATGCATTTTCATGGCCCTTGAAAGTCCTGGAATTTTCTGCCATCCTTGAAAATTCTTGCATTTCCTGAGCAGTGCACTCTCATATTGACATCACGACCTCCTAAATGTGGTACATCGGCGTGTCAACCTGTCAAACTCCCCATTTCTAAAGCAGTAATGCGGCGCGGGTCCCATTTTGCAAAAGTGCAAGTGAAAAAAAAGTTTGTGGCGAGGGTGAAGCAGCGAATGTGATAGCAAGAAATTTGAATGTCACACGAAGAAGGGCAAGCAAACAAAGAAGGGTGCTAGAAAGAAACACACATGTATGCATAGTGTAAATTAACCACTGTCACAGTTGTTACTTCTTGGTTGTTAAGCAACAAGCTGCGAGTGTCAACTGTGCACAAGTCGACACTCTTGATGGGGTGGTGCCATCAAATTTCATGGCAAGCGCCGTGCGAGTTTAAGAATAAATTTTAAGTCACTTCCCAAGTGTACCTAGGCCCATTGTGAGTGCATCCAACACTGACGTAGCTCTATAGGAAGGGCAACGAAAGTTCTAGGGACTTCACGCCAGATTTGTAGTCAGCTGAGTGACCTCCGGACATCTGCCCCGTACATACTGGCAAAGTATCGCAGTTGCTGCAGGTAGTGGCATGTTTGTTTTGCAGCTGCTTGTGTGGCGCATGTGTATGAGAGCTGACAATACTTGGCATAACGCAAGCAAAGCTTTGTGATCACGTGACTAAGACAGCTACACTGCTTAGTACCTGCCCAACTCGGTCGCCACAAACAGAAACTGAAAATTATCTATATCAAAAAGGCGACAAATTATATAACGAGAATAAATGAATCTTGGTGCGTGTGTCGTGCTTATTGGAGCTATAATTAAAGCTCGCAGCAAAGAGCGTGCAGCTTCGGTCTTCAATGATGGGGTTCAACACATGAGCGTCGAAGCCCATTAGCACGTAACTTTCCGACATGGCATCGTGCCCTCTCCCTATGAAGAGTGTGGGGGGCGGTGCGAGAAGTTATCAAGACTCTTTTTTATATAATTGCGATATTCATATATTTATTGTAAGTGCAATAAAACTGGTCATTTTTGAAAATTTTAGAGTGAAAAATTCCAACTTAGCGTGCCGCTTTGAGTCCTTGAAAAACTTTCAGCAGGCCCTGAAAAGTCCTTGAATATCCTTGAATTTGCACTTTGGAAACCTGTACGAACCCTGTTTTATCACTGGCAGTTGCCGGGCATCCTATTAAAAAAAGTCACGAACAGAAAATTTATTTCATGGCGTCACTGCTCAGGTCATCAAATAGAGGGAAAGGACGAAAAATGAGAGGAGGGTTGCTGCAAAAGCCCTCCTTTCCTACTTCGCATGCAAGCGCTCATGCGCTCGTGCCTTCTTTCAGGTCCACTGGCCACTTGGTGCGGCCACTCATACAATTTTGTTAATGTTTTTTTTTTTATTTTTTTCATGTGTTTTGAAGAGGCGAAAGTTAAGCGGATGAATTTCTTAGTAAGACGAAAGTTGATATGCGCAAATGAAATGAAGTTTTTTATTGCACGTTTTGTACAAAAACAGACATACATGTAGTGTGAAAGTGTCAATCAATAAAAGCAGCTTTAACTTACAACTGACATTCGCGCGTAATGAGCAAACATTGAACCCAGAATATCTGAACCAATGCAAAAACTATTAACAACCGCGAGTTGAACACGTCGTATTTGACGCAATCACGTTTGTTCTTATGGCGCGCATAGTTTTCTTATAGAACTTGACTACCAAACAAAACTGAAGTTCAGAGACATGGAGAGAGAAAGAACATCACTGAAAACAGTGTTTCTGCAGGCTGACTTGGAACTAGTTTGGGCAACAGCATTGCTTTGATGAAGAAAAGTTCACTTGTCAGAATGTTAGCTCAATTGGCATTCTCTGTAATAAATATTAGAAGCATTTGGTCCATCACTTGTATTTGAATGGCAGTATTAGAAGTAAACACTCACAAATTTTCAAGCCACAGGTACAAGAATTTCACGAGAAGGAAGTAGCCTAACAGCGCTCATTTAGTACACATACATGCAAAAAAGAATATTATGCCTTTAGGGCAAGTCTATGTTGCAGTAAAAAAAAATAAGGCAGCCTATAATTATTTGACACCATTTGAACTACACGCCAAAAATTAAAAAAAGCTAAAAACTGAAAAGCTAAAACTATGTAGTCAAGCCAACTCAAATTGAAGCCTTTCAATAAACGCATTTTTCCGACAGCAGCTTGGCTTGACTTATTAGTCAAGCGACACTGCACTTCTGTCAGTCCGGCCAGGCTTGCAGAAAACTGGGTTTACTCATGTACTCATGCAAAATCAATACCTGCTCAAATAATGGGTCCAAATTCTTGTGCTCATTCGTTGCCTTGAAAACGTTGAGAAACCTTTGCAAATTTAGAAATCCCCGGGCTAGCACACTGCACCGCAGCGGAAAACTTGTGTTACCCGATCAAGCCATCTCTGACGAATGCATGTTTGACTTGTTCGGTGTAGCTCACTGTGGTTTCCATTCTGTGCCCGCCACAACTTGCTGCCTTTATCTTTCCCGTAGTTGCCGCGCTTCCACCGAGCGAGATAACTGAGCGCGATCCAACTTCTACTATCGCTGAGCGAGGGGTGAGAAGGAGCGGAGGCAAGCACTATGAACTCAAGTCTATCACTTCCCGCGCTTCGCCTGTTTTAAAATTAACAAATGGAATAAGAAAAGATATATAAACAAAGGAGAAGCTCTTTACAGTTCTTTACAAAACTTGTGAAAGCCAATAAGTACGAACATTCACAACAATCTCACTTAGTTCAACCGGATCTTAGGATGCCCAGCAACTGCTACGAGCGTGCATGTTGCTTGAACCTGAAACTAGCACTGAGTGTCCGGGGCCTGGTGTAGTGTCAGATAGTTAGAAAACTTGTTGTATAACCTGCTAACTTTGTTTTCACTGGGTTTCCTTTTTTTTTCACCTCTCATGCTTGGTCTCCACACTGCAGTACATACTAAATAAAATAAATAAATAAAACAAAAGTGAGCAACACACTAAAGCTGCAGCTTTATGTTTTCACATCGCATGCGCACTTCGCAACTTGACGGGGTACCATACAGTGTGCAGGATTTCTGTCAATATTCCATGTAGTTTCTGTGCAGCGTTTTTTTCACTGAGCAGTCTACATAACCATGGAGTTCTGAGAAATTACTTGGCAACTTTAAATGATAGCGCATTGTTTTGTTATCTTCTTCCTGCATTTTGTTGGCAATGCAGGTCTTTGGACTTTGGACATTTGGAACTATCAACAGATGTCTCATATCTCGATTTTCGTATAAGTACAACTAATTAATTGATCAGCATGTTGTGCACATGCCTTTGAAAAGGACAGTTGTGGTTATAGTGGCACAAATGTTCACAACTTCACTTCATAGACGGTCTGTGCTGTATATCCAGCATATTACCGTATTTACTAGCGTAATCCTCGCACTCGCATAATTCTCGCACCCCCACATCGCCCAACAAAATACGATTTCTTTTTTTCTTCGAGTAATTATCACACCCCCGAAAACTGCCGCAATAATGTCGTCTGCTCGTTCCAGCCACTGATGATGATAGCACGCGTCATCTGGCGCCATCTCTTAACCATGAAGCGTACTAGTGCATGGAGATTTCATCCAATCCAAGTCAAGCCGAAGTGGCCAGTGCGCGTTGCAACGTGTTTTGTATGTTGTGTCGGTAATCTTGTCACATTATGAGGCGATACTGAAGCTACACAGCTGCTTTCAAGTTGAAAGTGATAGATCATGCACTAAACAACGGCAACAGGGCCGCCGGTAGGCCCTTTGGAGTCTACGAGTTTTGTGTTTGCTACTGGTGACGGCAGCTGAAAGCCACCAAGACGCTAGTTATAGCGCAAGAACAAAACGACAACACAGAGACAAGAAGGACCACCAAGACGCTACTTATAGCGCAAGAACAAAACGACAACACAGAGACAAGAAGGGCACGAGCGCTCGTGTCCTTTGTATCCTTCTTGTCTCTGTGTCGTCGATTTGTTCTCGCGCTATAACTATCGTCATGCGATACCAACTTGCCCAAGCTGCCACCAAGACGCGTTGGGCCTGCCGTGTGCCTAAAACATGGATTGATGGTAACTTTTAATTAGTACTTCTTAAAGCTTGCTGTTAGTTCCTGGTGTGAGAATCCCGTTTTGCGGCCACTTCGTTTTCTTTTTCGCTCTGTACGTTTTCGTGGAAAGTTTTTCCCACGTAATTCTCGCACCCCCCAACTTTCCATCGGTTTTCCGGCAAAAAAAGTGTGAGGATTATGCGAGTAAATACGGTAGTACTGCCTGCTGGAATTATGCACATACTGTTTCTTCATGCTTGAAAGGCTATCGTTTAACTCGGAAACCATGGGAGTTCTGCTTGTTAGGTCACCTGTATAAGGAACTAATAGCCACTGAACAATCACTGTTGAGCATGAATTTATTCTAAACAGATCCTTCTGCATTGATCTCAAGTAATTGGAAGCTCTTGATGTACATGCCGGCCAACTTGTTGTAGGGGCATGTAGATAAGTGTCCTGTAATAGCCCTAACGCCATCATGAGAAAAGAACAGTAACAAAGGACTGTGGGTCTGCCTTGAAAGACCACAGCAGCTTTCCAGAGGAGCCATGCAACTGTCCCAAATGACCGAATTGGGGGAATGGCACCTTTGGTTCTGCATTTAATATACGAACTGCTGCAGCATTGGCGGGTGGCATTTGTTTTTAACTGTCCAGCATGTCATCTTTAATTTCTGTGGGGAACCCATAGTAACAGAAAAATATATGTGATTTTTATGTTTCCGTGTTATACCACAGCACACAGCTTCTATATGGCTGTTGTTTTAGGCAACATAATTAGTTTCTGCTTGCATTGAACAAAGTGACTTGTGCATAAAGGTTCGTTTTCGAAGGTGAATTGAGCTGTGGAACAGTTTTTCAGGGAACTCTCTCGTTTCGCGTCAACACTTTCAGGCGCCACCTATGAAGAATTGTCTGCAAATGTGTCAAATCGTTACGTTAGCAAGGCACTCAATAGTCTATTTCAACAAAAATAATGTCATAATATGTTAATTTATGTATGCTATAATAGTAACTATCCAAAAAACTGTGGGCAGGAGAAGATGCAAGCTTGCAATGAAAAATCTGCAAACAAGGGTTGTGTCGAGCTGATGTTTTGACAAGCAGACTAATCTTCCTCTAGCCTAGAACAGAACGAGGTTTGAACAAGCAGACTTGTCTTCCTCAAGGCTGGAACAGAACACTTCTGTTATAGACTTGAGGAAGACAAGTCTGCTTGTCGGAAACGTGGGCTTGACACACAACCCCTGTTTACAGATTTTTCATATTAGTAATAGCTGGTAATTCTAATTAAGTTACGAATTATTTGTTTGTCCTTACGTCATTGGTGCTCTGTTTTTGCATGAATAGAATAAAATCTCAAGCTAGAAATATAGTACAAGTTCATTTTTAGTTATGTCCATTTCAAGTAAAGAATAATTATACTTTTACATGGCTTGCAGCAAGTCACCAGTCGAACCACTCTTTAAATATGGTATTGCCTTCAGAAAAGTTATGATATGTTGTCACGGGGTCGTGACATGGACGAAAGGTAGCAGGCTGGATGTTCAAATGAAAATGGTTTATTGGATCGAACTTGTGGCCGGTAAACGAAAAGTCAGATTACAGTAACTCAGCGACAACTGACAGCGCCGAACAGAGCGTCAGCCGTCGATCAACTGACAAGCATTGAAGCGGGTCAGCATTCATACACGTGCCGTCAAATGTTCTAGCATTATCGCTAGTGCCCACGTAGGTTCCAGAACAATCTGTAATGTTCGCGAAGTGGGTGTAACAAAATGATCTACTACAGTCCTGAAGCTTCTCGAACAGTGCAGCGGGGTAGTAACACAACGTAGGAATGAACATGATGATATATGGTAGCGCACACAAAGGACTCGGCAAAGGAAGGAATGTGGCAATATACAACAGTGCACTATAAAATGTGGTGTAATAAAAACAGATATAATAATGTAAGAGCTTCAATTCATGTAAATCTTCTCACTTTTTCTTAGTCGCATAAAGTAGATGCTCGTGTTTGCAGGTTTAAGGAACCAAGTTGCCACATGGAGCACCGCCGGCAGGACCCGGCGTCCTGCTGTAGCAGCCTGCCAAGCCTCTTTTTTACACAGTGCCCGGTTTCAAGCAGCGCACTCTTCCCGACCTGTCCTGCGGTCGGCATGCTTGCCATTTTGCCGACTTTTGTACATAACGCACTTGACGGGAGACAAAAGTTTTCAAATAGAGATGAGCCTCGTGGCTGTATGCACGGTGAATGGCCACTCAGTGATGCAAAGAGTGGACGTGCATAGCCTTCCGTGTGCCTTGCACGCTTGTGAGTGTTTTGGTAAGTTTGACTAAAGGCTGGTGCATCTGTCTGGCTGCCACAACATGCGTGTTGTACATATAATGCGCAACCCCGGTCATGCTTGACCATTCTCCTGGGTTTCTTTTGTTTTCTTTGTTGTATATTTCAATAGCATTTTGAAAAGGGGTTTCAGCTCTTGGCTGAAAGAAGCAGTTGCAGTGTACATAACATCTCTGTCTTTGCTCTGTGTGTTTTTTCATCACTGCGCATTGGGGTAACTGTACTACATGGTTTTTCATACTAGAGTTATGCGGTCGAAGGAATGGACTTTTAATAAACTGATGTGTGCAATGCTTTCTCAACTCCTTGAGCTGTGTAGGATGCCCTGCGTTGGCAACTTAAAAACATCTTTGCAAGTTCCGTGCAGCCGGGCCCAACACTCTGCACACTTTGTTGATGGGCCCCATTATTGTTGAGCCTGAAGCTGTGTTGTGTGTGCACTGGCCATTAAAAGCTTTAGGTTTCTGCACTACTGTTGGGCCTCTCTTGTTGGATGGCTTGATGACAACTCTCAAGAAATGCCCACTGGTGGTGCTGCCATTTTGTGCTAATGGAATTCAAAGCATCCTTATTTTTCTGCTCTTCACACATATTTCTTTTTCTGTCCTCGTTATAAAATTATACAATTCTTCAAAAGGAGTGTAATAAACCGAGTTTGTTGCGCAGCTTTGTGTCAAACTCGCTTGGCTTGTGTGGTGCCAGCATGACATAGCACAGTGTCAGTGAATGCTGTGCCTGCCATCCTACAGTGATTAGTAGGACAGTAAAAGCACAAATTGCCCCGTATTGAACCCTTCCGTGTTTCATTAGTTGTATAGTTTTACAGGCTTTCTGATTTTTGTGAAATGCTGCTTACAGGGAATTCAATTTCTTTCCATTTCTAGCATTGACTGCACAAATTGTGAACACCCTGTGGTGAATACACTGAGCCAAGAAGCACCCACTAATATTGTTGTGCTTTAGTGTGGAGAATTTCTACTTGAAATCGATAGTTGGACGGAAATCTCTCTGGTCAGAAAGAGGTATGAATGCAACTAGAAAAACGCACTGACCGGAAAAAAAAAACACGTTCGGCCCCCGTTCTTAAGGGAACCTGAAATACTTTTTCGAGTAACCATGGAATGGATTGACTGAAAGAGAATATTGCCTCATGAATTCGACGCCGCAAAAAATTTTAAGAATCCGTCCAGTACGAGCGGAATTATCGGCACCATGCAGTCAAGTTACAGTGGCTAGAACAGGAAAGTGTGATGAGCGGCAAGCGGCGCCTACGGAGCGCACTGAAGCCTCCGAGGAGGAGCCGCGTGGGGGTGAGCGCAGTCGTTTATACATTGTTTAAAGGTTTCCGACAGTTTCGTCAAGTGCTTTTTTTTTTTTTTTTTGCGGTAGTACCAGTGCTTTTGTATGCACTCTCATGGCGCGAAAACGAAGTCACTGCTTCGTCCCGAGCTGCACTACAGGTTACAAGTCGAATGTAAACATTCGACAGAAGTCTGTCTGGTTGGTTATGAAACTGGGAGATGTTTTAGACTCCAAAAAAAGCTTTGAAGAAACTCGACGTTTCGAAACCAACTTGGTTCCTTCCTCAGGGGTGACTGCGTAGGCTACGCAGCAGCGGCGTCTTCAAAGCACTCGCGGGGTGGATAATGACCCCACCTCTCTCTCTCTCGTCTCGTCGTGAAGCGCAGTCCATGTCTATATACTGGGGGAAGGGTTCCGAGGGAGCGGTTGATGTTATGGGCTGTCCTCTGTGCCACGACTCGAGTAACAACCTTCTCCTCCAGTTCGGCTCGCTTTCAAGGATGGCCGTCGCTTCGAAATTGATCTGGTGATCCAACGTCTCGGCATGTTCGGTGGCTGCGCTGCGCTCTTTGTAGAACTACCGCACATCGTTGGCGTGTTGCTCCTGTCGTTCCGGCAGGTTTTTCATCTCGCCGATATACGACAAGGGGCACTCGGCGCACAGAATTTTGTAAACGACACCGGGGGTCCTGTCTATTGTTGGCCGGTTTTTCGGGCGGGGGAGGAGGTGGCCCAGCGTACACCAACGTGCGCGATGCGAACCCCTTCTTTCTTGAAGATCCGCGCTAACATCTCGCTGGTTCTCTGAACGTATCGAACCGGTACGCGTTTCGGGGGGCTGCCAATTAAGGTTGATTGGGGTTTTCGTGTTTGTGTGTGTGTGTGTGTATATATATATAGTTCAAAAAAAATCAAGCATGTAGGAAAAATTGTTTTGTAAAGGACTGACGTTTCGGCCGCGGGACCGGCCTTCGTCAGAGTGATGTGAACATGCGACGGTAACGCAATATAAAAAAGCCAGTAACGTATCATAGCGCTGTTAATGGCTGACAAGCGGTTGTTAAAAGTACGTGGGAAACAGTGCAGTGCGCGTGATAAGACAAGAAAAAAATGAGACTACAAGCGTGCGAAGACGAAACGAATAAAAAATCATTAACAATGAGTAAAAAATTATGAAGCCACATAACGTGTGTATCACTGGCACAAACATCAATACACGTCATAGGTACAACTGCGAGCGAGTTATCGATAAACATAAACGCGGGTATAACATCTTGTCATGATCCGACAACAAAGCTGAAACAGGGATCATGACAGCTGTTGTCGGATCATGACAAGATGTTATACCCGCGTTTATGTTTATCGATAACTTGCTCGCAGTTGTACCTATGACGTGTATTGATGTTTGTGCCAGTGATACACACGTTATGTGGCTTCATAATTTTTTACTCATTGTTAATAATTTTTTATTCGTTTCGTCTTCGCACGCTTGTAATCTCATTTTTTTCTTGTCTTATCACGCGCACTGTTTCCCACGTACTTTTAACAACCGCTTGTCAGCCATTAACAGCGCTATGATACGTTACTGGCCTTTTTATATTGCGTTACCGTCGCATGTTCACATCACTCCGACAAAGGCCGGTCCCGCGGCCGAAACGTCAGTCCTTTACAAAACAATTTTTCCTACGTGCTTGATTTTTTTTTTTTTTTTACTTTTACTTCCGGGTCCTATGTTAGCACTTCATATATATATATATATATAGTCACTTATCCGTGCACAAAGAATATACTAACAGCATTGAATAGTCATTATTAGTGCGACAATCGGGAGGGGTGCAAAGGTTAAAAGGGTGCTGACACCCCCTGTAAAGTTGTTTGCGCCGTGTGGCGCATGTGTCTCGCCCACAAGCCGCATTTCGGGTTACAACTACCGGGCGGTAGGTGGCATGTTCGCCTTGAGCACCACTATCATCATCATGGTTGGTAAAGTGGTAGCGCCGGCGGTGACCCCTGGCGGAAGGCAAGCCTTGGTGGCGGGCGAGAATTGAGCGAGTCTCTTCTGCACGTGGCGGTTGCCACGAACAGTTGTGCGCGAGTCCTCGGTGCGTGGCACCGCGGGCTGCGTGTCGGGGGGCCCTCGTGGTTAGTCAAGCGTTGGCGACGCTGCCTTGGGTGTGTTATTGTGTTTGTCATAGAGTGTATGGTAATATAGACCTCTCCCTGTTTGTAAACAGTGTGACGTCACTGCGGGCATGCCGCCCACCATACCCTCTCTCTGAGCAGGTGCTGGTTGGCAAAAAAGTTTCGCCGGTAGCATTTTTCTGCATAGCAGAGCTGCGTGTCTGCATTCCTTTGACAGAAATTTCTACATTGCTATGTTCTGAAGTCACAGCTTTAGGAAAAAGGGGGTCACGAAAAGGTAGCTGCTCATAGGGTGGAAATTTGTTCGTCCTAGATGAATGGATGGAGAGAGACGCGACTAGCACGCAGTGGGTTTCACCCACGCAGAAGACAGCCATAAAAAACCTTATCTTTTCAAAAGCGAATGTTTTGAATGTACACGGTAACTGGAACTTTGAGAAATATTTACATGGCATGAGTGTAAACTTATTCGATATCCATCGTGGCATGTGTAATGCAGTTCTAAACTAACCCCGCCGCGGTGGTCTAGTGGCTAAGGTACTCGGCTGCTGACCAGCAGGTCGCGGGTTCGATTCCCGGCTGCGGCGGCTGCATTTCCGATGGAGGCGGAAATGTTGTAGGCCCGTGCACTCAGATTTGGGTGCACGTTAAAGAACCCCAGGTGGTCAAAATTTCCGGAGCCCTCCACTACGGCGTCTCTCATAATCAAATGGTGGTTTTGGGACGTTAAACCCCACAAATCAATCAATGCAGTTCTAAACTAGGTACAGAATCGGCGGCAGCATTGTTTGGAGCTGCTGTGCGTGACGTCACGGATAAGATTCCAATTCAATGCGCAAAAGTCTAATCAGAGGTGAATGAAAAAAAAACACGTCTTGCTGGTGTTAGGCTAAGGTTACCATATCCTGTATTGTGAAAATTAAAGCGCAATTCTGGCACTGCATTTCTCAGTAACCCAGTGAAAAATCATCTGATGTAAAGCCCAATAACCTAATAATATGTAATATCTGGCACAGTTACCTTGCTGCATTTGACACCCATAATGTGTTTTGGTCCTTTAGGCTTGATACACACACTTCTAATGCACATTGTCACTTCATAAGGATTGAGCTGTGAAAGTATAAAGTAGATAAGCAACGAAAATTTCCTCTGTTTCCATTTACACATACCAGGTATCCGATAATACGAGCTATAGCCATGGTGAAGTGTATATTGTCACGCGCTAAGAGCTCGAACGAACGTACAAAGGGATGCGACTGTCCAAAATCTCAGAGACAAAGAAGGACGCCAGTTGTTCGTCTTCGTCTTCCTCGTTCACCAGCACAGAACTGACCCACTGTTCACTGGCACAGAACACCAGGTGACATTACTCCTCCTCCCAAGAGAGCATCGACCCGATGCTCAAACAAAAGTGTGCACAGCAGTGGGTCGAAGTAGGTAACATAAGGAAAGATTAAACAAATTAGTGCACGAGAGAAAATGCGTCCTGTGCCCGGCAATCAGAAATAAACGGCATTCACTGTTCACATGAAGAGTTCACTGGCACCAGAAGAAAATTCGCATCAGCGCGTAAAGTATGGTTTTAGGCGGACTACGTGTACAGTCTCTGGGCGTGGTAACCTGCGCTGGGATGATGGCGAGCCTCCGTCTGGAACCACTTCGTAGTTCACGTCGCTCACACGTCTGAGTACTTTGTAAGTTCCAAAGTACTTCCTCAAGAGTTTCTCACTGAGACCTCGCCGCCTAATGGGTGTCCGAACCCAAACTTGGTCACCAGGTTCATAATTAACTTCTCGATGATGGGTGTTGTACCGCCGTGCATCTGCGCACTGTTGAGTTCAGATGTGCACACGGGCCAGTTGACGTGCTTCCTCAGCACGCTGAATGTACTCATTGATGTCGGGGGCTAATTGGTCGAGCTTGTCGATGTCCTCATATGGAATCATGGCGTCCAGCATAGTTCTAACATCTCGACCATAAACGAGCCGGAATGGTGTGAAGCGTGTAGTTTCCTGCGTTGCAGTGTTATACGCAAATGTTACGTACGGCAGGATGTCGTCCCACGTTTCGTGCTGCACATCCACGTACAGAGAGATCATGTCAGCTAGCGTTTTATTTAGCCTTTCTGTTAAACCATTACTCTGAGGGTGATACGCTGTGGTCTTTCGATGGGTTGTGTAACTCAACCTGAAGATATCATCCAAGAGTTTCGCTGTGAATGATGTCCCTCGATCAGTGATGACATGTGACGGGGCGCCATGCCGTAGCACAATTTGATGTATAAAAAAACTGGCAACTTCAGATGCGGTCCCTCGTGGCAACGCTTTCGTCTCAGCGTAACGTGTCAAATAATCGGTTGCGACAATAATCCATTTGTTGCCAGAAGAAGACAAAGGAAACAGGCCTAGAAGGTCCATCCCCACTTGTTCAAACGGTGTACGTGGTGGATCGATCGGTTGTAGATGGCCTGCAGGCTTTAAATGTGGTGTCTTGCGACGCTGGCATTCACGGCATCCCTTCACATTGCGTTTGACACAGGCAGACATTTTAGGCCAGTAGTAGAGTTGTCGCACCCATCCATAGTTCTCGAGTAGCCCAGATGGCCAGATGTGGGCTCGTCGTGGCAAGCTAATAAGACGTCATCGCGGAGGGCTTCAGGCACGACGAGAAGATGAGATCTGTCACCAGCACCGGCGTTCCTTTTGTATAAGACGCCATTTCGTAAGCAAAATGATGGCAACGTTCGCAACATCCGACGAGGAATGGGCGCAGTGCCACCTTCTAAATGATCTATAATCATTCTTAGATTGGCGTCATTTCGTTGATGCGACATCAGATCCGGTCCGCTGACAGTTGCCACGAAGGCGCCGTCCTCTTCTGCGCTAGTACTGGCGGATTGAAGAGGTGCTCGTGATAGCGTGTCGGCGTCTTCGTGCTTTTTGCCTGACTTGTACACGATGGTGACATCAAATTCCTGAAGGCGCAGACTCCATCGTGCTAATCTTCCTGAAGGGTCTCGTAGATTGGTCAACCAGCACAAAGCATGATGGTCAGTCACCACTTTAAATGGTTTTCCATAGAGATATGGCCTAAACTTTGTAATTGCGCAAATGACCGCGAGACATTCTTTCTCTGATGTGGAATAGTTAGATTCTGCGCAAGACAGTGTACGACTTGCGTAGGCTATTACCCGTTCAATGCCATCTTGTCTTTGTACCAAAATAGCTCCAAGACCAATATTGCTGGCATCAGTGCGTACTTCAGTGTCAGCATCTTCATCGAAGTGGCCGAGCACGGGAGGGAAAGAGAGCCGGTGCTGTAGTTCCGCAAAGGCAGTCTGCTGTTTGTCAGCCCAGACAAATGGTGTGTCGTCACGCGTGAGGGGTAATAGTGGCTCCGCAATGTTAGAGAAATTTTCAATAAAGCGCCGGTAATAAGCGCACAGACCCAGAAATCGTCGAAGACTTTTCTTGTCATTTGGAGGTGGAAAAGCGGTGACGGCAGCAGTTTTGTCAGGATCAGGCCGAACACCAACGGCGCTCACGACGTGACCAAGAAACTTTAATTCTTCGTAGCCGAAATGACATTTCTCAGACTTGAGTGTGAGATCGGCCGATCTAATGGCTTCGAGCACATTCCGAAGGCGACGAAGATGCTCGTCAAACGTTTCTGAAAACACAACGACATCATCGAGGTAGACGAGACAGCTTTTCACTTGAGGTCTGCCAGGACGGTGTCCATCATTTGCTGGAATGTGGCTGGAGCGGAACAAAGACCGAAAGTGAGCACTTTTAATTCATAAAGGTCATCCGGCGTTACAAAAGCGGTCTTTTCCCGGTCACGTTCATCGACCTCTATTTGCCAATAACCGGTCTTCAAGTCGACGGACGAAAAATACTTTGCGCGTCGCAGCTTGTCCAGAGAATCATCGACTCTGGGCAACGGGTACACGTCTTTCTTTGTGACATTGTTCAACTTTCTGTAGTCGACACAAAAGCGAAGCGTGCCATCTTTATTTTTCACAAGAACGACTGGTGATGACCAAGGGCTGCTTGAAGGCTGTATCACGCCATCCTGAAGCATTTCCTTAACTTGCGTTTGAATCGCGTGCCGTTTGGTTGGCGAAACACGGTAAGGCTGCTGCCGTATGGGATGCGCGTTGTCGTAGGTGATAATACGGTGTTTTGTTATCGGTGTTTGACGTATCTTTGAAGAACGTGCAAAGCATGTGTGGAACTCCAGCAACAGCTCGCTCAAACGCTGCTTGTTCGCTTCAGAAAGCGTTGGATTGATGTCGACGCTGCGGAAAGGCGCTTCAGCAGTGCCAATGGCCTCGGAAGCAAAACACTCTGTGACATTGGCGACTGGGTCGGCGTAGGCGATGACAGTTCCAGGAAAAAGGTGCCGGTGCTCGTAGCTGAAGTTTGTGACAAAAACGTTGCAGTGATCATCACGAAGGTCGACAAGGCTTCTCGCTACGCAAGCATCCTGAGACAGCAAAAGCGAGTGATTGCTTTCTACGACTGCTTCACCGTGCATCACTCCGTCCCACGCCACCTGAACCACAACAGTTGCACGGGGTGGTAACGTGACAGCGTCGTCGACGACGCGAAGAGACACTCGGGAGTGGCTGGGGTCGGCGTAAACTGTTGTGGCGTTTGTGGTCGCAAAAGTGACTAGACGTCGTCGAATGTCAATTATAGCACCATGCTCCCTGAGAAAATCCATGCCAATGATGAGGTCTCGAGAACACTGCCGGAGAACGCTCAAACTGGCAACAAATGTACAACCGCGGACTTGCAGTCTTGCCGTGCACATACCGAGTGGCGTGACGATATGCCCGCCAGCTGTACGAATCGGCGTTCGGTTCCAAGGCGTCGTTACTTTCTTGAGAAGGGCGGCCAGCTTTTCGCTAATTATGGAATAGTCCGCACCAGTGTCCACTAAGGCGCTGACTTCACGACCATCTAGCAGAACAGGAATATCTAAGGAAACTCTTCCGCAATCAGCCGGTGGTGTCGTTGTCGATGTATCGTCGGTACCTTCAGTCCGCGTCGATAGGGGGTCTTGAGCATGACTAGTCTGAGCGGCCTTGCCCCTGAAGGTCGCTGAGGCTAGTTTTCCCGATCCCGACGCGGGCTAGGTGACTGGCCCTGCGTCATGCCCGAATAGGTGCGATGATTCGGCGGGAACCGCCGCGGTGATGGAGAGCGTGAGTGGTGCCGAGATGTCGATCTGCGCTGCTGAGCAACGTAGCCAGCGATTTCTGAAGGCCGCTGGCCGAACCTAGGAGGTAGGGAGTTGGCCGAAAAACCACGAAGTCCCAGCTCTCGATAAGTGCACTGTCGGTAGATGTGCCCAGGTTCACCACAGTGGTAGCAAAGGATACGTCGATCGGGGGCCCGCCACACGTCCGATTTTCGTGGAATCGGTCGGTGGTCACTGAGGTACGGGCCCGCTTGGACTGCCTGAAGCATGGCTGGGGCTTTGGTATAAGGCGGACTGAAATGTGGTACAGGTGGGCGCAGAGTTTGATCTGCCGGAAGCACGGCAGGGGCCGCGGTGGGAAGCGGAGGCACAGGTGGTGCTGGCTGGAGCAGAGTTTGCGCATACGACATGCGAGGGAAGTCATTTAGGGGCCGCGGCTCTGTCTGACAGGACGGTTCTCGTAGTGCCTGCTGAACTTCATCTCGGACGATGCCGGACAAAGAACTGACAGTGGCCGCCGAGGGTACAGATAACTTCTGCAGTTCTTCGCGAATTACAGAGCGTATGAGCTCTCGGAAGAAGTCGTCGTTGGCCCCAAAACCACCCATGTAGTCCGTAGCAGAAGCAAAGTTCACTTGTCGCTCGTACGTCTGGGTCCGTTGCCGAAGCGTGCTTTCAATCAGGACGGCTTCAGCAAGAAACTCTGACGTAGTCTTGGTGGGGCTGCGTACAAGACCACTGAACAACTGCTCCTTCACTCCACGCATCAGGTATCGCACCTTCTTCTCTTTCGGCATGTGAGGGTCGGCTCGTCGAAAAAGACGCGTCATGTCCTCAACATACATTGCTACGCCTTCATTTGGCATTTGCATACGGCACTGGAGTTCACGTTCAGCTCGCTCTCGGCGATCGGGACTCGCATACGTTTCGAGAAGCCGGCGTTTGAAGTCCACCCATGACGTGAACACACCTGCCCGGTTTTCGTACCAAACACGTGCCCCGTCATTCAAGCTGAAGTAGACATGTCGGAGCTTGTCTGTGTCATCCCACATGTTATGAGCGGCAACGAAGTCATAGTGGACTAGCCAATCTTCTACATCCTCATGGACAGCACCATGAAAGGGATTCGGTGTTCGTGGTTTGAACAGTGTATATTGCAATGGCATTGCGCCTTCCATACCGGCTGTGTTGGAGTCGCTTGGGACGGCGCTGCCTGGAATAGTTGGGGCCGTCATCTCTTCTGAGAGAAGTCCAAACTCAGGGTCCAGTCCACGGATCCTGCGGCTAGCACGGTGAACAGGCATAACCACCGGTATGGGGCTGGAGCTTCTTGTACTGGGAGGGGTTCGGTGCATAGGGTACCCAGCACCTCCACCAGTTGTCACGCGCTAAGAGCTCGAACGAACGTACAAAGGGACGCGACTGTCCAAAATCTCAGAGACAAAGAAGGACGTCTCCGCTGGCAGGGTTGTTCGTCTTCGTCTTCCTCGTTCACCGGCACAGAACTGACCCACTGTTCACTGGCACAGAACACCAGGTGACAATATGCAGATTCAGCAGCGCTACAACATGCTTATAGCTTATGCGTAGTCGCATATATCACTTGGAGATCATGCGCCTTATTTTTCCGCACGCCGCGCATACGCTGAGATGTACCCACTCGCAGATGATTACTTCAAATGCATTTTTACCTCGACTAAAAATGTCAAATCGTAAAGTTCCATCGACAACCGGTTACTGCAACCAGCCCACAACGAATACCAGTGTTTTTGCAAACAGGACACATTGCGTTATTCACACTGCACACACCACGCACAATATTCCCTGTTTCACCGTCTGTAAACGTGAACCAATATTGACGATGCCTTTCAACGCACACTACCCGCCACTCAACACTGCACATTTTCGAAGACGATGCCGCTGTTCCTCACACAGGCTGCCACGTGTGTTCACTTCTCCGAGTTAAACAGCCAGCCAGCGTGGCAAATATTTCATCACGCACTTTACCACACACCTAGATGTTCTCTGACACATACCACAGCTAATTTTGCCACTGTTAAATGAAGACTAAGCCTTGAAAAATTAAAGAAAAACTTGCCCCAAGCACCGAGCGAGTGCACCCTACTCAGCCCCCGGCGGGAGTGTTTTGCCAACCACCGCCTTGCACATGCACCTGTGAGGTCACGCTGTGACGTACCCCAGTAGAAGTATACTGCTTTTCAAAATAGAAACTGCGTGGTGCGTAGCGCTGTAATATTCAGAAAACGTGATCGCTGCGGTCTAATCTACGAATTGCCGAGCTTGTATGGGGGTGTGGGGAAAAAGGAGCGCGCGAGAAATCCTGACACTGGAATCCTCCTCACACTCTTTCTTTTCCCTCTTCCATGCGATGCGAAAGAGGGATAACCTTTTCCGGCGCGCAAAACGAGTTTCACCTCCCTCAGCGAGGGAATATACTCTCGTCGGGGAAGAGAAACCGGGACTGTGAAAAAAAATTGGGGGACCCTTAAGCTTCGCCTTTCAGAGATATACACGATAGCGAAATCCAGCCCCTAGTGCACCCTTCAACCGCGAAGTGCATACTTGTTAATGTTTTGTTACACACCACACACACACGCGCGCGCACACAGTAGATTGTACCAGCATTTGCGCGCGAATGGCACATGCAGCTTTTTGATACAAAGCAAGAGTCGCATGGCCTCCAAGATGCACGCCGCGTGCTCGTCATCTCAGAGGCCATAAAGAGTCTCACGATGCCTCGCAGATGGCAGCATATTATCGAGTGTTTGCTGTTTGCTTGAACAATGCCTCTGGAAAGGCATGATATGTTTTCCACAAAATTGACATAGTGGTCTATTTTTATAGCTGTTTCAATGTTCCCGTGTGTTTTTGGTGGCGATGGCTGCACTACCGGCCTTTTTTGGCGTAGTTTGAGGCCTCCTAAATGCGCCTACAAATTGCCGAGTGGGCTCGTTTTCGTCGTGGCACTTGTCGAACAAAATATGTTAAAGGGTTCTAAAACACTTTTTCAAGTAACCATGGAATGAACTCACTAGAAGAGCTTATTGCCTCACGACTTCCAACGCCGCAAAAATTTTAAGAATTCGTCCAGTGCGCGTTTGTCGCATGCTACAATTGCATTCTCTCGTCCCGGCGAAAGCGCTGGAAGCTAAACAGGGAGGGGTAGCAGGGGCAAAGTATGTCACCCGCGCCTCGTGACCTTGAGCCCTTCTTTTTTTCTCATCGAATGCGCGGCTGTTTCAGTGTGATCGCGCTTGCACGCTTGACAAGTCCCGCGGCGATTTCTGTAACGAGCTTTTTCACTCGCGAACGATTTTTCGCTCACAACCAACGGGGCCGACGACGGAATTTCTGCGACACGAGCTCTGGAGTTTTGCGGACACGCAGTTGCAACCAATTACGACTACACCGTACGAAACAACTGATGAGCTAAATATAAGATGTATTTGCATATTGAACACCCAGAAAAAGAGCTACGAATGAAACACTTTAATGCGCAGCAAGCGAGAAATTGATGGAGAATGCAACTGCAAAGCGAAAACCACCAGGGCCATTCAAGCCGGATAAAGCGAGCTTTGTACCACTGATCGCATAGATAGTTCAAGTATGCACTTGGTTTAGGGCTTGCCTCGAACTAGATATCATTCAATGCTCACTTGCACTTAAATTTCCAGGTGCAGCACGCCGAAATAAAAATTAAACATATTTTGGCATTCTGCCCGCATTTCGTTTTGACGAGCTTCCTACTTTTATGAAGCGTGCTTGGATTGAAGGAAGAAGCTTGCCAGGTCTTTAATTTTCAAGAAACCGCGCCTCAAGACCGACGAAAGAAGAGGGCCTGTTCATGTTCGCTTGCGGATGGCTCTCTGAGCACTACCCAATTATGGCCGGCGCGGCAACGGGGGCGCTGGTAGCGTCGTTTTTCGCAGCGCCACCTGGGCAGAGTCTGACGTCTGTCAAACGAGCGTGCTGACAGGCAGACGCTCTCTCAGGTACCGGCGTCGAAAGGACGAGCCCGGAACCCTCTGGGAGCCAAGGACGACTACGACGGAGGTGTAAGCGTTGTAAGGGGTAGAGAAGTTGATGGTAAATACGGCGGGTTGTTTCTTTAAGGTAGCTGGCTTCTCGCCGTCGTCCACATAGCCGATCTTCGCCAGTGAGAAGATGCGTTAAGGAGAGGTAGAACGAACGATTTATTTTATTTACATTATTGAAGAAGGAAAGGAACTGTACAGGGATCCAAAAGACCCCTCACTATGTACAAGAGAGGTTCAGCTCGCGCTTCCGTACAAATTCCGCACATGATGCAGCTCGAGATTCGGCACAACATTCAGCTCAATTTACAAAGATGCTTCGGCTTTTATAGCCCACCGTCACCGCCGTCCGAAGGAGGCGCTGATCACTCT
Organism: Rhipicephalus microplus; assembly: GCF_043290135.1. NCBI lineage: Eukaryota > Metazoa > Arthropoda > Arachnida > Ixodida > Ixodidae > Rhipicephalus > Rhipicephalus microplus. The sequence goes on from NC_134710.1 coordinate 8,417,059, forward strand.
TGCCACACAGCAGGGGACGAAGTCTTAGTGGTCCACCCACCAGAAAGGGTGCATATATTGCACCACTCAGCTGGGCGTACAGTCCAATGGTAACAGGAACGCACCACACAAACGGGCACCTGGCCCACGCCTTGAAGGCACCGCAGGGCGAGGAGGTGGAGCCCGGAGAGGGAAAGTTGAGCTCCTCTGGGGAGATGGCCGCTAACTCGACCGTCAGCAGCGGTCCACGCTCCTTTCAGCTTCAGGCAGGCCCAACGCTCGATTCCGTTGAACAGCTTTTTCGACGTGTTACCACGCTTCCGGGCTGTCGGTACGCTGAGATAGCCTCGCGTAGATGACAAAAGTTGAGTCTTAAGGAGGCCCGCCACAGTGGTGCCGTTCCCCCGCAGTACCAGCCCGTTCAACAAAATGCTTGCCTCGCGAAGCTTTCGTTGAGACCCGACTGCTTCCCGGAAAGTCTACCGGACAGCGTCCTGCAGAATAGGCGCCGATAGGGTTGAAAGTCTCCCCAGTAGACCGGCTTACGCACAATGGCGTCTGCCCAGACGAATTGCTGGACCAAACCTAACAGCTCCTCCGCCGCCCGGAAAATCTCGGCTGGCCAGCGCTCCCAACCACTGGGCACGAAGAGAATGGCTGGTGACGAGGACGATGGCCTGGCTTGGACCCTCCAGCTGCGAACTTGTAACCAACTCCCAAACCACCTCACAATGATCGACAACAGCAAGGAGAACCCCACAACACCGTATCATGCTGCAGTCGAGCACATTGGACTCGCTTCTCCAGAAACGTAAACCAATTCTACTCTGAAATTTTGACAGAATTTCGTGCCGCCAAAGTTACAAAAATCATGGATGTGGAGATGCTTACCAAAGATGGAGCAATTTGCCGTTCGAGAAAAGCACACAAAGGCAAATACAATTTGGCCCCATGTAACCATAATCACACTCTTTCAAAACTATAGCTCTTTCCTGTCATCCGCACTACTATGTTGTAACATCTGCTAACTTCTCACTACCTCAATGAAACACAGCTAACTACTTGATTTTTACACGAATGCTGCCAGACACTATACACAAAATATCTGTGCACATTCTTCATTTCCTCAATACGTACTTTCAAGGCGTAGTCGGGAGTACCTACTTTTAGGACACCCTGACGCCAACGAAAACTCACTCACAACAGATCAAACTGCGTCTTATAAATTCTAGAAATGTTTCTCTAGCCTCAAAGTTTGGTGAACGCAATGCTCTCATCTCAAGTGAGCAATCACTAAAACAACAAAATGAATAAACCTCGCATACGAACACGCTCATTTGCTGAATGTAGCCTTATGTCAGCCCATGTTTTAAAGAACGCACAGGACTTGTGTTTTGCGCCCAAGCACGACATCATACTCTCATCCAAAGAACGCTTAGCATACTAACACACACCTAACCATAGGTCATATCGCTATAACCTAGGCACCACTAAACACACATCTGAACGTAAATGTTTACAAGGAACAACACGCAGTGAAAACAACACTGGTTGCCGTACACGTCAAGAGCGCGTAACAAAACCTGCGTAAGTTTCGCGCTGAGAACCCTGTGCCAAATGTATTTCAAACGTGAGCATCTCGAAAACAGCTTTTGGTTTTATTCTAAAACCTACCTTAACAATGCTCATCTACGCTCTTAAGACATTCTACAACTTCGCGCTACCCAAAAATTGGCACGAAGCATACACACTTCGGCTTCGCTCGACCAACGTTACCACGCTTTCAAATTTAGCGGGCGAACCAAACTTGATTTACGACTTATGTGCTCTTATCTCAAAGAAAAACTCCTTGCACGTAGTCGGTTGACCCATTCAAGTCACTGCTTCCACATAAGGCTTAACAATTGAACTCTAAGCTCTTACAAAGCTTACAAAAAGATCTATAGGGGGAAAAAACCGTAACTAAACAAAGTAGCTGTGAAGACGACAAAGGAATATTACTTCAAAACCGAAAATAAGCAAACATGCTTCCCAGTAAATTCCTGTGTCACACTCTCCAGCTTACAGCTGTCCCTCGTTCTTCAATCGTACCCGCGGCGGTCGAGGTCTTGGCGGATTTCGAGAACGCCCGGCACCACAATGTCCACGTCCTACAAGCTGAACAGCGCAGTCACGCCTCATTCGCGATTTCGGCCTGCTTCTGTCAGATTCGCGGAGGAGACCGGAGCAATGCGCGGGAAAGAGTGGCCATGCCCTCTTTGGGCTCGCTCCTGTGCAGCGTTTAGCAATTGTGGCCTTTCTTCTAGGACTCCTTCGACACTCTTGTCCGCGCAAAGCCCTAAACCTCTGCCACGAATTCTGTCGCAAGGATGCGCGTTGTGGTCTACGCCGTTTGCCTCTTACCTGACGATAGTTATAGCGCGAGGACAAAACGACGACACAGAGACAAGAAGGACACGAAAGACACGAGCGCTAACTTCCAACTGAGTTTATTGCGCAGAGCACGAAAATATATAGAGGAGACAGTTACCATGTGATAAAAACCATATGGCACAAGAGCAGAACATGAGTAAGAAAACCAAAAACAAACAACACAAATACAAAGGCACTGAAAAACAGCAAAGAAAAAACCTAGAAGAAACCGAAACAGAAAGGTAAAGCTACCTGCCCGCACCGAATCCTTCGAGGAACCTGCGTTCCTCGAAGGATCGTCATGCCATACCAACTAGCCCAAGCTGCCACACTTCTAAGTTTGCCCCTTACTTACTGTACGCCACAAAGGCTCTTTCGTCGAACTGGCCGAAGAGCTAGCCTCTCTTCTCTCTCCCAGATGCTTGCCTCCTCCTTCTTGCCTTCGCTTTGTCGCGCGCGTACGCTTCACTCTTTTACGGCGACGTTTGCGACCGACCCTTTTCTCATAACTAGGAAATTGACCTCGGGCTGCTTCATCGGTGGAATTGCAACTAAAGGGCGCTTCTGCACTACCTTCCATAGTACTTTGGCCGTTCGATTTATTGGCATTGTTGCCATGTCGAGCCGATTTATCTGTGGTAACCCTGTGCTCACGCACCCAACTAAACTGGCGCCTCCCATTTGATTTCATTTGCGAAGGACCCGCTGATTCCTTTTCTTTCGTCCGGCAGTTGAGAGATATACAAATGAACTTTAACGCTGACGTAAAACTAGTTCTGCGCTGATAGGTTTCAAACCTTTCTCAACACGCGTAGTGCTGCTTGTCTCACTCGCGGCTTTGCGACATCTCTTGCGTCTGCGCCGCTTCTTGCGACTCGTTTCTGAGCTTCCCGATCTCAACTCCAGCTCGTTAACTCTCTCACAGCTTTCGTCAGCTGTCGAACTCGCGCAGTCTAAATGATTTTCGACAAAATCATCTTTCTTAACACACTCAGGAATAATGCAGCTGCTTCCCTTCGAAAAATCTTGCTCGCATTCCTGAGAGCTGTCTGCAACTGCACTGATAACATTCTTTCGCTGCTTCTCCTGAGCTTTCTGCGGTGTCCTTGCCTACTTCCACATTGTCTGCAAGATCCACCGTCGCGACAAACACAGTTGAGGTCTTTACCAACTTTCCTACAGCTATACTAGCTGTTTCGCTAGCATATAACTGGCACAGCACCTCCTCGCACTCGCTCTGGCCTTTGTCGGCCTCTCTACTTAGAGTAGCATCTTTCGCAGCTCTCACAATTGGTTCATCTTCGAACCTGCTGCGCCCTTCACACGTGCTAGGCTTCTCTAAAACTCTGGGCTGCACCTCACTTATTTGATCATCGCACTTCTCGTGCGCTACACTTGCGGGTGGCTGAATCTTCCGTCTCATTGCCTCGACTTTCTGTTCCAATTGTTTGATCTCCAAGTCGCGTGCTTGATTACGCTCTTTTCTATCCCTTGTTTCTTTTTCTTCTCTTTCATTCTCCTTCTCATCTCTTTCTCTTTCCTTTTTTTGTTCCCCCAACCTTTTTAAAGCTTTTAACGCGTATCCAATATCGATCACTGGCGTTTTGCAAAATTAGCTCTAAAATTTGAGACCTGCCCATTGCTTCCTTAACCTTAATACCTAGCTAGGTCTTCGCAAATATACAAAAGACAATCCTTTAGCAGTGTCTTGACCTCCATGATTACCGTTGTACTTTGGTCCTGCATCTCACAAATTAGGGGATCCCTCTGATTCACTCAGTACACAAAAATAGGTGATCTCCCTATCTCACACACAATCCAGCTTCTAATCAATTCACACTCACAAAATGAAGCCTGTAAAGTTATAGCAAAGACCATGCACTCACCACAGCACAGCACCATGTCGTGAAGTCCAAGGGTAGAGAAGTTGATGGTAAGTACGGCGGGTTTTTTCCTTAAGGTAGCTAGCTTCCCGCCGTCGTCCACATAGTCGATCTTCGCCAGTGAGGAGACGCGTTAAGGAGAGGTAGAACGAACGATTTATTTACATTGTTGAAGAAGGAAAGGAGCTATACAGGGATCCAAAAGAACCCTCTTTATGTACAACAGAGGTTCAGCTCATGCTTCCGTACAAGATTCCGAACATGATGCAGCTAGAGATTCAGCACAAGATTCAGGTCAATTTACAAAAATGCTTCGGCTTTTATAGCCTATAGTCACCGCCGTCCGAAGGAGGCGCTGATCACTCATGCCACACAGCAGGGGACGAAGTCTTAGTGGTCCACCCACCATTCGAAAAGGTGCATATATTGCACCACTCGGCTGGGCGAAACTGTCTAATGGTAACAGGAACGCACCTCACAAACAGGCACCTGGCCCACGCCTTGAAGGCACCGCAGGGCGAGGAGGTGGAGCCCGGAGAGGGAAAGTTTAGCTCCTCCGGGGATTGGATTGGATAAACTTTTATTTTTTATTGGATATGTTTTATTTCCTCCGGGGAGATGGCCGCTAACTCGAACGTCAGCAGCGGTCCACGCTCCTTTCAGCTTCAGGCAGTCCCAACGCTCGATTCCGGTGAACGACTTCTTTGACGCGTTCCCACGCTTCCAGGCTGTGGGTGCGCTGAGATGGCCTCGTGTAGATGACAAAAGCCGAGTCTTAAGGAGGCCCGCCACAGTGGCGCCGTTCCCCCCCCCCCCTCCCCCCCGCAGTACGAGCCCGTCCAACAAAAGGCTTGCCTCGCGAAGCTTTCGTTGAGACCCGACTGCTTCCCGGAACGTCTACCCGACAGCGTCTTGCAGAATGGGCGCCGATGGGGTTGAAAGTCTCCCCAGTAGATCGGCTTAGGCACAATGGCGTCTGCCCAGACGAATTGCCGGGCCAAACGTAACAACGTCTACCCTTGTTATCTGTAGTCTCTCTATGCTACATTTGCGCGTTATTGCACACGTATAGCAATGAAGCGTTGTTGTTGACCTAGCCTGAGCCTTATCCGCACGAACCCGTGTGGATGCAATGAGACAAGCTACGGATAGGGGACGTTAATCGTGCACGGTAGGACTGTGTGCGGCTGGAACATTAGCTATAGGCTTCTGCGTCAGGCGTACATAAGACAGGCCCCCTACAACTTCAGGTTGAGTCAGGAGACATGGTGACAGTAGACCATGATTAGCAAACTCCTGCCTGACCACAGCTTGAATTAATGTTACCGATGGCTGTGATGGGTCGGTGGCTTGGATTGTGAAAACAGGCTGTTGAATGGGAGCTGGACAGGCAGCTTCAAGCTCCCGACGAGCAATTCAGGTGACGTGGTCATAGGGCGGCTGGCGATTGGCTTCACGCGACGAAGTTGCGGTCGTGTTGGGCAGTCGTGTGAATTTCTGAGTAATACGACGCCGGCGTGTTCAAACCGCCGGCACTCTTTGATGATTTCATCGATGATGCGGACGTTAGTGTAAACAAGCGGGTTGAAGGCATCGTATGCGATGCCTTTGAGCACATGCGATACCTTCGCAGTATCGGGGGCATGTGTTCTTCAACCAGGCGGCAAAGGGTGATGATATGAATATACGCGACATACGATTCGGTAGACGTCTGTGCCCGAGTATTCAACTGAATTAGCGCAGTCGTCTGCCATGCTGCGGTGTTGCCACAAGGGTCAAGAATCTTTTCTTTGAAAGTCTCCCAGCTGCTGATGTCGGATTCGTGCGTCTCGAACCTCACCCGTGGGGGCCATCAAGGTAAAAAAAAAAGCACGTTGACAAGCATGCGTGTCGGGTCCCACCTATAGCCGGCGCTGATCAGTTCATACACGTTAAGCCACTGGTCAACGTCAAAGCCATCCTGACCGAAAAATACGCCAGAATCATGAGCAGGAGGTAGGACAACGTAGGTAGGAGTCGCAGAAGAGGTGGGCGGTGAAGACGATGTTCTTTGAATCTATGACATGGTTGGACTCGTGATGATACGTCCGTTGCACAGCTTCGTGATGGGTTTCAGGGAAGAACCAGCACTTCCACCACAAATATGCCACGTAAAATGAAACGAGACGTGAATATATTGTTTAGTGTATTAGCACCATTCAAGATGGAGCACAGCATGCACGGCGGGCAATTCCAGTCCACTTCTTCGATCATTGTCATCTTCTGATCGCTATGTCAGCTACGTAGCAATATTAATGAAGTGTTGCAAAGTCGTTATTCTGATCCAACTGTGCAGGGAGATGCTGGAACGCCCGCATGAGTGGTGTCTCGGGCTCAACAAAACCAAAGCAAGAGCACGGCTTCTTATGTATTGGCCCAGCATGCACAAACAGATTCAAGAGCTACGTGCGAAGTGCAGCACGTGTTGCCAGTTTGCTTATCACCACCCGTAGGAGCCTGTAATCAACAGCCCTGTCCAAATCTTTTCATGGGAAATAGTCGGAATGGATTTGTGCCAACATTCGTAAGCTAGCTTCGTACTTGGTAGTGTACTACAATGCATATTCTAATTATCCGGAAGTGTAGCGCCTGGCGCAGACTTCGAGCAAAAGCGTGACCAGAAAAGTTGAGATTATATTTGCAAGGTACTGCATCTAGCTGGAGATATACTCCCACGGGGGTCCGCAATTCACCTCCCGCGCTTTTCGCAATTTCGCGCAAGTGTGTGACATGTTATTTCCCGTCCCAGGTTCCCGAGAGCGAATGGTCTGGCCGAAAAAATTAGTGTACATGGTCAAACGCCCCCTGAAGAAAACTATGCACGCCAGGGAGCCGTTCTGGGTGGTTCTCCCTAAGTATCGTCTTTCGCCCCTGAAGGCCAGCCAAAGCCTGACTGAGATGTTGATGGGGAGGTGGCTACGCGGACGCCTACCAGATCTCGCTGTTCAACCTGCAGCAGATGTAAAGAAGCACATGCAGAAACCCAGAACTGGCACCTCGCTCCCAGTTTTGTACAGAAGAGACACCGTGCGGATTTTGGATGACTCCGGGTGGACTGTCAAACCACCATAGAGGACCACGTCGATGCCTACTCTTACGTGCTCTGGACCGAAGAGGGACGCACCCTAAAGCGCGAGACAGACGTGCGATTTTCTCTGCGATGCGACGTGCGGCGTCGCATGGTGCGGCGTGCCGCATGCGACGTTTTGAGACACATGGAGCAAAAACTGCCGGTTGGCCGGAAAGTTGAGGTACAGTGTACTAGAATTCTAGTACACTGTAAGTTGAGGCTCCGCCTTTCGCAGCGTTGCCTGACCAGCAATGTGTTTACAAAAGAAAAAGCACGTAAAAGTCCTCTCTTTCTCAACTTTAACATAACGAAATATAAAACAAAACTTAGAAAATTTAGTTACTGCAATCTATTTCGAGAAACGTAGTGAGTTTGTATACGCACGTCTGTGTGACTACCACTCAGTTTAGAAGGAGTCGCTTCAAGATGTTGGCAACAGTGGCAGCAGTCAGCGTTGTGTCGTGTTTGATTAAAACACGTGATTAGAACCATGACCTACTACACTCCTGACCTGTTCAGATAGCGGGGTTCCTATGGGAGCGCGTGTCCCCGCTCTCGTTCAATCGCTCGCCGTAGGTGGCGCTACCTATAACCTGTTCGTCTGCTTCTTTACGGTTGTTTTGTAGGCGCTGGTATAAGAATGCCTGCTTTCTGTGGTGAACTGTCGGCATATATGTGACTATTTCTTCCCATACATTGCTGGTCAAGTAAGCTGTTCAGTGCGCTTAAGAATTTATAGCACACTGGTTGACAAACGTGGAAACCCGTGGATTTACATGATTTTGGACAGCCTATGCGTTGTCGCGTGCATTTTATTGCAAAAAAAATTCTGAATGTCTTTTAGTATTATTATTTCTGGATATTTCTAAATTGTGGATCATAAATTCGCACTACGAGTGCTTTGTTGGTTAAAATTTGACTACAAAGAGTGAAGGTGACGTCAGCGAACAGGTGCTGCCTAGCGCCACGCCGCTCGTAGGTGACGGCCCTAGCGGCAGAAGGTATGAACTAGAACGTGGGCGCTGGAAGAGGTGCTCTCTGGGCAGGTCAGGAGTGTAGTAGGTCATGATTAGAACTTCCTCCGTGGATTAGAAAGACCTTTCACTCTAGTTCGGCTGCCTGTTATTGTTGTTCGCGGGTCGCCGACATGATAATGACTAAGCGCCGAAAGCGACTGCTTCTGTTAAAGAAGAAGGTCCTTTTGGCCCAAGTGATGCTGGAGGATCAACGCCAGCGGAGGTGGTGGGTGCGCCCGTCATGGCGAACGCGGCACGCCGAGAGTGAATTCTTCACCACGGTACGTATACCAGTTATCGCATTACCGCCAATAAATTACATTGCTAGTTGCGCACGCATTAAAACATTTCGCTGCGCGTTAAAATGAAGCATAATACTAACTCAAGATGGTTCCTCGTCAGAGCATTAAATGTGCATTGCGATTCTATATTTTCTAAGAAACCGTTGTTTGAAAACGTTCTCGTCTCGTTTGTTTATGTGATTTTAACGTTCTTCAAAAGTAAGTTGATCATCGACAGTGCGGGCGAGCTGTCAATTAAAAAGAGTTCGCGACGACAAAGGACACACGGCAGCACCTCACTCCGCGTGGACCAATCAATAATTGTGACTGCCTGGTTATCAGGCTGGTTCGCGCCTCCCCCCCCCCCCCCTTTTTTTTTTCATATTAGTGCACAGCCGTCCTGTGCTCAATACACTGCTTGCTCCGATAAAAATAAATATTTCATGCGTACCTTAATTCCATAAACTTTCATCCTAAAAGTGAACCACTTCTTTCATTATTCAGATTGGCACAAATCCATTTCACCTTGCATGGAAGTCGTATTCTGCCGGCCACATTTTGTTGAGGGCAATTTCGGGCAATCAGTGCACAACTACTTCTTTTTATTTACTTAAAGTTATTCGATTGTGCTTGTGACTGCCAGAGATATGATTTCTAATTTGGTCATCTGAGACTGACTCTGGAACATATTGAAGTAATCTCCTTGGCCTGTATGGAGCAATACACATGCAATATACGCGACACATATTTCTAGAAGTGTTGAGCTATGGATATGCTGCTCGCTTAGGTGCCAGTCAACATAAATCTGCATAGTTGTTTTGTGACCTTTGCTGGGAAAGAAAAAAAAAAGCGAAATTATTGTTTCTATTTCAGATGAAAAAAATGCATGCTGGGGACCTAGAATACTTCAAAAAGTACTATCGCATGTCCCCATCACAATTTGACTATATCCTCAGTTTGGTCAAGGAAGACTTGGAGAGAGAGACCTTCATCGGAGAGCCCATATCTTCAGCAGAGCGACTTGCTATGACCCTGAGGTAATACAATTTGCCTGGAACCTTGTGGCAGTACACTTGTATTTTAAATGTTTGTTTAATGCATGATGAATATTTTTAATGCCAAATGTACTATAGGATTACATGCATAATACACATTTGTAGTGCATTACTTCACCTACTTAGTAAATACTGTGATTGTTTCTCATGTAAACTTGCTCATAATATTATATCAAGTATGGCGATTCAGTTTGCTTTGTCAGCACCTGTCTATGTTACCCATGGCCAATTGAACTGGCGTATATTGCGACACCCATGCACAGCAATGGACAATGTGTCATGCATAGGGTACTAAACGGGCGCATGCACGAGGAGACAACACGGCAGCGGTAGGCGACGGAGTCGGTAGGTACCCGGGCATGTCGGTGGCGCATTTTGGAAGTGACGAAGGAGAAATCTTACAATGTGTCCTGCAGTTCATTCCCGATTTGATTGTGCAGCATCACCTTGATTTCAGCTGCATGTGGCCATTGTGTTTGAAGATATGTAAGCTGTAGGCACTCGAACTTTCTGAAAAAACTAGCTAGCTGATGTGGCTAGGAGTTCCTCAAACCAGTTGGCAGTAACGAAGTCGTGGCAGGACAATGGATAATGTTTTCAAACAAAGGCACAACAGTTTTGTAAGCGTAATCTATGAGTTGCAGAATTTTTACACCTCTATTGAAAGTATTGCGTTGTGTTGATATATATTATGATTACGTACAAAATTGCTTTGCCTACACAGCTATGCACTTCAACTTCAATTTGCATAATTTATGCTACTTTTTAGTGATGACAATATGACAAGAGAAATTGCTTGCCAATATTTCCAAAAATATCTATTGTAGTTAATCTCTTTTACCACATTTGTCAGTACCTCACATGGTCATTGGGCTAATTGGATGTGCGCACATAAAAACATTGCTGCAGAATAGAATGTGGAGGGCACATTAGTTGTTTAAGGAGTACTTCATCAATGGCAAGTTTTGAGTGTTGTACGACTTCCTGTTATTACAGAGCTTTAGTGCCATGGCCCCTAAAGTACTTGCATACACAAGCTCATTTTGTTACTTGTTTTGTTTCTTTTTTTTTCTTTTATGTGGCCGTTGGAACAAATTTTTTCTTTTATGTGACTGTTGAACAGATAGAAGAAAGGACCTGTGCAATACGATGCTCAAACAAATATCCAGTGGCTAGAGACCCTTGGAACTAAAGGTTTCTGTTCTCGTGCAACTTTTGTGCCTGTAATACACCTAAGGACGACATGTAATAGCTATACAGAATATCCATACTTGGTTCGAGTTGCAATTGAATTTTGTTATGGCAATATAAAATCTTTATATGGCTATGCAATGGCTGACTAGAAACCAACTAAATTTAAATGCAGGTATCTGTCCTCAGGAGCCCTCATGCAAGACATTGCCCTATCATTTCGTGTGGGCATATCCACAGCTCGTGAGGCCGTGCAAGAGACATGTGCGGCACTTTGGTCCAGACTGAAACCACTGTACATGCCTGTAAGTAGACGAACATGTAAAGGTGCGGCTGAATATTCAAAACTTGTAACTATAGTTTCCTTCCAAAGGCGATCACACACATGCCATCAGTATAATGATTTCCATATCACAGTGTGGTGTGTGGAAGGTACAGTAAGTCATAGAGTCGGAATCATTAACAGATCTCGGTAACTAATGGCCGCACAGCTGCACATTTGTAATGAACTGTGAAATGCACTTGTACATTTTAACAAAATTAAATCACCAATTGCTGACGGTCAACTAAATGAAACAGTGCCTCAATGTGGCACCAACACATGCATCAGAAGCACCACCTTTACAGAATCAACTTGTTGTGACACAACGTGGTCACTTCAGCAATCGCATGTGCAAGTTATGCTTGAAGTTGAGATGTCGCATTTTATGCCATGCCTGCTGTACATGTGTATTCACTGTAACCTAGTTGGCTGTGTTTCGTCTCCTCAGTTTTAGTTCCTGTTTCTGGAGCATTATTCGTGCCCTACTTTTCATGAGCATATTCAATTGCAGTAG